>NC_134735.1:11602500-12202500 GCF_049634645.1 Pelodiscus sinensis
ATAAAACAAAAAAGTATAGACAACTGTACTCACTCTAAAGTGCCTATTTCCTTTGATTTCTGGATTCCTGCAAGAACCAAAAATCATGCTTCCTGCTCTTGCTTTTGTTTAATTTCAGAGCACTGAAACATAAGATCTACTTACTGATACTAGGCAAGATATAATCATTGCATTAAGCCCAGAAATGCTTTTTAAAAGCTCTTTTCACTGGTCTTCTAATGATGACCTCTTCCTTAAATTTGTGATGATTTCAACTGGCTTTTCGATCTTCTGTGTAGCTATAAAAGGCAAAACACCTCCTCCTAACCCCATTAGGATGAAAGCTAAGGATTTTATTATTCATTTTTAATAGGAAGACTCTAAAACTCCCTCAGGAAGGTAGGTTCTTGATGTATCAGATACCAAGAGGTTGCTACAAACTCATGCCTTTCGTAGCCACTCTGATAAAAAGCATACCTTGTAAGAGAGAGGTCGTCTTTTTTCCCTCTTTTTTTAAACCAAAAAAAAATCAAATTTCAGTTTGATAGGTCTAGTTTTATTCGCTCTTATTAGTCTGCTGGATAGTATTTAAATAAAGCATGTACTAGCAATGTAAAATAAAGTGTTCAGGCCAAGACATTGTCTCATGATAATTGTCTGTTAAACAGTAGCATCACACTACATAAAGGTAACTAAATATAACATATCCCTCCAGCATTCTGTAGTTCATAATTGCAAGAAAACCCCTGCTGCAGACAGCATCATTATCCAAAAGACATTAACATCAATATTAGTATCAAACACCATCTGGCAAAGGAGACTGCAAACTGTCTTCATGGTGGCTGACTGGCAATAAAAGGAGATTTTAAGAAACGCTGTCCTGTAAATGGTGCAGAAGAGGGTCTGAGATGCTGACACGTGCAGCTCTATCTAAGCACTCGGCACTGCCTGAATCTGTGTTTCTCAGCCAGGGCTTGCAACCCTCGGAGGAATCATGAAAGGCGTAAGGCACTGAAAATTAAAATTTTATTACAATCTGAAGCACAGAAAAAAAATCTCACTTCCCCCCCCCACACACACACACACCCTTGCCCCTCGCATATCTTCTGTCATCTTGAAACACACACGATTCTGTACGATTATCATCAGATTCACTTTTTAGTCTTACTTGTAATCGAAAACGTAAGGGTGTGTGAACATTTTTTCACTTGGACGAATGGATCACCAACCTGAAAATGCTGAGATATTCTGGCCCAAAATCACAAGCAGAGGATGGACCAAGCAGTGCAGTAGCTTAGTTTCTCCATATGTGAAGGAAAAAGCAACAGACCAGAAAAAAAAAAATCTAACTACTGATTGTTAAGCGGAAGAGGTGGTTGGAAGGCCATTCTTCAAGAATGCTCTACGAGTCTGGAACCCACTTCCCTCTTGGCTCAGCATAATCTGGAATCTAATCCCAACTATCTGGTTATCTCCGAGGCATTTGAGAAGGGGATACCAAAGAGTAGAGAGGGAGCCAACAGTCATTATATGGGACAGTGTTGGGAAACTGCCAACGCCAGTTGTTGTTTGCAGTGTTGCTGTAGCCATGCTAGTCCCAGGTTATTAGAGAGACAAAGTGGGTGAGCTAACAGCTTTTATTGGATCATCTGCTGCTAGCAAAAGAGACAAGCTTTCCATCTACAGAGAGCTCTTCTCCGGATAAGCTCCAAAAGAGCCCTATGTAACTCAAAAGTTTGTCTCTTTCACCAGCAGAAGTTGAGTCACACAATGCTCAGTCAACCAGTGGGACACTCCCAGCTAGAGGATGTTGAGAAGACCAAGACTAAAACAGGGTTCAAAAAAGAACTATGTAAGTCCACGGAGGATAGATCCATCAATGGCTATGAGCCAAGTTCAGCAGGGATGGTGTCCCTAGCCTCTGTTTTCCAGAAGCTGGGAATGGGTGAGAGGATGGATCACTTGATGATTCCCTGCTCTGTTCATTCCCCTGGAGGCACCTGGCACTGGTCATTATCGGAAGACAGAACACTAGGCTAGATGGACCTTTGGTCTGATCTGCTATGGCTTTACTTATGTTCTTAGGAGTCAAAAAAAAAAAGACATTACTTCACCCACCTTGACTCTCTAATGTCAATTGTTGCAACACTGCCCAGCAGGAAGAATAGGCCTGTTCATGGAATTATAGTAGAATTTCACAGTTACGAACTAACCAGTTGACCACAGTTCATTTGGAACCAGAAGTACGCATTCAGGCAGAAGCAAAGAACAACAACAAAAACAAAAAAGCAAATACTCTACATTTAACACTAGTGCTGTAGTGTAAGTAAAAAATAAAGGGTAAACCACGGAGTAAATTTTAAGTTTTAAAAACTGTATTAAGTCAATGTTCAGTTGCCAACAACCATAACATTTTGTTCAGAGTTGCAAACATTTCAGAGTTATGAACAACCTCCATTCCCAATGTGTTTGTAACACTCAGGTTCTATTATATGTTGTTTATACATTTGAAAGAGCATTTAAATAAATGTATGAGTGGCTAGAAGATATCAGCAACATGATACCACATTGAACTACATTGATGGGTAGTAGGGAAGAGCAGAGAAATCAGAGATGATAGCTGGGATTCTCGTTTCAATTTTAATTTTTCCATTATGTGCTACTCAGAACAGTAGCGTGTCTGGCTCCATAGCAGTTCTCTCTGAGCATTGTAAGAAAGTGAAAAAGAACTTCAAAATAGCTGAGTCATACAGTACTCCAAATCCAGCCACTAAGTGCTAGGATTTCCAAGTGTCAAGCAAATTTTCACTCTATCCACCCACCCTCCATGGCACGTGCTCACAAATACCCAGAAGACACAAATTTTCTGAGTGTTACTCAGGAATATTTAGCATGAAGATAGCTGGGATGCATCCATTGTTAGAAAGAAGCCTTTACTTCAGTGTATTGGTACACTATGTTACAGTGTAAGAAGTATTTCATAATGTGTTGTGTCACTAAACATTGGGTGATATTTCATTTGTTCTACTTCATTTGTAGAATACAGCTGACTTTTTCATTCTGAGGTCAATATGTTCATAACTATGTTGAAAATTATAGTGTAAATTATAAACTATAGTAATTTTATTTAGTTTTTTTTCCAAAGTACCATAAAAATTTCCCTCAGCCAGGACCTAATCAATGTTATAGACTAAAAATATGCCACTCTACATGAAGCTATAAAAAGATTAATGTACTTTTTTTGCAAGAAATTAGTAGCTTAATGAAGTGGATAAAAACGCTGTCACAATTTTTATTGGCTCTAAATTGCGTAGTAGTGGAGGTACAGTAAGTGCCTAACACATAATGACATAATGAGTCATGACTGCAGCTGGAAGGCTAATTTGCCCTTAACTGACACAAAACCAGGGAATTAACATCGCAGTAGTTTCAAGCCAATATAAGATGCATTATTTAATTTCACAGCAGGTTTTAAACAGAACTGTTAACTGTAGGAATATTGATCTATTCTTCTGTAGAGTTATAGAACGGAATTTTTTTTTTATAAAAAGTACATCTTAAATTCTTGCTGCTGCGGTGACATTTCTTTTCACAGTATCATGTGTTACAAGTGTATTCAACATGCCACGTTTGGGTACGAACAGTTGCTGTGCATCTCATTATTCAGACATAAGAGGTGTGACCGACCCAGACCTGTTGTCTGCATTAGCCTGGAGGAAAGTAAGTCTACTGGCCCTGGAGGAATAGTTTTCTCTTCCCAGAGTGCTCTGGAGCAGCCCCTGCACTGGTCAATCAGGAATGTACTAGAATCAGTTAAGTCAGGCAGACACCCTAAGACACCTGGAGCCAGTTAGGAACTTGCTAGAAGTAATTAAGAGGCAGGCTTATCAGAACACCTGCAGCCTATTAAGAACCTGCTAGGACTAGCTTAAAAGGTCCCCTTCAGGAAGCATGTTTGGTGAGGAACTGGGAGTAAGGTGGTACACTATGGAAGAGCTGGGAGGGGCTATTTGGGGAAGTGGCCAGGGCTGGACTCTAAGCTCTGGTAATGGAGGGAAAACTACCTGTTGCTGTTGCCATTAGGGTCCCTGGGCTGGAACTTGAGTAGAGGGTGGGGATGGGTTCCACTCAAACCCTTTCCACATTCCTCTCATGGAACTTCTCTGTGGTAGAGATTGAGACAAAGGAGGGTTCTCACGCCAAACCTGTTGACTGGCCTCTGATGAAGATGGCTCAGTAGGCTGTGACACCGGCCTCCAGAAAGGGAAAGAGGCTACCTCGAGGGTCACAGGGAGCCTCTGAGGCATGACCCATCTGCCTAGAAGTACAGGACCTCCAGAGGCAAAGCCAGAGCTTTGCCACAGATGATTTGCTCCAAAACAAAATGAACTAATGCTCAGTTGATGAATTGGATATCGTCAACTTCTATATCTGTGAGTCTGTCATAAACAACTTCACACTGAAGACTGTCACTTGGAAGATACCTTGTGTGAACAAAAGCACACTTACAAGTAAACCAATGATAACTTTCAAAATCTTGTCAAACAACTGATGGGAGAAGGGAAAACAGGAAAGGAACAGAATTTCCAAGAAATAAAGCAGCAAGTGACATCTGGCTACACAAATTTGAAAATTGATGGGGTGGTCAATCTTCTGGTGTTTGATGTAGCAGGTCTGATAAAGACCCACTAAATTGAATGCTGAGGGCATCCCTGTCAGCACCAGTACTCCATGTCAGGAGGTGTAAGAGAAGTCAATGGGAGTGTTTCTCCCATCAATCTACCACTGCCGGAACTGCACCAAAATTTGGCTCAAGGTACATCGACTGCAGCTCTGTAAATAACGTAGCTGGAAATGTGTACCATAAGCCAGCCTTCCCCCGTAGTATAGACCTCACTGTGTCTCAGGCCTCAGTGATGTTTCTTATTTGAACTTATTTGGTGTTGGGAAGGAATTTTTCTCCAGGGTAGATTGGCAGAAGCCCTGGAGGTTTTTCGTCTTCCTCTGTAGCATGGAGCACAGATCACAGCGGGACCCCCGCAGCCTGGGCGGCTTTGCTCCTGTCCCCCTGGTCTGCTGGGGGGGTCCAGCATCTTGGGGTCTTTAAATTATTTGAAGGCTTCAATATCTGAGATATAGGCGAGAGGATTATTCCAGGAGTGGGTGGGTAAGATTCTGTGGCCTGCGTTGTGCAGGGGGTCAGACTAGATAATCAAAAAAGTTATAGGGGACACTTGTATAGCAGAACAAGGCTAATGAGATACATGCAGCATGAAGAACTGTGAGGAACTGTAGGCCATCTAAATACTGTATGTCACTTTTTATAATGCCAGGTTATCTGGACTCTGTAATCATCTATCACAGAGCGCGCTCTTTTACAATGACCGCATCATCATAAACCTGCATGTATAAAGGTGTGCAAGTGGAAAAAGATGGAATAGGTGGCCCCACAGATACATGGGTAGTAAGGAGTTTCAGGGCTCCTCTGCTGCACCCAGGAAAGAACCACTGAGTTTAAATAGGGCATAAGTCACATGTCAAATTAATTCAGCCGTTTTCACATCCTGACACATAGTGGACATTTGTCTACACATAAAATAACCAAATAGTGCTGCATGAGCGGCAGAGGAGTCCAGGAGCAGTCAAGAATTGGAATGACAAAGGCTTCAACAGTTCCTTGGGGCCCATCTACATGACAGCATTATTTCAAAATAGTAAAATGGGCATCCACACAGCAATCCCGTTATTTCAAAATTAATTTGAAACAATAGGCTTCTTATTCCGAACTAATAAACCCTCATTTCACGAGGAATAACGCCTATTTCGAAATTGCTATTTTGAAATAGCGGTAGTGTGGATGCTCCACTGCTACTATTTCAAAATAGCTTTTCCCCAGGGCCATTCAGAGTAATTACTTTCCAGTGCTTCCTGGGGCTCTAAATCAAGGTGTCCACATTAGGGGAGCCTGCCGCGACTAATTTTGAGGCTTCTCTGTAGTGTGGATGTGCTAGTTCAAAATAGTTATTTTGGGAATATTCCAAAAGAACTGGTTCCAAAATAAGCACATAGCATAGACATACCCCCAGGCTATGTCTACACTGCAGGCTTTTGGTGCAAAAACTTGCAGAGCGTCTACATTGCACGCATGGTTCTTGCACAAGTAAATTTACAATAAGGGGTCGGAAAACAGGGCTTCTTGCGCAAGAGTTATTCCTCTCCCCATGAGGAATAAGCCCTCTTGCGCAAGAGTTCTTCCACAAGAAGGCAGTGTGAATGGGCAAAAGAGGTTTCTTGCGCAAAAAAGCCCTATGGCTAAAATGGCTATCGGAGCTTTCTTGCACAAGAGAGCATCCACACTGCCATGGGTGCTCTTGTGCAAAAGCACATCTCCTGCACAAAAGCACATGGCAGTGTGAATGTGCTCTTGTGCAAGACCTTTTGCACAAGAACTATTGTGCAAACCAGTTCTTGCACAAGAAGCCTGCAGTGTAGATGTAGCCTTAGAGACTAACAAAAAAAAATGTACATGGTATCATGGGCTTGAAGTTGGGTTGTGCCCACGAAAGCTCATGATGCCATTTATATTTTTTGTTAGTCTCTAAGGTGCTGCGGGACCATTTGTTGCTTTTTAAGTTTATTCTTGCAAGTCATCCACACACTTGCTTGTTTATTGTCCACTGATCTCATGCTCCTTTGCACAAGGATTCTGACCCTCCCCCAAAAAAGAAAACACAAAACAAAAACAGAAGCCTAAATAAAATGATCCAGAACAACTTACAGAATTTTAGACATAACATTAATGTTAATGGAGCAAAAACCTTTCCTGACACACGCTGAAGGCCACAGATTTCTTGTCTGTTTCTGATATACCCTTTATCAACCTGTCTGCGTTCTCTGCCCCATTGACATGCTCCCTCATTCACCATCTGTGTTCAGTTCAAAATGCAATAATGCACCTGATGTTTATACAATTTCTTCCTTCCCCAGTTGCCTCAGAAACATGTGCCCATCCATACATATGGTAAAAGAGAATAAAAGCTTAAAAGTTATGGGGGATACTCATAGTTGCAGAACAAGGGTGCTGAGACACACATGTAACTGCCACCAGGTGGATTTGAACCTGGGACCTCTGCAGTTTAGTGACAGGCTGTAGAGGTCTCTTGTTCTTATCTGTTGCTGAAGGTGGTCTAAGCGCCACTAGATGGGATAGCGAACCACACTAGGGCTATGTCTACACTATAGCCTCTGGCGCAAAAACATATGCAAATTAGGTGAAGCGTGGAATATCACACCACATTTGCACAATTAATGAGGCTCCATTTTTGTGCAAAACCCCCCTCTTGCGCAAGAGCCATTCTTCTGCATTTTTTTCAAGAATAACAGCTCTTGCGCAAAAGGCTCTTGTACAAAAACAGAGCCTCATTAATTATGCAAATGAGGCATGGCAATATTCCACCTTTCACCTCATTTCCATATTTTTTGCACAAAACGGGGGCAGTGTAGACATAGCCTAGGAGTGTGGGTTACAAAGGCAGTGTTGGTATCGATTGGCCATACAAATGCCATGTGTCTACCACGTGCAGAGTAGAAAACCCCAACATGATGGGTACGAAGAAAACATTCCTAAGATACAGCCCCATGTACACGTTTACTGTGCTTGTGATCATCTCGGACAAAAAAAGTCTTCTGCAGCCTTGTAAGTTACAGTAAGTGATCAAGTGCCGTTTCCTTCTTGCCAAATCAGGTTAAAAGCAAATAATAAAAAGAACCTACTAATTTCCCGATACTGCACAGCATAAGTTATTAACCTTTAGAGTGATTTTTTCTCCTACCTGAATGACACGTGACAGATGGCCAATTCTGGAGTTTTGTGGAAGCCTGTAGGGGGCATGAGTTGAAGATCATGGAAAGTTTCTGACAAGTGGGAGTCAGATTGGGCCAGGATGTACACTCATGTCTTCTTAGCTTCCATAAAACCCGCCTCCTTCTTCATTCTCACATACATGGCTGCTTTCTCTTTCTACCACATTAGGATCCTTAGGGTGAAAGCACACCAAGGGGTGGGGGAAGGCGAGGTATATTCGGGTCAGTCAATGAGGAGGAACTGGAATGGAAGATAACATCAAGTTGGTAAGACTAGTGGAGAGCAATACTTGGGCCAGAATAGGGAATGAGCAGTAACCAATAAGGGCAGAAAAAAGTCCTGGAAATAATTTTATTCAACTGCATTTTTCTAAGGCTCAATATAGGTACTAAGGAAAACAGACAGAAACCACTCAACTGATCTTTTGGTACATCAGCTTAGTGTGCAGATGGCACTGAGAAAATTCAACTTGATGCATAAAGCAGAGGAGGACAGTGCTTTAAAAAAAAGTTAATGAAAAACTCGTAGACATACTACAATACTCCCATCTAGTGAGAGGACAAGGAACAGCAAGAATAATTGCAATCCAACCAAGTAAGGCTACATCTACACAGCAGAGATATTTCTGGATTCCTTGGTATCCTGAAATAGCTACCTACGTCTTAGAAATGCGCCAATTATTTCAAAATAATGGGCATGCTATTTCGCCGTCTCTGCAAACCCTTGTGCAACAAAAAGTTGCACAAAAAGTTCTTGCGCAAGAGCGCGTCCACACCGTCATGTGCTTTTGCACAAGAGAGTGTCCACACAGAATGGCCATCAGAGCACCTGTGCTTTTTCCAATACGGGTTTCTTGTGCAACTTCCACAACATCCACACCATCATGCGCTCTTGCGCAAGAACTTTTTTCTTGCGCAACTGTTTTTTGCACAAGAAACCCTTGGTGTCCATCTACACACACCATTTTGCACAAGAGCTCTTGTGCAAAAAGGCTTATTCCTTGTAGAAAGAGGAATAATTCTTGCGCAAAAAGCCCTCTCTTCTGACAATCTACTGTAGGTTTTTTTGCACAAAAACATGCTTGTAGTGTGGACACTCTGCAGCGTAGACACTGCAGCGTAGACGTGTGCACAAAAACTCTGCAATGTAGACGTAGCCCTGGTGTACAACATGAAATGGAAGTAGATAGAAAACTTAAGACAAATATTTCCACACGTAGACAAAAACTAGGGTTATAAAAGCTTGTTTCTGGGAATTTTTTTAGAGCTTGGGAGGGAGGTCTAAGGTATGGAGGGAATAGAAAGTTATATTATCAAAATATTATATCATCTCAAAATAAGAACAAGGTCCCTTGGACTGGGGCCAACCTTACCCATACAGAGAATACGCTACTGTGTAAGTGTCAGCCGACGGTCAGGGCAGTGAGTCCCTTATGACCGGCTGAAGTTCTTTTAAATTGTGCTTGGTTCTGTTACAGCAACTGAAGGAGTCAGGTTAAAGCTTAAACAGTTACTATTTTATTGTTACAGGGTAAACTTAGCTGTTAAATGCTACTACTGTGTTACAGATAACACAGACACTACAAAGGACAGGACAGAAATTACACTAATAAGTCACTTACAGGTACCATGAAACCCTTTTGGTTCTCTGAGCTCTTATTAAATGCATGCAAAATACACATAGCAGGTATATATTCTCACCCCTGCGTTCCAGACTTGGCGTGGCCAGCGTCTTTCTCTCAATCCCTCGGGAAGAAGTAGGGCGAGGTTGGGCGTCCCACAGACCTCGGGAGACAATCAATACCTGCCAGCAGGTATAGATGATTGGAGCTCAAATGGGGTGGGCAGCGGAACCTCTTTTATACCCCTTGTGTCATGTAGGCTTCTTCCTGATCTCAAATGGCCAATTAGGAAAAATGGCTTTGAACACCAAGTTTCCCACGAAGGATGCAAAGCATAATTTACACCTGGGAAAATGCAGCACCTCTGGTATGTGATGGGCGAAGATTCCTCTCCTGGGACAGTGCAGGCGTGTCAATTACTGGTACTAGCCATCAGGGCGACGGGAGGCCCCGGGTCGTCAGCTAGCCCATTTACTGTCTGGTTTCTGTTTATGGTAGAGTCAGGGACAGGCAGCAAACCTGTGTTCCCAGGGCATCAAAGGCTGACTGCCTTTCTCTTGCTCTCTGGGGGGGGGGGGGGGGGAAACAAGATGGGGCTCGTGGAAAAACAAGATGGGGTTTTTGTGTCTGGCTACAGTAAGGCATCCAAAAAATTGGGGCAGCAAGTGTCCACCCACTCCCCTCTCCCTATCCCTGATCTGTGGCTCTGCTTCCTCTGGAGAGGACCTAGATAAATTAAAAGTGGAAAAAGCCTGTCAGACTTATTAGCAGAACTTTGAACCTGTGAAAGAGCCATTCAGCATGCATTTGCCCATCCCAGGCATATAGTGCCAGTTTCTGAATTTACCGTTAGTCAACAGGATCTTAGTTTGAAACTTGCTTTAAAAAATATTTCATTGGTGTGTTGCTGAAGATTATAAAGTCACCTCTCTAAAAAAGAATTGCTCCCCTCACTTCCATCAGGCATAAGGACACCGGTTGAATAATACTGTGTAGGGCCCTATACATCTTAACAGTGGCCCTGCCTTGGACTTATTTGAGAACCAAAGTGCAATTGATTTGAAGACTAATCATCTACGCCTTTCTGTAGACACACTTAAAGAGATTGATGGTAAAACAGGACATTTTTTTTAAAAATAGGGTAAGACGGGATATGCAATCCAGCAAGAGGATTTTGACAGGCATTTAGACTGTGAAACACTCACATTGACAGCACCTGTTTCAACAGAAAAACTTATAAAGCCAGCGAGGTCTTAAACTCAGAACAAGAGTCAAACTCCTGAGCTTGAATCCCAGTTCTTTTACTGACTAGAGGCACATCTTTGGCAAATCAAATTCTCTGACTCAGTTTCCTTAAAGGAGTGAGGGTCTAAACAAGGATGAGGGGGATGGCATGGCTACAGAGGATACAGCTACACAGCGGGGGCGGGGGATGTTTGGGATATCTCTGGTATCCCGGAAGAACTCCACCGCATCCAGGGAATGCATTTGCTCTTCCACTTTTTTTCAGGCGGAAGAGCAAACACGCTCTTTCGGGGAGCCCTGTATACCTCGTTCTATGAGAAATAAGGTCTCCTCTGAAAGGAAGCGGCTTTTCCACGATTTGGTCCTGTTTAGATGGGGCCACATGGTGGAAAAGCCTCTTCCGGAAAAGCAAATCGGAAAAAGCGATCATGTAGACCTAGCCAGAGATACCGCACATCTCCCAGCAGGTTGTGAGGATTCAATGTTTGTACAATGCTTTGAGCTTGCCATATATGATGTAAAGGATTAGAATTATTAGTAAAATAAGTTTTGATGGTAACAACCATCACATATGTGTTTAAGTGTAAATAACGCATTTTAGAATTAAGTACTGAGGAAATTGACTAGGATGAATGGCAGCAGTTCTGGCCACCAGATGGCCAAAGCATTTGCTAGACTTCTGTATATTAGATTTTTTTCTTTTAAATCACAAAATCAGTACTACAGTGAACAATCAATATGTGGACAACCAACCAGCCAGCCAAAATATATGGGCAATAAACATTTCAGCTCCATTATTTCCATTGCAATAATATTTTAATGCAAGTACCCATAGTATTTAGCACCCTGACACAAATAAGTAGATTTGCTCTTCAGATGCCATAGAAGGGAAAGGCAAACTGCTGTTTTTTTCCTAGTCCCTAGTGTTCTTGTTGCTGGCTCCTTTCCACCTGATTAGGGAATGCACACATTTAATTATCTTTTAAGTCTTCTCAGTTACATTTGCTTATAATTTACCGCCAAGAAATGTCAATGATTCAGAGGTATGGGTACCTAAAATTGTCGTGCCATTCTTGTCGTGAACATCAGGAAATACAAAGTTAAGATGCCTCTCACACCACCTAGCTCTATACAGCCTCAACCTTTCAACAATGCCTGTCAGATATTATAGGACAGTGGTCACCAACCAGGAGATCAGGTTCTACTGGTCGATCTTGGAGCCTCTGACAGGTGATCCTGACTGATTTGGCCAAGAGGCTATCTAGTGCACTTCAGCTGCCTTTCCCCACACTACTGTGCAGCTCCTTCCCTCTGTCTTGGAGCTGTCCACTCAGGAGCTTCCTGCTTGCTGGGCAGAGGAGGGGTGCTGAAGTCAGGGTGCCCCCCCACTCTGTATCCTATCTCCACAGAGCAGAAGGGGACACAACAGGACTTGGGATGGGGTTTGCTGGCTGCTTTGGGGAGTGGTGCAGGGCACGGGCGAGCCTGCCTTCGCTCTACTGCACCACCACCCAGGAGCCACCTGAGGTCAGCAGGGCCCAGTCGGAGCCTACATCCTGAAACCCTACCCCAGTCATGAACCCCTCCTGCACCCCAATCCCCTGCCCCAGCCCCAAGCACCCCTGCATCCAAACACCCTCCCAAGAGTCTGCTCCTAGAACCCCCTCCAGCACTCCAACTGCTCAGCTCAGAGCCTCTCTCATACTCCACATCCCTTAATCCAAGACCAGAGCCTGCACCCCAACCCTCAGCCCCAGCCTGGCGACTTGTATCCGTGATGAGCACCAACTTAGAGTGCAGGACAGAGCCTGGATGCTGGACACTAGCCGCCAATCAAGTAGTTTCAGTTTAGCGTAGATTAGGCTGTTAAGGGCGGTGGGGGGGGAGGTCAACTCACTGCTGCAGCGCCTCCTGCTGGTTGCGCTGGGAATTAGCTGTTATCAGCAGGGCGCCTCCCTTTGGCTGGTGTCTCACCCGTTTCTCCACTCCACCTCCGTTAGGACTCTGGATCCATGTGACTCCCAGACCCTCCAGCAGTGCTCACGGCCGTGGTCTCTCATCTCCCTTCCGGGGGTATCAGCAGCCCTTCATCTAGCACCACAGCCAACCGCAGCGTTAATTTAGCCCCTCACTGCAGGAGTGAGCCACAGTCCTTCCAAAAATGGTGGCTAGATGCTGTGCAAGAGGTGGGGGAGGGGGCGGAAAAGGAGGGGACCCAGGCCTGCCCACTACTCTGGGTCCCACCCCAGGGACCCCTTGGCAGCCGCCTTGTCCTGCCCTTCTCTACTCCCCTTCACGGCTTCTTGCTCTCTGGGCTGCTTCCTCTGTGACCCTTTGCACCCTCCCAGCCCTTGTGGCAAGGCCGCAGCCTGGCAGCTATCAGGCAGAAGCCTCCCTCTCTAGCCCCCCCCCCCCTTAACCTGCCCAGCACTGCTCCCTAGGGACTAGCTCTGCACTTTCCCTAGTCAGGACCTGACTGACTGCTGGGCAGCCCCTTATATACAGGGCTGCTCCAACAAGCAGCAACCCTCTGGTTGGCTTTTTAAAAGCTTCTCCCTCATTAGCTGGGTTCTGTACAGGCTCCCTCCTGACGGCTTTAAGCCCTTCTGGCCACTGTGGGACAGTTGCTCCACTACACGGGCCCATCATTCAAGCCTCAAGTCTATAGTTAAAAAAACCACACACACACACACACACACACACACACACACACACACACACACTCTTACTTTATGGACAAGCCCTTCTATCTCTGGAACCCGCTGACAACATGCTGGCTCTGAGGAAGCACAGCAATTTACAATGCCTGTGAATGGTCAAGGAATCTGAAAAGCATTTCAACCAAAAAAAGCTCTGCTTGGCGTCAATGCGAGTTGCTAGCCCTCCTCCATAATCCTCAAGCTTCCCTGTGCAAGCAGGGCTGCTCCTACATGGTCTGAGGCAGTGTAAGAATTTGCAGTTATCTTAGGCCGGCCCCACATCTGAAGACTTTACCACTTTTGTCCAAAACCACCTCAGACCTTCTGCCTACATTAAAAAGCCTCCATCCCATGCACTTCTAAGACAGACCCCTCGTTCTCATGCTTGTGTAGGGCTACCAACCTCACAGCTGCACTCCCTTCAGCCTAAGCATGTCCAGATAACTATGGGGACATTTGTTCTCACGCCTTTTAAAACTTGTTTTCCCAACTCCGCTCACGCACCTCAAGTGTACTTTCTGGTCCTCCTGGCTTCAAACCCAGCTGCTCTTGAAGCCTTGCCCTCTCCTCTGCCAGAGTCAATGCGAAGCAACAGTGGCCACTCACTTCAGAAGCACATTTTCACCCTCCTGTCTGGGCAAGCCAGCAAATCTCTTATTCTCTTTCCCATCACTTCCCCCTGCCTTAAATAAATAAATGGGAAGCCGCAGGCTGGAGACCTGCCAAGATTAGGGCTTCTCCTGGCCTGAAGCTGCCTAGGCCCCTACAGGACGGACCCTGCTGCATCTCCCACATCCCATGGTGAGATGCAGGAAGGCCCTGCCCTCCACGCTCAGGGAGCCCCCTCGGGAAGCCTCTGGACATGTGGAGGGAGGAGTCAGGGCCTGCTGACTAGGTTAAGGACATTGGGCGGGGGCAAGGGTGGCTGAGAAGTTGGGCAGGGCCTAGTGCCTCCCTCTCTTGTCTGGGAGCCATCAAAGAGAGCGGGGGGAGAAGGCCGGTCAAGGCAAAGGGGCACGCTATCAGTGACAAAGCAGGCTCCCTTCGCCTCAGGTGGTAGGGAGGAACAACAGGAAATATCCCCATGCTTAGGGCAGGGGCAATACCAGAGTCCAGTGCTTGGCAGCTCCCACTGTAGGCAAATGGAGGCACGTTTACACCCGCCTCAGCATTATCCAGCGTGATGATACACTCAGTGAATGAAAAAGTTCAGGCCTGGTCTGCGCTGTAGCTTCCCTGACTGGTTAACACCACGGCAGAGACTCACACTTGGTGCTGCATGAGCCACTGGGCTTGCACCACCTAGCTCAGGGCGTTCACTTTCCGTGGTTGGTCAGGAGAACGTAGAAGCTGCTTCCCTGCACCCCGTCCTCACCAGTGACTCAGGGCATCAGACTTCCTGTGGGCTAGAACGACCATTTCCAAGTGCAACGGGCTGTTTATTAGCTAGCAGAAAGATTAGGGAGCCAAGAAACAGAATGCCAATGAATAGGCCTGCTGGGGATAGGGGAAAACTTGAGAGGGAGGTCCAAAAAACCCAGCTAAACTCAGATGTGAAACAGCTTGTCTTGATTTAAGAACTAATTGAATTTGAAGAAGTCCACATGCCAATTTGTAAGCTCTTTACTCTGGAGCAGTGTCAATACAGGAAATGTTCAAACTAAAATAGGAACAGTTTGGGGTATTTTCTTGGGCACTGATTTCCAATTGCATTGGCATAAATTTTTCATTCCTACAGAGACTGCGCCTATCACCTCCATCCTCTGAATCAACGGTAGAAAACACACAGTTTGTAAGGAAGATTTTCCATAGGTTAAATAAGAACATAAGAACGGCTGTACTGGGTCAGACCAAAGGTCCATCTAGCCCAGTATCCTGTCTACCGACAGTGGCCAGCACCAGGTGCCCCACAGAGGTTGGACTGAAGACAATGGTCAAGTGATTTGTCTCCTGCCATCCCTCTCCAGCCTCTGACAAACAGAGGCCAAGGACACCATTTCTATTCCCTGGCTAATAGCCTTTTATGGACCTAACCTCCATGAAATTATCTAGCTTCTCTTTAATCTCTGTTATAGTCCTAGCCTTCACAGCCTCCTCTGGCACAGAGTTCCACAGGTGACTACACGCTGAGTGAAGAACTTTCTTTTATTAGTTTTAAACCTGCTACCCATTAATTTCATTTGGTGTCCTCTAGTTCTTCTATTTAGGGAACTAATAAATAACTTACACAGATTGCTGAAGTTTGCATTGCATGTTAGTGAAGTGGATAGAAATCCTGGAGGAAGGGGAGGATGTAGTACTTGCATGACAAGTCTCTTACACCTAATCTTAGTTCAGGTAGGCAGAGTGGGAGCCATAGTTGATGAGCCAAGAAAGCCTAGAACAGGGCTACTCAACACAGTCTGCTAGCCGGTGCGGTTTGGGTTTACGGAGGGCTCAATATGCAGTTTTGGGTGGGATCCTTTGCACATGGCCTCCACTGGGAACACGCTCCACACTAGCAAGGCCGGTCCCAGGCTTTGAAAGACACAAGGGGAGGGGGTGGCTGGGACAGACAGGTACAGGGTGTCAGCGTTTCTAGCCCCCAGGGAGCGCCGGGGGCATCATGGGAGGTGCTGGCTGCTTAGCCTTGTGGGCAGAGCCTGAGAGGTGCTGAGTGGCTCACACTAGACCCGTATAGGGCCGGCCCCACAGCTGGGCAGCCCTGCCTCCTTCCCACATGAAGCACCAGCGTCCCATGTGGGGCATCAGCCCTGCTAGGAATTCCTGTCCTTTCTTGCTGCTCTTGTCTGGCCTGACTTGGCCAGCTCCCTGGCCCTTGCAAGTTGGAGCACTTGGGCTTGGAAACTTTTCTTTTTATAGTAAAATCACTAACACACACACAACCTGAAGCTTCAAGCTAAACACCCGAAACATTGCTGTACAATTTTCTTTATAAGTATTAAAAATGGCAACAAAAGAGACAGTTGTTGGATGAACACAGGGCTTTCAACCCTGTTTGGGAGATGTAATTCGCTTTTGCAGAGATAATGGAAAATCAATATCTTCTTTGTCAAAAGACTATAGCTGCATTAAAGAAAACAAAACTCCAAGGGCATAGCGCATCTTGTCATCCTGAGTTCAAAGACTTGTCCACCTGACAGCAATTTAAGAAAAATGAATCATAGAATCATAGGACTGGAAGGGACCTCGAGAGGTCATCGAGTCCAGCCCCCCGCCCTCAAGGCAGGACCAAGCTCCGTCTACACCATCCCTGACAGATGTCTATCTAACCTGTTCTTAAATATCTCCAGAGAGGGAGATTCCACCACCTCCCTTGGCAATTTATTCCAATATTTGACCACCCTGACAGTTAGGAATTTTTTCCTAATGTCCAATCTAAACCTCCCCTGCTGCACTTTAAGCCCATTACTCCTTGTCCTGTCCTCAGAAACCAAGAGGAACAAATTTTCTCCTTCCTCCTTGTGACACCCTTTTAGATATTTGAAGATCTATTCTTACTGGAAGGTTACCATACTCAAGAAGATGTTCCGTTTGCAAGTCAAAGACATCGATGCCATTACAGAAGCCTCCTTCAAAATGGCTTGGCACGTAGCTAAATCAAAAAGATCTTTTACTGAAGGATCAGCTGTAGGGAGGCTGCCCCTGTAAAACACTCTCTCTGGCATTTCAAAGGGGCAACTGCCATGGAGCCCAGGGGCAGCTGCGGACTGCCCAGCTGATCCCAGACTGCCCAGAGCATTTCCCCAGCTGAGCCCGGGTTCTGTAGAAGTGCCACGTGGAATGCCTTGCACTGTAAAGGGGCAACAATGCACCGAGCCCGGAATCAGCTGAGGAAGCCAGCTGATCCCAGGCTTGATGCAGTGCTGCCCCATTGAAACGCCACGGCAGCGTTTCAAAGGGGAGGGGCACGCGATTAATTGTGATTACATTTTTTAATTTGACTGCAAATATCAAAATTGCAAGTGTCTATTCAAATGTATGTAGTAAGACAAATTGAAAGCATTTCAGGTAATCTGTTTTCTAAATTGGTAAAAGACATTGAAAGCACCGAGTATTCCAGTTTGGCAACGGATGAATCTACTGCTTGTTCAAACGTATCAGCTCATAATCTGGGTGTGTTTTTTCAATGGCAAAAAGTATGTCAAAGAAATGCTTATTCTGCTACCTTGGATGGGTCAAACTAGGGGAGAGGACTTTTATTCTGTGCTGATGGCATTTTTGAAGGTCCAGGAAAATGCATTGATTTGAAGAAGCTTATTTCAGTATCAACTGATGGTACTCCCTCCATGGTTGGAAGAGAGAAGGGACTAATTTCTTTGCCGAAGAAAAATCCAGTTTCCAGATTTCTTTTCATACCATTGCATTCTGCAACAAGAACAGTTATGCCGCAAACTAAAGAGAAGATTTCTCAAGAGCACAATGGATAGGGTCACAAAAATCATCAACTTCATTGTTGCAAATGCCTTGAAACAGACAATTTCGAGCTTTAGTTGAGAAGTACGAAACACAGTATGGTGACTTGGCAAGGCTTGCAGAAGTTAGATGACAAGAGTTGAGACAAGGTGTCAGATCCGTTTATGGATCCTACTGTCTGCTGTACAAGTGTTTTCAGAGGCAAAGGATTGCCAAGATTTACTGCCATGTTTAGATGAAGAAATATTCCTGCTAAATGTGACTTCTCACCGATATGACGCACCACTTTAATGCACTCAATCAAACTTCCAGGCTAAAGAAAAAAAAAAACCTGCCTGCTCTGAAGTCCAATGCTTCTGCGTTTGAAACAAACTAGCCCTTTTTGCAGATCAGCTTCACAAGAAAGACTTAACTCACTTTCCCATCCTCAACTCGCAAGTGAAACAACTGAGTGAACATGCATCTTTTTTGCCTGATTTTTTTTAGCGTCCATCTCAGAGCTGAAAACCAAATTTTCTTCTCATTTTCTAAATGTCAAATCCCTGAAGACAGTTCTTGAATTTACTGAAAATCCATTTTCAGTTAAGGTAAAGGCAGTCTCACCTTCAGCAGTGAGATCTGGTGTTCAGAGGGTCATTTGAAGAAGAGATGCTAGAACTGTAAAACAATGGTATTCTAAAGCTAGGCGTAAGGAAAAGGACACAAACATTTTGGATGACCAATGTACAGAAACACACGTACCCTGCATTACTGAAATGTGCCCAAAAAAGTGCTAGCTTGCTTTGGGTCCATGTACATCTGTGAAAGTTCATTCTCCTTCATGGGAATTAAGTCAAAACTGCACACCTCTCTTACTGACAGACATCTGACCGACTGTCTCTGTGCTGCTACAACAGAATACAAGCCTGATGAAAAACAGCTCATGAAAAGTTTACGGACACAATCTTCACATTGATTGTACTTACACTCCAGTAAATGCCAGTACTGTATGGGCAGTTTGTTTGATTCGTTAAAATTGTGAAGCCAAAACAAAAAAGTAGTCAATATAATAGTCTTCTGTTGATATGCGTTAGTAGTTAAATTCCTGGACTGTCATTGCTCATTAAAAGTGCTTTCGTATGTGTGGAAATGGGTAAATATTGCATTTTATTAATATCAGCAGAACTGACTTAAACGAGGCCTGCATGTTGTGTAGTCTTGCGGCAAATACACCAGAATGTCATCTGCTATTATGCTCAGGGGCTGGTGGATTGTGCTATAAGGTCTGACACTAAGTACACAACACCAGACTACAGGGAACTCTGCTAACCTTATCGAACAAATTACATTTTACTGTTTGGAAGCAGCTACACCTCCACCCAGACAATTACAATCCTACTGTCAAAATACAGCCAGAGCCACCTAGGGTGTCTATTTAGAAACTAAGGAGTCTGTGTTAAGTTCATAGACTCTCTTCCTCCCTTGAATCAGCTTTGAATCAGGCCCCTTTAGAAAAAGGGGTGCAGCCTCTCTGCCGTCATAAAACAACATGCACATCATGTGTGAGAATTATCCCGAGGAGCTTTTACTTACATACACTGTAAATAGTTCAGGGAAAAGAGACTCTCTCCCATCAATACACTAGGCTATGTAAATACTTCAATGATAGTTTGCAGAAATCACTCAAGTCACACTTAAGTACATAGAACTTTATATATAAACATTTTACAGTGGGCACTTGTTTACTCAACTGGTCCAGGGAGTTTTGAACATATAGGGAGTGGGGACCAAGGGGGAAGACTTGAAGGGAATAGGGAGCAGGTTTACCACTCATGACAATTTCCAAAGTGTGTAACTATCAATACATTAGAATAACAGTTGAGATGTTGGGTTTTCTTACTATGGAAACTCTTCAAAAGATCATAGGAGACACTCCGTATTTAAGTAGGTCTGAGGCAAAAACAGTATCATAAGCGGTTTACTCTGGAGCAGTGTCAATACAGGAAAACGTTCAAACTACAATACATTTTTGGTATTCTCTTGGTCATTGATTTCCAATTGCATTGACATACATTTTTCATTCCTACACAGAGATTGTGCCTACCACCCCCATCCTCTGAACAAACTGTAGAAAATATACGCCAACTCCTGCCATCCGAAGGTGAAGATTTGGGGTCATCACCTCCTGGGAAAAAAGCTTCGACATATAAAAATGTTACCTGATTAGATATTGTGCTAGACATTTATAAATGTACAGTTATTTAATTGCCCTAGTCACTAATTCAAGGTTGTGAATATTTTACTTTGACCCTCTTCTGATAAAAGCACAGTGAAAGGTGTCAGTTCTTGCCTTGAACTTCTTTTCAAATATGGTGATAACTGGTGAAAAAAATAATGCTGTCTGAAAACTCAGTAAGGAACTTGTCTAGAACAAAGCTACAGCTCTGTCTTAACTGGACTGAAGAATATGGGAGCAGGCAAAACCTTGGCCCTACCGCCATTATGGCATTCGCTGATATTCTGCAACGCAATATACGTCTAATGAAAAGAATGCTATGGAATGTTTGGGTTTTACTGAAGTTCTAGGCCACAGACCTTTACAAAGCCAAAGCATGAATGTAAGATGTTGCTAGTGTCTCCACACCACTAATTTCTCTGAAAGGCAAAAGTTAAACTTAAACTGGTTATTTTACAGAACAGTTAAAAATGAAGATGAGCAAGTGACTTCAGTGTTTCACATTACACTCTATCATATGCTCCACCAAAAAGGTACAAGCTCTCCTATTCATATTGTATCCAGCCTGTTAAAACAGGACTCTTGAACAGGAAAAGCCGCCACGGTCCAGCCAACGCCGGTTTTCAGTTAACAATTCTAACTCCACAGAACTTCAAATGTTTTACAGTAGTTTCAGTTGTCCAACACCAGTTAAGCTGCTCTTCCAAAGTTTGTGTTGCTCTTCTCTTGTGGAACACACACACCAGACTAAGACTGTATTCTTATCCTGGTCTACAACGTTAAACTTTGGAGTGAAGAGCTGGTAAAAGTCGGTCCAACCAGTTTTTAATCTTCGCCTAGACTGCATTTCTAGGCGTGCCATTATGAGTCACTGCTTTCATGTTTGGGGTGCTTGCCTGGTGATTACAGGTTCTGTGGGACACAACACCTACTTCAAAGACTTCATGAATGGCTTTGCGAAAACAATGAAAGTTGTAGTCTATCAAACCTGCGGGGGGAAAGGAAAAAAGTTTGATTCAGTATCTGTCAAATACCCAATGAAACTTAAATTGGCATAAAGTAATTATGCTTAATTTATTAAGACATTTCAGAATAAATACTGTAAACCAAAGGAGTCAGCAATAAATTACTATCCAGAATATTTAATAAAAACAGTGCCAATATTTATGAGGTTACACTTTTTAGGACTGGGAAATCCTTTAAGGAATGTATTATAAAATATGCCGAAATTTTTAAAGATCTGTTTAAAACCAGTCACTTGAAAGCAGTCTTCCTCACCTATGGTAGACAGATTTCAGAGGTAGCTGTATAAGTCTGTTTAAGCAAAAACAAGGAGTCTGGTGGCATCTTACAGACCCACAGAGCCAGGTAGGTACCCAGAAGTCACCTACTATAGGACAGACCCAGCAAAGAAAACAATAGCCATTATCTACAGCCCCCAACACATCAAGGATCTACAACCTCTTTTAAATGATAATCTCTTCCTCTTGGAGACCACGGGAGGCAGATCAGTCCTGGCTTACAAACAACCCACAAACTGAAATGCATACCACGAACTGCACATTCTAGAAACACACATTCACCCCGGAACCAATCCCTGCAACAAACCCACACACATCTACTATATATTTAACAGTAGGTCCTTCTATGCAACTCCTCCTCCTAAAGAGGAGAGTTATGACCACCAAAGACAGTATAAAGCTTCTTCTCATCACTTAACAAAATGTAAGGATTTGGGTGTACCAGGAAAATGGGATGCGCCCAGAATGAGATTGCGTCTCAAAACCAAACAGGAAGAGAGCCAGAATCACCAGGCAGGGGAAAGGGGCTGGCTGGGCTCCCCCAGCCCAGTCCGGGACTGCCTAGCCCCAAGCCTCCCACCCACAAGGTGCCCTTTAAGGAGGGCAGGGGGACTGATGCTCTCTCCTTCCCCCCATTCATATGGAGACACTTCTAGCTGTTCCCCTTCTTCCCTGACCGGAAGAGAGGGGAAGTGCACAGTTGACCACATCTTTCACACTGGCTGCGGAGCACAAGAGGAAGATGAGTAGTTTTCACTTTGCTCTCACTCCCAGACAAGGACAGGAAGGGGAACAGTGAGCAGTCTTGGTATGAATCTCAGGGGAGGTGGGGGGGGGGAGAAGAGGAGGAGGAGAGCACTATTTTGGCCCTCCACACATGCCCTAAGCCTCTCCTCACCCCCTAACCCTGAATCTCCCCACAGCCCCACCCTCTTCCCTGAGCCTCCACACAGACACTCTCCAATGCCTTGCCACACTTAAATTTCATACAGGTACCGTCATATCACAACCCCCGTCCCTCCCAGGAACAGGTGGTTTGGGTGGGTGGTTTGTAATATAGGCACCGTTGTAAGAAATTTAAGGTACTTTCATGCCTGGACTAAACCAAAATGAGTCAAAAATAGGAAGAACCTACAATAGGATTGCTTCTCAATAAACTTTACAGAAAAGGAATTAAACCAAGGCATTTGGAGGAGTGCTCCATTTTGGCACAGCTAAATCAATGCTTACGATTTGAAAATTAGAACCCCATGTCATTGCAAACCACATTCTTTTAACAAAAAAAGGATTATTGTCAAACATGATTACGGTTTAGAGAGATGAAGAAAAATACACCTGATGGAATTCCCATTTTAAATTTATCAAAAACAATTAAGTGAAAAAATTTAATCCCTTTATGAAATAAAACTTAGAAAAATATGGCTGTTTAAATAAAGGATGTATATTTTCCTTTTATTTTCAAAAAAAGATTGTGTTAAGGACCCACGCAACAGCGGATAAAATTGCTAATAGGTCCTAACCACATCAGGCTTGTTCACCTACACACGTACTAACATGATGTAGGCTATCATGAACCAGCAATGCTCCTCTGCTATATACATTGGACAACCCAGACTGTCCCTATGCAGCAGAATAAATTTAACATAAATCAGACATCAAAAATGGTAAACCAGCATACAAAAGCCAGTGGGAGAACATTTTAACCTCCCTGGACACATACTGCTGCAGACTTGAAACTTGCCATCTGCAAGCAAAGAGCTTCAATGTGAAACTGCTCAGCTGGAATTCATATGCAAATCTGACACCACCCAGCCCTTCTTAATGGGAGGATCGATCAGAGATATATATTTCATTTATTGCTACATACTGCAGACACAGAGACTTCTTCACACACATCTTTTTGGAAGGAAAAAACCTCAAAGATCACAAAGAAAAAGAGGTACAGGTCATATTAAGGAAACTAATGGTGAAATTACAAATCACTTTTAAAAACAATGAGAAGTCCTGTGGCACTTTATAAATCTGCTGCAGATTTAAAAGGAGCCATCCTGCAACCAAAAAAACAAAAAACAAAAAACAACAACCACACACATAACCTTTAAAAACAGACTTCAAAGAGAAACTGCAGAGTTACAATTCATCTGCAAGTTTGACACTATCAGTTTAGGATTAAACAAAGACTGTGAATGGCTAGCCAACTACAAATGCAGTTTCTCCTCCCTTGGTGCTCACACCTCCCCATCAGCTGCTAAAAGGGGGCCTCATCCTCCCCGACTCAATTGACCTCATTATCTCTAACCTTACTCTTCATTGGAATGCTTTTCTTATGCCTGTATATTTTTACCTGCCTCTGGAATTTCCACTACATGCATCTGATGAAGTGGGTCTTTGCCTACAAAAGCTTATGCTCCAATAAATCTGTTAGTTTATAAAGGTGCCACAGAACTTCTGGGGTTTTTTTTTTTTTTTTTTTTGCAGAATCAGACTAACACTGCTACCACTCTGATACAAATCACTTTGTTACAGTTGAGTTGCTTCATAAAAATCAGCATTATAAAATCTTTTAAGTGACAAAATTGACTGGAAAAGCTTTTTTTTTTTAGGGAGAAAGAAAGTGCTTACCTTTGCGTTCAAAGCTTTCTTCTCTAAGAATGCAGACAAGTGCCAGAAACTTTGTCACTTCCTTTAAATACAGGACAGTTGTATTATTGAGTTTGATAATTGCCATAGACTCTTTATCGTAAGCACTTCCACTGCCATCTTCTTTTAAACTACAAGAATAAAGTGAACCATTCAATACAAGCTGACAATTTAGTTAGCTTTTCAGAAAAAGAATTTGTGAAGCCCTACCCCCAATGGCTTTACAGGAGAGTGAGACATGAAAAGGGGAGAAACTCAGCAGCAAATACATTTAATACATTCAACCCAATATTCTGATTTCAGGCCAAATGTGACACACAATTTTTTCCATCATCAAATCAGCAACATCCAGTTAAAAGAGTACATTTGCAACTAAGCATGTCATTTTGCCTTCATATTGGGTAGATAGAGTGGTTACGTCTCCACAGTTAAGGATGCCATTCAGGTCCATCCGCTAGCTATAATTTCAGCTAGAAGAGCTAATTTGGTATTAAAACTGTTAGTTCCACAGTAAAAGAAAATTAATCTAAATGCAGGTTCAAACTCATTAAAATATTGACTTTTGTTTCACTATCTGTTCTCACTCAGAGCCTGCTTGTTACTATCCTTTAAACATACCACTAGTTAAATCATATATTTGAAGAAGTCATGTTGTAATTAAAAAGGCATATCTAAGGGTACGTCTAGACTACAGGCTTTTGTCGACAGATACTGTCGACAAAACTTCTGTCGACAAAGAGCGTCTACACTACATTCAGTTCTGTCGACAAAGCAAGCTGCTTTGTCGACATGGTAGTGTAGACGCAAAGGACAGTTTACATGCAATAACACCTTCTGTCGACAGAAACTCTGTCGACAGAAGGCGTTATGCCTCGTAAAATGAGGTTTACCAGCGTCGACAAAACTGCTGAGTTCTGTTGACTTTATGTCGACAGAACTCAGCAGTAGTGTAGACGCAGGTATAGTTTTGTCGACAAAACCCTGTAGTCTAGACACACCCTAAGTGTGTGGTGACGACAAGAGAATAACAGGGAAGGGAGGTTAAGCTGTAGACCCTGCGTAGACATGTAGAATTATTTCATTGACTCACAATGGTAATTCAATCAGCTGGGCCTCAGAACCAACACAAGGGAAGACTCAACATCCCTGCCAGTAGCTTTCTTATCTCTGAGCCAAAACAATCTCAGAGAAAAGCCCTATGAAGAAACTGGTTGACAGGAGCTTTGAGCCAGGGATATGGAGAACTCTGCACAAGTACAGCCCTGCCTCACGACGACTTCTTACATTTAAGCAGGATCATCTCTAGGGGATGCAGGGTCTGGGCCTACCCCACTCAGGGCATGGGCCCAGAACAACTCCTGTGCCACAGGCACTTCCCCTGTGCCACCCTGCCCTCCCCTTCTCCAAGCACCATCCCCTTACCCCTCTCCTCTGAGCAACATGGCTCCATAGATTACAGTGCCTTGTGAGGAGCATCAACAGGGGCTGCTCCCTCTCCCTTCACACTCACCATAGCAGCAGGGAGCCAGACCAGCCTAGTGCTGCCCGCTCCAGCTAAGTCTAAATTACGATCCCCTTCTAGATGAGGAAATGCAAATGAAGCACTCATTTGCATAGGCCGTGCTCACATTTGCATTTCATCTTCCTTTCCCTTTTGCGCAAAAAAGCGCTGTGTAGACAGTGCCTTTTTGCCCAAAAATCTCATGCACAAAAGGGAAGAGGAAATGCAACTGAGTGTGCAGCATATGCAAATGAGCACTTCACTTGCATTTCCTCTTGCAGAAGAGGATCGTAGTTTAGACGTAGCCTCAGACTGCTGTGCCCTGCTTCTCCGCAGCATTGGAAAGCAGAGCACAAGCTACCTGGTAAAGGGCGGTCGGTACACCACAGCACAGCTGAGCAAGCTGCCAGGTCGCTCTGGCTCAGGCCGCTGCGGTTAGTGTGTGCAGACTGACCCCTTCTGCCGCCCCACACCAGAGGCTGTAATCCCCTGGGTCCCTCCCATGCATGGGCCAGTTGAGGCAGACGCCGTGGGGGCCTCCAAAGAGTGGGCCTGGGACAGCCCTACCAACATTCAAGCAATAGGACAAATCTCATGAAGTGATGGAGAACAGAGTTTGGACTAAGGACGTTAAAATGATGTGGGCAATAAAGTAACTGTAACCACTGAAAACTTCAGCAGTTATGTGGTTACACACTGGGCAGCAGATGGCTCTTCCCTACCTCCTCACCCTCATCCCCGGTTGTTGCCTCTGTATCAGCCGAGGCTCACTGGTTAACAGTGTACACAGTTACACTTTCACATCCCTAGTTTGGGCAAGACTACTTGACTTGTAGCTTGGAAGGCAGCACAGGATCCTTGGTCTGTTATGAACATCCCACCTCTCCCCCAGTGGTGAACTGCAGCTTATACAGACAGTGTCCTCCTACAGTCAAAGGAGATCCCTTTAGCTCAAGTGGTATAGGCCTGTGCTTTGAACGGCAAGACCAGGGTTTTATCCTTGTGTAGGAAAGGTCTCATGGCAGAATGGTACTCCAAAGTGTAAAGGGGCTGCTGCAGGGTTATAAGTTACACTCACAGAACTAATTAGCAGCCATCACTACAGAGCTGCAACAATTGGATGATAAAGTTCTAGTTTAACATCCACTACCCCTGGGAAAAAGTATTTTTGGCAATAAAATTGCATTTTTGAATGCACTGTCCATGGTTAGACCTTATAAAAATCAAAGGATAAGGCAGGCCAACTTGAAAACTACTAAAGGCTTTGCCATCGTGACCTTACGTATTTGGAAAAACAATGCATTCTTAAGAGAGTCCACACAATTAGTTGATAAGAGCCGCTCTGCAGAGCCGCAGCGGGGATAGCTTCAGGAGCAAGCTCAAATGGGAACTGAGTAGTCCTGGCTCATGCCAGCTCCAGGAGCCACCCATGCTGCAGCTCTGCATTTTAAATGTAGTAAGAGAGGTGGCTCCAAATGCAGAGGTGCAGCGTTCCAGACCAGCGTGAGTCAGGACTGTCTCGCGGCTGCCAGAGTAGCCTCTGTTCATGGCAGCCAGGGCTGGGCGCAGCCAGGGGCTACTGCTGGAGCAGGCCCTGCACATGGCCAGCCCGGGCTGCCATGAACAGGGGCTGCTTGGCTGCAGCAGCCCCTGTCCTCAGGAGGGCCGAACTGATAGACACATGGGAGGGAAAGGGGGAAAAAAATGGAGCCAGGACAGCACTATGGAGATGGTGCTGGGGGGAAAAAAAAAAAAAAAAAAAATCGCTTTTAAGCCAGCTCCCCCAGCACTGGCTCCTGTTCCACCCCCTCACCTCAGAGGGAGGGAGGAGTGAGTAGCGAGTAGCTGATACTCCAGTCAGCTACCTGATAAGCATAAGTTTATGCTTATCAGGTAGCCGAGTAATCAACTTCTCCCTAACATCCCTATTCTGTTTATCAAGCCATGCAGTGCTAAACACATCAACATTGCTAGAAACTGCTCAGTGTTGGATACTACAAACCAGACCACTTAGTAGTCTATAATTAAATTTACATTTAATTTGGACCCTTGTTTTTGGAACTCCTGTGTTTATGTTAAAGCAAGAGACAGTTAACAGAAAGATGAAAATATTCAAGAATTTACCTTTAAAACAATTTAATTAGAACTGAAATGAAGGCATAACGTGTTGATACATGAGAATTATATGAAGCCTGGATATCAATTTGAAAGGTACATCATTAGGAAAGCTGCAGTTAAAGTGAGTTTTAGCTCTGTGTTTTTACCTCTTAGCATTTAGCAACAGTGTGTATGTACTCCAAAATATGCGTCATTTGCACTTCTCTCTGTTGAAAGTATTTAGAGCAGTGATGTTCTCCACCTCACCCACTCGCTGTCTTATATGAGGCCTGCATGACAAATTCAGGGTCTACAACGTCTCACTTATTTTAAAAGCAAGGAAATCTCTAGATCCCCCCCAGTTGCAAAGAAACACTGTCAACTTGGGGCATTAACTCCTGAAACATGTCTTCCTGGTGGTGTATTGACTCCTGTTCTGTCCTGCAACAGGAGGAGCAAAGCAGCAGGCAAACTACTGCCTGGGAGGGAGAGACTGCAATGCTGCTATGACATTCCTCAGCACAGACTGCTCCCAGAGTTATTCATGACGCAGCTCCCAGCAGCTAAGTAAACTATGGGAGAACTCACAGGGAATTCGAAGAGGTTTGGGGATCAGCTCTGCCTTCCCACAACACTGCACTGTGGGGATACCCACACGGGTGCCCCAGTGTGAACATGATCTGTTGACAGAGGGAACAAGTGTGAACAGCCTCTGGCGGTTTTAGTTCGGTCAACTTTTGGGTGTGACCGAAGTTGACCAATAAAGCTTGTTGTTGTTCACAAACTAGCTCTACAAGCCAAATACACAGAGAAGCCCTGGAATCCCAGTTCATCCACAAATTCAATTCACAAGCTAATGGACTCAATTGTGATATGGGTTGGTGGGGACTCTACCTATTTAATAACCACTGAAGGTGCTAACAGCTCCCAAAGTTGTATCCTTCCTGTTTTAGGTATTTATCTATTGACTGATTTTTATCTGCTTAGGTTTAAGTACCCATTCTCCAGATACTTAATGATGCTCTGTCTCTCACCCTCCTCCCTTCTTCTCTCTCCCCTCTCTCCTATTTATTTCAAGTTTTCATATCCCCAACTCATAACTCCGGTCATCTGAAGTGGGCTGTGCCCAGGAAAGCTCATGATACCATCTACATGTTTCATTAGTCTATAAAGTACTACCAAACCATTTGTTGTTTTTTTAAAAAAAAAAAAAAAAAAACCTGGACGACAAAATCTTTGCCATGGCAAATCCTAGTGTAAACTGTGATATGCCAACAGGAGCGCTCGCTTACCTACAAAGCAAACTCCTGGAGGTTTGGACGTTTGGCTGCAAGAGTATGGACAGTGTTTACACTGCCCAAAGTTTAGCCACATGATCCTGTCGAAATAGCTATGTTGCCAACAGCTGTGTAGTGTAAACGAAGCCTCAGAGAGTGAACACCCTTGCCCAGCAGTTAGTCTTGGGTATTAAATTTAAGTCTACTGGAAACATTCAAGCAACAACTAACTATTTAAGTACTCCACATTTCAATGGATGGAATGGGTAGGGAGTAGGATTCTGGGTTAGTGGCATGGAAGGAAATCCAAGGGGGGAAAATAGTGAAAGAAACAAAAGTGGATACAGAAGAAAGAAATGAGGGGCAGAAGCAGTGGTCCCTATTTGTGGTCCCATTTTTTCCATACATTATTTTGACTGTAATAAGGTTCTGAAAGAAACACTACATTCTTCTACCCCTGATCTGCATAAAACTCCATTGATGTCCAAGGAAGATCCCACTGAAGGTTGACAATGTTTAGTCCCAAATGTATACCACATCCCTTGGACCATAATTAAGAATGGACCAGCCTTCTCCATGAGTCAAGTATCTTTGAATGAGAAGGTATTTCCTAGCAGATATCAATACATTCTAAGACGACATTCTATCTATAGTTGCATTAGGGCCATATTCTGCTTGGGAGTCTAGAAAAACTGGCGCACACACTGTGGAAGTGTATGTTCCACCTTTGGAGGAAAGAATGGACCTTCTTATAGCTCTAGGAATCTCTGAGGCAGCAGGACACTGATTAGGTACCACTAGCAAGTTCACATTAGGCTGCTAATGAAACAATGCTCAGTCTGCCTCCATCAAAAAGGTGTTAACCAAGGCTGAACCTGGCCAGCTCAAAAAGTGACTTCCCCCAAGCAAAGAGAAACTTTCTGAATCCATGTAGTTTCACTGCATGGTTAATTAATGCTCATTGGGAAAGTGTGTAAGGACAGGAGTGAATCCTATTGAATGTGTAGGTTTCTGTACAGCACCCGTCACTAAGCACTACAGAAATTACACATTTTAATTTAGAAGCTGGGGCTTAGAGAAGTGACTTGCATAAGGTCAGAGAGGACTGTGGCAAACAGGGAACACCCTCAGATAACCACAACCCAGTCCAGTTGCTGAACCCAAATACCATCCTTCCTCTCTAAATGGATAGGAGAAGCAGCTCTTTGGTCCATTGCACCCAGTAGCTAGGGGGCTAACACGTTTGCATGAAGCTCACAGCTCTCATCTTAGCTATGTTATAAAGCTTCTCAAGGCGACTCTCCAAAAGGATTTATCACTTACCCATATATACAGGACACGTCAATCACTACATCGATCATGTCACAGCACAGCTCATATGACTGCATGTCCACAGGGGAACTGTCTGTTGCAATGTAGATTTTGCTGACTACATCAAAGAGAAAGGCTTTTTCAATGCCTGAATTCTTCAAAAAGAAAGAATTGGAGATGCATGCTGAGTGATCAGAACAGCTACATTTTAAGAAGTCTTAGCTATGTAGAATTCAGTTTCACATTTTTCAAGGTATGAAAACAAGCAACATTTCAAGTACTCAAAAGGACCAAAATGGGATTCAGATTTGAATAATTTCCACAGTCTCCTGAGATTCTGTATAGGTAAAAGGACACCACATCAGCCTGGAAACTGGTCAACTGACTACATTGTCAATGTTGCATTTCGGTTGACAGAAAATTTTTAATGAATGAATGGATTTGCCATGAAAGGCCACTATATAAACTACCAAAACCATAGACGGCAACAGTGTGGAACTCCCACTACAAATTCCCAAGCACTTAACTTACAATTACTTCTCTACCTTTACAGATTTTTTTCCTGTTCAACATGGAAAACACTGCACATGTGCAAATGCCAGTAAACTAGTTCTATCCAGGCAATGAAATCAGTAATGAAAGGTGAAGGACAAGTATTATGAACAAACAAATATGTAGGAGTGTCGTAACATGACACTCCCACGATTTCAGAGACAAGGTGAGAGATTCTCTTATTGGACCAACTTCTGTTGGTGAAAGAATCATTTGAGCTACACAGGTCTTCACGTAAGTTAAGGCAGCGGCAAATACATTCTACAGACTGAATTCTACGCCTATATATAATTTACTTTCTCTCTAGGTAGCAATCACACTGCTTGTTAGCCCAAATGATGGAGAGAATGCACAATCAGATAGGAAAGAGGGCAACTAAAATCAGCTACTGTATTTGTGACTACAGTAAGAGCATCAGATGCCCTCAACAGTCACTTTGATACTACTCACATATGGATGACCAAGGGTGCATGTACGCATACTGAAAGGTCACCAAATGCCTGCTACTAGCAGGAAACAGGTTCAAATGATTACAATGTTGATTTCAGTCAGAATCTCTATTTACGAGACAACTGAAGTGTTAAAGAAGTGAAAAGCTCATGATACTTTATATATTTTTGTTAGTCCCTCGAGTGCCACAGGACTACTTGTTTTTAAAGTTACAGACTAACACGGCTACCCCCTCTGAGACTTTCTCCAAGTGGTTTGTAGACCACATCTTCCCAATTTGGTCGGGTATCCAGGACACTCCTCTGAAAAAGACTATTCATTGGTCACTTTTTTATCAAGTTTATACTCCATGTTCTATTCGCTAAAGTGTTACACAGCACTATTCCAACCTACACCTCCATTCTTAACCATTTCAGAGAGGTAGCCATGTTTGTCTGTTTCAGTAAAGGAATCCAATGGCACTTTAAAGATGAATAGTTTATTAGGGTATTAGATCATAAGCTTTTGAGAGCTACAACTCACTTCCTCAGAGGTTGGAGGAAAAAAAGACCAGAGTGAAGGGAAAAAAAAAAATACAGCGATGGGAACGCTAATTAAATCAGAATAGATGTAGGTCATCTCCAACAGTGGTCAGACGGCTCGAGTATCTGAACGGGAAGTTACCTATTGCAAATACTCACCACCCGTCTCTGCTAATCCAGGAACCTATCCCTGCAACAAACCCCATTACCAACATTGTCCACACATCTACCCTAGTGACACCATCACAGGACCTAACCACATCAGCTACACCATCAGACTCATTCACATGCACATCTGCTAGTGTAACATGCCATCATGTGACAACAATGAGCCTCTGCCATACATATCGGACAAACCAGACTGTCGCTATGTATAAGAATAAATTAACATAAATCAGACTTGCAAGAATAGTTGGGCTTGCAAATTGCCACTCAGACTGAAAAGCTTCAACAACAACAACAGACTGCAGAGAGAAACAGCTGACCTGGAATTTATATGCAAATTTGACACCCTAGACCAAGGTCTAAACACACACATTGAGAGGTTCTCGCATTTCCCATGTAGGTATTCTCCCCTTCTCACCACTGTTGGACATGAGCCACATCCAGTTCTGCAGCCTCCCCCAGCCTTTCTGTATTTCTCTTCAGTACCTGAGGAAGCAAACTGGAGCTCACAAAAACTTATGTTCTAATGCCCTAATAAATTGTTAATCTTTCAAGTGCCACCAGACTCCTAGTCATTCTTAGCCATCTATTGCCTTGGCTCTTAAAGAGCCCTATCAACATGGTATCCAACTACTTCCTTGGTTTTTTTCCCATTCGTTTATTCATACTTCCAGGGGCGGATATAGGGCAGGGTGAACGGGGCGGCCGCCCCGGGCCCCGCGCTTCAAAAAGCCCTGCGCATGCGCCGTGGCGCCACCGTGCATGCGCATGGTGTCACCACACATGCGCCATGGCAAAGGGGGGCCCCGCAAAATTATGCTACCCGGGGCCCCGCAAAACGGTCATCTGCCCCTGCATACTTCATACCCTTTTGCCCTCCCTCCCACCCATTTCCTTACCAGGAGGGCCTTTTTTCAATTTCCTCCCTATGCTAGCAACCATGTTTGCTGTACATAGTCGTCCTCATGACCATCCTTCTGGGCGTAAACTGAAGCAAGGGAGATTTAGGTTGGATGTTAGGAAAAGCTTCCTGTCAGGGTGGTTAAACACTGGAATAAGTTGCCTAGGGAGGCTGTGGAATCTCCATCTCTGGAGATATTTAAAAGCAGGTTAGACAGCCCTCTATCAGGGATGGTCTAGACGATATTGGGTCCTGCCGTGATGGCAGGGGACTGGATTCGATGACCTCTGAGGTCCCTTTCAGTTCTAGTGTTCTAGGATTCTATGCAGCTATACCTTCAGCGTGCTTTTGCTGGTACAGCTTATTTCCCTGGCAAAGGTGGAGTACCTGGGATATGCATAACCTGCAACAAGCACAATTTTGCCAATGTACTATACAGTATATATTTAAAAGTACAGGTTGAATCTCTCTAGTCTGGCACCCTCAGGACCACACCAGTGCCAAATGAAATACTTTGCCGAACCAGGGGAGATCAATATTGTTTAGCAGCATTAACACCACTTATAATAGATCAGCAAACAGAAGATGACATTTAGGGATAAATTAGAGCTACATAAGAGTACACAACACTGAAAGGAGGCTGGGGACTATAGACAAACTTTCTGAGACTGCAGGAAACTTGGCCATACTCATAAGTGGACATCCAACCAACTAAAGTTATGCTGGACTAGAGAGATTCAACTTGTAGTTTATTTTGAAACTGAAGTTAGTAAGTAAAAGTAATAACATAGCACTTACTGATATAAAGATATTTAGTAGATTTTCCAAGGTTGGCAGCTGTGGAATGAGTTTCTGTACAACCTTACTGAAGGCTTCAAATATTGAATGGTCATAGATACTAGTCAAATAAAAGCTGTGGGTTTAAAAAAAATCCTCTTAGGTATAAATCAGTTTTGCAATAAATTGTTACGGTAAAAACCCCTAACATTTGAACTCGTGTTTTATTCAAGTTTACTAGCACAAGAGCGGTTTACTAGCATTTACAGAGTTGTTGGAGTAAGCATAGGATGATTTCCCCATCGAAGCAGGAGGGAAGCACACAGTCAGACAAGAATGGCCATGTTTTTATGAGCCTTTTTGCTAACAGGACCACCACCTGTAATGGAGAGCTATTAAAAAGGTGTTAAATGGCCCATTCATTTCAGGATTTAAATTTTGTATAACATTTTGTTTTCTACCACTCCCACTTATGTTATTTCTACACTGAAATTATCTTAAAACCAATGGCAAATTTTTTTTCAGATTTTCCCTGAGTAGAGATGGTCAGAAAAAAGCCACACACACCATGGATGTTGACTGTAATTACCCTCAGACAGCAGAATTTAAACAAATTATAGGTCAGTACAAAAAAAAGTGACAGTCCATTAACCATGACAATACATCAAAATTAGAGCTGCCCTTGAATTAAGTGAAAAGATACATGAAAAAAATGCTTTAATACTTGATGGTGCCAAGTTTAAGAGATTCAATATAATATAAAATTTGAATTAGCAAGAATTGGCAAGAAAGGATTGTCTCTCAAATTACATAGTCTCTTTTTATTGACAACTCATTTAATTTTAATTAATGATGCTTAGTTCTATGCTAGTGAATATTCTATGGTATATTTTGTAAGAATAAAGTACAGTAAAACTCCATTGGTCCAGCATCTGATGGTCCGGCACCATCAGGAACCCAGAAGTGCTCCGGGCAGCCGGACCATTGGAGCTGCTCTGCCCCCCGGCTTCCCTAAATCAGCCGCTGCTGAAACTGACCAGTGGCTGAATCGGGGAAGCTGGGGGCAGAGCAGCTGGAGTGCTGTCGGTAGGTCCCGTAGCACTGCCCCTCGGCGCTGCGGAACCAACCCGGCAGTACCCCAGCTGTCCCCGATTCAGCCGCTGCAGAAACTGACCAGCAGCTGACTCCGGGAAGCCCGAGGCAGAGCTGCTCTGCCCCGGGCTTCCCGGAGTCAGCCGCTGGTCAGTTTCAGCAGCGGCTGACTTGGGGACTCCGGGGGCAGAGCACCTGGGGTGCTGCCGGGTTGGTCTGGTAGCATCACTCCTCGGCGTTACTGGACCAACCCGGAAGCACCCCAGCTGCTCTGCCCCAGGCGTCCCCAAGAGCAACTAAGGTGCTGCCGGGTTGATCTCACAGCGCCAAGGGGTGGCACTACCGGACCAACCCGGCAGCACCCCAGCTGCTCTGCCGCAGGCATCCTGATTCAGCCGCTGCTGAAACTGACCAGCAGCTGCTGAATCGGGGACGCCTGAGGCAAAGCCGGACTATCAGAAAGGGGGGGGGGGCTATGAGAGGTCTGGGGTGACATTCCCCCACACCACCTTAGACCCCTCATAGCCCTCCCTCCCGATAATCCAGCATATCTGATAATCCGGCACCCCCTGGGTCCTAACGGTGCCGGATTATCTGAAGTTTACTGTAGTATGTCTCATCTTACTACCAAAATGCTGATGAGACCTCACTAAAAAGTGTCTCATTAAATCGGATGAGAAATAAAGAAAAAAGTCATTGGTTTCTTCACGTATACATCTGTGAGATTGTTAAACGTGTGAACATTTGTATCACTCACCTAAGATGAAGTTTTTCAAGCCCAGCATCTGCAAGGTCATCATTGGCTCTCTGATGGATATCCCTTTGAGTTTCTATTTTATGGTCGTCAGACAAACCATCAACTTTATGAATAAAAACCTCAAAGTTCATTTCTGGATTGACTTTGTAAGCTTTAGAAACTGTAATGTGAAGTCTTGTCAATGCTTCCATGTAGTCATCCTGTAATCAGCATAGACAGAGATTAACATTATAGCTTTTGGACAATTAACTCATCTTTCTCTGCTATACCTCTTCAACCAGTACGAACAATAGCAAAATAAAAAGATTTTGTTTCTACCTCTGAATAGAAACAAGCTAGTTTGAAAAACAGAAACCCAAGTAGTGAATTCTAAAGCTTGTCCTGTTACCTATAGTCAATTAACCTCATGAATTCTTATTGGTTACTCGACTACTCTATAGACCCCGGGGGGCAGGAGCAGCAGCCAGCGCGCTCTGGCCCCACTCCTAAGGAGCACCCTGCCTTTCTGCGCTTCTACCTCTGTATCAGAGAGAGCAGGGTGGGGTGCCATGCAAGACCTGATCCGCGAGGGGAGCCAGTTTAAAAACCAGCTCCTCTTGTGGACCAGCTGCCTGTCTCCCCATGCTGCTGCATCTGATACAAAGACAGCAGAGTGGGGCAGCAGTAGTCCCTGTTCGAGGAGCAGGGGGGTCTGAGCTCCCAGACCCAGCGTGAGCCGGAATGGAGCTGAACTGCGTGCCTGCCTAGCTCCTAAGACACTTGAAATGCAGAGCTGCAGCAGGGGTAGGTCCTGGACCTGGCGCAAGGCGGGACTGAGCCGGGCTGCTGGCCAGCCTGCTGAAAAATTTACCAGTGGGGGACAGCGGAGTGGAATGCGTGTAGTCTATAGCATTAACCTATAAGCTTTTGCTTATTGGTTAATCGACTACACTAGATTGATCTAGTACAACTCCTCCTATGTCTTTTAAAGCAGCCCAAGTAAAGAAACGTAAGGGTCAGTATCAAAGTAAGTTTAGGTTACAAAATAATTAAAGGGACTGCTTCTAGCCAGCATTAGATTTTAATTTGAGAAACGGATTTTTAAAATGCCACCAGCTCCCTCTACCTTAACTAGCAAGAAAAATGTACAAATAACTATCACAGTAAAGAGTTATTTATTTTGGGACATAGTAATATCATGATAGAAAATATATCAGAAGGACATAACAGGTTGTGCTGGTGGGGACAGGGCAATTTATGTGAAAAAACATAGAATGAAATGAAGTAACAATTTTAAATGACCCAAACTGTTCCATAGAATCTTTGAGAGTAATTCCATGCTCTATTAATATGAATATAGCAGTAAGGGTAGGAACACGGTCACTTAACCAGGATGGTGATAGTGCCTGTGAAATGCTAAGGGAGATCAGAAAGGCAATACAAATAAAAAAACTCAGTAACAGTGGGGGATTTCAACTATCCACATATTGACTGGGTACATGGCACCTCAGGATGGCATGCAGAGATGAAGTTTCTGGACAGTTTCTGACTGCTTCTTGGAGCAGCCAGTTCTGGAACCCACAAGAGAAGCAATTCTTGATTTAGTCCTAAGTGGAGCACAGAATCTGGTCCAAGAGGTGATTATAGCTGGACCGCTTCCAAGTACTGACAATCAGATAATTAAGTTTAACAAACCTGTGGTGGGACCAAAAACTGTGCCAAAACTGTGGCACTTAATTTCAGAAAAAAGAAAATACACAAAAATGAGGTTAACACAGAAATGAAAAAACACCGTGCCAAAAGTAAAATCCCTGCAAACTGCAGGGAAACTTTTCAAAGACACCATAGTAGAGGCTCAAATTAAATGTATAAACCAAATTAAAAAATGCAGTAAGAGAACCAAAAAAGTGCTGTAACCCAGTAAAAGAAGAAGTGAGAGATGAAAAAGGCATCATTTAAAAAGTGGAAGTTAAATCCTAGTGAGGAAAATAGAAGCATCAACTCTTGCCAAATGATGCGTAAAAATATAATTAGGAAGGCCAAAAAGGAATATGAAGTACAGCTAGCCAAAAATTCAAAAATGAATAGCAAGTTTCTTTAAATACATCAGAAGCAGGAAGCCTGCTAAAGAACCAGTGGAGCCACTGGACAATCAAGATTCCAAAGGAGCACTCAAGGATGATAAGGAGATTCCCAAATCTGAGCTGTGCATCTCAGTCTCTCTGTGAGGGTTGCGGGAATGGAGAGCTGTACATCTGCCAGGCTCTCCTGGGGCAGTGAGGGAGGAAAGAAATGGAGAGTTGAACATCTCAAAGCCCCTCAGTGGAGGGAAAGCTGTGCAGTGCATGTCATAGTTTCTCTGGGGCTCCAGAGGTGATCCTTGCAATTACAGACTGGTAAGTGTAACTTCAATTCCAGGCAAACTGGTTGAAACTATTGTAAAGAACAGAAATTGTCAGACACATTGGGCTGGTGTGTACTAGACCAGGCAGATCATCTTAGAGTACACCCACGTTTCTCAAACTGTGTCCCCCAACCCCCCGAGGGGTTGCGAGCAACTCAGAAGGGGGTTGCGGTTTCTCAAAGTTTGAGACCCTTTGGGGTACACAATTCCAGCTATGTAAAATGTGTAGCTGGAGCCGGCTTACCTTAAGCCAAGCTGTGGCAGCGTCCACATAGCAGGAGGCTGATGGGAGCACATGCTCCTGTTGGCTTCCCTTACTTCTTGCAGAAAGAGGCGTATCAGACACAGGTGGGATCTGCCCTCAGCGTTTGATTCAGGGTTTTATAGCCACTAGATCGACCTCCAAAGTGTCGATCTTTGCGTAAGTGTTGACATGCCCACAGATTACTATAATTTGTTGGGGAAAAGTCAACAGGGTTTCTGTAAAGGGAAATCATGCCTCACTGATCTACTATAATTCTTTGAGGTGGTCAATGAACATGCAGATGAGGGGGATCTAGATGACAAGGTCCCTCACCAAAAGCTTTTAAGCAAAGGTCCTCTCATGGACTAACAACTGGTTAAAAGATAGGAAACAAAGGGTAGGAATAAATAGTCCATTTTCATAATGGAGAGAAGTAACTAGCAGTGTCCTGCAAAGGTCCAGACTGGGACTAATCCTACTCAACATATTCACAAATGATCTGGAGAATGGGGTAAACAGTGAGATGGCAAAATTTGCAGAGAATACTAAACTTCTCAAGATAGTTTTAGTCCAAAGCAGACTGAAGAGCATCACAAGATCTCACAAAACTAAGTGAATGGGCAACAAAATGATGGGGACTAAATTAGCTATTACCACTCGAGAGAGAGCTTAGAGTCATTGTGGATAGCTCTCTGAAAACATCCACCCAACGCGCAGCAGCAGTCAAAAAAAGCAAACAGTGTTAGAATTAATAAAAAGGAACAGAGAATAAGACAGAGAATATCTTATTGCCTTTACATAAATCCATGGTATGTCCACATCTTGAATGCTACATGCAGATGTGGTCACCTCATCTCCAAAAAGATATGTTGGCATTGGAAAAAGTTCAGAGAAGAGCAACAAAAATGATTAGGGGTTTGGAACGGCGGCTATTCGAGGAGAGATGAATAAAAATGGGACTTTTCAGATTAGAAAAGAAAACACTAAGGGGGGATATGATAGAGGTCTATAAAATCATGACTTGTGTGAAGAAAGTAAATAAGGAAAAGTTATTGACTTGCTTCCATTACACAAAAACTGGGGATCACCAAATGAAATTAATAGGTAGCAGGTTTAAAACAAACAAAAAGGAAGTATTTCTCCATACAACGCATAGTCAATCTATGGAAGTCCTTCCCAGAGGATGTTGTGAAGACCAGAATTTTAACAGGGTTCAAAAAAGAACTAGATAAATTCACTGAGGTTAGGTCCATCAATGACTATTAGCCAGGATGGGTAGGAATGGTGTCCCTAGCCTTGGTTTGTCAGAAGCTGGGAATGGGTAACAGAGGAGGGATCACTTGATGATTACCTGTTCTGTTCATTCCCTCTGGGGCAACCGGCATTAGCCACTGTTGGAAGACAGGATACTGGGCTAGATGGACCTTTGGTCTGACCCAGCATGGGAGCTCTTATATTATGTTCTTATTTATATCTACCTGTGCATCTATCACATATATCAGTGCCCCTGTGCCTCTGAAGATCATCTCATAATCAAACGTGGGATCAAAAAAGTCCATTTGTCCAGGAAAGTCCCATATCTGGAAATTCACGAAGGAACTGTTGGAAATGTCATCTTTGTAAATCTTGTTAGTACTCTCCAAAAACAGGGTCTCGTTGGGAGACATTTTATGGAACACCACCTGTAAAAGGGAAAGCAAAGACTGATTGGCTTATGACGATTTGATGCAAGTAGTTAACAATGCTGCCTTCTCTCAGAACAGAGCAAAAAAATAGTAATGACCAGAGCGTGAAGCCACACAGTGTGCAACTTGCCAGTGAAAAACAGGTCTCAAAGAAAGAAAAATGGGAAAAAACTTTAAAAGCACATAGCAAATATTGTTTATTTAGCTCATGAAGGAAATTAACCTACAGTAAAGTTGCACCAAATAATAGCTTAATTACATTAATATTACAAATCTAAAATTATCCCATCCCCAAATCAGCAAGAGACAATCTGCTCCTTTTCCCATTGTATTAGAATAATGCAGTACCTCCAGATCATCCATGTACCACAAGATTGCGATTGTGGCCATGTAATATTACAAGTCTTTGGTTCTGAAAGTGTTTACACTTCTCATTTCAGTGGGATAATTAAAATTTGGACACCTTCACTTAATTGTTACTACCAATTCAGGATCAATGTTACAAAATCAGAAACAATATATTCTAGAGTTGCTGTAACAGTTAAGAATTTATTTTTTTTCAACAGAGACCCCAAATTTTTTTTCCAGTTTTAGAGACCCAAAAATCACAAATCCTGAGATCAACTGAAATAGGGTTTGGACAATAATCCCAAAACAAATAATTTGCTTTGTTTACGGGCAGATTAGAGAACTTCTGACCAAATTCCCTTCAACATCTGAAGGTAAAAGTTGGGGGCAATTTTTAAGTGAAATCACTAGGAGAAATTATTTATGCTATGGTCACCCTTGAAGGTCACTAACTTAGATTGGAGTCCACAATATAGTTAGTGTGTATGAACAGAAAAGAAACAAATCCTGCTCCAAGATAGCCTGCAATTGAAGACAGCAACCCTAGTAGCATAAATTACCCTCAAAGACTGCACCTTCAACCTCACAAGTCCTAACAACTATTAAGCCACTGAATTGTTCCAAGTATAGGAAAAAGAAGGATTTGTACAGCACCTTTTGCAAGAGTTCAGATTCTTTGAATAAGCTTCACCCACCTCCAAAAATGAGGCCTTTTTGAGGCAAAATACAGCAGCACTGTAACAGAACTGAACACCATAACAGCTTCAGGACAAGTGAAGAACAGCAAGTTTAATTGCCACATGGGAAAGTTTGGGTGGATACAAAATAATTACTCAAATTAGGATTTGAGATTATTGGGATTAAATCTTGCTCTTTCAAAATCAGAGAGAAGATCCTTAAATGCCAAGAGCAGTCAGGGACATACCTCAGCCTTGAAAGGTAGGCCTTTCATCAGCTTGCTGTCCCACACCATCAATATAAGAGCGTTGATTCAGTGCTAAGACAGACACCTGGTCCCGAAATGGAAGAGGTAAATATTAAAAAAAAAAACCCAAATGGTGCCACAGGAGAACCATCATCTATTAGGAGAGCTGAATTGAAAATTCTGAAGACCTAAATTCTATTCCTACCCCTGACTTGAAATGTGACGCTGGACAAGCCACTTGAACTCTGGTTCATTTTACACAATACTGATTTAACGGCAGCTATCCAAATATTGAAAGTGGAGCAACAATCTTGAGAAAGTGTGTATTGCTATTGAGCGTGGAAAGTCACACAGCTCTGTCACAAGATGTCTGCAATCACGGGACAATCTCTCAAAAATTCCTGAGAGTTCGAACCAGAATATAAAAACAAGCCCCTATAATTTTAGGCACAGCTAGAACTAGAAAATTTCAAGTTACAGTCCCAAGATAGGGTTGTGGCAAAATTTGCAGAGAGCAAGGCCTGATCCACACTATAGAGTTCAGTCAACATAAGGCAGCTTATGTCACTAACTCACAGATGTCTATACTACAATACCACTCCTGCCAATGTAAATTGCCTGAGATGCCAACCTAATCACTCCACCTTCCTGAGAGCAGTAAGGCTTAGATCAAGATAGTTAAAGCAACTGAGTGTCTGCATTAGGGATGTAAATTAGCGATTAATACGCAATTAGTCAATAAGGGTGTGTCTATTCAGCAGGGCTTAACTTGAAATAAGCAAAGCAAATTGAGCTACGTCAACTGCATAGCTTATTTCAAAACAGCTTATTTCAAAATTGGGAGCATCTACACAGCACTTATTTAAAAATAGAGCACTCTTCCTCCGACTTCCCTTACTCCTCGTACAATGAGCGTACAGGAGTTGGAACAAGAAGTCCTCCAGCTTGACAGTATTTTGACATTTAGAAATAATTGCATGCTGTGTAGATGCAGACCAAGTTGTTTCAAAATATCAAAGTGATGTTGCTGTGTAGACGCACCCCAAGAGGGTTAGCTCCCAGAGAAAGCACATGGCAGGAATTATCAGCCCCGGTTCATGCTGGGTTCCCCGCTGTACCTCTGCCTCCACTTCTCCTCCTCCCCAGATGGTGCTGGGGGGGGGAGGGGGGAAATGGCCTTTTAAGCCGGCTCCCCCCAGTGTTGGCTCCTGCTGCCCCCCCATCCTGCCACTGATACAGAGGCAGCAAGGAGTGGGGAAGCGAACAGTTGAGTAGTGACTCAACTAGTCGCTTACAACCCTAGTTTGCATTACTTGTCAGTTCACAGATGGAGCCCCCCGGAGTATCCTCACTTAAATTGCTGCCAAGGACACCCACCACTGGAAGAAGGAGGGAGTATGGACATAAAAAACGGCAGTGGTTACTGTGGTGGCCATACATCAACTTAAGGCAACAATTTGTCAGACACAATCCCCAAGAATACTAATGTTAGCAGAGCTTAGAGAAAAGTCACAAGCTTCAGAGAGACCTGACAACAGTGATCTGGAAACAGGAAAGCAGTTTAGCACTTTGCATTCGTTAACAATGAATTTAAACATTTGAATGATGTATACATCTTACCAGGCTACAAGTTAATTCAGGAAAAAAAAAAAAAAGACTTGGAGATCACTGTGGGCAGTCCGGTGAAGATTCAATAGATGCAGCAACTCCTATCAAGGAAGCTAGCAAGGGGCCATAGCGAAAAGGAGCAACAGCACTGGAGATGCATTAGAACTACATATCCAATTCATTAGGGAATAGCACTAGCTTATAAGCAGTGTTCCAAAGCAAATGACTTGTCCATGATTTCATGGAATCCAGAGCTGGCCATAAAAATTCACTTTTTTGTATTCAAGAATTGTTCAAGTCTGTCTTTAGTCCATCCTCTTTGAGGTGTTCATGAAATCTCATACACTTTTGAAGAAAGAGGGAGTGTGGCTTATGTCCTCAGGACTCTTAGAACAGCCACAGTTTTAAGAACTTTTTCCAAGGACAAAGATGGATGAGACATGAATAATGTAAATTTAAATTCTCTAAGAACTTAATAGGGAGGATAACCTATTTCAGCAGCCAAGCGAGGACACAAATAGGAGCTATTCAAGGGCATCAAGTCAATCACTGAGAATGAATTTAAGAACTGCCTCAGACTTTCCAGTACTAACAAAATGAAGTGACAAACTATTCCAGCTTATAACAGCCACATGGCCAGTGTTGTCTACTGATTCTTACCATGCTTTTCAGCAGCCATCCACAACTTTTCCTTGTGGTTTCGTCCCCCTTCCCCGCCCTTGTACCACATCTCACCGAGTTTGAAAAACCGACTTGCCCACAGCAAGCAGCACTGGGCAAGGCCAAGCAGACTTGCCAGACTCACGTTTTAAAAATCCTAAGTCAGGCCACACAAAATCATTAATTTAGAGTCATCATGAGATTTTAAAAAGTAAATACACTTGAAGGATTTTTTTCATCTGCTTTCTGGCCTTTGCATCTTCAGATGTTACATTTTCTAGTATTTTTCCACAATCAGGGCCAGAAAGTTGTGTTAAAAACTGGGGTAACCTCCAAGTCCAGGGCTTTAAAAAAGGAAGTGCCAAGACTCATGACATAAAAATTGTGAGTGTTCACATATTTAGTGAGGACAGCATTATTCTGAAGCCCTGAGCTGAGTGTGTGTCTGTGTCTGACTGAGGTGTCATCATCATCTGCAATCCCTCAGTTCAAGGATGACCTATATCACAGATTTACAGAGGACTCCTGAGTCAGCTCATGATCCATATCTGGGAACCACAGATGAACTGGGTGGTCAGCTATCTGCTGAGAAAAAGTTGTTTTTTTCCCTTCCTTGTCTTTTTCAGCTTCAAGGGGAAGGAGATTCTCCTCAAAGCAGGCCACTGCCTGATGGAAAAGGTGGTACAAAGGAGGTCAGTTGGTGGCTTGCTCTTCCCAGCTTGCAATGTCCATATCAGTTTTCTTGAAATGCACTTTCAGTACATCTTTGTAGTGTTTCCTCTGACCGTGGCGGAGCTGAAAGCAGAGAACTTGGTTTGGGAAGCCTGAGTCTGGTATCTGCACACAACATCCAGCCTAGCAGACTTACTGCATGAGGTCATACAACCCGAGCAATTGAGATGCAGGAGAAAGGGAATAAACCCAGGAGACCAGGCAGAGAGAAGGGTAGCCTAGCAGTCCATTTAATTTCATGTGGGTGGGAAGACTTGGCCATTTAGCTCTCAGGTGTTGAGAACTGTATTCAAGTTTTGACCATAAAGATCAGGTTTATTGTTCAGATTGCTATTGCTTTGGCCATGCTCCATGCTGTGATTCTCTGACACCTCTTTACGACAAGGCAGGGGGCACAAAAAAACAGCTTAGCAAGGAGGACTATGTACAGACTCTGAAGACCTGGAGGCAAGAACTGAGTATCACTGGAACTCCGCTGCCTTTTCCCCCCTCAAGTTGTGTTTCTGTTTTGAAGCTTAAGACAATGACAGAATGCCTTAGCAACCCTATGACGTCTAACAGCAAGTCTAACCCATTGTTGCCACCTGTTGATGTATTTACCACCCAAAAGCATCCATCCTTTTCTTTGGCCCAAAGAAGCAAATCATAAAGAAAAATCTAGTTATGCTTTTGCCCCCAGATAATGAAATCTGAATAGCTTCTAAAATATGTTTAAAAACAACAAAGGGCATGTCTGAACTGGCAATTTTAATGACAACTAAGCAGATTCATCACATTTAGTGTGGCTTCACTTTGATTTGAATATAGGGTCAGATAAAAACCTCAAACATCAGCTGGTTTCATTTCCTGACATACACCTTGGTTTTGGGGAAGGAAACACCTGTGCATCAGGAACAACAGAGGCTTGTAGCCCAAACTCAACATACCTCTCTACAGACACAGAAAGCATTTGGGGAAATAAGACCCTTCTTGTTTAACTTCTCTCTGAGCTGCTACTTTAAAAAGAAGAAGTTGCCTACTAACACGTACAAAATGGAGACACGTTCTCCTTAGAAACAAGCCGCTAGAGGGTTCAAGACAATGCTGGGGGCACTTTCCACCAATACCCCCAGGCAGGAAGACAAGCACCTCCCTCCCTCGGGGCTGCCAGGCTGCTCAAGAAACACAGACCCCTGCCGTAGGCAGACTACCTCCGACTTTACTGCGAAAATAGGGCATCAGGACCATGCAAGCTCAGGGCCCATTTCAATGTATAAGGGCAACTCCATTGGGCTTCTCTCCCGACTGCGGTGCCTCCCTGATGCGGAGGGGAGGGAGGGTAAAGGGAGAAGGCGGGAGTGGAAGGGCAGGAAAATGCAGCAGCTACGGCTTCGCCCCCGCACCCCGTTGCCACGCAGGGAGCCCGCCCCCCCAACAGTCTGTGGGGGCTCCGCTCTCCCCCCCCCGAACAGTCTGTGGGGGCTCCGCTCTCCCCCCCCGAACAGTCTGTGGGGGCTCCGCTCTCCCCCCCCCCCGGCCTCACCTTCTGGATAGAGGACTTGCCGCTGCGCCGCAGGCCCATGAGCAGGATACGGGGCTTGGAGTCCGCCCCGCCCGGGCCGCCGCCCGCCCCGCCCGGGCCGCCGCTGCCGCCCCCGGGGCCGGAGCCCCCCTCCAGCTCCGCCTCCTCCTCGTCTCCGTAGCCGAAGTCTTTGGGGAACGAATCCGAGGCCCCGAAGCTTCCCCCGATCAAAGCCGGCTCCTCCGCGCCCCCCGCCGGGCCGGGCACCCCGAACTGCAGCGCCATCCCAGTCCGACCCCGCCCGCCCGCCCCGCGCAGGAGCCCCCGAGCCCTGCTCGGCAGCGCAACCTAGCCTGCCTCCTGCGCGCCCATTGGCCCGCCCGGACAGCCGCCGGCGTGGATTGGCTGCGGCCTGCAAGGTAGGCTGACTCGGGTCAGGTGACTCATCACCTGACGACACCGCTGCACGTGACGGAGGGGGGCCGGGAGGGGCCATTCTGCTGGGGGAACACCTCCCACCAGAGGTACGGGAGGCGGTGCCTGGGCCAGGGTTGTGGTTCCCGCAGCAGGGGGCGGGGCGAGGGGTGCAAGACACGACCCTGCCAGCTGCCCTAAGGAAACCTGCTGCTCCCTCCCCAACCCAGCTGATCATCAGTGACCGAATTCTTTTTAATGGAGAAGTAACTCTGGAGTCGCTGAACGCATGCAGAGGTGAGCGGGCTGATACGGCACGCTGGTGGGACGCAGCTGCTAGGATTGGCCTGTACACGGCAGGCGTTAAAGCATTGCTGCGACAGCACTTTAGGTACCCTCCCCAGCAGCGCTTTAGGGTTAGGTTCCCTCCTCCTCCCAGCCATTTCAAAAGAGCCCTCCCCCTTGCCTACCAGCAGCAGGTCTGCCGGGCATTCTGCAAATCGGTAGAGCAGTGAGGCTGCCGTTCCCAACCGCTGCAGTTCGTGGGCTTTTGGCCACTGTTGCCATGAAGGGCTGGTTGAGGAAGCCTAGTCCTCTAACCCTACCCCTTCTGCCCAAGGCCCTGCTTCTGCCAGCAACCCATAGCCACCTTGCCCAGGACCCCAGCATACCAGTAAGGGCACAGTGATTTATTTTTACCTCTTCATTGAAGATGAATGTTTAATCAAAGCATATGTTGTGCACACAAATCACAGAATCTCTTCAATACCAGCACCAGCCAGCTCTGATTTTCTGACAAGTGTAGGGGAAGGGAAAAGGGCACGTGTCAGCCTAATAAAAGCAAGACTAGGTTGTAAAGGTACAGTGTAGTCTAGGAAACTGCCAGCACTTATACTACTTCACTTTTTGTCCTTTTGTGAGTAGTTTTATTAAATGTGTGCATTATAATCAGCCTCACTTTTGTAAAGACAAAGCAACAAAATTCACCTTCCAGCTCATACAAAAACAGTCTTTGGACACCAACTCATTTTTAATACTGCTACTTAAGTTACCCAGTGTCATTCAGGCATATAGTGATAGAGAAGTCTTAAAATTATACCTTTTAGAAAAAGCTAACACTGAGGATGTTAAATAGCAGTTATCTAACCAACTGGTCCCCACTCAAGCCAGCTTGTAGAACCATCCCCTGCTGCAGCTCTGCATTTTAAAATGTAGTAAGAGCTATCGAGCTCTTACTACATTTAAAAATGCAGAGCCGCAGTAGCCCGGACCAGCATGAGCCGGGAATGCTCACTCCTGGCTTGCTAATTCCAGTAGTCCCTCTTCATGGGGGAGTCCAGCTCCCCACTGGGATGCCCATGGACAGAGACTGCTTCTCATCAGCCTCCCCTACTGCCTTAATCAGAGGCAGCAGGGAGGCACCGCAGAGAGTGTGCTGAGGGGGAAAACAAGTTTAAGCCAGCTTTCCCCAGCCCTGGCTTTTGTTGCTGCCTCAGAGGCAGTGAGGGGGCAAAAAGGAATGGGTGGGGAAGCGAGTAGTTGATATTCCAGTTGGCTACTCAGTAAGCTTATACTAATTGGATAGTTGACTAGTCATTAACATCCCTAACACTCAAATCACACATTAATCCCTGAAAAAGTTTATAAAGCATCAGAAGTTTTAGAACTCTCCAGAAAAATGTCTGCAGATTACCTTAAGAATTGTAAGGCCTTTTTTCATAGAATTGTATGGCTGGATGGGACCGTGAAAGTCATCTATTCTAGCCCCTTGCATTCATGGCAAGATTAAGTATTATCTAGACAATCACTGAGAAGTGTTTATTTCCAGTGAGATTCTACAACCTCTGTAAACAATTCATGTAGTTGTAAAATGATTACCAAAATATTGCCTGAAATATTGAGATTTATATCCAGAATGAGTCAAGACAGTGAACTTCCAATGAAGCCCTTTATTCAGTTAAGTAACCAGAAGATGAAAACATTCCTATTCACCCCGCTTCTCCTCTGGAGGTGGTTCATACTGAGATAGCTGTGGAATTAAAAAGAATGGACTGTTAGCAACAGAATGTTAACTGTCTTCAGGGTTTACCTCAATAGCAGAGAATTTTAGAGCAAGCTTTATTCTGGAAAAATCTCATTTGCTACTACATATTTAGGTTGACTTATTTTCAAATGCTACAGATGCCCAGTAAACTTGTTTAAAATGGGGGTGGGGTGCAAGGCAGGATTTTCTAAAGTGACTTATGAAGCCAGGAGGTTGCAAGCACACAAGACTTAAATATTTGACAGGTTTTCCATGGACAGATTTCTTACTTCAGACCAGTGTTACATTGTGATTACCAAATACTAGCTATTCTTGAGCAAGTACTGGACAGAATAAGTGTTCTACATTCTTGCATGCTGTCCTGAAATATACTGGAATAAAATGGTCTGCCATCACTAGAATGGGGATTGGCTATTCATAAGACAATTACAAGGTCTCTTATATTCCAAGGTATATCTGATACAGAGACAGCAAGGGGGGGGAAATGCAAGTAGCTGAAAAAAGTTAACCAGTAAGCCTAGGCTTATCCGTTAATCATGTACTCGGCTACTTGTTTATATCCATAACAAAGGCCTATGGCAGGGGTGGGCAAAAGGGCCTCTGTAGGGTTGATCCAGCCTGCCAACACCCTGCTACTTCCCTACCCCCAGGCCAATCAGGGCCTGGGGACGGAGACCCCATGAAGTCTCCTCCCCTACCAACGGTATGCTGTGCTTAGAGCCAACCACCAGGATTGACTAAGCACCAGGACAGGGAGCAAGAGACCAGGGCAAGGAGCTGTTCAGAACAGCTGGTGGTTCTCTCTAGAGGTGGGCAGGGGCAAAGACTTCACATGCTCCCCTACCCCTAGGCCAATCAAGGAAGCACACAAGTGTTCTGGCCCCACCTTTTCTGTCCAAAGCCCTGCCCCTTCCGGGACAGCCTGGAACCACTTCAAAAATTTCCGAAGTGGCCTCCCATCTAAAATTATTGCCCACTATAGACCTAAGAGAATAGGTGCACAGGACAAGATAGATGAAACAAGAAAAGAAGAGGTGAAGTACATAAACAAGAGATGCAAGGAGGAGGAGGAAAGGAGAAACGGAGAAGAGAAAGTTAATGAGAAAAAATTCAGACAGAAAGGAGAGAAAAGTAAATTAGAGCAGAATAACTGGTGGTCCTAATGGTACTCTCCATTATCTCTGGTATCTCCCAGCAAACTTGATTACTGCCCAAGGGCAAACTCTCCCACCTTTTCAGAGTTGTGGCATACAGCCCAAACCTTTGTAATTGTCCCACACATTAAGATATAGTTCAGCCCTTACTACCAAATGAGTTTCATCAGACCTCAGATCACTTTCTTAGGAAAGTCCCCCCTTCTGCTCAAGTCAGATTACTCTCATTTTAAGCCAACTGACCAAAAAAAAATCCCACATGATGCAATTAATACATCCATGCTCCCCACAAAACCCATCTTTTTCCCCCATTCAAAGAAGCATTTCTATTTTAAGCCAAGCCAGGACCACTTAGATAAGCATGACAGCTTGACTAAGCAGAATGTTCGAGTAAAAAAATTAGCCTTTGTGCTGTACAAATGGATACAAGGGTGATTAAGCAGATACAGTGTACCTGAACTTTCAGAAAGCCTTTGACAAGGCCCCTGACCAAAGGCTCTTAAGCAAACTAAACAGCCATGGGACAAGAGGAAAAGTCCTCTAATGGATCAGCAACTGGTTAAAATAAAGGGTATAGCCAAGCTACCAGTTTTCAGAATAGAGTGAGATAAGTAGCTGTCCCTTCCTTCTCCCTCTCTCACACTGATCAGTACTGAGAACAGAGTTAACAAGGACTGGGGAAAAAAACAGGTGTAAAAAAGGCAGCAAAATTTGACTAGTGACTGAAGAGTTACCAAGGGCTTTCACAATAAAGTGACAGATGAAAGTCATTGGTAATAAAGTAATACATACAGGAAAACAATCCCTATTATACATACAAAACCATGAGATTTAAATTTGCTGCTGCTGCCACCACTCAAGTCATTGTGGCTGCATCTCAAACTATCACTAAGTCCAGCGGCAGTTAAAAAAAAGCTAACACACCATAATCACCAGGGCTTGACAAATGGCGGCAAAAGCTGCTCGCCAGTCCCACACTGTGCATGCGCAAGAGCCTCATTGCGCATGCATGTGCCGCCGATAAACAGGGCGCGCGGTTGAAATCTACTCGCCACAGGCGAGTAGATTCTATAGTTTCTCAAGCCCTGATAATCACTATATAAATCCATGGCGTGATAGGGCATTCCATATTCTTTACATGAATATCCTTACAAGTATGACATCTCTCACGTATTCCAGTTAATGTCAGGAAGGTTACCATCTATGAATGATTATTCCCATGTTTCATTTGTACGCCTGTATCATTCCTGTATTTGAAGTTAGGCTAAATCTACACTTAAATGTTAAGAGTACGTCTACACAGTAGTGTTATTTCAGAACAACGTTACAAATGTGTGTTTATACTTCAGGTCTTTATTCCAAAATCATGTCAAGCTGAAGGACTTCTTACTCCTTGTGAAATGAGGGTAACCGGGAATCTGAGTAAGGGAAGTCGAAGGAAGAGTGTTCTTCCTTCTAGTTCCTGCTGTAGAGACAGCACCAGAAGTTGAATTAAGCTATTTCAACTTCAGCTGCACAATTGACATAGCTGAAGCTGGGTAGCTTAATTAGACTTTATCCTGGCTATGTAGATGTACCCTAAAAGGCTACCAAAGTAGCACTTTAAAGTAAGAATACAGCCACAGCAGCAGCCCTGGGAGAAAGCTTTCCCAGCACATTATGTAAACCACCTAAACAGGCATAGCCCCAAGCATGGGAGCCTGTTTACACTGGCTCTTTACAGCATTGTAACTTGATGTGCTTAAGGGGGTGGTTTTTCACAGCCCTAAGTGAGAAAGTTGCAGCACAGTAAAGCAGCAGTTGAGACAGGTTTATACTTCATGTGTTACTCATGTAGTCATGCTGAGGGCCAGGGAAAGTTGGACAGAGGAAAGGTTAAGACTGACAAAAGGATCCCTACCTTGTGCAAAACCTATTTAAGGATAGGGAGTGAGGTAAACATGGTTGTCAGTTCTCCCTGACTACCCTATCCAAGATGACTGCTAAGGACAACTAAGATTGGAGGAAAGATTGGGCCCAGACTTGAAGGCTTTCCAGGTTGTGAAAGTTTATTAGAACAACTTGGAGAGCAAAGTGTTACATACAACTAGTTTGAGTATATTAAGCTTAGATTGAGTGTTCTGGTTTCTGTTTTTGCTTAGTAACCAACCATCATTGTTCTGTGTACTCTTATGCAGGAGCAGCTCGAGGAGAGCTGCTGCCAACTGGCGCCGTAGGCAGAATGCACGATCGGCGCCCCTGCCTCCATAGCCCTCAATGGCGTGACGTCATCAACTGCCGAGGTTGCCTACATCCACGGGTCGCCCCTGTCCTTATGACCAGGGCTCGACAAATAATACAATCTACTCGCCCGTGGTGAGTAGACTAACCCGGAAGAGCCGGGTTCGGGCGATCTGCACAGATCGCCAGACAGCACAGCTGGTGAGCAGGGCTCGCCACGGTTCGGCGAGCCCTGCTTATGACCATTTAAATCTTACTTTTTATACTTCATAAAATCATGTTTATTAAACTCAGTGTAAATTATTACCAGGAGGGGAGTCTGTGCATCCATCTCTTTACATTGAGAAAGTTTCATCAGCTTATACTGTACAGAGCTCTATACAACACAAGACATTTATCTATGGTTCAGTTCCCAGAGGCCATGTACCTGAGAGCTGCTGTTTTTAGTTAAGGTCTGCAGCTTTGGCAGCATGTCCTGGACCCTGTGTCTGTGCTGCAGAAGGCTAGTGTGTCTGACTCAGTAAAACAGGGAACTGGGGGCTTAAGAGGGCAAGAAAAACAGGCTCAGTAGGGGGGAGTTTGACCTAGTCAGGAGCAGCCTGAGGCCAGCTGTGGCAGCTAGCGCCCCAGGCGGAACACGTGATAAGTGCCCCCGCCTGCACGGCCATCAATGGCCATGACATCATCGGGCACACCAGGCGACCACGGAGTCTGCCTATGCTCATGGGACGCCCTGGACCTAGCACACATGCTACACTCACACCTTGCATATTGTTGCGGTTCTGATTGCCCCATCTCAAAGAAAATATAGAAAAAGCAACAAAAATGGTTACAGATATGGGACAGATTTCATACAAGATTAAAAAGCCTGGGACTATTCAGCTTGAAAAAGACACCTAAGTGGGGATATATGATAGAAGTCTGTAAAATCATGAACAGTGCGGAGGAAGTATTATTTACCCTTCACATAACACAAGAACCAAGGGTCACCTGATGAAGTTAATAGGCAGATTTAAAATAAACCAAAGGAGGTACTTGTTCATATAAAACCAAGTCAATTTGTGTAAATTGTTGAGAAGGCTAAAAAGTAACTGAATTCTTGTTTGAACCTAAAAAGTTGATGGTGGATAGGTCAATCTGTGGTTATTACCCATGATTGTTAGCGATACAGCTCCACGCCCTGGATGTCCCTAAGCCTGACCACCAGATGCTGGGACTGTACGACAGGGTACGAATCATTTGATAATTGGTCTGTTCTGTTTGTTTCCTTTGAGGCATCTGCAATTAGCTGCTGTCAGACAGGATACTGGGTGAGATGATATGACCCAGTATAGACATTATGTCTGACAGCACATTTAATTGAGATATTAATTGACCAAGATCACAAGAGCTGGGTCTCCTTGCAGGTAGTCCCATAATCCAGACAGAGAAGTTTGCATGATCAAAAGTTGTGGAAGACAAAAATAGTTAGTAACTAGACAAAAAGAGTAAGTAGTAACTAGTCATGTTAAGTAAAAAACAATATTGCAAACAGAATCACTGTGAGCGGAAAATATGGGCACATCTTTAGAACCAGCATTGTTAGTAGGGATTTAAGTAACTAGTTGCTCCCCTCCCCCCCCAGCAGTCAAGATCACAAAGACAGCGAGGGGAAGACAATGGGGGGGAGCCACTTTAAAAGACAGTCCCCCCCCCCCCCAGCTCCATGGAAGGGGGCAGGGGTGCAGCAGCAGCATTTCAATCTTTGAAATGTACAAGAACCCCAGCAGAGGCTCTTGTGGATTTCAAAGACTGAAATGCCTGGTGGAGCCTGGGGCCAGCAGAGAGTTCCCCGCTAAGCCCATGCTGACTTCAGGCTCCAGGCGGGCGCTGCCGATTTGAAAGGCTGCTGGAGCCCAGGGCCAGCGGAGATTCCAATCTTTGAAATTCACAAGAGCCCCTGCTGGAGATCTTGTACATTTAAAAGGCGGAATGCTGGAGCACTTCCACCTTTGAAATGTAGCAACAGCCGGGCAGGCTCTTGCTACATTTCAAAGCAGAAGAGCTCTTATCAACTAGTCGATGGAAATTCTATCAACTATTCAATTAGTTGATTAATTTTAACATTCCTAATTGTTAGCCACAAACTAAAGGCAATTTGCATGTGCAGCTTTGGATCCACGTAAATATAGTAATTGTATAAGTGATTTGAAAAAAAAACTCAAATAGTTTGTTTAAGAACAAATACCTTACTGAGATAGCTGAGGTGCTATAAACAGCACCAGTTATTTTCAGACAGTCTGCAAGGCAGAGTCTGTTTTGGGTGTACTTACCTGAATATAAGCTACAGGCATTTTAAACTAGAGTGAAAGCTAGTATTCACAAGTGTCTCCAGTGAGTCAGATCCTGTGATCAGTTGATCCCATTGATGAATAGGTCTTTCCCCTTGAATTTATATTCTATAAAAAGCTTTTTCAGTTGGCTTCTTTAAAATATAATCCATTTGGGAAGACCTAGGTTATTTTACATCATATTTGAATAAGTTAATAGGAATGTTAGATAGCATGTAACTGAATATTCATGTAATCACATCAAATATTATTGGTCACAAGACTATCTGATAGTCCCCGGGGAGGGGCGGGGGGGCCACGGGAGAAGACAGCCACTGCACTCCCAGCGAGTTCCCTGCCATCTATCAGAGGCAGCAGCGCAGGGTGACTTTAAAAACCAGCTCCCCATGCAGACCCGTTCTGCCTGCTGACCTGATACAGAGGCGGCAGCAGCAGCTGTCTACAGAGAGCTCCCACACATTCCCTGCAGACATGGGCTGCTGCCACGGAGCAGCTTCCCCCTCCCCACACTGCTGCCTCTGACTGAAGCAGCAGCGCGGGAGGTGGGGCACCCATGTGCAAGCGGGTCCAAGGCAGCAATGCAGAGGTGGGGGCAGCAGGCAAATCTGGTTCTACTGGGGAGCTGGCTCCCCACAGGCACCAGCATCCCGTGCTCACCTCTGTATCAGAGGCAGCAAGAGGAGGAGGGGGAATGCACATAGTCAACAGGATTAACTGATAAGACCAGGCTTATTGGTTACCATGTCTACACATCAACATCCCTAGAATTTAATTATACAATTTCCACTCAGATTTTACTTGAGTCTGGTACTTGTTTCCCATCACTTTTAAAGAGAGGTAAGAAAAAGTTGAGCATTTACTCATATTAAAACATGAAGTGTTTTGAGTTACTGCCACCAAGAGCCTATCAGGTTTCCCCTTATATTCTGAGATTTTCATCAAGTGACACTACATGATCACTGACTAATAGTGACTATTGCTAGAGGTACTAATACCACTGTATTTCTTTCTTTATATTTTAAGACTGTATTGCAATGGAGACTTAATATACTTACCTTAGATTTTAGTTTTTTGTTTTCTTCCAGCACTGCTTCATATTTTTCTTTCATCTCTGCCACTTCCAGACGAAGGGCCTCTATTTCTGGATTTTCTGGAGCAGCAGCTCCTATATGATGCTTCAGAAAGCTAGTAAAAAGTTAAGTGTTTCTAGGCTATGAAATGGTAATTTAGTCAAATTCAGGCTACAATACTGACAGTTTTGCAGCATTAAGGTAATTTACCCAATACTGTTGTGTCATGTTAATTATAATTTAGCAATAAAATGCAAGTACATTTATTTAGTGCATTTCAGCCTGCAAAGTCTCCAAATACTTTAGAAAAGGATAGAAATGTAGCCGTGTTAGTCTGGGGTAGCTGAAGCAAAATGCAGGACAATGTAGCACTTTAAAGACTAACAAGATGGTTTATCAGATGATGAGCTTTCGTGGGCCAGACCCACTTCCTCAGATCAAATAGTGGAAGAAAATAGTCACAACCATATATACCAAAGGATACAATTAAAAAAAATGAACACATGAACACATGAAAAGGACAATGTGTTCATTTTTTTAATTGTATCCTTTGGTATATATGGTTGTGACTATTTTCTTCCACTATTTGATCTGAGGAAGTGGGTCTGGCCCACGAAAGCTCATCATCTGATAAACCATCTTGTTAGTCTTTCAAGTGCTACATTGTCTTGCATTTTGCTTCAGCTACCCCAGACTAACACGGCTACATTTCTATAGTTGTGTAGTAAGCCCTCAATTCACTGAGGCAAGAAGTCAAAGCCTAGCAGGATTAAGACAAACTAGAGTTGTCAGCACTACACTCTAGTCGTTAGGTAAAATACAGTGTTCCAAACTATGCAGTGAACCACAGGAATTCCTATGCAAAACCACCTATAAAAATGCTTAATACAGATGCAAGTCTTCTATTAAGCATCAGCCACTGCCAAAAACAAATACCACCAGGTTAGATGAGCCAAAAGCATCAGGCTGTTGGTAGTAAGTACTTCATCATGCAAGAGTTAAATTTCCAGTTCTCTATTTTATTTGGCTGACTGAGTGCTAATTCCCTAAAGCTTTTACTGTTTTTATATTATATATAATCTCTGTCTGCAAGCCCGTTTGTTCAAGGACTCCTCATAAATGATGTTATTAGCTAGGGCCACCAAACTTGGTATGTAGCCTCCTCTTCTCCTAACTTAAAGCAAGGTCAGGGTGTGGCTGTGCCAAGACAACTGGCAGTCTCAGGAAAGGACAGTTTTCCATAATATGCTATGGGAAGAATGCAATACAGAGTGGCCACTAGGGGCAGCAAGCTTGCAGAGGAAGAGTTATCCGGAAGCATATCCATTGGGAGCAGCTGTACCACCAAGGGAGCAGCCAGCATGGGTAAGTATCCTCCTTGCCCTAACCACCTCCTCCCTTTGGCCACAGCACCAATGGGGGTAGGGGAGGAAGGGAATCAGAAAAATGCCACTGCCAGATGGAATCCCTTCCCTAAGCCCCTCTTGATTCCCCCAAACCTCACTCTTACACCTCCCTGCCCCATGCACTCCCCCTTTCCCCACCCCCACCCCCCCATAACCAGCCCCTGCCCTAAAGGATCCAGGCAACACCAGATAAGTCTACTAATATTAAATAAGTAAAAATATTTTGTTTACTTATAATTTGGAGACAAACTAGTATCCTTCTTGGACTAGGCTTCCATCTTTTGCCTCATCAATTCACAGGAAGAAAAAGGATACTCCAGTGCACTATTTGGTTTCTCTGGCTCTTCATAAAGGGCTACCAACACTGTAAGTAAAAAACATCCAACAGATGAAAGCAGAAACTTTCTAAACAGTTCAATTTATGAAGCACGTGCCAATAGTCAAAGGTAATTTGAGATGTAAAAAGGATTGCTTTCAGATTCGTGAAACATCACCTTTAGAATAAACATTAAAACAAAGCTAGCTTGTATTACAGTCAAAAATTAGGACAATGAACAAATATTAATGATCATGCAGAGTACTATTATTAATGATCATGCAGAGTACTATTAAGATGCATGTGCATCCACATAAGCTTGATTGCAGTTATATAACTGGAATTATTCTGAATAAGCTTTTTTCCAACAATTCTTTAATGAACCATAAAGCTAAGTATTTGCAATAATTTCTGAAAACAAACATTACAAGAACAGTGCTTTCAAGCAGTTATGTTCTAAAAACTGATCTAAATTTTTTAGTAAGAGTTCCTGGACACACATTCTCTACCCACTGAAGTAGCTGCCCACAATCACATCTGTGACTTGTCTTATAATGAAGGTAATTTAAGGCTATGGCTACACTATAGCTTAAATACCCAACAACATAAGTTATGTTGCTCAGCGGAGTAAAATAGCCACCCCCATGAACAACACAACCACTTCAAAAACGGAAGTTATATGAGCAGAAGAGCTTTTGCAGATATAGCTACCACTGCTTGCAAGGGCTGGAGTAATTAAGCCAATAGGAGACCTCTTCCCTAGACCTCTCTAGCATAGACAAAGTAGGGATGTAATAGTGTAGTCAACCAATAATCAGAAGCTTATAGGTTAATGCTATAGACTACACACCTTTTCCTCCTCACCCCCTTGCCAGTATATTTTTTAGCAGGCTGGCCAGCAGCCCGGCTCAGTCCTGGCTTGCAACATGTCCAGGCCCTACCAACTGAGGTGGCTCTGCATTTAAAGTGTATTTGTACGCAGACAGGCAGCCAAGATCAGTTCCAGCTTGCGCTGGGTCCAAGATCTCAGAGACAGCAGCACAGGGTGATGGGCAGCCGATCCACGAGGGGAGATGATTTTTAAACTGGCTCCCCCCACAGACCAGTTCCTGCCTGGCACCCCACAGAGGCAGCAGCAGCACTCCTTGGGAGTCTAGTCGGATTGCACTAGCTGCTAGCATCACCTCTATGAACTATAGAATAGTTGACTAATAAATAAGAATTCATGAAGTTACTCAACTATTCAATTAACCAATATTTAACATCCCTAAACCAAAGCCAGGGTCTCCTTTAATGAGTTTGGAAACTCAGTATTCTTCTCCATCACCAGGCCACCTTTACACTAAGGAGGAGGAAGGAGGAGTTGGAGGTGGAAACAAATTCCACAACCTGCTGCTTTGCTTCTAGAGTTGAAGCAAGAATCCTAAATAGTGTCTCAGGATCGTAGCTTGCACTTACAGTACAACATTTGGCTTCATCACGTTGTGCTCATCTCCAGGTGCACTCAGTATTACATTGAATATGATACTCAACTTGTACTTTGAACCAAAGACAGCCATGTGGCACAAACTTTGAAATATTCATTTTTTACTGCTTTGTGGACTGAATCCTCAAGTAGGGGTATGACTTTTGGTGGAGGCTATAGCTGCTTCCCTCCTCCCCCTCCACTTGCTCCATTCAACCAGTTAACCAAATGTGATTTTACATCCCTATCCTCAAGTGAACTTGAGCCAGCATTATGTTATGTTCTCCAGTGGATTAATTCATTCTTCGATTTCTGGATTTAGATGAAGCCAAAATGAATATGGCTTGTGTGTAATTTATAGGCTGAGGAAGTGAATATTCATATAATTACAAGACTAAAAATACAGAGAAATATTTAATTGCCTCTAATTCTTTGTATATTGTTTGACTTCCTTAGATTGTAAGCTATACCTGTGAAGAAATTTTAAGATTTTCTATGTTTAGCCCAATGTCATCCCAATCCATATATGGGGATTTGGGTACTTCCACAACAGTTTATAGCCAGAGCTGATAGTTAAGACCTATACGTAAGGTTGCTTAATAACTTCCATTAAGACCCTGCTTGTAGTTCATTTTCCAGTTTGCCCATTTGGACTGAAATTTTATATACATGCCCATGCCTCATGTTGAAGTTTTTTTGAAAGTTGTACCCAACAGTTCAGCTGTTTCCAAGAACGAAATTAAGGCAAAAATTTTGTTTTGCCCATGCTAAAAATTCTTACACCTATTTGATTAAGAAGCTATATTGCCTCTGCACTTAGCAGTACGGATGGCCTTGCTGTTAAGAGGTATGCCTTTTGCAATCCCTACTACAACCCTGCCCAAATTATAGAGATTCAAGAAATTGCTCAGGAGAAGGAGTTATGCTTTGTTGGCTAAATTTTTCCAAATTCAATGTGCTCTAAGCCTGCTCCATCTCTGAGTTGAAGACGGATCAGGACTTTCCTTGCAATTTCTCCTCTTAATTGCTGGGTGCCACAAGCAGTGCTGAGCACAGGAATCAAGAGCAAAGAAACTCTTCTGTGCTCTCAACTCTGCCCTGCTACATCCAGGCAACACAAAACTGATATGACTGAACGCTATACATACATTAGAGGAATAAACAGGACTTCTGCCTCGTTGGGGAATCAAACAGAACTTTGCAGTGAATGAGCTGTTCTGTACAAGAACCCTGCCTCCTTTGATATAGAGTAGCGATGGGCAACCTAGTGAATGGGCCGACTTGAGCATCCCTCCATCTCAGTGGACCACAAGATTGTCATAAGCAGCAAGGTGGTCTCCTGGGATAGGGTAGTGGTAACTAACAGTTTGCTAACTGTACTTGTGTACCAAGAATTCGTGGGGTGCACCAACTGAACAACATCAGCACTTTGCCTGGATGCATAGGGAGAGCAGGGCTCGCTCAGTCAGTGTTGTGTGCAGTCAGCAGGCACCTCACTCCGGGTACCTTTGCTGGAGGTGCATGGTGCTTCAGTAATAGTAGGAGGACTACTCCACAGATGGAAGCCAGGGGAACGCCACACAAGCACGACAAGAGGTCTCGTGGGCCACCCACAGAACCCAGACAGGCGACAGGCTCCCCACCCCTGTTGCAGCGGCCCAACAGCGTGCAGCAAGTCAGGCACAAGACTACAGGAAGAAGAAGGGAGTAAGTCTCAGGGTGCAGGATCTCCCGGAAGAACCGAATCGGATCCCTGCTTCTGCTGGGCGAGTCACTTGAGCCCCAACTCCCCGGGGGGGTTGGACCCGATGACCCCCCCCCCGCGAGTCTAGGGGCCCCCTAAGGGCGTGGCGGCGGGTCAGAGCTGTGGAAGCGGGGCGAGCCCTCGGCTACAGGGGGCGGGGCAGAGAAGGGCCCCGGGGGAGCGGACGGCGGGGGGGGGGGGGGAGCGCGAGGCCCCTGAGAAGGCGGCGCGGGCCCGTTACCTTTGGTGAGCGTGTCCAGCACGCCGGACTTCTCCAGGTAGCGGCGGAACTGCTCCCGCTTGGAGTCCGCGGCCTGCGGAAAGGAGGGGACAGCGTTAGCGGGGAGCAGCCAGCGGGGACACCCCGCCCCCGGCTCCCGCGGAGCCCGAAGAGCAGCCGCTGCCCCGCACCTTAAAGTGCGCCATCCCGGCCGAGACGCCGCCGCCGCTGCGCTAAGCGCGCATGCGCCCCGGGGGTTTTATGGGGGCGGGGAAGGCACGCCGCGTCCCATCTGTTCCTAGGGAGACGGGTGACGCTAGCACGCGGCCCCGCCCCGCCCCCAGCTTCTGTTCCGCGGCCTTGGCCCTCTCCGCCAGCTGTGTCTGCCGCCCGTTTGGCCGCTCGACCCGGCCCCTCCTCTCGCCTTCCCTCAGCCCCGCCCACCGCCTGGCCGCTCAGCCCGGCCCCTCCTCCCGCCTTCCCTCAGCTCCGCCCCCTGCCTGGCCGCTCAGCCCGGCCCCTCCTCCCGCCTTCCCTCAGCTCCGCCCAGCCTCTCAGCCTGGTCCCTCCTCCCGCCTTCCCGCAGCTCCGCCCCCTGCCCGGCTGCTCAGCCCGGCCCCTCCTCTCGCCTTCCCTCAGCTCCGCCCAGCCTCTCAGCCTGGTCCCTCCTCCCGCCTTCCCTCAGCTCCGCCCCCTGCCCGGCCGCTCAGCCCGGCCCCTCCTCCCGCCTTCCCTCAGCTCCGCCCAGCCTCTCAGTCTGGTCCCTCCTCCCGCCTTCCCGCAGCTCCGCCCCCTGCCTGGCCGCTCAGCCCGGCCCCTCCTCCCGCCTTCCCTCAGCTCCGCCCCCTGCCTGGCCGCTCAGCCCGGCCCCTCCTCCCGCCTTCCCTCTGGCCGCGCCCAGCCTCTCAGCCTGGTCCCTCCTCCCGCCTTCCCGCAGCTCCGCCCCCTGCCTGGCCGCTCAGCCCGGCCCCTCCTCCCGCCTTCCCGCAGCTCCGCCCCCTGCCTGGCCGCTCAGCCTGCCCCTCCTCCCGCCTTCCCTCTGGCCGCGCCCAGCCTCTCAGCCTGGTCCCTCCTCCCGCCTTCCCTCAGCTCCGCCCCCTGCCTGGCCGCTCAGCCTGCCCCTCCTCCCGCCTTCCCTCTGGCCCCGCCCAGCCTCTCAGCCCGGTCCCTCTTTCTACCTTCCCGCAGCTCCGCCCCACGCTTGGTCGCTCAGCCCGGCTTCCCTCTGGCCCCGCCCCCCGCCTGGCCCCTCTTTCTTTCCTCCCTCCCTCCCGGTGCCTCTCCCGCCTTCCCTCTGACCCCGCCCCCCGGCTGGTCCCTCAGCCCAGTCTAAATAATTGTTGGGGGGAGCCACAGCTGTGTGTCTCATTGATAAGGGGGGGGCGAACTCTATGAGCTTTCTCTGGCGACCTCTAGACTGGTATGATTTTCTGCAAATGCTTTTAACGGAAAAGTTTTCTGTTAAAAGTATTTTCGGAACAGAGCGTCTAGATTGGCAGGACGCTTTTCCGCAAAAGCACTTTTTGCGGACAAGCGTCCGTGGCCAATCTAGACGCGGTTTTGCGCAAGAAAGCCCCGATCGCCATTTTCGCCATTGGGGCTTTTTTGCGCAAAACAATACCACGTTGTCTACACTGTAGCAGCATAGCATTTCCGCAAGAAGCACTGATTTCAGACAGTAGGAAGTCAGTGTTCTTGTGGAAATTCAAGCGGCCAGTGTAGACAGCTAAATTTAAGCATGAATGACAATTCTGAAGCTTCTCTTTGAAGTCTGGAGTTAAAGTCTCTTTGAAGCAATATGCATGTTTTAAGGTCATTGAGGGAATGGTCAGTCTGGCTGAAATGGCAAGCAACAGCTTTCTCTTTGTGAGAAAGTCTTATGTCTGTTTTGTGTGCATTGATTCTTTGGCGAAGTGTCTGAGAAGTTTGTCCAATGAACATAGCAGATGGACACTTTAGGCACATGATGGCATAAATTATATTTCTGGATGAACAGGAATATGTATTCTTGATCTTGATCTTGTAATAGGCATGGTTAGAAGTAAGACAGATTGATTTGGGATGTGGATCCATGCGGGGCTGTGCTGGGTGCTGACGAGTCTGTGTTGTTCTCCAAGGGGGGCTGTTACCCAACTCTGTGCCTTTGCTGCTGGGGAGGAGGGGGAGGAACGGAGCTTCTGTCCCAGTAGGACAGGGTGGTGGGGCGCCCCAGAGGGCAGGTGGATGGGTTCAGTGGTACAATCAGCCCATCCTGTGAGTTTAGAGAGAATCTCTGATCCAAACCATAACAATCATCCCTATTGTACCATTTGGGAAATGAGGCACAGACAAATTAAGTGCCTTGAACAGGTCACACAGGAAATTGGTAGCTGAACAGGGGATTGGGTTCTCTCAATACCCTGACAACTGGCCCATTCTTCCGCTGTCCATGTCTGTGAGTGGGGTCTGCTGAACACAGTATTATCACCCCCAAAGGTAGCAGGTATCCCCTCATTTGCATAGGACTTAATGCTGCTTGCAGAGTGGTTATGTATAGGCACTGGGAACATGTGCTGTCAGAGAGTCGGTATGTTCAAAATAGCAGCAAAGTGGCTCTAACACTCTCCAGAACTTGGGGTCCTCATCCTGCCTCCATACCTCAGTCACCATAAGCCCCCAAGCTCCTTCCTTTTGAGAGGAAAGTTTGCAGAAAATTCTGTATAGTCAAATGCCTTTCTCTTCCTCAACTCCAAGCCCCAATGCCCCTTCTGCAGCTATTTTTATAGAAAGTTATGTTTTGGTTATAAATATTTAGTTAAAAATATAAATAACCAAAACATAAACTTTTCAAAGTTGAGAAGCACCCATCCATTAACTGCTTTTGGGAGCCTGCCTTAGCCCCACTGCACCACAGAACAGGAGCTGTGGGAGGTAAGCACTGGAGCCTTCACCCTGAACCTGCTGCTCTCTAACTCTCCCACAGCTCAAACTCCTATCCCAGCTCCAAGCCTGCTCATGAAGTCCACAACCCAACCCCCTACCCCCAGTCCTGAGCCCATTCCCATACCCAATCTCCCTCCTAGTGCCTGTACCCCACACTCCCTCTTGCACCCTCAATCCCTGCCCATCCCAGTTAAAGTGAGTGAGGGTGCAGGAGTGCCACCAACAGAGGCTGGGAATGGGACCTCAGAGAAGCGGAGGGGTAGGGCAAGGGCATTTGGTTTGTGCAGTTAGAAAGTTGGCAATCCTCGCATCTGAACTAGATAACTGTTCTCCATTCCTTCCAAACATACGTTTCTATAATCTTAAAGGCCTGATCAAAAGCCCATTGAGGGCAATGGAAAAGCTTTCATTGATTTCAATATGCTTTGGATCAGGTCTCACATATGGTTTCACATAGGGTGAAAAAAAAAAGTTCAACTTAATTATTTTGTATTACAAGACTTAAATGGAATGCTTTCCTCCTCTATAAAAGAAATTATTCCCTCATCCTCTATAAAAGAAATCATTCCCTCACAAACACAAAAGTAGATGAATTTTGACACCTGGCATGTAAATAATGTTCACTTTGATATCATAACCAGGTTTGCAGAATAATATGACTGAAATATTTCCACCACTATGGGGAATAAGTTTCAGCTGAGAGCATCATGCAAGGGGACCAAAGAATTATGCACACTCAAATACCTTTCAAAAAATAGTGCCTTACCTTCCATGTTTCCATTTGTAAAATGGGATAATTATACTTATCTCCTTGGTAAAGTGCTTCATGGCATACTGATGAAAAGCACTATATGACTACATCTACACTGCACCATAGTTAGAAAAAAGATGTTCAATTTGAGCTACGCAAATTGCGTCTCTTATTTCAATCTTATTTTGAAATAGCTTATTTCGTAATTTAGCACTGTCTGCATAGCACCAAATTTCAAAATAATCCGCTATTCCGAAATGTCCATTACTCCTCGTGGAATGAGTTTTACAGGGACTTCAGAATAGCGAGCCCAAAATAATGGGCTTGCTGTGAAGATGCGGGATAGTTATTTCGGAATACTCCAGTATCCTGAAATAGCGTTGCAATGTAGATGCAGCCTATAAGATCTAGGAATCATTAGCAGGGATGTAAAAATAACAAACCCATTGTTTGTATAGTTGTGTCTTACAAAAGATTCTGTTGCCTTCTGCCATATTGTGCAAATTCTTAAGTTTTAATTTTAGCTAAATTTCATGTTTGTTTTTCCTTTTCAAAGATACTGTGTGCAGTCATTACTATGTGAGTCATACATTCTCCCGAAAGAAGCAGCAGGCTGTAAACTCTTTGACAGACTTCTGCACAATTCAGTGAATTGAGATGAGAGCTTCAAACCCCAATTGGGACTATTTAAAAAGTAACATTATGGCTACTAATGTATTATTTATACAGCGCAAAAAGGAGTGCACTAAGCATAGTTATTTTTTTCTTTAAAAACACATTATTGCAAATTTAAGTATACCCAATTAAAATTTTAAATCAGAAAATGAAAAAGTTAAGATTACTACATGACTGTTAACTCAAACATATTGCCCTTTTTGTCTTTAATAAGGTAGTCATTTAGCAATATCAACACAATAATATACAAATATGTATTTACCTCAGATGCTAAAGTGATAGGTACCAAAGAAAAAAAACTAAGATTTAACAAGGTAGTCAAGAATGGTTAAAACTTCAGCATGTACAACATGATTAATGCTAAAAGATAAATGACTGTTCCATTTCCTACCTTTTGTTTTTTGTTATTGTTTTAACCTTTATGTGGCACTATCAGTGATGCAAATGCTGCTCAAACATGGGAATTTGATTCAGGGAGGCACTGAAGAAAGCATGTATTGTCAGTTCTAAGAGTGGGTGAGCAAAGCAATCACTCTGGGCACCAATTTTCCTGCAGGCTGTGTCATCACTTAGCTTTTCTGGTTTTGGGGAGAGGGGAGTTTGTTTTTTGTGCTCTGCTGTTTAGTCAGAGAGAGGGCTGAAAATATTTCCACTCTTGCCAGCTAAGCAGCTCAGGCTACTCCTGGGAGCCTACAGGCTACGTGGCATAGTCCTCACTTCTCCCCAGCCTCACATAAACACTTTTGTATTTCACAGGTTCTTCATGGAATTTGGACTGCACCGATCTAGAAAGGGGGTAGTAATTGTCCATTCTTTTCAGTATTTCCTCCCTAAAATAAAACACATATATCATATAAAACTATGTGAAACCCCACTACAGTGCTATTCAGGGGCAAATGCAGCAAGCGAGGCCCAGTCAGCACAGTTCCTCTGTCATGGAGCTATGTGGAAGTGAGGATGAAAAAAAGGTAATGAAGAGGCACAAGGTCTCCACACACATACATAACTCTCACTCCCTCAAAAAAAAAAGTCTGTTTAGATTGCAGTGATCCATTGATCTGAGGCTTGCCTTACATGGACTTGATACAGGAATTACTGGGTTAAATTAAAAGTGACTGTTTGATTTAGGAACAGGAAAGATAATGGAGATATTAGATCTATTCGATTTTAAGTCATCTTTTTATTACGCGAAAGTAGAACCAATTTCTTATTTCACGAGTGTTTATCAACTACTGCACAAGAGCGCACAGTTCTTTGCATTACCTCAGTAGGAGTACGTCTACACAGCAGGGCAAAAGTCGAATTAAGCTACAGAACCTCAGCTACGTCAATTCTGTAGCTTAAGTCAAAATAGCTTAATTTAGCTTTTGGCGCTGTGTACGCAGCAGGAAGTCGAAGGAGGAACACTTTTCCTTCAACTTCCCTTACTCCTCTGAAATGAGGGTTACCAGGAGTCAGAGTAAGAAGTCCTCCAGCTCAACATTATTTCGAAATAAAGGCTTGTAGTGAAGATGAGCACTATGTTATTTTGGAATAACGTCAATTATTCCCAAATAACACTGCTGTGGAGACATACTCCAAAAGAGCTGGAGAAAAATGATTGACTTAGCTACAATGACAAAAAGCTACAACTCACGCTACAGGGGTGTCCAGTAATGCCTCTATTTCCTTCAGTGCTCATGCATGTAACACACAGGTAAGGTAACAAACACTTAGATCTGAAGATCGGTGGGGGCACGCCTGCTGCTGGCATTACTTGCCAGTGACATTCGCCGTGAGGGAGAGAGAGCCTGAGGACTTTCACAATTTCTGCCCTGTTTGGATTCTGAACTTAGTTCGCCTAGGGAGTCAGGAGTGTCTGGTCTGCTGATTTTTCTTAAGTCAGTGCTGGAAAGGCCTTGTGCTATGCTTCCACTGAAGCTGTCTTGTCCTCGGTTGCTGTTTGTGGAAGGAGACTCTGTTGGTGACCCTTCACTCTCAACCACTGTAGAACAGTTCCATGGGGAACTGACTCCACGTAGCTTTCGAACACAGTTAACTGAAATAGTGGAAGTCATATCAGGTTGCAATGAACTTCCAGATGTTAATTCAGACAGGCTTCCCAAGCACAGACCCGGAGCAGCAACTAGATTAGAATGCATGCCATGTTTCTTTTCATCATGTTGTTGACAACCATTAATTTCTGTCCCAAATACCTTGTTTAAGCCATCATTATTATTTGAGCAGGTATTTCGAGGAGGACAGTCCAATGTATTAGTTGGCATTTCATCTGGCAATTTACTTTCCCGTTCATCATGGATGCGATTGTTGCTATTTTCAGTATGGTTGTTTTTAAGAGATTGGAATGCAGAAGATGAATGTAGAACATCACGGACTGCGGTCCCAATTTGTTTTTCCATTAACATGGTATAACTAATAGGGGCAGAGGGATGAATTTTTTGTGGCGTTGCACATGTTCCCATATAAGAGTGGGGTATTACAGAGTTTTTCTTGGATTTACTAACATAGAAATCATCAAAGTCATCCCTGCTTTTATCTGGCCCACAAAGTCCCTTTTTGATTTTTTTGACCCCTAAATGAACAATTTCTAAGATGTTTAAAAACAAGGATACAATTGCTATTGACTGCATAAATAATATGAACACTGTTTTTTCAGTTGGCCTTGATATAAAACAGTCAACTATGTTTGGACATGGCTCTCTCTCACATTTATAAAGAGGATCGAGCTGAAAACCATAAAGAAGATATTGGCCAATCATAAACGCAATTTCAACTGCAGATCTAGTAAAAATATGTATCACATAAGTGCAGAGCAAGGAGCCTCTCAGGGGTGCCTTGTTGAGTTTTCTTTGCTCCAGTTGCCGGAGTTCTCGTTCCAATCTTCTCCGATCTTCAATCATTTCTAGTTCGACTCCTTCAAGTTCCATTCTTACTTGTGCCTTCTTCTTTTGTCTCTCTTTTTCTAAGGCTCTGAGTCTGTATAAAGCATGGCCCATATAGACTAAGGAAGGTGAAGATACAAATATAACTTGCAAGACCCAATATCTTATGAGAGAGATAGGAAAGGCCTGGTCATAGCAAACATTTCTGCAGCCAGGTTGCTCTGTATTGCATATGAATTCTGATTGCTCATCATTCCAGACATCTTCAGCTGCCACTCCTAGGACAAGCATTCGAAATATGAATAGGATAGTTAACCAGACCTTCCCAATAATAGTGGAATGAATATGGACCTCCTCCAAGATGCCACCAAGAAAATTCCAGTCTCCCATGGTTACTTGACCATCTTAGCACTAAAAGCCATGAAAGATAAACATAAGATATTGTCACAGTTGTAAGCTAACACTGATATTCTCAAATTCAAAACATTGTAACCTAGCTCATAAAAAGCATCACTCTTTCATTAACTGCCTGGGATTTTATTATCTTAGGTACAACACGAATGCAGTGATGTTTTGTAGGTATTTTTTTAAATTAAAAATAAAAAATACTTTAATAGGACCAAACCATGGTATAAGCATCCTCAATTTCCAATGAAGTTAATGGAAGGGTGAGGTGCTTAGCTCTTCTCAGAACTGGAACCTTATTGAGATTATTACATTGCAGAACATATTCTCTTAATAATTAGCTAATCTAAATAAGTATTGGAAAACATCTCAAATCTACATACATTGTATACTGGGGAATGTAACTTCTTAGCATTTTTTTAGACATTACTTATGCCTACAAAGATATATAACAGGGAAATCAGAAGAGCTTCAAAGAAGGTTAAAAGCCACAAAATCAGAAGGCTTTTATCTGGAATAAATAAAGATCAAACATAGTATACTGGATTTAAAGGAAACTGCAGCAATTAGTTATATAGTTCCTTTGTTTAGTTATAATTCTCTTACTAGCTAAGAAAACATTATTACTCAGTGAATGTGTTTAATGGATTTTTCAGAACAGTTTTTAGAAGTATCTGTCATTATCCCATTAGGCTGATAGCTGAAAATTACCTGTCCAATTTTTTTTGAATGATACTTAGCAGCAGCAGCTTCACCCTGAAGAAACCTGGAATACAATGGATAGCTTCCTTCTCTTCAGTTACCAAACCTATTATTTTCTAAAAGTCATGTGATCTGAAGAAGAGTTCTGTGTGGCTCCAAAATTTGTCTCATACACCAAAATAAGTTGGTCCAGTAAAAGAAACTACCTTTCTCATTTGAACCATTGTCATTTATGGTAAAAGCCGCATCACACATGTAAATCCTATTTGTTTAGGCTTTACACAAGAGTTTGCACAAGTGACCTATAAAGAGATTTGGTGGGGTGATTTCACCCATGCCATTCCCTCATCTCTAGGAACCATCTCTGTGAAGACAGTTACTCTGGTACATTGCTCCATTGCATTCAAAGGGCCGGGGAACTCTTTTGATGGCCTCTTTGTAGTCTGTCATCCTGCATATAGTTCAGCCAGAGCAGGATCGCTGTGGCTTGACTTGTGCGCTCTTGGGGTGTGTCTACACAGCAAAGTTATTTCAGAATAACGGCTGTTATTCCAAAATACCTACGTGAGCATCTACACAGCAATTCCTTTATTTTGAAATAATTTTGAAATAATGGATGGCTTTTTCCGACTTCTATAAACATCATTCTACAAAGAATAACGCCTATTCTGAAATAGCTATTTTGAAATAAGGCGTGTAAAGTATCAGAGGGGTAGCCGTGTTAGTCTGAATCTGCAAAAGCGACGAGGAGTCCTGTGGCACCTTAAAGACTAACTGAAGTGTAGGAGCATAAGCTTTCGTGGGCAAAGACCCACTTCGTCAGAAGGCGTGTAAAGATGCTCCCCTTTTGCTATTTCGAAATTGCCCCTCACCCGGGCCATTCTAAGTTATTTCTCCTGGGGTTGTAAATAGAGATAGCACGTCTACCTTAGGGAAGCCTGCCTTGGACTAATTTTGAGGCTTCCCTGCAGTGTAGACATGCTATTTCAGAATAATTATTCCAGAATAGTTTATTCCAAAATAACTGTCCAGTGTAGATATAGCCTTGTGAAGTCTACCAAATTTTCCTTCTGTATGAGTAAATAGATGAAGACATTTTCAAGTCCTGGTTTCCAGAACTATTGAGCACCAAAACAGGAGTTGAAGTCAAAGGGAGCCGCAATTTTTCAAGTGTATCAGAAAATCAGGTCCCCAATGACTGACTCACAGGTTTAGCTATAACACTCTGGGACCACAAAAAAATTCAGTAGCTTGAATTCTGAAATATGTTAACATTTTTTAAAAAATCAGAGTTTTTGAACACACAATTATGAATTCACAATTCTGGGTTATTATACTAAAGAGAAAACACCATAATCTCAGATAGGTACCTGTCCTTTGCTTGGTTACTCGGATATATAAATATCACATACAATCAGTGAATAAGTGGCACATAATGAGAATTGTGGTCATGGTTTATTAAACACCCTGAAAATATCTGACAGGATTATTTATAAATTTTAACTTATTTATTGAATATTAGACAGTACATTGACAAAGAAACTCTTTTACTATGTTTTTGTATGCTGACACTTTAATTTAAAATATGCTGTGAGTATAAGTTAACAGGCTCCTATTATACTAAAAACACTTGGAATAACATTGATGTATGAGACATGTTATATAGGAAGAGAGCCTTCTAGAGGTAAACAATATCATTTCAACTAGTTATTAATTAACTGGATAAAAGAAATACCAATAATTAAAACATAGCTTTCTTACCTAAAATGTGTCAAGTAATAACATTATGATATCTAATAAAACGTCTCAGCCTCTGTCAGAGACTTCAGAGAATGTCAAAAGAGAGCTTCTGTACTGCTGGAGGATTTAATGGAGCTCAAGCCTTGTGCATTGAACTTATAGTCAGAAAAAAATCAATCAATATGTTGTTTAGTCTGCTGTGGCTTCTAGCAACATTTAACTATGACCAAAATTAACCTGATACAGTGAAACAATCACTTCCAACAGACAGAATGCAGAATTCCAGAAGCATAGAACTCTGTCCCTCTTTCCTCCTCCCACTCCCCCTTTTTGGTAATTCAGCAGGACAATCTCAGTCCTCGGGAGAAATCTATTTCTTTTATACTTTAAAAAGAATCATATTGCATTGATGCTGCATGTGTTGACCTTTAGTCTTCAACAAGTTATTTCCAGTGTAAATGATCCAACATTGCTAATTTAAAACAATTATATATTTTTTTCCTCATAGAGAGGCAAATACTGAAAGGTCCTTATGCAGACAAATTCATTCAATCTAGTGGGAGTTTATCCCAGTAAGGACTGCTAGACAACCAAGTATTTGAATCCTCTGACTGTGGAAAGACCAATGAGGAGCCAAAGAGTGGGGGAAGAATATTCTATCAGGTTCCCCTTTTTGGAGTTTTCCTTCATATTCTCATATCAGAGGGGTAGGATGGGGTGGCTTTACCCACTGGCTGCTGGCCTTTTACCTCTCCCTGCCCCCCAGCAGTTGACCCTTCATGGCTCCTCACTACGCATCACCGCTGTTGACCGAATTAGGTCAATGTCTATGCTAGAATGCTGCTTCTGCTGAAGTAAGGCCTCCACCCTGCACTGACATAATAACTCCACCTCCATAAGAGGTGTAATGCATACGCTGACATAGGGCAACACAGTGACTGTATAGACACAACACTCCACTTCAGTTGATGGAAGGATTCCTGGGGAGATTGCGCACCCCCAACAGTCGGAGCAGGTGTGGCCGCAAACCACTGCTTTAATTACTGTGGTGGTTGCATGTCTATTTATCATGAGCGGACTTAATTTTGCAGTGCAGGCTATCTGTGAGTTTTTTCCTTTTAACTCCCTGAGGCTCTCCTTAACCATCTCATGGCCAGTATAGGGTCTCTGCCCTATCACAGAACAGTTCATCAAAACGCATTTATTTGGGCATATCTCCAGACCTTGGATTTATTCATTCCCTGGTGTTCGTCACTGTAAATATAAAGCTGTGGCCATTAAAGACCTACATTTAGGCTGAGTTTCAATCTGTTCCCATATATGGGGAAAACACTCAACTTGACTGTACAAAAGCTAAATGTGAAAATACTCCCATACACTGCGTTCTGTATAACTTAAATAAAAGCAGACAAGTGATCTTCATCAGTGCAATGCAGTATCGGTCAAAACGCTACAATCTCCCCCTCAACCCTCCTTCAGAAAACAAGATAACAAACATTCTTATCCCCCAACCTCTCCCACAATGTACTATCTTATTTTCTGATTCTCAGCCCTGGACATCTCATTCTTCACCTTAGACTGACTGACTGTCTTTCTTTCTTTCTTTCTTTCTTTCTTTCTTTCTTTCTTTCTTTCTTTCTTGTTCATCTTGGTCTTCAGGTGTAGCAACAATGAAACTCATTCAACTAAGAGCTGGATTTGATTTGCAAACAGGAAAAAGAAAAAAAGAGCTCCCCTTTCCTCAATCCTGCAGCTTACCCCTGTGTTAATATCATGTACCTGGAGTTCCAAAGGACTAACCATCAGATATTTAAATATATTTTTCATCTATAAAAGTTATTTATAAAGTACAGACACATAAGAAGACTGGGTCAACTCCAGTACATTAGGAACAATTACCTTCCTTTTGGTCCATCTATATACACATAGGCTGTGTCTAGACTGGCAAGTTTTTCCGGAAAATCAGCAGCTTTTCCGGAAAAACTTGCCAACTGTCTACACTGGCCGCTTGAATTTCCGGAAAAGCACTGATGATCTCATGTAAGATTGTCAGTGCTTTTCCGGAAATACTATGCTGCTCATGTTCGGGCAAAAGTCTTTTTCCGAAAGACTTTTGCGCAAAAGGGCCAGTGTAGACAGCACAGTACTGTTTTCCGCAAAAAAGCCCCAATCGCGAAAATGGCGATTGGGGCTTTTTTGCGGAAAAGCGCGTCTAGATTGGCCACGGAATGTTAAAAGCATTTCCGGAAAATCATGCCAGTGTAGACGTAGCCTTATTGTTTTGCTTTGTTTTGTTAAAGAATCCTCATTCTCAAACTCTTCGCCCCACAACATCTTGGCTACTGCCGCAGAGAAGCACTAACTGTCAGGTAAACCCTTTTTGTCTTAGTGATGATCATAAATCATCATAAAATACCCTAAGAAAGCTGAGGTATCAAGAGGTGAAACAACTTATGCAAGGTCACAAAGAGTCTGTGCAGCTGAAAACAGCTGTCCTTGTTCCCCGTCTAACACCTTAAGCACAAGATTACATTGCCACTCCACAGAGGCTGATAGAGAGTGGCAGCTGCTGGCGCAGAAGGCATCCTCTGTATAGGCTGCCCTCCTTCAAGTTAACAAAGAAAGAAGACTTTTAATAAGCTGGGATGAGATGGGATGGGATGGGATGGTGTCCCTAGTCTCTGCATGCCAGAAGTTGGGAATGGGCGACCACTTGATTACTTATTCTGTTCATTCCTTCTGAGGTATCTGGTTTTGGCCATTGTTAGAGGACAGGATTCTTGGCTAGATGGACTTTTGGTATGACCCACTATGACCATTCTTATGTTCTCTCATAAGAGCCTCCCAAGGACAGAAGGGTTTCAGAGTAAGGATGTTAAACTGTGGTTAATTGACTAGTCGAGTAGTCAATGGAATTTCCATCAACTACTCGACTAGTCGATAGGCACTTCTCCACATGTCACCTTTGAAACGTACAAGAGCCCCTACTGGGGCTCTTGTACATTTCAAAGGAGGCATGTGCAGGGCTGGCCCTACCATGAGGCAAACTGAGGCAGCCGCCTCAGGTGCCAGACTGTGGGGGGCACCACTAGGACCCAGACTGTAGAAAATTGTGTCTGCTGCTGGTGCATATGTAGGTAGCAGAGCAGCACTATGAGAGGAGTAGAACAGGAAGGAGGCAGAATTAAGATCTTTCAAAGTTTTGGCCCAAGCGAGGGGGCATGGGGGCGTCATTTGAGCTCCCCGCCTCAGGTGCCAAAATGTCGTTGGCCAGCCCTGGGCATGTGGAACTCTGCATGCAGCCCGGGGCCAGCGGGAAGTCCCGCTGACTCTGGGCTGCACACGGGCATGCCTGCTTTGAATTGTACAAGAGTTCCCAGTGGGGGCTCTTGTGCATTTCAAAGCCATGGAGCCCAGGGTCAGCCGGGGACTCCATGAGCCAGGGATCAGCTGTGCAGCAGCTGCTCCTTTGAAATGCCGCCTCAGCATTTCAAAGGGGCAGCGCCGTAGAGCTGGGGTCAGTTAGGGACTCCCCAACTGACCCTGGGTTCTGTGCAGCATTTCCCAGAACCTGGGGTCAGCTGGGGAGTCCCTGCATTCTGGGGAAATGCCGTGCGGAACCTGTTGTTAGCTGGGGAATCCCCAGCTAACCTCAGGCTCTAGGACGCTTTGACATTTTAAAGGGGCAGCTGCACAGCTGAGCCGTGGATCAGCTGTGTGGTGGCTGCCCCTTTGAAACGCTGCCTTGGGGTTTCAAAGCGTCAGTGCTGCACAGCTGATCCCTGGCTCAGCTGTGTGGCGCTGCCCCTTTGATGTACCCCTTCTCCCTCCCCCCTCCCCTTTGCTGCCTCTATCTGACAGAGGCATCGGGGAGGGGGGGAATCAACTAGTTGACTAGAACTTAACATCATTATTTCAGAGCCCAACATCTCATGAGTAAATCACAACAATTTGAAATAGTCTTGCTGGCAATTAGAACTGTTGGGGCATAGGCCGTGAAATGAGGCTTTTACAACATCCTGAAGGCGTATGTGTGTGTGAGTCTTTCTCTTTGAAAGATTGTTTTCAAAGCACTTAATTGTGTGGAGCCAATTACATTCCACTCTAATTCCATTTCCAACTCTATTTTGGAAAAGATGGTACTTTCGGGTTCCTGTTTTAAGAAACATTCACGTTTAGCAAATTGATGCAAAAATGTAGTGGGGGAAATCTTTTAATTATTTCTTAAAACATTTGGAAAAGTTAAAAATAAATGTCAGTCTAGTGTGAAATTCTTTTCCCGAAGCTAGCCAGGACAGAACAATACCCCGATATGGTGTATCACTAAGCAAGCCTGGAAACATATATTTGGACTATTAGAACAATGTAGTTGAGACCTGTAATATGGTGTCCATTAACGCAATTCTATTTGGCTTTAGGCCCATCAATTCACTATAAAATAGAATAAATTTCCGATGCAAATGGTGCCATGAACGGAGTAAGTAAGCTTCCTGTGCTGAAACCCATGAAAAAACTAATCAATATCCTGTCTTTCTGGCACAGAGTATCAATCAATCGGTCATGACCGATTTCATAGTTAAATGAAAGCTTGTCCCAATATAATCAGTCATTTCTACAATCACCAGAGAGTCCCTGTGACACTTTTCTGGGTTAACTAAGACATGCCGGGTGAGCAGCTATCTCTTGCTTCTAATGTGAAAGTCTCATCTGTGCCCGTCACAGGAAATACTCTCACAGCTACCAGCTTTAGGCAACTCAAATATGGCCTGCCTTCCAGGCTACCACAAGTCCTACGCTTTCTATAAGCACACTAGGGCTATGTCTACACTGCAGGCTTCTTACGCAAGAAGCTTTTTGTGTACGAGATCTTCCACAAAAACTTCTTGTGCAAGAGCGCGTCCACACTGCAAAAGCGCATCGAAAAAGCAATGCGCTTTTGCACAAGATAGCGTCCACACTGCATGGACGCTCTCTTGAAAGAAAGCGCTGATAGCTATCCACAGAATGGCCACCAGGTCACCTGTGCTTTTTCCTGTTTCCTGTTTTTGCACAAAAAAAATCCTGTTTCCCGTCCACACACACCTTTTTGCACAAGAACTCTTAGAAGGAGGAATACCTACACTGGAAAAACCCTTCTGTTCGGTTGATTTACTTGTATGAAAACACTCTTGAGGTGTGGATGCTCTGTGAGTTTTGGCGCAAAAACTCTATAATGTAGACCTAGCCTAGCAGTTTACACACCGGACATGGTTACACTGATGTGCACAGTCCCTTCTCTACTGGACACCTGCAATGTACATCAATCTACTCCCCACGGGAGCCATTGAAACTGACTTAGAATCATAGGCTGTGTCCAGACTCAAGGCTTTTTTCGAAAAAAGTAGCCTTTTTTCAAAAAAACTTCACCTGCGTCTATACTACAGCCGCGTTCTTTCGAAATTAAATCGAAAGAACGCGGCTTTTCTTTCGACGGCGGAAAACCTCATTTCACGAGGAAGAACGTCTTTTTTCGAAAGTGTTCTTTCGAAAAAAGGCGTTCTTAAATGCAAACAGGGCTTTTTAGAAAGAGAGCATCCAGACTGTCTGGGTGCTCTTTTTCTAAAAAGCGGCTTGCTTTTTTGAAAGTACTGCTTGCTGTCTAGACGCTCTTTTTCGAAAGAGGCTTTTTCGAAAGTATCTTTTGAAAAAGCCTCTTTCGAAAGAGGCTTGCAGTCTAGACATAGCCATAGAATACTAGGACTGGAAGGGACCTTGAGAGGTCATCAAGTCCAGTCCCCTGCCCTCATGGCAGGACCAAATACTTGACCAGCTTTACCTCAGTTCAACACTCTCCTGAGGACAAAGCACTTAGACATGTCTGTAGTAAAATCAAATTGAAGTTTACTTAAGAATGCTTGAGTTAAAGATTCAAATACATGCAAAGCAAAAGGATCTGGAAATATAAGGTTGCTAGTAAAAGGAAAACATACAACGTAGGCCATGTCTACGCTGGCAGATGGAAAGCACTGGCTGTTATAGCACCACTCACCAAGCGCAGCAGTGAAAACGCTGCTAGGCGCCAGCGCAGCAGTGTGACCACACGGGCAGCACTTGCAGCGGCTTTTGGAGAGGTGCATTCTGGGCAGCTATCCCACCAACCACCTCTTCTGCCGCTGAGTTATGTGGGAAGGCTGAGGGCATCCTCTCCCATTGCCCCATGGTGAATTGCTCTGCATCCCAGCAGCCCCTGCACTTCCGTCCACATTTGGCACCATCTTTCAATGGCTTTTGTACTGCGTGCTCTGCTGCCTCCTCGGTCTGCAGGAATGAATCCTCAGCTGTTCAAGAAAATGCTGACAGGCCTCGCTAACACGTCACGAATGGCAGGTTGAGTTGTTCCTGAAGCTGCAAAGTGGCGATGAGGCATCCATGCATTGAACGGACAACACAAGATTTCTGGTGGCATTCACGGAGGTGCTGACCACAGTGGCATGCACTGAGAGGTGAGAGCACATTGGCACGCGAGCCTGGGACGAGGAGCAGTGGCAGCAGAACTTTCGGATGGGGAAGGCCACTTCTATGGGACTGTGAGGCAAGGACACAAGAACGAGAGCTGCCCTGCTGGTGGAGAAGCATGTGGCGATCGCACTGTGGAAGCTGGCTATCCCAGACAGCTTCTACTCAGTCGCCACTCACTTTGGAGTGGGAAAGTCGAACGTTGGACTCATGCTGAAAGAAGCGCGCAGAGCCATCAATCACATCCTGCTCCGAAAGACCATGACTCTGGGCAAGGTGCGTGAAATTGTGGTTGGCTTTGCACAGAGGGGTTTCCCAAACTGTGGGGGTGGGCTGGTGATAGATGCCACACATATTCCAATTCTGGCACCAGACCACGCAGCCTCTAAGTACATTAACCACAAGGGATTTTTTCCCATGGTTCTCCAGGTCTTTGCGGATCCCCAGGAGTGTTTCATGGACGTTAACACAGAAAGGTGCATGAAGCACACATCTTTCAAAATACTGGCCTGTTCAGGAAGCTGCACAGAGGACTTTCTTCCTAGACCAGAAGATCCCCATGGGTGAAGTGGAAATGCCCACTGTGATTCTGGGAGACCCTGCCTACCCCTTAATACCATAGCTAATGAAGCCATACACAGGGGCTGTGTCTAGACTGCATCCCTTTTTCGTAAAAGGGATGCAAATTAGACATATCCCTCTTAAAATGATCCCTCATGAGGGATAAGGGATCTTTCAGAAAAGGCTTTATTTTCCGAAAGATCCGTGTCTAGACTGGCGCTTTTTTCTGGCAAAGCTCCGAGCCGGAAAAAAGCAGCAGCCATTTTTATGCTAATGAAGCGGGGGGGGGGGATTTAAATCCTCACTTCATTTGCAATTGCGATATGTCCAATTTGCATCCCTTTTACGAAAAAGGGATGCGGTCAAGACACAGAGAGGGAGTCTTAGCAGCAGCAAGAAGCAGTTCAGGAACAGGCTGAGCATGCGCAGAATGACTGTGGAGTGTGCTTTTGGCCATTGGAAGGCCCACTGGTGATGTTTATATAGGCAACTGGACCTGGCCAATGATAACATCCCTGTGGTTATAGCTGTGTGTTGTACTCTCCATAATATTTGTGAAGGGAAGGGTGAAAGCTTTGCACAGGGTTGGACTGCTGAGGCACAGCCCCTGGAGGCCTGTGGAAGTCTCCATGGATGAAGATCGAGGGGGCAGGTGTGGAGTGCAGCAGGTGCCACTCAGAGACAAGGTGGTGGCCAAATTGTGCTGGTGATGATGGCAGGAGGGGGGTGTATGGAAAACAGTTTGGGGCAGCAGGGTTCAAACAGATGATCAGAGAGGCAAGAACAGGCGTTGTGGTTGTGGGAAGGGTACAAGAAGCCAGTCAGAACGTAGTACTACGCCACAGTGTCCACATTGGCACCCAAGTTCTGTGCTTCTCATCAGCGCTGTTTGCCTAGAGTGCAGCAACTGTGGAGCTAGTGTGTGCCGTGCCCGTGCGTACACCTCAGAAGTTATAGTGCTGGGAGATGATTTACCACACAGTAACTTGCCAGGGTAGAGATGTCCTTAATCTAGAACCTATACTTACTCATAAGTTACTTCCCTGTCTCATAAAGTATTGCTCCTCCAGTGGTCAGTCCATACAGCACTTGTCCAGTCCCGAAAGTTGAAACCTTCTGTTCATGAGAAATCCATGCTGGCAGAGTATCTTGTCTAATGGATAAAATTGTGTCTTTTTTAATTCTCTTAAGCAGTCCCAGACTTTTGTCTCACTGCATAATGAGAGCGTTTAATTAACTTCATCTCAATCCTCATGGCTCCGCAGTCTTTTTTTTTATAGGGGGAGCAGGGAGAAGCTGGGTTCTTTTGTCTTTGTCAAAGCTCAAGCTTGCATCTGCTCTGAACTGTGTACACAGGCCTGGGCTAGGTCAACAGATGTTAATTGTTCTCAGTGTTCAGTAAGCTCTGAGACACCCCCTGCTCCAGGTAACATGCTTCATTTCCAACATAATATTCTACTTTAAAAAAATATATATTTACCTTCTTTCAATAACCAGGATGATCACTAAGTTCTTAGCTTTTGGTAGAAGCTTTACACATCCTTTGAAATACTGGGATGATGGTCAGCTAGTGTAATATACTTGCTGGGGGATGTATGTATGTATGTCAATCCTCTTTTTATTTGGTCTGTCAACATCTGTTTTCAATTGCTGTTTAAAACAGGTTTCTTAATATGTTGTGTCTTCCCCCCACACCTGCCCCCAAAAAGAACTGTAGCATTGATTTAAAAGGATGATCCTTGACCCATCTAAATTCTTTATCCAAAGTCATTAAAGATTTTCTCAGTCTGACTCTTTACAGAAAGACAGGAGATTGGCTACTGAGTCTAAGAACTAATTCCGTTTTACAAAACGTTATAAGGAAAAACATTCACCTTCACTAGAATATGATGAAGGGACTGTTATCTATCTTTAAATTGTTTCGCTGGCATAAATGTGTTTAAAAATATAGTGATAGAGATGTAGCCGTGTTAGTCTGGTATAGCTGAATACAGGACTATGTAGCACTTTAAACAAGATGGTTTATTAGATGATGAGCTTGCGTCTGAGGAAGTGGGTCTAGCCCACGAAAGCTCATCTAATAAACCATCTTGTTAGTCTTTAAAGTGCTACATAGTCCTGTATTTTGTTTTAAAAATATAATTCTAGCTTGTTGTGACAGGGCACTTGCCCTGCACTGGCCCTTTAAGGGCAAAACCCCAGCTCAGAGCAGGGGCTAAGAGCAAAGCCCAAGCTGAGGCAGTTCTAGCTGATGAGGGCCCAGCTGGGAGTGATAGAAGGGGGAACTGTCAGCTAGAGAGAGAGCAGCAAGGGCTTGACTGCTAGGGAAGCAGGAGGCTCCCTGGAGCTAGAGCAGTGCTGGGGAGGCCCAGCAGGGCTCGTGGGGCTCTGACCAGACAAGCTCCTAGGCTTTAGCTCTTCAGGAGGAGCTCAGGGTGCTCTGAGAAAGAGAGGACCTTGGGATGTGAGCAGAGGGAACAGCAATCTTCCCTGGAACGGGGGCTTGGACACAGGTGTGGGCACTGCCGGAGGGCAGTGTCTGGAAGAGGACGCCATGACCTGAGGAGAAATGGGGTGACACCACCTAGAGAAAGGCATCCAGCAGGGCCAAAGGAGCTCATTCCCAGGACAGCCGGCTGGTGGCGCCGTGGCGGTGAGCTGGCCCCTCACACTTGTCTTCAAGAAAATGTAAAAAGATGACTAGAAATATTTCAGCAAACGATTTCAAAACGGTACCAAACTCATGAATTTGAGTTATGGTATTACCCAAGCATTTACTCTCTCCGTCTTTGCCTCTTAAAATCAGCTGTTGTGCCTGCTGCAATGTAAATTACAGGTTTTCTTGATGGTTTCGGTAAGTGAGCAGGTGGCGTATGGAAGGCTTCCGGCTCTAGAATACTTTCTGTCTTGGTTTTATACCATACATATCACCATGGTAGCTGACCAGCTCTTTCCTTACCCTCCCGACTGCCCAAGTAGCTTAAAATAAAATGGCAGCCAACCAGGAAAAAAGCCACTCCACAAGGTTTCAGTACTTCAACCACAAATTATTCTCGTAAAAGTTACATAAATATAGTGAGAATTGCCCTCTCGCTGCCACCGAAGCAGGGGAAGACCCGCCCCACCCCTTTGTGATTCCAGTCCAAGGTAAACATATCATACTGTTATGACTCAATGGGAAATAGCTTCTTAGCGGCCCGTGCCAGTTGCTGGAATGCTTGCTTGCTTTCGCAAGTGTGCCCTTAGCACTCTTATATCTGTAAATAGTTCAATTGTTCCTGTAGTTAGTATTATCTCGTTTGTTGTTTTAAGTACTTAGTAGTTGGTTTAGTCCCTGCCCCTCAAAGGGGGGGCATGCTGGGACCGTACACATGCTGCTTGAAGCCCATGCCCTGCGGAGACCCGCATAAGGAGTGCCTTGGGGAAGGCCATTTGACGGACTCCTGTACAATCTGCAAGACCTTCAAGACAAGGACTAAGCATCAGTGCGACTCCAGGCTCAAGCTCCTGTTGATGGAGTCCACGCTGCAGCCCGCGGCACCGGAACAGGCACAGTGGGTGCAGAGCGCACTGTCGTTGGTACAGGGCATGGACCCCGCACCTAGACACTCCGGAGCGTCAGCGTGTCACTAGGCACAGAGGCACCGCTCCCAATCCCTGGTACCAAGCTCAGGCAAGAGGGCGAGGAAAGGGAGATCTTCCTCCAGGTGGGACAAAGGGAGTACGTCTGTGTGGAGGACACCCCAGAAATGCGACACCGCCTGGATGCGGTGAGGCTCCTGCGCAGCACAGGTGTAGGTCGAGTCCTGGAAGGGCTGGTAGCCCTGAACAGGACCTTTCTAGTGAAGAGGTACCTTGTCTATTGACCCCAGACACATTCAACTCTGCCCAGGAGTTCTTTGAGCTAACCTCTGCCCTGGTTCCAGCACCGCACGGTACAGAATGAAAGCCAGGAGTGCCATGGCTCAAAGCTGCAATCGGCTCCACCAGAGGGGGTGGCACCAGCCCTATCAGTGAGGGAACATGGGCTTGGCCAGAGTGGCACCATTCCGGCACAATGTCATCAGCACCGCCGACGTCGTTATTGGCAGCACCGGCACTGGCAACAGCACCGGCTCCGGCAATGTTGGCACTGGCACTGACACTGGCAGCACCGGTGCAGACTCAGCTGATGCAGGCACCGGAGCGTGCTATCATTGCCCCCCCAGACCCTCACCGGGGCAAACCAGCAACCATGGCTTACCATAGCTAGCACCGAGACCAAGAGGCACCTATGGCACTACTATGGTCTGCGTCTGGATATTCTTCTGAATCAGACGCAGAGTCATTCGCATCAATGGCCTCCTCAAACTGGTCTTCGATATTTGGTCGCTCAAGGTCGCCTCACCACTCCGGGTCTTAGCACCAGTTTAGACCCCGCCACTGTTCCCATTCGAGGTGCCAATCTTGGAGAAACAGTCCTCCTCTGGTGCCAGTCTCGCACCCACAATGGCAGCCACCAACACAGTGGCTCTTCTGGACCCCACGGGAATACCACCAGGCCCAGGGGCAAAAGCTTCCAAGATTGGGGTCAATTTCTGTGTCGGTTCACTCAGGGCACAGAACAACCCCTTTGGCCACCCCTCTAACCATAGCCCCAACTTTGGTATCCAGGGCCAGCCCCTTGGGGTTCACCGGGGGAACATGATCACGCAGGCCAGCAGACTACTGTAGACACCCTGGGCCAATCACAACCTCTTGGCCCCCAACCGCTGCCGCCTATGGAGGAGCCACTACTCCCAAGGGACTCCTCATCCTCATCCCCAGATGAGGGGGGGTCCGTTCCCATCCATGCCTGCCATAGATATGCACACCCACCAGGACCTTCTAAGGAGGTTAGCCCAAAGTCTAGGGGTGCAAGCAGAGGAAGTGGTGGAAGAATCCAATCCCATGGTATATATATTGACAGCGGATGCCCCTCCTAGGATCGCCCTTTCACTGAACAAAACAGTGTCCAAAATCATAAAGACCCTTTGGCAAACTCCAGCGTCGATTCCCCCGATGCAGAAAGGCATGGAGAGGAGGTACTTCGTGCCACAATTGGACCACGAACATTTATTCTCCCACCTGCCCCCAGGTTCAGAGGTAGTGCAGGCAGCTTGCCAGAGAGAAAGGCAGGGGCAGCCTGGGGCCACCCCAAAGAGTAAAGAGCCCAAGAAACTAGGGCAGAAAGACGTATGCAACAGCAGGGTTGCAGCTGAGAATCGCCAACCAGCAGGCAGTGCTCAGCCACTACGCCTATAACTCCTGGGTGGCTACTGACAAATTCAGGGCCCAGCTCTCGAAAACATCGCAGCAGGAGTTCAGGGCCCTAACTGAAGAGGGTAAGGTGGTATCCCATATGGGCCTCCAAGCAGCCCTCGATGCTGCAGACTCGGCAGCACACTCTATGGCCACGGGCTTCGTTATGCGAAGGAACTCATAGCTTCACGTCTTGGGTCTTCCACCTGAGATACAGACATGCTCCAGGACTTGCCTTTTGTAGGCTCTGGGCTCTTCTCTGAGCAGACTGACAGCAAGTTGCACAGCCTGAAAGACTCAAGGGTGATGCTGAAGTCTCTGGGCATACACACCCCTGTTCCCCAGCATCGCCCATTAAATCCCAGATCTCAGAGGCCTCCGCAACAGGGGCCCAGACAGGACTATAGGCGTACAGGAGAAACAATGACAGAGGCACCAGGAGGTTCTCTTGATCTGCCTCCGAACATCCCCAAGTCCCCCCCAAAAAAGTCTCAAAGCCTGAAATTGCCCAACTGTGGATTACCAGCCCCAAACCGAGATCAACCATTCACAAACAGACTGTCCCCCTACAATTATTCCTGGCTCTCCATCACTTCAGATCAGTGGGTCCTAGAGACAGTGGCAAGGGGATACTCTATCCGCTTCCTCTCTTCCCCTTCTTCCCAACGCCCCTCTCAGTTCCTCTTCAGGGACCCGTCTCATGAGTACCCTCTGCCACAGGAGGTCTCTTTGCTCCTAGCATTGGGAGTGGTAGAGGAGGTTCTACCTGCTTTCCGGGGGAAAGGGTTCTACTCCCGATACTTCTTCATTCCAAAGTCCAAAGGGGGCCTGTGCCCCATCCTAGACCTCAGGCGGCTCAACACCTTCATCAGGAAGTCAAGGTTTGGATGGTGATGCTAGCCACCATTATTCCCTCACTCGATCTAGGGGACTGGTACACTGCCCTCAACCTAACAGATGTGTGCTTCCACGTTTCTATTGTCCCTCACCACAGAAAGTTCCTGTGCTTCATGGTAGGTGAGAAACACTACCAGTTCGTGGTGCTGCCGTCTGGCTTTTCCACTGCCCCCAGGGTTTTCACCAAATGCATGGCAGTGGTCACCGCCTTTCTCAGAAAGAGAGGCCTGTATGTGTTTCCACATGTAGACGACTGGCTCCAGAGACCAGAGAATGGCTCTCAGAGGCCGCTCCAGAGACGAAGTGCTATCCCACATTGCCCTAGCCAGGGAAACGTTGGGTCTCCTGCTCAACAAGCCAAGGTCGACCCTCGTACCTACTCAAGTGATTGAGTTTGTGGGAATGAAACTGGACACCACAGTGGGGTGAGCATTCCTTCCAAGATGCAGGTTTGCAACCACAGGGGACATTATTCAAGGCCTCCAGGCCACCCCTATGATGACAGCGAGGCACTGCCTAAGACTGTTGGGACACATGGTGGCGTGTACATACGTAGTGCACTATGCCAGACTTCACCTCCGGCCCCTACAAGCCTGGTTGGCACAAGTCTACAGACTGGCTCATGACCGCATCGACATGGTGGTGACTCTCCCGCCAGAGATCCTGGCTACCCTGGACTAGTAGTTGAGGGAGAGCGAGGTCTGCTCCGGGGTCCCATTTGCCCAGCCTCTCCCCTCCACGCAGTTAGTGACAGATGCTTCCGATACTGGGTGGGGAGCACACCTAGGGTACCTATGGACTCAAGGCAACACATCCCACAATGGGATTTGAATCTGGTGCTTCGAGCAGATGGCTACGTGCTCCATCACCCACCTCTCATGGAAGGTAGCCTTTCTTGTGTCTGTCACCTCGGCCAGGAGGGTATCGGAGTTGAGGGCCCTCTCTTCTGAGCCACCGTATATGGTGTTCTCTAAGGACAAGGTGACGCTGCGCCTTTACCCGGCTTTCCTGCCGAAGGGGGTGTCCTTGTTCCATAGGTCCCGAGAGATTTCCCTGCCCGTTTTCTACCCCAAGCTGCACACAAATGAAAAGGAACAGGCACGCCACACGTTAGCCGTAAGAAGGGCTCTAGCCTTTTATTTAGAAAGGAAAAAGCAATTTCGCAGATCAACCCAGCTGTTTGTCGCTATAGCAGAGAGGATGAAAGGCCTTTCCATCTTGGCCCAGTGCCTGTCCTCATGGATAACGGCCTGCATTCGGGTGTGTTATGAACTAAAAAGAAAACAGGCCCCGCCCATTACAGCCCACTCCACTAGAGCCCAAGCCTCCTCCGTAGCATTCTTGGCTCAGGTGCCGATCCTAGACGTATGCAGAGTGGCCACACGGGCGTCGATCCATACCTTTACTACCCATTATGCGATCACGTAGCAGGCTAGACAGGATGCAGCTATTGGTAGGGCAGTGTTGCAGTCTATCTCTACTTAGGTTCCGATCCCACCTCCATAGGCATGGCTTGGGAATCACCTAAGAGGAATGGACATAAGCAAGCACCCAAAGAAGAAAAGACAATTACTTACCTGTAACTGTGTTTTTCAAGATGTGTTGCTTATGTCCATTCTAATCCCACCTACCTCCCCTTCGTCGGAACGACCGGCAAAAAGGAAATGAGGGAATGTAGGGCCATATACGTGCCGATACACCGGCGCCACTCCGGGGGTTCCCCGGCTGGCCCAACAGGTACTGCTAAGGGTAAAAAGCTTCTGGAACTCGTGCATGCGGCGTGTGCACACCTAAGTGGAATGGACATAAGCAAGCACTCGAAGAAGAATAGCAGTTGATAGAAATGCAGTCAATACATATGCCAGGAAAAAGAGTCTGGAATAACAGCAAAATTGCAGTGAGCCCTCACACAGATGACCAGCATTTCACAAATAGTCTACACAATGCTCTGTTAAACTATTTAGATTTTATTCAGGTGAGGGGCACAGAGCACCCCTTTTGGGGAGCACCTAAGATACATTTATGCTTTTTTTTTTTTTTTAAACCTTCTTTCTGCCACATGTTCAGCTGCTGGAGCTGTAAATGAAGGAAGAAGGCAACAGGTAGACCTGAAGCTTCAAGATGCATCAAGTGATATCTACTTTTAAACTCTTTTTTACATGGTCAGGCGTGTGTGTGTGTGTGTGTGTGTGTCTGTCTGTCTCCAAAATTTAATCCTTAGGTACTAACAAGCTACTGACTAAGGGTGCATCTGTACAGCAGCGTTATTTTGGAATAATGGCCGTTATTCCGAAATAACAATGCAAACATCTACACAGCAAAACCAATATTTCGAAATAAATTTGAAATAATGGACAGCTTATTCCAATTTCTGTAAACCTCCTTCCAGGAGGAATAATGCATATTCCGAAACAGCTATTTTGGAATAGCAGTAGTGTGGACACTCCACTGCTGTTATTTTGAAATAGCTCCTTCCCCAGAGCCATTCAAAGTAATTACTCCCCAGTGCCTCCTGGGGCTCTAAATTGAGGTAGCATGTCCACATTAGGGAAGCCTGCCTTGGACTAATTTTGAGGCTTCCCTGTGGTGTAAACGTGCTATTTTGAAATAAACTATTTCAGAGTATTTCTTCCGGAATAGCTTATTTCAAAATAAGCGTGCCGTGTAGACTTACCCCTAGAGATGAAAAAGTTTTTTGTTGCTTTGCAAGCCCAAACCACTTTAACCACTTCCTAACATTTTTATATAAAAACTTATAAAACTGTATCTAATTCAATTTAACATGAAAAACTATAAACCAAATTGTCCTCATGGAAAAATACTCCTAAAACCAAGAGCTTTTAATTCTTAATTGTCAATAGCATGTGCTTTAGAGACAGTATTGATTTTTATTTTCTACTGTATTTTGTCTGACCTACAATGGCCATCTAAATAAATAGAAGCACAAAAAACCCTAGAGGATGCAGGAATTGTCTTATGTCTAGGCTTATTCCTGTCACTTTCTTTGTTGTTCTGGTACATTTGTAATTAATATTTTAAAATATAACTATTGCTATGTATGATCTTAATATGCATAATGAGCAAGCATGTATAAAACTAGAGGTACCACGTTCCTCCCCTCCCCCACAATTGTTTTTAGATCAGTTCACAAAGCCTGAGGTAACTGCTGATTACCAGTGAACATTTCTGAGTTTCTGCTTACATAAGCACTGTCTGCAAAAATTTGGTTTGTCCTTCAGATCATTCAGAAGGTCCATATTCCTACCACAAATCAGAGCTGTTCACTAGTTATCATAGATATGGCTATTCTTTGTATTTCCTTTTTTTGGTGGAAAAAAAGCCACAATAAAGAAAGTAGGAAGTATTTGTATACTTTTCTCCCATTAAATGGATAAATTCCCATAGAAAATTATAGATTAGACAGTGTGCTTTCATTTAGACATTTGGTCCAGTAACTGGACAAAGTGAAGTCACCTAAGTGTAAAGAGTTACATCTTTAGCAATAGAAAATAATTCAAGCATGGAAGTTTCAGCATCATATGAGTAAGTCCAGGTCTACACGAGACCTGGAAGGTCAGGGTAAGGTATGCAGCTCCATAGCTGAAGTTGGCTTACCATCTTCACAGAGGAAGGCCAATGGGAGAAAACACTCCCGTCGGCTTCCCCGATTCCTCACTACTGCCAGGGATACTGGCGCCAGCTGGAGCCACCCTCAGCATTCTATTTAGTGGGTCTTAACTAGACTCACTAAATTGAATGTCAGAAGATCAATCTCCAGAACAGTAAGTATAAATGTGGCCTTAGTCACTATTCTTAAACAAGGAGAATGTGGAAAATGAAATAATATGAACTGGTGTTGGGAAGGAACAGATGGGCTCCACAACCTATAATGATTTTTTTTCTCTCCAGGAGAAAAAAATAAGATGACAAGTTGGGGTAACTTTCAGAGTGGCTGTTGTAGATTAGGTAGCTCGGAACCTGGACAATGGTCAGCCTGCATCAGCTGCAGCTGTGTGAACTACTCATCCTCAATAGTTAAGGAAAATTCTCTAACATTTTAAGAGAGAAATTCAGAGCAAAGCGAAACCCTGAGTCAGATGAGTCCAAATTAAGATCAAAATCAAGTTACAATGAAAACCATTACCTGTTTAAGCATGTTTTAATTGGCAATGGCAAAAGCACAAAACTGCTTTTCCTCCATCAGTTAGAAGTAATACCACATATTTTACAAGACTGCATGGAATGCAGCGTGTAATCCACTTTTTGCCCAATAATTTTTCCAGACTCTACACTTCTGTTAAGTGTTTGTAACCCTCGGGTTGTAAAAATAACTTTGGCTTCTGAATCAAATGTATCTTGAAGTACTAGCTGCCTCATTCTACAAACCAATAGTCTGGCAGGTGTCCCCTTTCATAAAATCATAGAATACTAGGACTCGAGAGGTCATCGAATCCAGTCTCCTGCCCTCATGGAAGGACCAAGTACTGACTAGACCATCCCTGACAGACATTTATCTAACCTACTCTTAAATATCTCCAGAGATGGAGATTCTACAACGTCCCTGGGCAATTTATTCCAGTGTTTGACTACCCTGACAGTTAGGAACTTTTCCCTAATGTCCAACTTAAACCTCCCTTGCTGCTTCTTGTTCTATCCTCAGAGGCCAAGATGAACAAGTTTCCTCCCTCCTCCTCATGATACCCGTTTAGATACCTGAGATTGTCTCACTAGGATATCAAGTCGGGATCATAATGGCAATTAAAGGGTCAACAGCTCTTTCAGCGCTGATAAGTTGAGCAGAAATATCTAGAGAATGTTCCTGTTCCACAACCACAAACTAACTTCCATGCCTCCTGTGACGGCGCATCGGGGACACCCAACCCTACACTCACATCCACAGCAAGATGTGACTCCACCATCCGGTAGAATAGAGAGAGTTTATTGCTTCTCAGAGATACAGCACAGCCCAGGTTCGATGAGGACATAGGAGTCAGGGGCAGGCAGCCTTAGACCCCTTGGGACAGGGGTACACAGGCCCCTGAACCCCCAGTACTTGACTTAATCTGTTCTCTTCATGTTTGCTCAGCCAAGACTGCCCCCTCTCTCAGCCACAGGTCACTCACTCCCCCCAGGTAGCCACACCCCTTCCTTTGTTTAAACTCCTTCCCCTGGCCAGGTGAGAAGTTGCTAGCCATGGCCTATGTGCCTGACTTCAGGGACCACCCGCCGCTGGGCAGTGCTCACCGACACCAGCCAGTAGGGGTCACCCATAGCACAACACAGCAACCAGTGAATGCCCAACCACAGTGGACCCAGGGTCACAAGAGTGCACAGCTCCCCCCCCCCCCCCCACTATGTCACACCTCTTCAATGTGAAAACCAGAGCATCAAAACATCCAGCTTCCCGCAGTGTGCTGCCTTATCAATGCACAGCTGTGCATGCAGCACAATGAAGACCCACTGTAAAATTCATGCTTAAATTCGACACTTTACACCTGAGTCTGAATAAAGAATCTAATTATCTTATCCATTACAAAGATAGCTTCCCCAATTATCACCTCTAATATCATTAGCTCACAGACATTTACCTTCCCCCCTACCCATCCCCCTTCTGTTCTGAAATTTGATTTGTCCTTTTCATATGTGTTCACTTTTTTTTAATTGTATCCTTTGGTATATATGGTTGTGACAATTTTCTTCCACTATTTGATCTGAGGAAGTGGATCTGGCCCACAAAAGCTCATCACCTAATAAACCATCTTGTTAGTCTTTAAAGTGCTACATAGTCCTGTATTTTGTTTCACTGTAAAATAAAGTGTAATATCAATATGAATCCAACCAGTGCAACAACATCTTCATGTTTATAGCTCATTGGCACATAAAAGCTGCAATACTGGATCAGACCAGTGATCCATCAAATGATGTAACCTGTCTTTAACTGAGATAATGAATACTCTAGAAACAGATGCAAGGAACCCTTGAAGGCAGCAATTATGCAAATCTTGCTCGCAATAGAATAAGATGTAATTCCTGGAAAATCGCTCTAAAAAGAAAACAGAGCTGCCACTGAATTTCCAGTCTGTTGAAGTAGCATGTCACAGAATCTAGAGACTTGGCCGTGGACTAGACATAAGGTCTGTTTCTAAGAACTAGAAGCTTTGACTATAAATGACAAAGAACAAGAATAATCACACTTGCTATTCAACTGTAAAAAAATCTCACACCACGACTTTTTTTTCCTCTAAAAGCACTCTTTATTGTGCTGATCAACAATTCTCTGTTTGTTTTGAGGTCAGAAAGCTGGTATTGGAAGAAGTAATTTCTTCCAAGTGAATATTATTGAATAATGTCACAAATGCACCAAGTATTATTCCAAAACAACTAGGAACCCTTGGTGTTTATTTAACAGTATAAAAAGCGATAGAAAATAGAAAAGGTTACATATACTTTTTAAAGGCCATATTTTAATAATTACATTTAATTTCTGAGATAGAAAAACCATCAAACAATGGTTTAATGCTTTAAAAATTATAGTCTGTACAGAACACAACCATTATTTTAAAAAGTAACATTTATGGAGTTCTTTTGTTGTTATAAAACTCTAATTTTTCTTTTCTTTTTTTTAAGTCTTTCTGGTGATTCAACTGTTTCTTTTGTGGGTGTGCAGGCTAGTTTGCTGGTGACAGAAAGATGTTGAAAAATACAGCAAACACTACACAGACTAAATAAGCAACAATGGCGATCCAGAATCTTGGATCTTTTATTAAATTTTGATCAAAACAACTGAAAACGACATAACCTATTGACATCCCAGCTAGGCCACCAGCAATGTGAGCCACAAAGGATACCTTAAGAGAGAAAAAAGTAAACTGTTAAGTTACATTTCAAGACAGGAACAGCAGCACTTCTATAACATTATTAATCCAAAGATTTGAAAGCACTTCTCAATATAACTTTAGCTTTAATACATGCCTATGACAGAGGTAAAGGATGGGTAGAGATTCTGAGTTTTTAAATGTAGCTACTCTGGTGGAAGGCAGTAGCTGTTAAATGGTGTACAGCTACATATAATTAAACCTGCTGGCATGAATCTAGGGAGGTAGAATTAAATTAAATTAACTGGGAATTTGGCTAGAACATGGGCACACTTTTAGGAGGAGAGTTGTGACATCTTCTATCACAGCTTTATGCCTCATCCAAAATATGGTTTGTCCCTAAAGTCATGCTGGGACATTCCAAGGGAACATGGTTTCCTACTGATTCGCCAAAAGTCAGTGTGCACAGTACAATCCCTTGGAGGTTTCAAATTTAGAGTGTGACCAAGTCCAACCCTGCTTAACTTCAGGTATGAAAAGTCCATGGCTGCAGGTGGTACACAAAAATATTCAAGATGAGCAGGAAAGTTATAGATGTAAAGCATTCGGTTACAACAGTGATGAGTGAAGTATTAAAACCTGGACAGAGAAGAGAAGAAAATTAGATATATTAGATAGAACTAAGATAAGAATGTACCATGAAGTGTACACACACACACTCTCTCTCTCTCTCTCTCTCTCTCTCTCTCTCTCTCGCATCATCTGGATGGCCACAAATGATTTGCCATCCCTGCTCCTTGTTTTCAGAGTAAAGAGAGGTCCAGGAATAGTGTGTTAATTTGTGCTCCCTCTGCTGTTTGTGTGGTCAAGTACTGGGTCACAGCAGAAAAAGACTGATTACTTCTCAGAAAAAGAGGAGATTTTGAATATTAGAATAGATTTCCCACCAGATCATTTTAAGGTGCCATGGTACAAAACAGATTTAGTTTGACCATATTCCTGTAGTACTGACCAATCTCTGCAAATGGAGTTCTAAAGTTTGTAGCTAAATCTAATACTTAAGGAAATAAGGGTATGTCTACACTACAGCGTTATTTCAAAATACCTGCTAAATATCTTATTTCGAAATAACGTGTCTACATACAAAATGCATTTCGAAATAGCTTTTTCCTATTTCAAAAAAGCGTGTCCACACTGATTGGACGCTGAATCGCATTTAAGGCCAGCCAGAACTGGTTCCGGCCGGGCATTAGATTGGAAGTTACCTTGTGGCCAGGGCAGCCAGCGGGGCACCCTGGGAAGGGCTGGAGGCCCCCTATTTTGAAATAAGCATCTACACAGTGCTTATTTTGAAATACCAATTTCAAAATTGGTGCTATTCCTCGTGGAATGAGGTTTACCAATTTTGAAATAAGCCCTCCGAATTAATTTCAAAATAGCAGTTGGCTTGTGTAGACACTAGGAAAGTTATTTCGAAATAACGGCTGTTATTTTGAAATAACTTTGCTGTGTAGACATACCCTAAGGGATTAACAAAGCTGGGAAGAGAGGCATCAAAGCAAAGAGATGTCATGCCAACTTCAAGTATGCGTGGAATATACGTATATTGTCACTCCATGTTGCTGCCAAGAAGCCTGCTCTCCAGTCCCAGGTGTCTAGCGGAGTTTGCTCGTCACAAATCGTGAATGTAAATGATATTGTCCTATAACTGGAGTGCAGCTGTTGGAGTCAGAAATAACTAATCCGTTTCATAGTGAATTTTTGGTGACTTCATGTGTAGCACTGTCAGTTAATAGTTTAAATTGAGCTACATATTAGGAGCAAATATAAAGTGTCCATGCCCCGTATAATTTAAGAACAAATATCTTGTGGCTATCTGGATTTCAGTGTAAGTCTGTCGGGATGAAAGAACATTGTCCATTCTGTCCTGACGAAGTCCTTGAACAATAAGAAGTCTGCGTCTGAACATTCTGGAGTCACTGAAAGAAGCCGTGTCAATCCACCTCACATATCCCTACTTATTTTTATAGAAAAATATGAAATGAAATATTTCTCAAAAGGTGTTTTGAGTTAGAATGGATGAATGAGATCATCCAGGTCCTACAATTCCTACCCAGGCTTCTGTAACTCTGCTTTTCCTACCACCAATTACTCCTTCAGGTCTCTGCAAGGCCTGGTCTAAAGGGGAAAGTTGACTTAAGATATGCAACTCCACTTACGTTAATTACGTAGCTGGAGTCGAAGTATCTTAAATCACATTTTGGCACCGTCCATGCAGCAGGAGGTCCCGTCAAATTCCCTTAATTCTTGTGAGGAGCAGAACTATTGGCGCCAACAGGGATGCCTCTCAGTTTGAATTAGTGGGTCTTTACTAGACCCACTAATTCAAATCCTGGAAGATTGACAGTGACAGCATTGATCTCCGTAGTGTAGACGAGCCCCAAGACACCAGCAAGAGAGAAGGAGCTGCATCCCGGGATGGGAAAGAGCCAGCAGCACCTTGGACAGAGCAGAGCCGGGAAGGCTCAGGGGAGCAGTAGCAGGAGAACGCCAGCCTGACCCCTACCAGACTGTATCTCCTGATGAAAGTGACAAGGAGTCCTGTAGCACCTTATAGACTAACAGGTGTATTGGAGCATAAGCTTTCATGGGCAAAGACTCACTTTGTCAGATGCATGTAGTGGAAATTTACAGAGGCAGATATAAATAGGCAGGCAAGAATCAGGCTAGAGATAAATTCAGTAAGGGAGCTGTTCACACCTCCAGATCAGCTGCTAGAAGTGGGCCTCATCCTCCCTGATTGAATTTACCTCATTATATCTCTACACATCCATAATCCATAATCACTTTGGGTATGTCTACACTACCCCACTAGTTCGAACTAGCGGGGGTAATGTAGTCATCTGCAGTTGCAAATGAAGCCCGGGATTTGAATTTCCCGGGCTTCATTTGCCTGAAGCCGGCCGGCGCCATTTTTAAATGCCGGCTAGTTCGAACCCCGTGCCGCACGGCTACACGCGGCACGGAGTAGCTAGTTCGGATTAGGCTTCCTAATCCGAACTAGCTGTACACCTCGTTCCATGAGGAGTACAGCTAGTTCGGATTAGAAGCCTAATAGTGGCTAATACAGCTAGTTCGGATTAGAAGCCATAATATATAGTGGCATTATGATTTTGTGTCCTATCTATCCTTTTCCTAATGGTTCCTAACATTCTGTTTGCTTTTTTTGACTGCCATTGCATATGGAGCAGATGTTCACAGAGAACTATCCATGGTCACTCCAAGATCTCTTTCCTAATTGAGGACCCCCCCCCTCATTTTGTATGTATCATTGGGATTATGTGCCATTTTGTTTCTTGGAACAACAGGAATCATCACAATCTTTCAATACTTAATGCTATTCTTGTATTAAGTATTGAAATTTAGTAGATGTAGTAGAACACGGGTTATATTATACAAGCTTTTTCAGTGAAGAATGCACTTACTTGAGGTCCATTCATAGGTGCTATAAATCTTCTGTACAGAGCAAATCCCATATCTGTTCCAACTAAAAATAAACCCACACAGTTCTTATCATAGGATTGTTCATTCAAATTTTAACAATTTATTACATTTCAAAAATAAATCAAAGTAATGGGTGTAAATAACAACTTGGTATGTCTTTGAGTGGCATCAACAAAGCTAACTACAAAGATCACCTCACCCACAACTGAAGCAATTGCTTTGGGAGTGAAATGCAGTAGCCAGGAAAATAAGATTCTGGCTAAATTCTACTCTCAGTCACAGGTTTCTCACTCCAATTAACTTCACTATTACCCTCCTCTTAACAGAACAAAATTTAACTAGAGTTTTATCAAGCACCACACACAGCTTTGGCATTACACAGTAATAAGTAGTATTTAAAAGTTCAAAGATCTGTTTACATTATAATTTAACCTAATCCCTATTTACCTTTTCTTTGTGGTTCTAGCAAACTGAATAATGTGCAACTGATATCTCCCTGGGTATTAGTATTTTGGACTCCAAGTGGGCATTCATTTCTGTATAATTAAATATTGTGTGTCTTGTACAGTTTTATCCTCATATGTATATTAGGTAAGATCAAAATTACCTATGGTCACGATGATGAGCAATCTGAAGATTCCAAACAAAGGAATCATTTCTTTGAAGTTCTAGGAGAGAGTAAAAGAAACAATGGAGCTATATAATTATATACATGGACCTATATATGCATGTAAGAGTACACAAAAACAGTCTAGTTAGGTACATCAGTATACACTAAGGGCACGTCTAGACTACAGAGTTTTGTCGACAGAAGTTTTGTCGACAGATACTGTCGACAAAGCTTTTGTCGACAAAGAGCGTCTACACTACATTCAGTTCTGTCGACAAAGCAAGCTGCTTTGTCGACATGGCAGTGTAGACGCAAGGAGAGTTTACATGCAATAACACCTTCTGTCGACAGAACTCTGTCGACAGAAGGCGTTATGCCTCGTAAAATGAGGTTTACCAGCGTTGACAAAACTGCTGAGTTCTGTCGACGTTATGTTGACAGAACTCAGCGGTAGTATAGATGCAGGTATAGTTTTGTCGACAAAAGTCCACTTTTGTCGACAAAACTCTGTAGTCTAGACACACCCTTAGTAACACCCTACATTTCTCAGAACACCTTTCAAACAATCACAAGTCATTTTACAAAGAAGTCAGTATCATTCTACCCATTTTACAGAGGAGAAAACTGAGGCACAGAAAGGAAATGTGGCATGCCCAAACTCCAAAAACAAAGAGCTTAATTCACTATGCCACTGCTATCATCACATTTTTCACATTCTTCCTTATTTTATAATCCAAATATAGGTCCTTTCAAAGCAATGTTTTTGCTTTACACAAAGGATACCAATTATCTTTAGAGCATTTTTTAAAAGCCACCCAATATACAATCAGCCTCTGACACTAGAGATCATGGAAGCCAAGACCTTAATTAGCAAACAAAAATATGTTGAGTGACAGAGACAGAGAAAGAAAGAAATTATGTCAACTGCTAAATTCACTTTTTCCTCCATTAATAGTACAAAAAGCATCTATGAAGTTTTGATTCTGAAGGGCAGTTTGTTCAGCAAAGACATATATGAGGGATACATTTTCCTTAATCATTCCACTTTCCTGAAAAATATAAACATCTTATTTACACGAATAAAACTGATCCCAAAAAGTGAACAAAGATCCACAAAGAAGTTGTTTTTTCTGAGCATTTCCAATTGTTTCCTTACCAGTAAAACATTCATGAAGTATCCTCCAATGAGAGCATAGACTCCTCCTGAAGCCCCTACGAGAGCATGGCGGGGATCAAAGATTGAGCTAGCCAAGGAACCTGAAAAGACAGAAATGTCCTTAAGACATGAGTCCTCGTGGGAACTTTAAGATGACACAACTGAAATTAGATGAACAGATATATTAGAAACTGGAGAAAGAAATAAAAAAGGCCAACTAAAGCTTTACCTACACCAGTGTGATACGGCCGTGAAAAAGGCTAATGCAGTCCTGGGATACACCAGGTGAGGTATTTCCCACAGACACAGGGAAGTGTTAGTATCATTATACTGATGAGACCTTATTTGGAATGTTGTGTGCAATTCTCATCTCTCATCTTTTTTTAAAGATGAATTCCAAGTGGAACAGGGGCAGAGAAGGGCTAGTAGGTAGGGTTGCCAGGTGTCTGGTTTTGAATAGGACAGTCCAGTATTTGAGCTTTCTGTTCGGGAAACAAATTGAGAAAAGATAAATGAGAAAATAGAAATGTCCGGTATTTTCTTAGTAAGATGTACCGTATATTCCGGCGAACAAGACGACCTCTGATGTTAAAAAACATCCCCCAAAAATCGGGGGTCGTCTTGTACGCCGGGTATACATCCCAGGCGCGCCTGGGATGCCCCGCCGCCGGAGCCCCTCCACGGCTTTGAAAGCCTCGGGGGAAGCCGGCGGCGGGGCATCCCAGGCGCGCCTGGGCTGCCCCCCCACCGGAGTCCCTCCGCGGCTTTGAAAGCCTCGGGGGAAGCCGGCGGCGGGGCATCCCAGGCGCGCCTGGGCTGCCCCCCCGCCGGCTTCCCCCGAGGCTTTCAAAGCTGCTGCGGCTTTGCTCCCGGTGCCTCTGGTCTGCTGGGGACCATCTCCAGCAGACCAGGGACACCGGGAGCAAAGGAGGCAGAGGGGCGCTGGGGTATAAGATGAAACCCTATCTTTTAATTAAAAAGATAGGGGGTCGTCTTATACACCCAGTCGCCCTATACGCCGGAAAATACGGTAATGTAGATTGTGATGTAATGTCAAGTGTGTCCGGTATTTTGTTGAAACCATCTGGCAACCCTACTAATAGGATGGTCCGAGGAATGCAAAACCCACCTTATGAGAGAAGGCACAAAAGAGCTTGGCTTGTTTAGCCTAATCACATGAAGGCAGGGGGGAAATGTGGCAGCTCTCTATAAACACATCAGAGGGATAAATACTAAGGAGGGAGAGGACATATTTAAGTTAAGCACCAGGGTGGACACAAGAACAAAAGGATATAAACTGGCCATCAACATGCTTAGGCCTGAAATTAGATGAAGGTTTCTAACCATCAGAGGAGCGACATTCTGGAACAGCCTCCAAAGGGAACAGTGGGGGGAAGGGGAATTAATTGGTGTCAAGACTGAGCCTGACAAGTTTCTGGAGGGGATAGTATGAAGAGACTGCCCAGAATGGCATATGGCAAATCTCCAACTAGTAGCAGCAAATATCTCCAATAGTTGCTGATGGGAAGACCTCTGAGCTACTATACAGAATTCTTTCCCTGCTGTCTGGCTGGTGGGTCTTGCCCACTTGCCCAGGGTCTAACTGATCACTGTATCTTGGGTCAGGAAGGAATTTTGCCCTAGGTCAGACTGGTAGAGACTCTGGCATTTTTCACCTTCTCTCCAGCATGGGACACAGGTCACCTGGAGGTTTAAACTGGTGTAAATGGGGGATTCTCTGTAACTTGAAGTCTTTAAATCATGACACGAGGACACCAGTAACTCAGCCAGAAGTTCGGGGTCTATTACAGGATTGAGTGGGCGAGATTTTGTAACCTGAAGGGTGCACTTGGTCAGACTAGATGATCATGATGGTCCCTTCTGGCCTCCAACTCATTTATTTCAATGCAGGATTTGAACTCTGCTTATAATTAAAATGAAGTTTCAGAAGTTCCTGCCTCAGTCTCTTCAGACCTATGAATGGCTTCTGAATGGACACTGCAGTTACATGCTTTGTAAGCTATGCTTTGAAGGTACTATAAGACTCAAAATGCAGTTGCATCTCAATGCATGAGAATACAGAGGCTTGAGAATTTCTGCAGCCATCAGATTAAACCCTCATAGTCAACATTTTATAATTCCTCCAAGAAAGGAACTGTTCTACTTTTCATCAATAGAAACATGCCCATAAAACACTGCATTTCTAAATCATAGTGGTTTGTTCATAGGTATGTCTTATTTTCAATAGGTTAAATCCTTGATAAGTAAAAATTAGATTTGCTTGAAAGGCTAGAAGGGCCTAATTTATAGCTAAAAGTGCAAATTTGCTGCTTGTGTACATATATACAATTCCAATAAAGCCATTAGAGATCCACCTGTTTGCATGATCAATGACTTTGGCTTCAAATCAAGTTTAACATTTTAATACCATGTGGTACTCAATTATAATTGAGTCACATTGTGCAATTGCTTACATATTTATATAATTAAAATGTGCCTTTGTAGGAAGATTTATTTGTTACCCTCTCATTTTTCTTGATACTGTTGGATGGCAGATATCACCTTCTATCCCTTATATTATAATAAAATTAAAACATGAGAAGTTCTACAGTAGGGTCGTATTAAAACAAGTACCAGAAGTGGTTACCAAACATTATACTTAGAATTAGAAACAGTCAGGAGACAAGTCTTGTTTTCTTGGTGATGGAGTAAGGTACGGCAGGTTACAGAGGAACAATGTTGCTGCTTCTTTGATTTTATTTAGAAGTAACAGAGCTTCTGTCAGGAAACCCACTGAAGTCAGTGACAGTAACCAACTTCCAGATTTGCTTTTCCAGGAACATTATCTGTCCTTATTTTTCTAGTCCCTAGTAGACTGGAGAATACAGAAGAGTACAAGCAATTTACTCTTCCCATTGAGAATTAATTCAATGTACTCGTCCATTAGAAATATGAGAATTGTAAAATGATGCTAACACTTTCTGTATGAATGAATTGGAATGTGGAAAAAATTGGAAGGGGGAATGGCCATAAAGTTGAAACTAGCACTTGAGTGGAGAATAGTGCTGTTTTGTAGTATGGTAAAAAGCTGGAACCGAGGCATTCTCTGCACTAAGGGTGTGTCTAGACTACATGGCTCCGTTGACGGAGCCATGCAGATGAGCTTTCTAGACATAGCAAAATGAAGCGGCGATTTAAATAATCGCTGCTTCATTTACATCAAAACGGCCGCCACGCTGTGGCAATGATCAGCTGATCCAGCACAGCGGGGCAGTCTAGACACGCCACGGTCGACAAGGGAAGCCTTTGTCGACTGCTCCAGTAAACCTCGTTTCACGAGGCATAAGGCTTCCCTTGTCGACCGCAGCGTGTCCAGACTGCCCCACTGTGCCGCCAAACAGCTGATCACACAGCACAGTGGCCATTTTGATGTAAATGAAGCGGCAATTATTTAAATCGCCGCTTCATTTTGCTATGTCTAGAAAGCTCATCTACATGGCTCCGTCGACAGAGCCATGTAGTCTAGACACACCCTAGGAGAACTGGTTATGTTACGCAGAGCAGTATACTAACAACTTTTGAATGTCTTGATCAGGAAAGGGGATGTGGCGATAATATACATTCATTTTCTGCTATAGACAGCTCTTTATTTAAGCTTACCCATTTCCCATTACGCACTGACCTCCAATCACTCCTGCGAGATACACCAGACCGACCCGATGCCCTTTATGAACCATTTCTAAGGGAATCCCCCAAAAAAGCTGCAGAAAGAGATTTCCTAAAATGTGTTGAATGCTGCAAGGAAAAAATATGCTGTTATTTAAATATCAAAATTTTAATGAACATATAAAGTTTTGTAAAACTATTGCTAATATACAATAAAATGGCATGATTTATTTCTACAGATGAAATAACTTTTTAAAAATAAAGAAAAGAAAATGAAATTATTAATTATATGCTAAAATAACTCAAAATAAGTAAGCCTTACTTTGTAGAGAGTGGGGTCTGGGCTATACATTTGGATCTGGAAGACCAGAGTCTGCATTTAAGTCAGAGTAAGCCACTCTGGTGGAAAGGCAGAATTGGACCACACGAGTTATGAAGAACAGGTCTCAGGCTGCGTCTAGACTACGTAGAATTTTCGAAACATATGCAAATCTTTTGAAAGTGAAAGTAGTCTGGATGCAGTTTTTTCAGGGAAAAAACCTTTTTTCCAAAAAACTGTTCTTCCTTAAAAAAGGACGTTTTACCCAGTTTTTTCGAAAAAGGGTTTTTTCCCCCGAAAGATCCCCTTTCAAAAGTGAGATCCAAAGAAGATATGTAAATTCCCATTGAATTTGCATATCCTCTTTCAAAAAAAAGCTCCCGTAATTTAGACATGCCCTCAAAGGAAAACAAAAGGCAAAACATGTCCATTCTGGTCATGTCCATTCTGGGCGAGACCCATGGTCCATCTAGCCCAGTATCCTGTCTTATGATAGGCCAGGGCCTGATTCATCAGAGGGAATGAACTGAACAGTGCAATTATTGGATGATCCATCCCCTGTAGTCCAGTCCCAGCTTCTGGCAGTCAGAGATCTAGGGATACCCAAAGACCGGAGCTGCATCCCTGACTCTTTTTTGGACCCTAGCGATGAGTTCCACAGATTAATTGCACATTGTATGAAGAAATACTTTCTTAGGATCGTTTTAGAGCTGCTGCCTATTAATGTCATGTGGTGCTCTCTACTTCTTCTGTTTTCTGAAGGGGTAAACAACACTTTCACTTTTTCCACACTTTCACTTTTTTTTAGACCTCTATCTTATCTCCCCTTAGTCATCTCATACCTGAACAGTCCCAGTCTGTTTAATCCCTCCTCACATGGAAGATGTTCCTGGCCTTTAATCATTTTTGTTGCCCTTCTCTGTATCTTTCCAGATGGGATTAAAGCTACTTTACTGCCATGCTATCTACGCCACCCTGTACAGCTCTCACAAACAAAACTAATGGGGTAGGTCAGATTTTGGTCCTGCTCACTACTACAGGAAGCGGCGCTAGTGGTTCGTTGCCTGGCTCTCTCGTCATCACTGACCCTGTTGTGGGGCTCTGCCCATGAGCACACACACCCCTTTGTGGCCCTGTGGGTGCACTTCCTGCAGCACCAACTCTGCTTCCTTCAATTAATTACCTAGACTGGGTGATTTCAAACCCTCTACAGGTGACTCCCACACTTACGACCTAATTGGTTCCTGGAGAACCATTGTAAGTCGGGCCATTGTAAGTCGAACCCTTATTGCCCATAGGGGCAATGTTATGGATGGGGGTTCCGTTCTGGCCCACTTTGCCTCCTGGGAGTTTTAGTCTCCTGGAGCCAGCAGCACAAACGGCGCCCAGAGACGACCTGGGGCTGTGCCAGGAGGTAGGCAGCCCCATGGCTCCCGGAGCAGAGCGGCCGTAGGTCAGGCGGTTGTAAATTGGGGGTTGCCTGTATTGCCCCTGTGGGAGCCTGATGTATTAACTTTTCTACAGCACGTAACTCACTTCCAAGTTGACGTTCATGCCCATTGTGGGACCATGTAATAGTCCCAATAGGATTTTTGCTCCTGGTCAGGTGGTCCCAGAGCTTGGTCACCTTTCCAAGTTTCCCTCCTTAACACAGCAGCCTTCCATTCGCCTCCTTGGAGCTGGATTACAATGTAGGACAGCTGTAGGGCCCTATCAATTTTAACCTGGCCCCTTACGCATGGGCGAAAGCAAGTAAAAAATCTTGCCAGTACGGGGGCCGACTCTGGGCCCTAGAAGAGGTGGGGCCTTGGCAAAGGGGGCGCGGATGAGGGCCCGGGGCCAGCCTCCCCCAGCAAGCCTCAGCCCTGCATTAAGGGCCTGGGGCTCCAGCCTCTGCTACAGTAGCAGTGGCAGGGAGTGGTGGGGTCTAGGGCAGCTGCTCCTCCTCCTCCATTCCCATCGGCAGCCCTGCCATGACACTGCTTGAACATGGCTGCCCCTTCTGTCCCCCTGTCGGCGCCCAGGAGGAGCCAAAAGGGGCAGTGACGTTAAAGCGCTGTGCTGCCAGACCTTACAGGCAGGGCTGCTGAGGGAGGGTGCAAAAGAAGCAGAGACATTAAAACGGGTCTGTCAGCACAGCTGTGGCAGCGTTTCAGGGTGGGCTGTGTATGGGCTAGTACCAGCAGCCACTTCTTACCAGTACTCAGTACTGGCCCACTTTCTCCTCTGTCCTTCCCGCAATTAGTCCTCAGGCTGAGAGTAGGGTTGCCAGGTGTCCGGTTTTGAACCAGACAATCCAGTATTTGAGCTTTCTGTTTGGGAAACAAATTGAGAAAATATAAATGAGAAAATAGAAATGTCCGGTATTTTCTAAATAAGATGTAATGTAGATTGTGATGTAATGTCCAGTGTGTCCGGTATTTTTGTTGAAACCATCTGGCAGCCCTAGCTGAGAGGGTTCTGCAGGCAGGACTCTCCTCGGAGGGTATGTCTGTGGCCAGAGGGATGTAAATTAGACATACCGACATTGCAAATGAAGTGGGGATTTAAATCTCACGCGCTTCATTTGAATAAAAATGGCCACCACATTTTGCCGAGTCAGCAGTTTGTCAGCAAAAAGCAGCTGTCAAGACGAGGATCGGGCGACAAAAAAAGCCTTTGTCGGCCGATCCCTTATGCTTCGTAATACAAAATCGGGCGACAAAGACTTTCTTTGTCGCCCGATCCCCATCTTGACAGCTGCTTTTTCCAACAAACTGCTGACTCGGCAAAACGTGGCGGCCATTTTTATTCAAATTTAAATTCCCACTTAATTTGCAATGTCGGTACGTCTAATTTACATACCCAGATTGTCTGCCCTGTCACTGAGGAGGAGGCAGTTAGGAAAAAATTCCTAACTGTCAGGGTGGTCAAATATTGGAATAAATTGCCAAGGGAGGTGGTGGAATCTCCCTCTCTGGAGATATTTAAGAACAGGTTAGATAGACATCTGTCAGGGATGGTGTAGACGGAGCTTGGTCCTGCTTTGAGGGTGGGGGGCTGGGCTTGATGACCTCTCGAGGTCCCTTCCAGTCCTATTATTCTATGATTCTATGATTCTATTCTTTCTTCCACTCATCCCCAGTTGGCCGGGTGAGAGGAGAGCCTTGCCCCGCCCACTCTGTCAGTCTCCTGAACCAAGGCCCATAAAGAAACAGTAACAAACTTCCTCCCAATCATTATTTATTGCTGCAAGTTCTTTCTCTCCACTAATTCCTCTTATTTCTTAGGTCTTAGACTACATCAAAACCTCCCAAAACAGCACAAGAGCCATGCCATGTGACTGGGGTGGACTCACAACTAGGCACCTCATAAGAACATAACATAAGAATGGCCGTACTGGGTCAGACCAAAGGTCCATCTAGCCCAGTAGCCTGTCTGCCAACAGTGGCCAACACCAGGTGCCCCAGAAGGGGTAGACTGAAGACAAGGATCAAGTGATTTGTTTTGTGCCATCCATCTCCAGCCTCTGACAAACAGAGGCCAGGGACACCATTTCTATTCCCTGACTAATAGCCTTTTATGGACCTAACCTCCATGAAATTATCTAGCTTCTCTGTAAACTCTGTTATAGTCCTAGCCTTCACAGCCTCCTCAGGCAAGGAGTTCCACAGGTTGACTATGTGCTGTGTGAAGAAGAACTTTCTTTTATTAGTTTAAAACCTGCTACCCATTAATTTCATTTAGTGTCCTCTAGTTCTTCTATTATGGGAACTAATAAATAACTTTTCTTTATTCACCCTCTCCACACCACTCATGATTTTACAGACCTCTATCATATCCCTCCTTGGTCTCCTCTTTTCTAAACTGAAATGTCCCAGTCGCTTTAGCCTCTCCTCATATGGGACCCGTTCCAAACCCCTCAAGTAGGCACCTCTACTCTTAAGGGGACAGCCCACCACGTTGCAGATCCTATTGTCCTAGTACGTGCCTGGAAGCATCATCCTGCGGAGATGTCTTAAGGCTAGAGTCCTGACCACATGATCTTTATCTCTCTATCTATGTATACAAGTTTTTCCTCACGGATGACAGAATGACATCATTACATCATCAGTGTCAACAGGCTCTTGCTGAAGCAAAAGCAGCCAGAGAGGTGGGTAGGCAAGCGTAGCAAGCAGAGGGCGCAGCCCCCTAGTAAATTTTACAAGGTAAAATCTTCCATTTTCCCAAATGAACACAAGAATCCTTGATGCAGAATGAGATTTTCAGAGGAACCTAATGAAGCATCACCTTTTGGCTTTTCTGAAAACCTTGTTTAGAGGGGAAGACAGCATCACACCAAAGGTCCATTTAACCCAGCAGCCTGTCTTCCGACAGAGGCCAATGCCAAGTACTCCAGAGGGAATTAATACAACAGGTAATCACCAACGCTACATCCACACTACAGCTGTTTTTGCGCAAAAACCCGTGGAGGATCCACACTACAAGCATGTTTTTGTGCAAGAAAATGTACAGTACATCGTAAAAAGAGAGGGCTTTTGTGCAAGAGTTATTCCTCTTTCTGCAAGGAATAAGCCTTTTTGCACAAGGGCTCTCTTGCACAAAAAGGTGTGTGTGGGCGGCAAACTGGGGTTTCTTGAGCAAAAACAGCTAATCAGAAAAAGCACAGGTGCTCTGATGGCCATTCTGTTAAAGGCAATCAGAGCTTTCTTGCACAAGAATGTCCATGCAGTGTGGATGCTCTTTTGCGCAGAAGCGCATCACTTTTGCAATGCGCTTTTGTAGTGTGGACGCTCTCTTGCGCAAGAACTTTTTGTGGAAGATCTCTTCCACAAAAAGGTTCTCTTGCAAGAAGCCTGCAGTGCAGATGTAGCCGAAGTGATCCACCCCCAGCTTCTGACAAACAGAGGCAAAGGACACTGTCTCTGTTAATCCTGGCTAATAAGTTCATGACGGATAGCTCATTCTTCTTCTAACCCTGTTACAATCTTAACCTTCACAACATCTGGTAGTAAAAAGTTCCACAGGTTGACTGTTTGTAGAATCCATTGTTACATTGCTTACCCTGCATGCACTAGCATATAAGAAATGAATCTCCAAGCTTCTTCCCTCTTGTCAGGCCTGTAAATAAAGGGACTGTCCCAGACACCTGAGTCCAACGTGATCCACTGTTTCTGGGGCTTCCAAACAGCATAATAAATGAATACAGCCAACTAGAAACAAGAAGAGACTTTAACAACTTCCACAACCATTTGGAATTATGAAATATAAACAAGTTTCCTCCAATAATCTGTAACTGTCTCACAGCAGATTCCAAACGTTCTATAGACAGAAATCTCACTAACATACAACTGTGTGTGTGTAATCGTCAGAACACACGCTGGACTACAGAATAGAGCTGTGAAACCAGGCGCTGGAATTAGGAAACACCAGATTTAAAGGCAACAAGGAGTCCTGTAGCACTTTACAGACTAACAGGTGTATTGGAGCATAAGCTTTCATGGGCAAAGACTCACTTTGTCAGAAGCATTTAGTGGAAATTTCCAGAGGCAGATATAAATATGCAGGCAAGAATCAGGCTAGAGATAACGAGGTAAATTCAGTCAGGAAGGTGTTCACACCTCCAGATCAGCTGCTAGAAGTGGGCCTCATCCTCCCTGATTGAATTTACCTCATTATCTCTAGCCTGATTCTTGCCTGCATATTTATACCTGCCTCTGGAAATTTCCACTACATGCATCTGACAAAGTGGGTCTTTGCCCACGAAAGCTTATGCTCTAATACATCTGTTAGTCTATAAGATGCTCCAGGACTCCTTGTTGCTTTTGCAGATCCAGACTAACACGGCTACCCCTCTGATATTTGACAGATTTAAAGGGGTTCTTGCAGCCAGGTATTTTCTTTAATCCCATTGACTTCAATGGATTTTAAAGAGATGTCTGAGCATTCTGCTGAATCAGGAGAGACGTGACAGAATGGTACTGTAGAACAACGAGCTTGTGATAATGGAACTAGAAACGGAGAACACCAGGCTCAAAGGAGAAGAGTTAAATCTGCACAGGGCAACCTCAGTCCTGACATTCCCTAATGCTGAAATGCCTGATTTTCCAACTCAAACCTTCTTTCCACACAGGAAATTGCACACAAGCACTGGAATTTTTTTTTTAAACATTGAAAAAATAAAAACATTCCATCGTATGATTTCTGGACCACAGAAAAACAGGTCAGGATTCATGGGCAGCTGGTAACAGAGGCAAGGGAAGACATAGCCTTATCAAAACTGCCCAGACACCTGACCACCATGGGCTGTGACCATGATGCAGCAGTCCAGGTCCCCAGCCATCAGGGAGGGGTGAGGCTGCAGCCCAGCTTCCGCAATTGCAGGGAAGCTCTGTGGCTGCAGCACAGTAGCCCTGTTCCCTCACTGCTGGGAAAGGATGGGGCTGGGGTTGGGGCCGGTAAGCACAGCAACTCCAGCCCTCCAGGTAGCCAGGAGGGATTGGGCTGGGGGTAGGGCCTGGCTCCAGGGGCGGGACAGAGCTGGTGCTTGCCTTCCCCAGCTGGGCCTTCACCCGCTGCCCATGTCAGGATTCCTGGTTCTTTTCGAGGTGCAGGAGAATGGAGGACATCATCAGGGCTGGCCCTACCATGAGGCAAACTGAGGCGGCTGCCTCAGGTGCCAGACTGTGGGGAGGGGCCATTAGGACCCAGAGTGTAGAAAATTGTGTCTGCTGATGGTGCACATGTAGGTAGCAGAGCAGCACCATGAGAGGAGTAGAACGGGAAGAAGGCAGAATTGAGACCTTTCAAAGTTTTGGCCCAAGTGAGAGAGTCTGGGAGCATCATTTGAACTCCCCGCCTCAGGTGCCAAAATGTTGTGGGCCGGCCCTGGACATCATAACCAAAAACCAATGCGGTGTACACTTTCAATGAGACAGTGGGTATGTCACACAGCAAAGTTATTTCGAAATAACTATCCTAGCATCTACACAGCCATTCTGTTATTTCGAAATTAATTTGAAATAGCAAAGAGCTTATTTCGAAATTGGTAAACCTCATTCCACAAGGAATAGCACCTATTTCGAAATAGGGGGCCTCCAGCCCTTCCCAGGGTGCCCTGCTGGCCACCATGGCCACAAGGTAACATCTGACCTGATGTCCTGCCAGAACTGGTTCCAACCAGCCTTAAATGCGATTCAACGTCCACTCACTGTGGATGCGCTATTTCGAAATAGAAAAAACGCTATTTTGAAATGCATTTTGTGTGTAGACGCGTTATTTCGAAATAAGCTATTCTGAATTAATTATTTTGAAATTAGATATTTCGAAATAACGCTGCAGGGTAGATATACCCAGTGGGATTCAGTGGCTGCCACGGAGGTTTCGTGTTTCATCAGCATTTCTGCCTGAAGTGGGCTTGTGAAACATCTAAGATCCTTAGTTACTTCACATATAAACTGGGAAAATTATACTTGCTATGGTTAAGAGGTCTTGCTGGATAAAGATTGAGAAACGGACAATTAATGACCAATCAGGGGAAGATGGCAAGATTCCTAGGCTCATATTCCAGCTGCACATGCCCTTGGTCAAAGAATATTTTGACTGGGCAGGACAGCCAGGTCATCAAGATTTGGGAGGACAAGCACTTCAGTTAGGATTTTACGACACTCAATCAACAAGTGTGGAACAAGTTCTTCTGTGCATGTGCTAGTAGCAATTTTCAGAGGGTCTTAAATTGGCCATAGGAGAGTGGATTTTCATAGGGTTATGACATCTCTGAATTGTCCCCTACTGATTTTCAAGTCAGAAAAACTATTTAGCAAATATTTTTTATTTTCCCACCAAGCTCTTTCTCAGAAAAGGCTGATGCTGACCCATTTTTTTGTTTAAATATTTGTTTAAAGAAAAATCAACACGAAACAGAAACCAGAGATGGAAGATTTCATCCTGAATTATAAAAATTTGCCAGACTTAAAGGAACTTTAGAGCGGTGCACTATGTACAATATGGGCTACACATGTCCAATAAATCAAAGAGAAACTACAACATGGTAGATAATCATGAATTTAACAATGGTCCAAAATTCAGTATGTTTCACATGGAAAATGCATTGCTGAACAACAAAACCCAGGAGTGAATCAACTGCGATTTGTATAATCGAAATCTCATAGTTTGACTGTTGTTCCTGTAAATACTCATGTTCAGTGCAAGACAATGTTACCAGCTAAGAACGCTTACCTCCGTTATGCTGATGAAAATGATGAAAAGGGGAGGAGGGATACAGTTTGCTCTTTCCAGATAGGTTCCTCTGGCATTTTCAGGAAGAATCCATTTGGAAATGGATTTATGAAGCTTGTCACAGTTAGTGCAAGCTCGGGACTTTCTTTCATTGTTTTGCTGCTCATCAGATGGATCAGTGTTCATCCTCTCCAACTCAATGTCATTCATTTTGGAAATGGCCAAATACTTAGGAAGTTCCAAACCCTGTTCCATCAAACATAAAGGTTACTATTTTACATACACTAGGCACGACATTCAGATGACTAGTGAATTTTTACAGGGATAATTTCTAGCACGATGACAAATTTACACATCACCTTTCATCCAGAAAGGTTACCCAGAGCACTTCACAAACTTTACCAACCACTCCACCCATTGTCTAAGGGCACAAAGCAACACAACACAACAATTAGGAGAGAACTGAAGAATGTAAGGAAAGCACAATACAATTACCTAAAACTGACTAGTTGGGCTAAAAAAATCCTTAATTTGGGGGGGGAGACATCATGAGCTCACGGTTGACCCATTTAAGGACCTCAAACCATGAGCTAAAGTAGCAGCAATTTGCATCCTCTGGAGGCAGTATTACCAACCCATTCCATTTGGGAGTCACAGGGCAAAAAGGACGCAGCTTTATTTATGGCCCTATAAGAGACTGCCTGGGAATGCACTGAATCAAGTCTCTCCCCCTGTAGGTTATACCAGCCAGGTTCAGACCACAGCTGGTATGGTCAGCCAGTGTCATGAAGGCCGTTGGGGTCTCTGTGGTCTCACAACCTAGGTTCTGCCAGCGTAAGTCTGGCCTGTTCGGTCTTTCAGATATACTAAGAGATTTATATTCTCTCAGATACAGATGCAAAGATTATTTTTCCATGGGCACAGCCACATTGAAATGTAGTCAATTAAAATATATTAACATAGTTTCTGGTGCTACACCCATCCCCCAAATATCTCTAATAATTTTTGTGCTTTTCCGGTCACAAATATTTCTCTCCGGTTGATGTGTGAAACACACACAAAGGGGGAGGAAACAATAAAAATGATTATTCAACAGTGGTGTCAGATGCACAATGTAAATGAACTTCAAAAAGGAAATAGTTCTATAATGCTTTAGACAGACATTTTTAAGTATTACTTGTAACAACAGTAGGTTAAAAAAACTAGCGTGATTTAAGTCAAGTATATCTTTATTTAGACAGAAGCAGCTTTTCTATGCAATTTATCTCAGATATACTTCTTAGCTGCCCCTGAATTTACAAATATTTTTGTCCTGACCTTGATCCAAAAAGAAACCAATCATATAAAAAGAATGTTCCAGAAAGTAATTGATTATTTGTGGGGGGTTTACAATTAGTAAAGACAAACAACAGGAACATAGTTACACCTTCTTTACTAGAAAGTTTCTGATCTAATATGGGTGTTGCTTGTGGATGATGTGTAGGCAAGAACAGAACCAACAATTAAAATGGGGGTAGGCTGGAAAACAATTAGGTATTAGAATGTTCCTTCTGTCTCCTACGGATAATAGATATGAGATGCTTATTACTCATGTTTAAAACACCACCACCACCACAATGCTCCAGCAGCAAAGCAATCCCTTAGCCCAAGCTGAAATTGCACTTCTGTCGTAACGCCAAGCATGAATAACAACTACTGACATACTAAAAACCACTTACTGTAGTATCCAGATGATCCTAAGAGAACTTGCTGCAAGAGTTTCCCTTCATGATCTGAAGTGAGTTGCAACTCAGGAAAGCTTATGCCATAACATACTTGTTAGTCTTGAAGGTGCCACCAGACTCCTTGCTGAAACAGACGAAGGCAAGTTACCTCTGAAAACTTGCTTCAGACTACTGACTCTGGTTTAGCTAGTAGGATATGAGTGGTAGGCGGACAGATGGCTCCAGGCACCAGGTATTTTTAAATGTGCTCTCAGACATCTGCTCCGCCAACCACTGTGGCAAAGCTGTCTCTGGTTCAAGGCTTCCTGCTTCCCATATTCTTTGATGTGCCCATTTGAGAAAATATTATGTCTGCTTGGCCGGTTTGTTTAAAAATAAACACAGCTCCCCGCCCAGGTCTCTGCTCCCTTTCATCCAGCCCAGAGCTGGTTTCTCTGGACGGCAGGACTGGTTGTTATGGGCTTCCAGAGGCGACCCGCTCTCTCACTAGCGCCAGCCGCTTGCGGCCGCGGTCCTGGCGCTGCGCGCAGGAAAGGCTCCGGCTGGAAACCTCGGCGCGTCTCCTGCCTCCGGGCGCAGCCCCAGAGCGGCTCGCGGCTGCGAGAGTCGGGCTGAGAGGGACCCGAAAGCCCGCAGCCGCCTGCCCCCGCCTCGCCTGGCTGGGGATGGGCCCCGAGCGCCGGGGGCAGGGGCCGGGCAGCTCGTTCCCAGAAGCGGGTCCGGGAGGGTGGGAGCCGGAGCCGGCTGCAGGGCAGCTCCGCCCGCCAGGCTCCGACTCGCTCCCCGCGGCGCCCGGCCGCCCCGCGCCCCGGCTGCTGCTTACCTGCGGCTCCGCGCCGGGCCCGGCCTTTCCGCCTTCTCGCTTCGGCAGGAGCCGCTCCCGGCCTCGGCCCGCCCCGGGAGGAGCCTCGCTCGGCGGCACTTTGGGACGGGCCACCCCCGGCGCACGCCCCGGGCCCCCGTTCCCCGGGGACAGGCCACTGTTCCGCGCACTGGCTGCCCGGTCCCACCGGCTCAGGCGCATTGGCCGGCGGCAGCTCAGCCCAGACCCCCTCGCCCCTGAGCACATCCCCGCGAACTCCCTCCATCCCCCTCCCTGCTGCGCCCTCCACCCTGCCAGCGCCTTGCGCCCCCAGACCCGCTGTGCCATGACTCCCTTGTCCCTGCCATGAGCACCCACCCCCCTGTCGGCAACTTCCCCCAGGCTGCTAATCCCTCTTGCTCCAACCAGTCCTCAAGCCCCCAGCAACTCCCACTCCCTAAACCAAGGCTACTCACGTTTGGAAGCCCAGGGGGCCACACTGGGTCAGACCAAAGGTCCATCCAGCCCAGTATCCTGTCTGCCGCCAGTGGCCAATGCCAGGTGCTCTAGAGGGAGTGAACCGAACAGGTAACCATCAAGCCATCTCTCTCCTGCCATCCATCTCCACCCTCTGACAAACAGAGGCTGGGGACACCGTTCCTTACCCATCCTGGCTAATAGCCATTTATGGACTTATCCTCTATGAATTAATCTAGTTCTCTTTTAAACTCTGTTACAGTCCTAGCCTTCACAGCCTCCTCTGGCAAGGAGTTCCACAGATTGATTATGCGCTGTGTGAAGAAGAACTTCCTTTTACTTGTTTTAAACCTGCTGCCCAATTTCATTTGGTGGTGCCTAGTTCTTTTTGAGATGAGGAGACCACATGCTGAGGGCTGCAACTTAAGTGTGGTTGCATATACATGCAAATATATATGCAAACAGCTTCTTTCACATTGACTGGCATGAATACAAAGATTAAGCTTTAAGGTGTGGCATGGACCCAAACATGGCCAGTGTGAACCAGTCAGCCCCTTTCAGGCTCTGCCCATGAGCTAAGCAGCCAGTACCTCCCACAATGCCCTGGTGCTCCTGGCACCTCCTCCCTGGAGGCTAGAAACACCAACATCCTGTACCTGTCTGTTCCAGCCAGCCCGTTCGCTTGCATCTTTCAATGCTCACCTCACCTGGGAGATGCCTTGCCATTGTGGGGCGTGTTCCCAGTAGCGGCTATGTTCAAAGGATCCCACCCGCGCCATGTGTTGAGGCCCAGATAAACCCAAACCACACCCTGGCTGCAAACAAACAGGCTGTGGGCTGCAGGTTAAGTAGTCCTGCCCTAAACCCTTGTACCACCACATCCTGCTTTCCCTTGCAGCCTGGGAACCCCAAATTCCTCACTCCTGCCAACTGTGCTTAGTCCCCTACCCTGACTTCTCCCTCCCCAAACCCCACTGTAACCGTATACCCCATATTCTTCATAGAGTTGTTTTTCTGATATGAATAAAGCAAAACAGGTATGTTTTATGCAAGATGGGACATGAGAGATATTACTGGGAAGATTATAGTGTACTGAATGTGATTATCCAGTTAGCATGCATGAATCATTTGGTATCAAAACTAGGAATAGGAACTATGTAACAATTACAATTGGGTGTGTACACGTGCCCACTTAACATGTTTTTGCAATAGCACGATTTTTTTTTAAGGGAACTTTTTCAAATAACATGACAGTCCCCGAAATAACATGAAAATAATCAAGTGGCAGACTACTTCACACGGCAGTATAAGTTGGAGAAAACAGTGGTAATACTCATGAGCAGATGAATACACATGGTCACAGCGTTCCTCTGCTCACTCACGTGTTTATCTTTGTGTTTTAACAAACCACGGCGACTTGCGTTGCTAGATATTGAATATTGACATTGATGACCCAGCACCAACAAAAAATTGACTTTGCTGCCACCACCTGAAACGCAACCCCCACCTTTTCCATTATTTTTAATGGGGAAATTGACCCGGCATAGCACGTTTTCACTTAGCACGAACATTTTCAGAAACGCATCTATAGTGTTAAATGAGGAATTACTGTATTTGGCAGACATCCACCTGGCAACAGGCCATCAAACTTGATGGGCCACTAGGGAGAAAGAACAAGACTGTGAAGATACTGATTCCTCTCCTTCCTGAGAAGTGTCCTGGGAGGTAGCTGTGATATTACTAGGTCAGGAAGCCCAGCCTCTGGGGGCTTTCTGATCCCAACTCTCACACCAGCGAGCTGCTCTAGTCTGTGCCTTGAGGCTGGAGACCAGCCAAGGTTTACACCTTGGAGTTCTAGTAATTTTCCATGGTAAAGATGTGCAGGTCAAGACAGGAAAAAACAGATTCCCACCTTATGTAAATCTTCTTTAAGGCTGGGAAGTAAGATGATGAGGATTTTCCCCTGACTTCCCATGCAAAGAGAAACTGAAAAACACCTGAAACAAGAAGTGAACTGTGGGAAAGAGTTGATCCCAAGCTGAAATGGCATCGTGCTTTTCAGTAATCTTCCTGCAACAGTATTTAGGGTAAAGAATTAACCAATTTCTTTAGTGAATCGGACTTAGTTTGAGTACTTGGTTTCATTTCCTTAGTACAGGTTGCACCTCTATAAACTGGGACTCTGATCCACAACATCCCTGGTCTGGCAGGACCATGGATGTTCCAGGATTAGAGTGTCCTGGTGTGCTGCAAGGGAGGGGGGCTGGAAGACCAGCACACAGCCCAGCTGGGCTGCAAATTGGTGGGGGGAGGTGAGCCTGGAAGTTTGGCACGCAGCAGAGTTGGGCTGGCACACAGCTAAGGAAGTCTGGCATGTAGCCCAGCTGGGCTGGGAGGGAGCCAAGAAGCCTGGTGCACGGCCCAGCTGGGCTGAGAGGGAGGACCGGAAGCCCGGTGGGGTGGCAGGGGAGAGGGTGGGGCCGGCAGCAGGAAGGCCAGAAATGATCTCCTGTGGTCTGGCAAAATCCCTTATCCAGAACGAGTCAGGTCCCAAGGGTGCCAGACCAGGGAGGTGCAGCCTGTAATCTGTTTGGGTCTGTTTGTTGCCTCATTAAACACTTAAAATTCACTTTTTGTAGTTCTAATGCTGTTCGTACCATAGGTGGCAAGTTATACGGACCTGTGCAGCTCCAGCACCAGGAATATTTCTGGCTCCATGAAAACTCCCTGCCTGCCTTTCTTGGCCCCAGCATTGTCCAGCTCCCCTGCCACCCTACACACTCCCCATGCGCATCCTCTGGCCCCACGGTGCCCCGCCTCTCTTTATCCTCTTACTCTTGTGCCTCCACTTTTCTGCCAACTCCTGCACCCCTCTGCCCTGAGCTCCTCACACCACCAGCCCCCTGCCCTGAGCCCCCTGCCTCCCAGCACTGTGCCCTTACTTCTGCACCCCTCCATACACACCCCAGCCCTGTGCCCTGAGCCCCTCCTCACCCTCCAACCCTGACTCTTGCACCCCCACATCCTCAGCCCTCTGCCCTGACTCCTGTACCTCCCTGCCCTAACCCCTCCACATCCCCACCCGCTGCCCTGAGGCCCCTGCACTCTACCCCACACTTAATTTCTTACAAGTACTGTTGTATCAGAACACACACACACTCATGGGGGTGATGCAGCAATACCTGTAAGACATGTAAGCTACTTTCATCCCTGTGAGCAACTCAGTCATGCAAAGGGGCTGGCCAGGGGCAGGAATTTTTCCCTGCAGGATTGAGGTGGGTGTGGCAGTGACATCACAAGGACTCTTTTGCAGCACCTCATCTTATTGGCTAAAGGAGATTGGGACGTGGTGACCTCACAGAGAGCCCATGGCACCGACCAAGTAGGACAGGCCACAGGGCAGGGGCAATCTCAGATTGGCTTTGCCACAGGAAGTCTCTTTCTTGAGGCTTTCCCTTAAAGACAGAGAGAATTCAGGGTCACATACATGAGCACGAGGAGGAGCCTCTTTGGAGTTTTCTCCTTTCCCACTATTAATTTTGCTAGACAAGTGATATCCTTTTGGCAAAGGTAAGAGTCTCTGAGAGGTTTGGTACCGATGCAGCTTCGTCCACCTGGTGTTGGCCAAATTCAAGGCATGAAAAATACTAAGTTAAGGTGGGAGAATTTTTTCCCCCATGTTGGCCTTTGTCTCTTAGGGCATATCTAGACTACATGGCTCCGTCGACAGAGCAATCTAGATGAGATTACTAGACACAGGAAAATGAAGCGGCGATTTAAATAATCGCTGCTTAATTTACATCAAAATAGCTGCCGCACTGTGCCGATCAGCTGTTTGGTGGCACAGCGGGGCAGTCTGGACGTGCCGCGGGCAGCAAAGGAAGGCTTTGTCAACTGCTCCGGTAAACCTCATTCACGAGGCATAACAGAGCGGTCAACAAAGGCTTCCCTTGTTGACCGCGGTGCATCCAGACTGCCCCACTGTGCCGCCAAACAGCTGATCAGCACAGCGCAGTGGCCATTTTGATGTAAATGAAGCGGTGATTATTTAAATCGCCGCTTCCTTTTCCTATGTTTAGTAAACTCATCTACATGGCTCCGTCGACGGAGCCATGTAGTCTAGACATACCCTTAGAGTCATGGGGGTCATTGGGGGTTTTGGTTTCCCTTTTCCCTCCCTCCACTCACAGGTATTAGTGGGGGAGGGGAGCTTCTCTCCAGCCCTCCTGGCAAGAAGTCCTCACAAGAGATGGGACAGGAAGAATGCTCTGAACATGATGCCAACTGGTGACCTGAGCCATCCCTCTGCCATCTGGGGGAAATCCATAGATTCCCACCCTTCCCAGTCCCCATGTTGATTGGCTGAGCTGGGAGGCCGGTGATATGGAGGAGGCTGGCAACTTTGTTGTTCTTTTGAAGGCCCAGCAAATAAGCCAGAACCAATCATCCTCTTGGGGAATTTATCTGCTTCTTGCCATCGGTTCTCTCTCTGATGTTCTCATTCTTATAAAATACTTGCTGACTAATCACTTAGAAAGGCTGCTGGGCTGCAGCTTGTTTGAGGTCCCTTAATTTATTCTGATCCTTCAGCATGTGAAACTCCAGACCGATTAGTTTGAAAGTCAGGGCTTCTGAGTCCTAACACTACCCCGACTGGCTGTGTGATGTAAGACAAGTTCCTTTTGCCTCTCTCAGCCTTCATTTTTCCATCAGTTGGGTGTAACTACCTTCTCCTACCTCCCCAAACCCGTACATAGGAATTTCTGCGGGGGGTGCTTTTTTTGTAAATGTAGACCACAAGGGTGTGAATGCATCCCTCATAGCCCCCCAAGTAAGCAGGGAAATCAGCCCCAGCCAGTCAGAGCATAGGGGAGGGAGGCTCGAACAGCCCTGCCTTCCCCAAGGATGCTTACTTGGGGGACACCTTTGCACCCCCGTGTACAGACCGGCTCCCTCATGGCGAGGGAGATCGGGGAACGTGACAATCCGTGCGAAATGTCGCTAGTAGCAGCGAATATATGAGGCACCCTCTCATGTTCAGTCATTGCAGACGATGGCGGTGGAGCTGTTCAGGAGAACCCAACTTTCCATTATGGCAGCTTTAAACCAACCAGCACCCCCAGGACCAGGCAGATGCTTCCTCTTGTGACCACTAGATGGCGATGTAGCCTTGCACTTGCCCATACTCCTGCTTTTTTTTTCCTTTCAGTGCTGCCACCTCCAGGCAAAGAAAGGTGCATTCAGCACACACGTTACGTTCAAACTAGTCATCATTCCCAAGCAGGTTGAACTGGAAAAGTGATTTTCGAGATAGCATCACAGGGGCAATATTCCTCAGGCTCACTGCCCTGCTGTGGACGCTCGTACAGGAAGCACAACAAAAATCAATCATCCTGTGACAGGCGCTGGCGTTGCCTAAGACAGTCGTGCCTCCCAGCCTTCGAACTCTGTACAGAAAGCGGACAGGAGGCGTAGCGCTGCACTGTGACAGAAAAGAGCAGGAACAACAGCCCAAGATCTGTGAAGCCTTTGGGTTAGGGATCCACTATGGCTCCTTAGGTCAGCAACTGACCAGGCCTTTGGAGGAGTCCTGCACCTCTTCAGCGACTCTACACTGTAGCTGGGAGCGAGCCTGCCAGCCTGGGTGGAGACTCTGGCTAGCAGGGCTCAAGCGAGTGTGCTAATAGCAGCCCCGTAGACGCTGTGACTCTGCTCTCGAGCCCATTTGACCTCCTAAGCTTGAGCTCCAGCTGTGCCGTCCATGCCCTGCTTGAGTCCGTGTGCCTAGGCTGGGAGATTCTCTCTCAGGTGCAGTACAGACATACCCGCAAGGGCCTCCGCTCATCCCTTCCCACATACTTAAGCAAAGCCCTGAAGACACTTTGCAGAGGTGTTTCCAGACACATACAATTCTCTTCCCCTCCCACTTTCCTTTTTCTAACACTAGCCCCTGGCTTAGCTTTGTAAGCTACATGTTTAAACAGTATGGGAGGCAGCCCAGGCTCTAGCACGACTTCATAAACAAACACACACCACCACCTGCAGCAGAAAGAACAAGTAGTAGGCATTTCAAATCATGGTCTTACCTGAACAGGTTGCTGCTCCCACTTTCAGGTGACAAGCTAAGGAGGAAAGATCCCAGGTAGAACAGTCCAATTTCCAACATATCTTTTTGACCACATGAAAAGAAACCATTTAGTCATTTTCAAGAGGTGAGCGAGGTCCATGGCTTTGATTTGCCTTTTTGCATACTCCAAAAAGGAGCTTTACTAGCCAGCCCTCCAGGATTTTCCTGGAGTCTCCTGGCATGAAAGATCAAAAGATTGTCATGTGATGAAACCTCCAGGAATATGTTCAATTCAAACTGGCAACCCCTGTACAGAATCTGTTCATTCGCAGGAAGATCAATGGCTTTTTGCAAACTTTAACAACACACATTGAATTAAATCAGTCGAGAGATTTGTCAGCGCTGACATGTTGGGTTTTGTACAAGGATGTACTAGACTGAGAAACACAGCCCAGGTAGAGATGCTCCCATAGCTGCCCAGGTCAGTGACCTGCATGATAATAGTGTCTGCTAAGGCGATAGCCACGTGACAGGACAAAACCTTTGAAGTGCACCATAGGGTGGTTTCCAGTGGTGATTAAGACACAGGTTCAGTAGAAACTTGCTGCTTACTCCATTGAAAACCTAACCCAAATTATCAGTAGTGAAATACGAATGCTGACTCAAGCTCCCAAAAGGACATACATTCACAGGTACAGTTTCTCAACACAGACACTGTACTACTGAAGCTAAAATCAGCACAATACATGTTCAGCATGAAAATCGGTTCCTGTTAAACCCATAGATATTTATGTAACTAACAGGCATGAGACAATGGGATAGTTTTAACACCTAGATTCATCATGAATCAGACTCTCTTTTAAGGAAACACCCAAATGCTGAGAATTTTGTCAATACAACTACAGGCAGAGGGAGGAGAGATCCGCTCTTCGGTATTCATTTAGACCTTGGAAGTAAATGTATGTTAAAACCAGTCTGCCAAAAATCCCCTTCCTCCTGAGTTGCTCAGCTCTTGGCCTTGTGGGCTACGTCTAGACTGACATGATTTTCTGGAAATGCTTTTAACGGAAAAGTTTTCCGTTAAAAGCATTTTCAGAAAAGAGCGTCTAGATTGGCACAGACGCTTTTCCGCAAAAGCACTTTTTGCGGAAAAGCGTCCGTGCCAATCTAGATGCGCTTTTCTGCAAAAAAAGCCCCGATGGCCATTTTCGCGATCGGGGCTTTTTTGTGGAAAACAAATCTGAGCTGTCTACACTGGCCCTTTTGTGCAAAAGGACTTTTGCCTAAATGGGAGCAGCATAGTATTTCCGCAAGAAGCACTGATTTCTTACAGTTAGAAGTCAGTGCTTTTGCGGAAATTCAAGCGGCCAGTGCAGACAGCTGGCAAGTTTTTCCAGAAAAGCGACTGATTTTCCAGAAAAACTGGCCAGTCTAGACACAGCCGTGTAGTATTATAGCAATAGCTCTTTAGTCACCATAGTCTTCCGAAAAGATCATGCCCAATACTGGAACTCAGAGTGGATCCAGGTGCAGCAGCTAAGAAACTGCTGGATTGACAGACGACAACTCTTCCAGTAGCAAAAAGATGTTGCCAACTCATTGACCACCAGGCACGAATCAGGAGAACACGAACAAAATACAAAGTGACACACAGGCTTGGGAGTGAGGATGAAAGGCACTTTCACTGTTACAAGGGACAAAGTCACATAGATCAGATCTTTAGTGGAAGATGGCAGCAGACATCGTAGTTACTCCCCAGAAATAACGGCAATTACACCCCCTGTAGGAAATGAGAGCATGGAACTAACAGACAGCTCTGAATTCTTGTTATGGCTCTTTGGAACAGGGACATATTTCACTATGTATATACACAGGCACAGCAGATAACTTGAGAGTGGGTGAGGCACCTGGTCACAGTTGCGGTAAAAGTAATAACCTGATTTCCAGCTTTGCCAGGTGGCCTTGTGTGTCAAATATGCCTGGTCACTAGTAAAAAGACCATACAAAGCAATTCCCTGCACTCAACCATTCCCCATTAATTCAACATATGCCAACCCCTAATCCAGGAGTGGGGAATCTCAGACCCAGGTGCCAGATGCAGCCCCCGGCTTGCCTGGATCTGGCCCCCATGGCTCAGCCCACCCCATCCCCCAGCATTGGGGAGCAGGTGATGGCACTCCAGCCCCCCCCCCCCAATCACAGGGCTGGAGCACACAAAATCTACTAGGCTGGGCCCCCTTTGACTCCAGGTATGGGAGGGGAATGTAGGGAGCGTCTCTCCTCAGTCGGGGACCACCTCAGTGAGGGTGGGTTGGTTTTTTGTTTTGTTTTTGCTTCCCACTTGTGTGCGACTCCCGACTGATTTCTGAGTCAGTGGCCCCCCCGCCCCCCCAAAAAAGTTTCCCCACCCCTGCCCTAATTGGAACTTCCCAATCAGAAGCTGGCTGAACAGCTGGGACTCCTACTTGGGTCCCAGAAAGCAGCTGGAAAAGAGAAGGTGGCTCATGCTAGAGCAACTTTTTGTGAGGGGGCTGCCCTGTGACGAGCTGGCTGCAAGCTTGCAGAACTTCTCCCAAAGCTACTGCCCAAATCCCCTGCCGCAGCCTGGATCCCCCTCCCGCATCCCAAACCCCTCATCCGCAGTCCCATCTCAGAGCCTGCACTCTAATCAAAAGATACAGTTACAGTGGGTCAACAGGCATCAGCAAGATTCTTCAACTGGGTCACGCAGAAAAGAGTTTGAAAACCTCTGCTCTAATCAGAGCCATGGCTCCCAAATGGAATGGGGGAGGGAGGGGGGGCTGAGAATCACTGGCTTGACACCAGGCAGCAGGGGAGAATTGCCAGACTTCCCGCAATCAAATGGCAACTCAGACGTAGAAAGCTCCAGATCTCGTCAGTCTGAAAGGCTCCTAGCAACCCTCGACCCTGCAAGGGGATTAAAACCCTCTACCCCACCCAACCAACCACCTTCCAAGCCAACCATCACTCAGTCAATGGAGCCCCACTGTCACTAGGAAGTGCCTTGCAAAGAGGAGAAAGCAGGGTCTGGCATCGATTCTTCCCACATGCCCCCATTCCTTTGAATAAGTTTATTACAAAGTAGTTACCCTATAAACAGCCACACTCCCTTGGCTAATGACAAGGCCAGAGAAACCTACTGAAGATCCTTTGATTGATCATCTTCCTCCCATCCTCACCCCACCCCAAAAAAGGAGAACGGCAGCAGGAGCAGGGCTTTGAGCTAGCTGCCAGTTGAGTAATTGACTTTAAAAAGCCAGAACTCGTCCTTTTAGTCTGAGGGACAGGTGGACAAAAAGCTCCGACCTCCCCCGCACCTTCATGAGGGAGTGGCTCTGCCAGAGGGGTTAAATGAGTACTGGTGGGGGGGGGAGGGGGGACACGACACACCACAGAAATTGTTCCCATTTTGCTCTCAGTTTTGTACAACTGTCACTGACAGTGTTTCCCCTTTACATTTCCCCGAACACAGTCAGCTCCCAAGAGGCACTTTATTTGCACAGACCCTCATTGCTCCCCAGACATCAAACCACATCGACTGGAAGAAAAACATATACAGACTTAACACAGTGCTCAAACACAAGAGAAAAGTCCAGCTGGAGCACCGCGGTCAGCTACAGGGCACAGGCCTGTTTCCACTATGCACCCCATTTTCTCCCAAGCCCATCAGCAAAGAATGTGTTTGAAATCAGCTTCAGGTTGAAATGTAAAGCAAAATTAAATAGGGAGCAATTAAAAAAAAAAACACACAAAGACAGACTGAGTCAAACATAGCACGCCACAAGTTTCCCAGTTACAGGGGTGGTTTTACACCTACCCCCCACTGTTCCATACAACGTCAGGCACTATTGGCATAAGGAGTAAACCCAAGAGACTGTATGAACTGGAAAAGTCTGCTATTGCATCTGGGCAGCAGCAATTGGCAGCTCTTCCCAAGGCTGCCTTGTCATAGGGGCTGCATGGAACCGACTGCCCCGTTAGTCCCAGCAGTAAGCTCCAGGCCGTGCATGGTAAATTTGCATTTTAAAAAGTAAAAAATAAAAATAAAAATCCAAATGTGTATTTACAAACCAGATCAGTAGCCAAGAGTCTGCAAGGCCCAAAGGTGATATGCAAAATATTACGTATTTACAGTCAGGCCCTGTTTGTCAGGAGTTTTTGTGATCCCTCTGAGTCTGATCCTTGCATGATCGGGCGGGGGGAAGGGGGAAGTTTCCAAATGTACATTTCATTGCTTTAAAAAATAAAGCCAAAGGAAAAACAAACTCACCAAAGGTTCAGTGGCCCCTGCATTGCCAGGCCATCCCGCTGAGCCTGCCAAAGGCCCCAACACAGGGCACAGAGCTAACAGAAAGCCAGCCAAACATGGAAGAAGTTTCAAAGTGACATGGGATCAGTTAGCCAGCCTATCCCTGTCCAGCCAGCATCAGTCCATGAGTCACTGCCACTGACGTTTCAACTGCTAGGACTGAATGTGTGTTTGTGGAAGTAAATGTACACAGACAGCAAGGTCTCAGCGGGACTTAACGTGGCTCTGGTGAATGTTATGTTTCAAAGGGGTTCTGTCCACAGCAGACAGCCATAGAAGCCCTAATTAGCTAAGTGAGAAACTAAAGCTTTGAAAAGCACAGGAGGCAAACACAGCCTCTAGAGTCCCAACCTACGAGCTAAACTCACCTTCCCTTTGTTTAAGCACAGAAGTGTGGCCTAGACCGTGGCCAGAGCCCACCTTTACCAATGTCTGCCTCTAGCAGCACTGGACACTTTGGTTTCATTGCTCGTTAATTCCACAAATGAGCATTTCCTATTCTTCTACTAAGGTGCCAAGGTGTAGAAAGAAATCTCGTGGCTGGGCGTGTTTATTTTCTGATAAGCGAGCAAGCGGCCACAGCAGCGAGGGCAGCCCTCAAGGTCACCCAGTTTGGTGCCTTTAGGGTAGCAACACTACCTGTTGTTTTGTAACTGGATTGAGGAGGGAAGGCGCCGAGCATGCTCAACACCCATGTGCGCAGGGGAGCAAGAGTCCCATTTACACAGGAATAATCCGTTCCTTACATACGCTTCATGGGAAGTTCCCCCAGAAAGCCCCTCTCTCCCCCCTCCCCTCCTTTAAGGCAACCATAAAGTTTTCCAGGGAGCATTTCTAAGGGACATTTAAGATCCCAAACACACAGGCAAAGTTACAGGGAGGACTGATTAGTCATTTTTAAAAAAGCCTGTCCTTTCCCTTCCTTTCCCTTCCAAGACACAAGTTCAGGGTTTTCTCCAACAGTTAACGTGACCAAGGGTAACGTGAGCCTTGGCAGGTGAGTGAAGGAAAAGCTGATTGGCAAATGAGTCACAAATCGACACCAGTGACTATTTAACACCTCATGGATCACCAGAGCGGCAGTGATTTCAAGTGTTTTTTCAATGGTTGCATGGCAACCGGTGAGACAAGAGTTGGGTCTCAATCCAGGTAGTCTCACCAACAGGTTGTCCATGTTGCAATTGGCACTAAGCTTGGCTGCTTTGTTGGCACTTAGGGTAAAGAGGCCAAGGATTAAACGAATGCTGAAGGCTGAACCACCCTCTCCTGAGGTATTCCCCCCAGGACAGATATAAGGCACTTTGTCAAGTAAACTCATCTGGCTACTGTACCTAGAGGATTCAGCCTCTGAGGCCACCCGGACTAGCAATGGTAGGTGGAGATCTGGGATTTTAAACAGTTGTTCTTACAGCCCTGGAGTTCACCTCAATAGAATTGCTATACATGGAAAGACGTTCCTAGAGAGGGAAAACATCATCCACAAAAGCTACACAACATACATTGACGTCTACAAGGTCAGAAGGACAAAAATTGCACAGCTGAGTCTTGGAGCTGGGCAACAGCTGAATGTCTGACGTCTGGTTGGGTTTTAAAACTGCGTCCCAAGGGTGGAAATGGATCTGCAAGTTCCCACAAAGGGAGAACACATTTTGTTTGTCAATATCCCCTTGTCCGTCTTCTGGTCCCAGAACTTGCATTAGGAGTAAGTTCACTAGATTCATGGTCCATTTCCTCAAGTTTCTGTTATGGTCTCTCAACAAGAAAAAAAAATCCAATGCACCCCACCTGTTGAGGGGCAAGTTGAACTTGAACAAAGGTGGGGGGGGGGAGCTGAAAATAAAGTGGCCTAGCACATTTTACTTTAAAAGATGAGGAACTCTGTTTGCAACCTCTTCCCCCACAGAACACTGCTTTGGTCCATTATCCTAACAGTAAACCTGCAGCAGTGGTGCTCCAGAAGAATCGGTCTCTGTGTCCTGGTAGGAGGAAGCTCTGCTCAGCGGAGATCCTTGAGAGGGGAAAAAGAAAAGGGGAGGGAGGAGAAGTTTACACAGAATGACAGACTGCAGCAGCAAAATCCTCAGCAGCTAGAAAGATCCAGCTGCCACAAAGGGTCTTGCGTCTCACACGGGAAGAGAAAGCAGCACAACACCTTCAGGCAGAGCGCAACTCCGAGTATCATAGGCAACTTTCAACAGCGATCCTGTCACTTCACACACACACACACACACACACACACACACACACACACAGGGGAACTAGTATCTCAGCTCAAGGCTGCTCTCTGATGCAAAACATTAAAAGCAACATGGGAAAGCAACAGAGCCCAAGGCACCTGCTGGTAAATAATTCTCCCCTGCTGCTTCACTTCACTGTCATTTACCCTCAGACTTGAGTCCAAAAAATCCCATCCTAACTATGGTTTCACTTCCCCTCAAACTTTGTCAAGAGGTTAGGGCCCTGAAAGCCCTCAGGCTTGACCTCAGTCCCCAGGAGAAGTGTGTGCGTGGGGGGGGGAAGAGAGAGATGGGAGGGTGTATAAAATCTGATCTTTGGTTCATTCCCTTTTGCACCAGTGAAGATCTAAATGAGAAACACCATGATCAGGCATCTCAAACTCCTGGCTATGGGCCATTGATAGCCCAAGCATTTTCTCAGTCTGACCAGGGTACCTGTCCCCCAAACCCTGCCCCTACCCTATCCTCCACCCCCATTGCACCCTTTCCCCTCCACGTCCCTCGCGGGAAGGAGTGCAATGGGGTGGGAGGGGAAGGCAGTGTCAAGAAGGAACAGGGCTTGGAGGACAGGGACGGAGACACCCCACCCACCCACAAGACTCCCAGGCCAAATTGCTTGGACCGTTAATGGCCTGTGGTCCATTTGAGACCCCTCCAATCATAAGGCTTGAACACAGATTCACCACCACCACATTGCATTTCTATAGCACCTTTTGTCCAGCCGTAAGCCTCACAACACTCCAAACGGTGGGCGCTATTCTTGTTTTACAGACTGGGAACTGAGGCCAAGTGCAGTGTGGGAGATTGAGAAACCCCCTCATCCCTCAAGTATATCTGGGAACTCTCCTGTGTCCTCCCCAGGAAGGAAACAGCCTCTCTACAGGAAGTGCCACATCTCAAAGTCACAGATGTGAGTTGGAAAAGCTGTAGCCTTTGTTTTCTCACTGACTATGAGCAAGACAGGCATGTTACCTGCAGCACTGGACCGCCTCATATTCCTGGCTATCATATCGGCCGTGGTTTCCTCCGATATCTGCACATCCAACTCTGAAAAGAAAATTCAGAAGTCCTGAGACAGGAAGGACTGAAAGTGTTTTTGGTCCCATGTGCAGAGCCCTGCCAGCCAACGTATCAAGCTCTCCCTTAATAGCCACTCATTTGTGTATCAGGGCTAAGCTTGCTACTTCTTTATTCTTTAGATTGGGGAAACATTCTAACGACGCTGACAAAATATTTAAATATGGCAAACGTATAACTAAATCATCCGTGAGCCCCAAAAGAGACCAGTCCATCACACCCAACAATATTTGCTTCTTCAAGAGTCCTAAACTGGTATGCCCTGTGGTATGCCCTGCAGGTTAGCAGATTTAGGTACCTAGACAAGGAGGGGTGGCACATTCCAAGGACAGAGGCCCTCATACCCTGTCAGCAGCTCCTCCTTTTCTTTTAGAGGGAGGCAGCATTTGAGATACTTGGAAGTAACTAACATCTAAGAGTTAGCAGGAGGATATGGGAAAAGCTAGTGACTGATCTCAATGTGCAGTCCAGAAGTCTGGGAGCATATAGGGTATTCTACTGGAGTCTAAGGTAAGGGTGAGAGTGGGGGAAGGAAAGGATTTCCAGAAACAGAACCAAAGTCTATACTGCACAGCTATTTTGGGATACCCACTGGAGGTATCCCAAAATAGCTACCCCACGTCTACATAAGCCTCCCATTATTTCGAAATAGCACAGCCGTTATTTCAAAAACTATTTCGGCATTCCAGTAACTCTCATTCCATGAGGCTTAAGGGATATCTCGAAATAGTGGATTATTTCGAAATTTGGCATTGTGTAGATGCACCAAATTTCAAAATAGGTTATTTCAAAATCGAAATAAGATATGCAATTTGTGCATCTTATTTCGAGTTTAGAGCGCAACTTAGACGCACCCAAAGAGATTAGATAATTAACATGGTGAAACCACTCCATGCGCAGCCATCTCTCCAAGGTTATTGATAGACAACAACGGATTCAGATTTTTTACGGGGTTGGGAAAGTTCCTTCATGCTACAGGCAGAGAAATGGAAACTCCTTTGGCTAGAGAATGAGGCATGGGGAAGAAACCATCAGGAGGTAAACAGGATCCCAGAACAACATTGGTCAAAACTTAAAGAAGGCAGCCAGCTTACTAGCCTTAGTGGATGTGCTCTGGCAAGTGGCAGATCTGATCATGCCAGTGACCTGAGTTTGACTCATGGCCTCGCTTCCTAAGATGGGGTTAAGGAGGAGAGTCAGGACTACTGCAGAGCCAGCAGGGCCACACCTTACATCACTCATCTGGCAGAGCAAAGTGTGGTGTGTTACACAGAAGGATAATAGCTGCAAAGTGGGTTGGGGGAAGTCAAAGTATTAAGTGGCAGGGAACGAGGATTCCTTCAACTCAGGAAAATAACCTTGAAAGCTACAAGTTCCCAACTCCATCCCTGCAGGCGTTCTAAGTCTGGAGTCTCCCTATGCTAAGGTGAACCCAGGTCTCAAACACAGAGATTTGAGCTGCAAAACTACTGTGGACAGGGGACTTGACGTACCGTCTTGGCTGGGGATTAGGGACTCCAGCATGGTTTCATTACCACTGTCTGGTGGGTTTCCTCTGCTCGCCTTCTCCTCATGGCTCTTGGTGGCTGGGATGGAAATGTGGGGCCGGACCCTGCTCTTCCGGGTGCTGATGCGGATAATGCCTCGGACTAGCCTGCACTCGGCATCCTGCTCGTCCAGGTTGTAGTCCTGCGTGATGCTGTTGATCAGGTCTGAGATCTTGTTGGTCTTCTCCAGGAAGACCGTGTCCGATGTGCACTTGGCCAGCTCGTCAATCTGGTGGACGCTGAAGAGTTCTGTCAGCTTCTTGAAGATCAAGACATCGATCTCTCTGCTGGACATAGAGCTGCTGAGCTCACTGGGGTCCAGATCAGACTCGTGGAAGGAATAATACTCCTCCGAGCTCCGGTGGCTGCTGGACAGAGGTGGCTTTTCTATGCTGTTCCTGTGCTTCTCTGGCAGGGGCTCTTTGTAGCATGAATCTGCATCTGTGGGGATGCCAGGGCTCCGGTTCGGATAGACAGGGATCCCCTTCAATTTTACATCTGGGTAGCTGAAGCTGCTCCCTATTGTGCTCTTTTTGATCTGGCTCCCATTCTTTTCAATGGGGGAGATGTTGGCAGGGCTGCTGTTTGGCACACGTCCATTTTGCTCCCTGTTTCTTCCCTCGTCAGTCACAGTCTCAGTGTGCCCCAGGCAGGGGAGATGAACGCTGCAGTTCTTAAAGCAGCCCCCACAGGTCACTATACAGCACAGGACAGCCTTGGAGGCATTCCAGGCGTGAGACAAAGACACACAGCACAAGCTCTGGGGCTGGGGAGCATCTGCTGTGCCAGAAATAAAAGTAATTGTTTCTGCCTCCCTCCCATTGGAGTCTCTAAGGTCAGCTTTGCGGGCTCTCCTGTCCCACACTTGCTGTGCCAGCTTGCGGCTCTGTTTGAGTTCGGGGGTGGATTTGCTGAACACCTCCAGGCTGATGTCACACTCTCTGAATGGGCTGATCCTTTGGGGCACAGCATCTAGGTGGGACAGGTTTGCCTGGTGCTTGCTGATTACTTCTTGGGGATGTCTGGTTCTCCTGCCCACCATGGCTCACCTCCTCAGGCACCTGGAGAACAAGAAGGTCTCATGTCAAACTTAGAGTCACTGTCACAGGAACTTTGCCTTCATCCAGCATCTAAGAATCACCAGGAAAGGATGAGACCTGGATCATCTAGGCAGCAGTTCTCAACCTGTGGGTCACGACTCTGTTTTAATGGGATTGTCGGGCTAGTGTTAGACTTGCTGGGGCTAAAGATTCAGCCCTGGGTGGCAGAACTCAGGTTACAGGTAGGGATGTTAAATTTAGATTAATTTGCATAGACTATTAGATTAGTTTAGGGGTGCCTCCACTCTTGAAGTGCAGCAACAGCCCCGAGGCTGAAAGCACTGCGGGGAGCACGGGACCAGTGGGGGACTCAAGCAGCCCCCGCTGGCCCCATGCTCCCCGCAGTATTTCAAAGTGGCAGTGCCGCATGGAGCTCAGGGTCTGACCCCAGGCTTCAAGCAGCACTGCTGCTTTGAAGCACCCCCTCTTTTGCCCCCCTCCCCGTGCTGCCTCTTTCTGATAGAGGCAGCAAGGGGGGGGAAAGGGACTAATGGACTAGTGTGTCGACTATCCAATAGTCATTCACATCCCTAGTTACAGGCCTCCCCCCCCCGCCAGGCGCTTTTCCCCCCTTTTTCCTCCCCCCCATCCATGACAATAGGGCTGTGACTTTTGCTCCCCACCCAGGGTGGCAAGGCTCAAGCAGACTCAGGCTTCTGTCCTCACTCCTGAGGACACATAGTAAAGGGTGGGAGGGGAGCAATGAAGTTTGAGAACTCCTGTCCAGTGACCAGGTCAGATTTGATCCCTGCAGCACCTTTACTAATGCTTTAATCGTGTCGTTGTAAGTGACTTCCAAAGCGAAGCAGCAATTTAGAAAAGCAACTTATTTTTAAAATGCTACTTTTAGTGGCACCAGAGTCCCTGCAACCTTCGGAAGATGCTTCCGCAGCACAGGCGGAAAGAGACGCAGACTCTGAAGTTGTTTGGAAGGCACGAAAGTGAGCGGTGCAGTTGCAGGAGGTGCCAGCTGACAGCTTCCCTTTGCAAAGTCTATCTCCTTTTGAACAACTTCCCTTTTGTCTGACATTGTTCGGGCTTAAACTAGGCTCCAAGCATCAGCCAGATCCATTTCAAAGCACACGCGCCAGGAGAGGACAAGCGAATGATCATCATACGAGCAGCTAACCAAGATAGCAAGCTCTGCACTACTGGGTGTTCAGTAAACTCTGGGATTTGGCCATGGTGGCTGCTGCAGATTGCATTTGGCAATCAGCGTCCTATCATGCAAAAAGCACTGAAGGAAAAACCAATTGTGCTTCTCTTGTCATTTTGATTGCAGATGTTTTCATGGAGCTGAATGTAGATGCCAAATTAGTCTCAGATCAGACCTTTGCAGTAAAGTTAAGAAGCGGCTTTTACAAACAAGTCTGATGTCACATGGCAATTACTACATTAGTCTACCTCGAGGCCAGGGCTGCTCACAGAATTGCTGGGCTCCTAGGCCCCAGAAGGGATGGGGACTCAGGTGGAAGGCGTGGGGCCAGGGGCTAGCCTTCTCTAGGTAGCCCTTCAGAGCTGTCTGGGGCTCCAGTGGCAATTTAAAAGGGCTGGGATTCCAGCTGCTGCCACAGTAGCAGCAGACAAAAACTTTTAAATCACATGACCCTGGGGCAGCTGCCGGTTTGCCTCCCCTTTCCTCTCTGTTGGCAGCCCTAGCTACAGAAACAGCCTCAAAAGGAGCAACTTTCCTCCCCTCCCTGGTCTCCACACACCCACTTCTAAGTCCACATGCTGAAATTTAGATCCCTGAACCTTACCAAATGAGAGTTGAACATACAAGTCATCATGGCTGTCTACTCTCGCAGCTTCTTGTGACAAATATGCAAATGAGGCTAAGCATGGAATATCGGCGAGCCTCATTTGCATACCTAATGAGCCGCCATTTTTGCAGAAGAGGCTCTTGCGCCAGAAGGAGCTGTCTACACTGCCCCTTCTTGCGCAAGAAAACCCCTCTTGCGCAATGCCATTATTCCTGAAAATAAGAGGAGTTTTCTTGCGCAAGAAGGGGCAGTGTAGACCACTCCTTCTGGCGCAAGAGCCTCTTCTTCAAAAATGGCGGCTCATTCGGTATGCAAATGAGGCTCGGCGATATTCCACGCTTAGCCTCATTTGCATATTTCTGCCACAAGAAGCTGCGAGTGTAGACATGCCCATGTGTCGTGAGGAAAAAAATTCACACGCATGTCCTATCACCTACCCCGATGCCCTGCGGCCCCACTCCCACTCGCTCCATCGCCACTCCCTCCATCTCTCGCTCTCCCTCATTTTCATCAGGCCGAGACAGGAGGTTAGGGATGTGGGACAGAGATGAGGGCTCTGGCTAGGGGTACAGGCTCGGGGGGGGGGGCAAAGTATGAGTGGTTTGGAGTTCGGGGGAGGGTCAAGGCAAGGACTGGGGATTGAGGTGCAGGTGAGGGCTCTGGCTGGGGGTGCACGTTCTTGGGTGGGGCCAGAAATAAGGAGTTTGGGTACAGGAAGGGCTGAGTACTGGGGTAGGGGGCTCAGGTGCGGGGGACACCGACTGTGAGAGTCTGAGTGTGGGAAGGAAATTAAGCTGGTGCAGGAGGTTCGGAATTGGGCAAATTTGCCGCGGCCCACAGGAAGTGGCCACCAGGTCCCTGCAGCCTATAGGCACAGGGCAGCATTAAAAAAAAAGTAGAAGGTGCTGAGCATTCACTGAAGGGCCTCCCTCCCCACCCACCATGCTGCTCACCAGTGACGGGTCCCCCATGATCCGCTCATCCCTGTCTCCCCACCAGCGCCTCCTGCACACTGCCAAACAGTTGATGGTGGTGGACAGGGGGCACTGGTGGGGGAGGAGCAGGAGGCAGGGCAGGGGCAGGCCTGTGAGACACATGGCCCAGATGCTAGGAGTGGAAGAGTCAGCCCAGCTCCTTCCAGCAGCTCTGGCCAGTAGCTGCCTGATCCTGACTGGGGAGATGACCCACCTGAGGCAGGGAGCAGAAGCTGCTTCCTCCCCAGCCAGCTGCCAGGCAAGGTTGCACAGCAGCTCCTTCCTGCTCCATGCCTGGAGTCGTGCCCAACAGGACAAGCTGGGGAGGGGAGAGAGGGATGATGTGCAGCAGGAGGACAAAGCACCTCCCTCACTGTTATCATGGGGTGGAGAGAGCACGACGGACCCTTAGCTGAGCATGAGAGGACAAGGGAACATACCTGCCCTTTAGAGCAGCGGCCCGGCAGCCCATCAGGGTTCTATGTATGGCTCATGATACATTGTGTTTACCATTGCCCACTTGCAGGGTTGCCAGATTCTTGATCCATCTGCAGAGTTTTATTCCCTACTGGACTTACTAAAAGTGACCCACACGTAAAGCCAGGGCACACGAATCAAGATGGGTGCTGTTTACACACAACAATGACAGAGAGCCATGTGCTCCCTCTGCATCCAATCAAAGTGCTGCTATAGTTCAATCACCCCCCCCCCCCCGCAAATTCTATGTACACAGGGGCAGTTAGTGAAACCACCCTATCCCAGGAGACCCTCTTGGTGATGATAATCTTCCAGCCCACTCACTAGCCTAAGTTGCCCAATGCTGCTTTAGCTCTTGTCCCTCTCCCACCCACCCCTGCCTGTTACAGGGAAGCACCTATTGAATACAGGGCACCCCCAGAGGAGGGGCGGTGCAGCGCGGGGCAAGTGGAGGAAAAGGGTAGAATAGGGACAGGGCCTCGGACAGAGTGGAGGCCGAGCACCCCTCAGGAAATCTGAAGTTGGTGCCTATGCAGGGAGGCTCCATCACTTCCCTGGTGCCACAGGTGCCAACCCCACAACTCCCATGAGCCAGGAACGGTGATCAACGGGAGCTGTGGGTGAGAGGGCAGCATGCGGGCAGGGCCCCCTGCGCTTAGGAGGCGCAGGGACCAGGTGGGCCCTTCCAAGAGCTTCACAAAGCTAAGGCAGGTAGGGAGCCTGCCTTAGCCCCGAGCCCAGACTGTGCCAAGTGGGCTGTTAAGTCGGGTTGGCAGCAGGGACAACTGAAGCCTCCAAGGTCTCTTTTCAAACAGGCATTCTTGGTCCAAAACCAGAGGCCTGGCAACCCTAACTGCCAGCCACTGGCTCTTGTAATACCTTTGCCTGCTAGATGCAAGAGCCCAATGTTTTGTTCCAGAAAATGGAGGAAGTAACCAGGGAGACAGCCATTTCACACTTGCTTCTGACCAACAGAGAGAAATTGGTAGTCAATCTGAAAGCGAAAGGCAATTTGGTTTACAGTGGTCATGAAATGATAAGATTTTATGATTCTAAGGCAGGGGTAAGGAACCTAGCCCTGAGGGCCGGATTGGGCCTGGATCTGGTCCCTGAGGCTCAGGGCTCACAGGTGCTCCAGCCCCCCTCATCTGCTCCCCAGTGCTGGAGCACACAGAATCTACTAGGCTGGGCCCCACTAGGCTCTGGTGTGCAAGGGGCATGTGGGGAGTGTCTTTCTCCTCAGTCAGGGCCAACATCAGAGGGGTTTTTTTTGTTGCTGCTTCTCACTTGTGTGCAGCCTCCGACTGATTTTTCTGTGGGTCAGTGGCCCCCAACCCCTGCTCTAAGGAAAAGGAGTGAGAGCAGCAGAATAAGGATTGGGGATGTAAAGGATTACCCCTTACCAGCATACTTACCAGGGCAACCTGTTAACTGGCAGGCCCAGCCCCCACTGACACCCACAGAAGACCTGGCTAGAGAAACCCTCCGCTGCAGGATCCCAGTTAGCTGGCTAAACATACGATTTAACCGGTTAACTTTTTTAATGGGATTTTACATCCCTAATAATGATAATGGACTTTAAAAAACCCGAGACTTGAGCAAACTCAGGGAACTGATAGGTTAGTTCATGTGGGAAGAAAATCTAAGAGAAAAAGGAGTTCAGGAGAGCTGGCAGTTCCTCCAGGAGACAATATTATAAAGGCGTAACTGCAAACTATTGCAAAGCAAAGATAGGAAGACTAGTAAGAGATCAATATGGCTCCATCAGGAGCTCCTTAATGAAGTAAAAATCAAAAAGGAATTTTACAAAAAGTAGAAACATTGTTAAATTGATGAGAACAAAAGAACAGCACAAGAATGTACTGAAGAGGGAGCAAATATTTGACAGGAGAATCATAGAAACTTAGGCCATGAAGAGACCTCCAGAAGCGGCCAAATCCAGCCCCCTGCACTGTGGCAGCACCAAGTAAACCTAGTCCACCCCTGACAGGTGTTTGTCCAACTTGTTTTAAAAACTTCCAAAGGCGAGGACACCACAACCTCTCTTGGAAGCTTAGTCCAGAGCTTAATCCTTATAGTTCGAAAGCTTTTCCTAATATTTAACCTAAATATCCCTTGATGCAGATTGAAACCCGTATTCTGCGTCCTGCCTTCAACAGAATGGAGAACAATTGATCACTGTCTTCTTTATAGCAGCTCTTAACATACTGGAAGAGGGATCAGGTTTCGCTTTCAATCTTCTTTTCTCAAGACTAAACATGCCCATTTCCCCCCCCCCCTCCCCCCCACCTTTCCTCATAGGTCCAGGCTTTCTAAAGCTCTTATTTTTGTCACTTTGCTCTGGACTCTCCAATATGTCCACATCCTAACTATAAGGTGGTACTCAGAATGAGACACAGTACTCCAGCTGAAGCCTGGGTCTTATGTACTACACTCCCATTAATGCATCCCAGAATAATATTAGCCTGTTTTGCGCTGATTCCTGGCTCGCTCCCAGTCCCCACCCCTGTGCCTGGCAGCTCTTAATACATTTAAAAGTCAGAGCCGCAGCGGGATTATTTCCCAGGCTGGAAGCTAACCCCACTGCAGCTCTGCAGTCCCCCCCCTTATCGACCACTCGAGTCACTGATGGGAATTCCGTTGACCATCTGATTGGCTGATTACCTGCAATTTAACATCCCTATTATAAACTGGGATCAAGTCACCTTAGCTATCCCTATGTTAGGCTAAACAGATTGAGATCCATGAATCTGTCACTATAAGGCATGCTTTTCAACCCTTACATCAAATGTATGCATCTTTTGGAACCCTCTCCTACACATCAACATCCTTCTTAAAATATTCCAAGAATGGTCACATCAGCATCAAATGCAAAGGTAATATAGCCTTCCTACTCCCATCCTCATTAGGATGACCACAGCCACTTTAAAAATAGAAACATCAGCCCCACCAAAGTAACAGACATAAGGACTGGGAGTGCTTGGCAGATATTTATACCTCAGGGATAAGCTTCACTGGTCTCTGTCCTGCTACTTTCCACGGATGTTTTGGCTTCATTAGCCTTGGTTGACACTTATGTATTTTGCAGTGTTGTAACTGGGTTGGCCCCAGGATATTAGCGCAACTAATATAGGTGAGGCAGTATCTTTTATTGGACTACCTGTTGGGGAAAGAGATGAGTTTTTGAGTTGCACAGAACTGTTCTTCAGGCCATCTGGTCTCGCTTATATATTCTGTAAGATTAACAGGCCCCTTCCCTTATTCCTAGAAAGGAATCTAAATAGTGCCTTTTGAAAATCACAATAAGCACCCTCAGCTCCCACTGCCTTCACTTGGAGCTGTGGGTGCTCAGCACTTTTGAGTCAGGCCATTAGCTGTTTCTCAATTTCATCAGGTTTTCATGCACCAAAAATCCCATCTGAGCTGATCAGACTCTCCAAGTGGAAAACCATTACTGGTCAGCAGGAAGACAGATTACTCATAATACAGAGGTCATGTTAGAAGAATGAAATATATCCAAAGCCTATATGGCCATTTATATAGCTATTAGTATGCTAAGGTTTTAAAGTACCTTACAAAGTGGGTACTATCTCCATTGTACAATAATTTTTTTTCTGAGGCACAGCAGTTAAGTGACTTATCTACAGCTGTACAAAATGCAGTGTCAGGGACAGAACTTCTCTTTCACATCCTGTGCTCAATCTATTACATAACAGCTGCACACTATATTCACCACCATATCACAAGTTTAAGACTATAAAAACTTCACAGCCAACAGAGATATCAAACTGTTGTTAAAGCCAACAGCCAGGATTCCAAAGACTTGTTCCCTTTGACTGTAAGCCCAGATACTAAATTATAACCAAGTGCCTAACAATGGTAAATAAATATTAGGATTAAAACCCATTTGCCAAATTGACACTGACAATGAGGTTGATAGCCTTCTTGCTGCTCAAGCAGCAGTCTTATTTGAAGCAATAAGAGTCCTTCCAAAGCAGTTAAGCATCCATTTCAGAAGAATGGTGTTTGTGAGTAGTTGGAACATTTAATTATCCAGGATTTAAGATCTTCCTTGTTGAGAGGCAAAGGAGATTTTCAAAAGTTTTATAAAACTGCCTCAGTTATAAGAACTAGCTGAATTATCTACCTTAGTAAGCCACTAACCAGGCTGGCCACACCTTTGACTCTCATCCCTAACTAGTACTGGAGGATTTGAAAACACTGGACTAAAAGGAGTTTTTACTGTTGCTTGGATGTTCTGAATTTCAAATTTAATCCCTTCTTGGTTTTAGTTTCAAATACACACACAACCCTCAATAGCTTACAGTTTAATCAAAAACCACACTGCTGTCATGGTTCAAACCTGCATTAAAGCAGTTCTGCTGTGGGAGACTGGGTCTCAGAAGACCCTGGCTCTATTCTCAGCTCTATCACTTATATTCTGGGTGACCTGGGGCAAGTTACTTCACTGCTCCTGCCTTGGTTTCTCTCTCACTTCATATCTGTCTTGTCTATTTAGATCAGAAGCTCATCTCTCATTATGCATTTGTACCTTAGCACAACGGAGCTGCCAATCTCAGCAGCAATCCTCCACACCACTATTGTACAAATCATACAATATCCACCCTCCTGCATTCATCACTACAGACAAAGTTTTCACATAAATGGAGGTAGATGTACCTCTGAACACAAACACCTTGGGAGTTCCCAACAACACAGCAGAAGGATATTTTTCGTTACGTTTTAAAAAAAAGGATTTTCTAAAGAAAAAGTCAAAAGACATGAATCTAGTATAGCAAGAGAACTATAAGTATTATGCCCGCAGCAGCACTTTCAGAGCACAGGGCAAGAAGTGGCAAAGGCTGCCCTGGAGCTTTTTTCCCCCCAGTCCCATTCTTACTAGAATGCTGATCGGATTTGAAAACACAGCAGATCTGTCATCCCAAACGGAGCTCTGGACCCCCCTCTCTCCCATGGCCCAGCAACACAAGGTAGCACAACAGCAAGTCACCACGGGGGGACGAGGGGAGACAGAGTGTTTGGGTAAATGCCACGTTACCAGAGCCTGGCGGGGGATGCTGGAGGAGATGGGCTGTCACAAGCATTAGGGCCTGATTCAGCGGGAGCGGGAAGGCGAGGTCCCTGTGCCTCGAGGCAGGATCTTTACAGCCTCTGGACGGCGGCCCCCGGGCGCGCTAAGATTTCCCGAGGGGTCCGCGCCTCCATTTGAAACTGGGGGGGGGGGGGGTCGGCAGTTGCCCTCCGCGAGCACCAAGGGGCCAACCGAGAGAGGGGGGGAAGGAAACACCCGGCTGCCAGGCACCCAGCCCGCGGGAGCGTCCCCGGCTGGGGCTGAGCCCCGGGAGCAGCGGGAGCGGGCTGGGTCTCTGAGGTGGGCACCAGGCGGCCCCGAGCTGGGGCGGGGGGGGGGGCCCGGGCGGGGCGGGGCCTGCTCCCCCGGGCGCGGAGGGTGGCGGGGCTCCCCAAGCGGTCCCCTCCCGGCGGGAGTGGGGAGGGGGGTCGGGACCCAGACCCGGCCCCGGCGTTACCTGCCGAGCCAGGTGAACGGCGTCCGGCCCCTCCCTCACCTGGGCCAGGTGAGACCATGTGACCGAACGCTACGGGCTGCCGCGAGGAACACGCTTCTCCGGGAGGCGAAGTTCCTCCTCCCCACCCCGTGCGGAGGAGGGCTCAGGGCCCGAGTTCGTGCCCCGCCCCCACCCAGCTTCTCGCTCCCCCCCCCCCCCCCCCCCCCCGCGAATCCCCCTTCCCTGGGCTGGACCCTCCCAACCACCGAGCCCCGGGATCCCGCAGCCACCGAGTCCTCCCCCCGGACTGACCCCCCCCGCTCCTCCCGACACTGACCCCCCCGTCACCCCCAACTGGGACTGCCCCCCCCCCGCTCCTCCCGACACTGACACCCCCGTCACCCCCAACTGGGACTGCCCCCCCCCGCTCCTCCCGACACTGACACCCCCGTCACCCCCAACTGGGACTGACCCCCCCCCGCTCCTCCCGACACTGACCCCCCCGTCACCCCCAACTGGGACTGCCCCCCCCCGCTCCTCCCGACACTGACACCCCCGTCACCCCCAACTGGGACTGACCCCCCCCCGCTCCTCCCGACACTGACACCCCCGTCACCCCCAACTGGGACTGACCCCCCCCCGCTCCTCCCGACACTGACCCCCCCGTCACCCCCAACTGGGACTGACCCCCCCCGCTCCTCCCGACACTGACCCCCCCGTCACCCCCAACTGGGACTGCCCCCCCCCGCTCCTCCCGACACTGACACCCCCGTCACCCCCAACTGGGACTGCCCCCCCCCGCTCCTCCCGACACTGACACCCCCGTCACCCCCAACTGGGACTGACCCCCCCCCCGCTCCTCCCGACACTGACACCCCCGTCACCCCCAACTGGGACTGACCCCCCCCCGCTCCTCCCGACACTGACCCCCCCGTCACCCCCAACTGGGACTGACCCCCCCCCGCTCCTCCCGACACTGACACCCCCGTCACCCCCAACTGGGACTGACCCCCCCCCCGCTCCTCCCGACACTGACCCCCCCGTCACCCCCAACTGGGACTGACCCCCCCCCGCTCCTCCCGACACTGACACCCCCGTCACCCCCAACTGGGACTGACCCCCCCCCGCTCCTCCCGACACTGACACCCCCGTCACCCCCAACTGGGACTGACCCCCCCCCGCTCCTCCCGACACTGACCCCCCCGTCACCCCCAACTGGGACTGACCCCCCCCGCTCCTCCCGACACTGACCCCCCCGTCACCCCCAACTGGGACTGCCCCCCCCCGCTCCTCCCGACACTGACACCCCCGTCACCCCCAACTGGGACTGCCCCCCCCCGCTCCTCCCGACACTGACCCCCCCGTCACCCCCAACTGGGACTGACCCCCCCCCCGCTCCTCCCGACACTGACACCCCCGTCACCCCCAACTGGGACTGACCCCCCCCCGCTCCTCCCGACACTGACCCCCCCGTCACCCCCAACTGGGACTGACCCCCCCCCGCTCCTCCCGACACTGACACCCCCGTCACCCCCAACTGGGACTGACCCCCCCCCCGCTCCTCCCGACACTGACACCCCCGTCACCCCCAACTGGGACTGACCCCCCCCCCGCTCCTCCCGACACTGACCCCCCCGTCACCCCCAACTGGGACTGACCCCCCCCGCTCCTCCCGACACTGACCCCCCCGTCACCCCCAACTGGGACTGACCCCCCCCGCTCCTCCCGACACTGACACCCCCGTCATCCCCAACTGGGACTGACCCCCCCCGCTCCTCCCGACACTGACCCCCCCGTCACCCCCAACTGGGACTGCCCCCCCCGCTCCTCCCGACACTGACACCCCCCGTCACCCCCAACTGGGACTGACCCCCCCCGCTCCTCCCGACACTGACCCCCCCGTCACCCCCAACTGGGACTGCCCCCCCCCGCTCTTCCCGACACTGACACCCCCATCACCCCCAACTGGGACTGACCCCCCCGCTCCTCCCGACACTGACCCCCCCCGTCACCCCCAACTGGGACTGCTCCCCCCCGCTCCTCCCGACACTGACCCCCCCGTCACCCCCAACTGGGACTGACCCCCCCGCTCCTCCCGACACTGACACCCCCCGTCACCCCCAACTGGGACTGACCCCCCCCGCTCCTCCCGACACTGACCCCCCCGTCACCCCCAACTGGGACTGCCCCCCCCGCTCCTCCCGACACTGACACCCCCGTCACCCCCAACTGGGACTGACCCCCCCCCCCTCCTCCCGACACTGACACCCCCGTCACCCCCAACTGGGACTGACCCACCCCCCGCTCCTCCCGACACTGACACCCCCCGTCACCCCCAACTGGGACTGACCCCCCCCGCTCCTCCTGACACTGACACCCCCCGTCACCCCCAACTGGGACTGACCCACCCTCCGCTCCTCCCAACACTGACACCCCCGTCACCCCCAACTGGGACTGACCCCCCCCGCTCCTCCCGACACTGACACCCCTGTCACCCCCAACTGGGACTGACCCCCCCCGCTCCTCCCGACACTGACACCCCCGTCACCCCCAACTGGGACTGACCCCCCCGCTCCTCCCGACACTGACACCCCCCGTCAACCCCAACTGGGACTGACCCCCCCCCCGCTCCTCCCAACACTGACACCCCCCGTCACCCCCAACTGGGACTGACCCCCCCCGCTCCTCCCGACACTGACACCCCCCGTCACCCCCAACTGGGACTGACCCCCGCCGCTCCTCCCAACACTGACACCCCCCGTCACCCCCAACTGGGACTGACCCCCCCCCCGCTCCTCCCGACACTGACACCCCCCGTCAACCCCAACTGGGACTGACCCCCCCCCCCCCCGCTCCTCCCGACACTGACACCCCCCATCACCGCCAACTGGGACTGACCCCCCCCCGGCTCCTTCCGACACTGACACCCCCAACACTGACACCCCCCATCACCGCCAACTGGGACTGACCCCCCCCCCCCGCTTCTCCCAACACTGACACACACACACACCTGTCACCCTCAACCAGGTCAGAGCCCCCCCGCCCCCACCTCAAGATCTCAAAGCTTGTCACAAATCTATCTATCTCCATTACAGGGCCAGGCACTCCCCTAGAGGCAGTATCTAAGCATTAAAACTATTGGAAATACAAGCCCTGCTTCCAAAAGGGAGTTTGGCCTAATAGTTATTGCAGGGGAGTGGATCAGGACTCCTGAGTTCTGCAGGGGCCCTGACCATCGCTTTTGTGGCTTTGGGCCAGAGGTTCCCAACCTTTTTTATACTGCTGACTGGCAAACCCATTCACAAACTTTTGGTGGACCATTTTATTTGCATATTAATCGTGCAAATAATTAGTTTGCAAATAAAATATTACCTGTCTGCCAAAATATATACCCCAGCCCCAGCTCCCACTGCCTCTGCACAGCAGTGGTTTCAGTTCTGGTATCCACCCTGCACTGGGAGGCTGCTGGAACTGAAGCCAGCGGTTCTGAGGACCGGGGCTGGCGTACACCCCAGCTTCAGCAATGAGAGCTGCCAGCAGTTCACAGCCCAGCACTGGTCTGCAGATTGACGTTTGGGAACCGCTGGCTTGGGCAACCCACATGCCTGTGCTGTGCCTCAGTTTACCTATTCTTGAAATGGGGATAATGATACCAACCACCTTCTGTGGAAGTTAAGATTTGTAACAAGCTTTGCGGTCTTGAGGTGGGAGAAGCTGGAGAAAAGCAAAATACTATAAAGAAGAAATGAGTGGCAACCCACGTGGGCCTTTGTTGTTAGCCAGTAAATGGCAGCCTTGACCTCCAGTAATTATTATTCTCCATCTGTAGTTCAAACGAGATCCAGGAATGGAAGTGGCAGGGCTGGGGGTGGTTTTCTGCAGTTCTTCATCCATTGCAGCAAAGACACAGACACTCAGAAACCCTTCTACGTTTAAATTGTCTTTGCTGATACCGTTGCCAAGCTACCAGCTCCTGCTGTGGATAAAAACGTCCTTGTACTTCTTGTGCTGACATCTCGGGGCTCAGAGATGGAGTGGGAGAGTAGAGTAGAGAAATGAATGATAGCATTGCATCAAGCAAACCAAGCAGAGGCTGGAGCCAAGTGGCAGTTTGTTGGCAAAGGAGGGGATCCTGCAATGCCCTGATCTGCTGTCGAGGAAAGGAAGCTGGAATGTTACACCCTGCCCACACTGGCACCAAAATTAAAATCATTTTGAAAATGGTTTACTTGGAGGAAAAGGGAGATTAAATCGTATCCACATTACATTAAATCTTTTCTGCAGTCATGCCATAGTCCAAAGGCCACTCTATTTGGGATCCTGGGGCAAGACTGTGCTGCTGGAAGGGAAACAAGCCATCTTTCCCAGGTTGCATTGACAGCACTGAGCTAGGCACTGTGGGACTGTCTGGTTTGTCTCACTAGCACAGTTCTGCAGAGGGCCCCGTAAAGATGTGTTCGGGTAACCCACACACCTAGGCTATGTCTACACTGGCGCGATCTTGCGCCAGAAGAATGCAAATGAAGCTAAGCGTGGAATATCGCCGAGCCTCATTTGCATATTTAATGAGCCACCATTTTTGCGGAAGAGGCTCTTGCGCCAGGAGGAGCGTCTACACTTCCTGAAAATAATCAGCCTAACGGCATTGTGCAAGAGGGTTTTTCTTGCGCAAGAAGGGGCAGTGTAAACAGCTCCTTCTGGCACAAGAGCCTCTTCTGCAAAAATGGCGGCTCATTCGATATGCAAATGAGGCTCGGCGATATTCCACGCTTAGCCTCATTTACATACTTCTGGTGCAACAACCCGCCAGTGTAGACATAGCCCTCGTGTGGTTCACTGTCTCATGGAGTGGCTCTTAGATCACTTACAGCAAGAGATAAGACCAAGGGAGCTCTACAGCCTAAGCTGAGTGCCAGCTAGCTTTATAGCTTAAGCTGTAATTACTCCTATCCTAAGATCTGGCGGTCACAGGTTTCAATCAGCCTCATGGCAGTTATGTTCACACCAGTCTCAAACGGAAAGCATCAACCTATGACAAGGTAGAGAGGGAATGTCCTGTGGATCCACTCTGAAAAAGCTGCTAATGGGCTGCTCTAATTTATTTACCAATGCTGCAGCCACGGAGCTTTGCAGCTCCCATTAGCTTTGGTTTGCCATGGGAAGCAGCAGCCGGGCGCATGCCACTTTGTGTGGGTTTGTTGTAGGCACTGCAGGGGCAGCATCTTGCTTCACTCCATGTCATTTCATTGGCTCGGGTTCACGCTGTGTGGGATTCAAAGCACAGCTTGGAAATATGTTGCCTTTTTCCTCATCGGGGGTCTAGAGTGCCGGTCAAGAGAGCAAAACCCTTTCCAAGCAGCGTTCCTTGTAAGCTGCATGCTTAAATGGCCACCTCAGAGAGATTCGGGTGCCGCCAGATGATTAGCAGAGCACCCACAGTTTCCACTGGTGGTGCACATCCACACATGTGTTGGCGCGCATAACAAAATGTATTCTGCTCATGGATGGAAAAAGTTAGAGGGAACATTGCTTACATTATTACAGATAGGCCCAAGCCATGAAATTCGAATACCCCCTGAGTTCAGGGCTGTTAGCTTTGGGCATTTTGCTTTGGCTTGTACTCTACTTAAAACAAGCTGGACACTGTGGTTTTACATTTGCATGCAAGATTCCTCCTACCTGAGCAGTATCTAAACTGGAAAGCTAGGTCTGCACTGGCGGATCATTGTACAAGAACGGCCGTTCTTCCGCAGAGCGTCCACACTGCCCACCCGCTTTTGCGCAAGAAGATTTACAGTAAAACATGGTAGGAGGGCTTCTTGCGCAAGAGAAATGCTCTTTTCTAACAGGTGTAAGCTCTCTTGCGCAAGAGGGCAGTGCGGACACGCGGCAGGGGTTTCTTGCGCAAGAAAGCCCTATGGCTAAAATGGCCATCAGAGTTTTCTTGCACAAGAGAGCGTCCACACTGCCATGGATGCTCTTGTGCAAAAGCACATCTGGCACATGGCAGTGTGGACGTGTTCTTGCGCAAGAGTTCTTGCACAAGAACCCTTCCACAAGATGTTCTTGCGCAAGAAGCCGCCAATGTAGACATAGCCGAAGTGTGCTGGGCTTTGTATGGAGTAAGGCCATTAATGAACCCAGCTGATCTTCAGTGCTCAAGTTGTCCCAGGGAATTTACAGGGCTTTAGCGTGGGTCCTCCCAAGTTTACGCCAAACTTTGCCACTCTTCTCCCCCCTGTGCCAAAGTTGACACGCTAGTGCCGGGCAGTGAGCAAACTCTTAAGCTCGATGACAGCAGGAACATGGCCTGGGGGGGGGGGGGTGAGGGGGACGAGAGGATCAGTTTGCTGCTGAGCACTGATCTGCGTCACAGTGTGGGCAAGGAAGCTGCATGACTCAGCAGCACGGAGGCGAGTGCATCAGCCAGCGCTGCTCTGCCAGGGTCTGTGCAGGGCAGGATCTGAGCTCCCTGAAGACCAAGGCTTTTGAAAATGCTGGAAGACATCCTTAACAGAGGTCAGGCAGAGGTCTTGTGATTTTCTGACACGGTCCTTCCTCCTTCTGGACCTCGAGGGCAGGAGTAGGACTTGGAACATGCTCCAATTTATGCCAGGATATCTGAGCTTTTCAGTGGCCCCCAAAAGTCACTCATCTGGGAGGGGGTGTCGCTTGAGTCAGCCCCGGAGCTGTACGTGAGCAACTCTCCAGTGCACCTCCATTTCCTTCCCCTCAGCTGCTGTTTGCCCTCCGCCAGCCCCTTTCAATCTGAGGATCTCAGAGCACTTTGCAATCATTAACAGGTTAATCTTCACCTTTCCTATCCTTCCTCACATCCAGCATCATTATCCCTGTGCTAGAAGAGTTCACAGAAGCACAAAGAGGCGAACGGAACGTTCCCAAGGTCACGAAGTGAGTCAGCAGCAAAGCCGAGAATAGAACCCAGGCATCCTGACGCCAAGTCATGTGCGCTAACCCCTCGATGTGATTTTTCTCTGCTTTCGCTAGATTGGGGTCTGCGGAGGAGGCGGAAGAGAGAGGAAAGCTGCAGCTCCTAGAGTCCCCATCCTGGCACCAGTGACACAAGGGAAATGTTCCCTGGCAACTGAGGAAGTGATAGTAATCACATAATGAATGAATGAGCATTATACTACTCTGCACTTCCAAAGCCAGCCAACCGTTTGTAAATAGTTGGCAGATAGAAAGGGCAAGACAGTGGCTCTCTAGACTTGTCTGCACAGCAGTGTTAGGTCCGGCTATAACTTGATGCTTGCCCCCAACCCCCCTCCTGTTCACATTCAATAACCACCCACGCTCACTGAACTAGGATGATCTGAGAGGAGTTAAGTGAGGGGAGAGGGAGGCTGTACTGAAGCAATAACTCCTGGGATGAATGGGGCTGCATGTAATCCCTCAGAATTTGTCTTAGGGTGCAGGCTAGGGATGTTAAATATCGATTAATTGATTAGTCGATTAATCTCAAGAATTCTTATTGGTTACTCGACTATTCTATAGTCCCCAGGGGCGGAGCTGGCAACCAGTGCGCTCCAGCCCCACTCCCAAGGAGCCCCCTGCCATTCCATGCTGCTGCCTCTGTATCAGAGGCAGCAGCATAGGGTACCAGGTGAGAGCTGGTTCACGAGGGGAGATGGTTTAAAAAACAGCTCCCCTTGCGGGCTAGCGGCCTGTCGCCCTGCACTTCTGCCTCTGATACAGAGGCAGCAGCACGGGGGTGGCAGCAACCCTGGACCCGGCATGAGCCAGAACTGAGCCAGGCCTTCTGTCTGTCTGGCTCCTAATGCACTTTAATGCAGAGCTGCAGTGGGGCTATGTCCCACACCCATTGCAAGCGAGGACTGAGCCTGGTTGCTGGCTAGCCAGCTAAAAAAATTACTGGCTGGATGGGGGGAAATGCGCGTAGTCTACATCATTAACCGATACGTTTTTGCTTACTGGTTAATCAACTACACTATGACACCCTGGCTACGTCTACACTGGCCCCTTCTTCGGAAGGGGCATGCTAATTTTGAAAGTGGGAATAGGGAAATTCACGGGGATTTAAATATCCCCCGCGGGATTTAAATAAACATGTCCGCCGCTTTTTTTCCGGCTTGGGGAAAAGCCAGAAAAAAGCGTCTAGACTGGCCCGATCCTCCGGAATAAAGCCCTATTCCGGAGGATCTCTTATTCCTACTTCAAAGTAGGAATAAGGGTATGTCTACATTACCCCTCTAGTTCGAACTAGCGGGGTAATGTAGGCATACCGCAATTGCAAATGAAGCCCGGGAAATTCAAATCCCGGGCTTCATTTGCAATTGCGGTATGCCTACATTACCCCACTAGTTCGAACTAGCGGGGTAGTGTAGACATACCCTAAGAGATCCTCCGGAATAGGGCTTTATTCTGGAGGATCGGGCCAGTCTAGATGCTTTTTTCCGGCTTTTCCCCAAGCCGGAAAAAAAGTGGCGGACATGTTTATTTAAATCCCGCGGGGGATATTTAAATCCCCGCGAATTTCCCTATTCCCACTTTCAAAATTAGCATGCCCCTTCCGAAGAAGGGGCCAGTGTAGACGTAGCCCCTTAGTGCAGGCTACAATTGGAGCTCTGGCAACTTTGAATGGATGCATGTGTGTTCCAACAGCCCCGAGACTAGCTTAGCTCTTCTAGGGAGGGGGCGTTTAAAAGGGTCGGGACCCTCAAACTAGTGCTGCTGACTTCCTTTGGGATGTCGAATACAAAACAAGCCTAATGCAATGTCTGTGCTCTTCTTGAGGGGTGACTTGGGCTTCTCTGCCCTTCCCTTGCACACTTGCATAGAGCCACCTCTGGGGTGGAACGTGGTAACTCTGCAATAGCCCATAGTGATGCTGCACAACATTTTAGGATTAGACATGAATAAGGTTACCGTAGCCAACTGAAACTACAGCCGCAAGCCTGGCATTGCTTGGGTCCATAACTTTTTTTTTGGGGGGGGGAATAAAATGAAAATGCACATGCTTCATTTAAATCATTGCTCTGGGGTGGGGGTGAGGGGTTCAGTATGCAGGCTGCCCTGGGGAGAGGACAACCCCAGCCCTTTCACACCACAGTAGCTTGGGGCCCAGTGAGAAGGGCCTCTCCATGGCTGCTGGAGCTCCCAAAGGCACAGCTGGGGGAGGGGTTATGTCCCCCAGCTGGGGCAGGTCCAGGTTTGTCTGCCCTCTTCACTCCCCAGCCAAAGTGAGGAATACAGCAAACTTTGCACTTTCCCCTTACTCCCTGACAAACGGCTAGCAATGTCCCCATATAAAACTGGGAGCAGAGGGGGCAGAGCCAGCCCAAGCTATGGGCTGACCGGGCTAGTGCCTGGGGTGCCCCATTGTAGGGGGCACCGTGTGGGGCTGCCGGACTGGGTGAGGGCAGGGCCGTGCATGCACCAGGCGCCCGGGACGTGGGGGTGCCGTGCACCCAGGGGCGGGGCCACGCATGTGCCACACTCCCGGGGGCGGTGCTGTGCTCCCAGGGCGCACGAATGGCTCGGGCTGGCTGGGGGCGGGGGGGAGCTTCAACTCCCCCTCCTTCCCTCCTTAAACGGTGCCTGATGGGTTGGAGGCTCAGGACTGGGGCAGTCCTGGATGAAGTGGGTGCATCTCCAGACAGCCCTTTTCGCCTGCCTGGTGATTCTGTCTCTTCTCTGTATGGTGTAATAAGAAGCAATCCCATTCCAGGCACACCCCCATTTTTCTGGCACAACCAAACCTTTGCATTGCTTTAAGATATAAGATGGTGCTGTATACCAAATGTAGTGGTCCTCACTCTTACCGTTTAGGAGACATTCTTGAACAAACAGACAAACTCTCAGATATATAGTAGATACTTATTCTGTTGTATACTCTATTTCAATCAGTCACACCCAGTGTTCCTGCTCAGCTGCAAAATCCAAGGTGGAAGGGGTTAACTAGAATTAAAGCTGCCCATATGCACAATATTTTCACTCTGGCTTACAATATGGTCACACACCATCCCCTCGAGACAGTCCAGGTCAGCATGTATAGAGCAGATACCATCCAATCTATGGTCAGGCCAAGAAAGCAGCACTCAGAACTGGAGTCAGAGAGCCAAGCCCGGGGGGTGCAGTGGGTTTGAATTTGACAATAGTGGAATTTCGTGAGATTTCAGGCCCCAAATTGTGGAGATATTTTAAGATCAGCTGCATCCAGAGCAGACCCTGAAAACTGGAACCAAGTCGCAGCATTGGGTTCAGAGCTGGGGGCTTTACTCCATATTCACTTGAAATATGAAGAGTTTGAACTTGAGCTTCCAGTTTTCCCCCTTCTCCCACATACATACTTGTCAATATGGTCATGCCAATTTTCTTCCACAATTTGATCTGAGGAAGCGGGTCTGGCCCACGAAAGCTCATCACCTAATAACCCATCTTGTTAGTCTTCAAAGTGCTGAGTAGTCCTGTCTTTTGTTTCAAACTGGCTTGTGTTATCTTGTACCTCATGGCTAAGAGGTCAGATAATCACAGTAAAATATGACCCTTTCAAAGAAAGAATCCACCACTATAATCAATGGGAGTAAGCTGACTATGATGAACTGCGCAGTATGTCTGTGCATTTCTAATGCCTACAGGATATAATTAGAACTGCTCAACTGTGTGTCAGAGGCCCTCTACTTTAGCTGATGGAGATTCTCCTTCCGCTAAAGTTTTGGGGGACTATGCTTTTGAAACAGGTGGTTCTGAATTCTGTCCCTCCTTCTGCCACAAAGCTCCAAGTGCCCACAATGAACTTCAAAGTGAGGTTCTGGGGGGCCTGGATTTACTACAAACGATACTGCATGTGCTAGGATTTTAATGGGAGAAAACAGCAGGCAGCATCTCGAGCAGTTGCCTGACAGAGCTGAACCAGGTCACCTTGCCTGCTGCGATACCATTACATGGGAGCTTTGGCTGCTGACGCAGGGTGTTTCAAGGTGAGCGGCTCAAACAAAAGCAAGGTAGGAGTGCAGCCCTTACAATGTGCCATGTCTCCATGTGGCATCAGACAGACAGGGGTTTCTGCAGCCCTGAGTTGTACAGCCATGGAGAGAAACAACAGCTGAGGACAGGAGAGAGCCAGAGGGATTGGCCCCATCTTGGGGGCCTTGCAAAGAGAAGCCCAGAAAGATGCTTCTTTCAGTAAGAACTGAAATGTCACTATGCCCAGGGGCGGCCCATGAGTATAGGCAGACTCGGCAGTCACCTAGGGCGCCGACTTCAGCGGCCCAGCGCACCCGATGATGACGTCACAGGGCACCCAATGATTACGTCACGGCCATTGACGGCCATGCAGGAGGGGGTGCCAATCGCGCGTTCCGCCGGGGGCACCAGCTGCCGCAGCCGGCCTCACACCACTCCTGACTACGCCCCATGGCTGTGTCTAGACGGGCAAGATTTTCCGCAAAAGCAGCTGCTTTTGCGGAAAAACTTGCCAGCTATCTACACTGGCCGCTTGAATTTCTGCAAGAACACTGACGATCTCATGTAAGAAATCAGTGCTTCTTGCGGAAATACTATGCTGCTCCCGTTTGGGCAAAAACTTTTGCGCAAAAGGGCCAGTGTAGACAGCTCAGATTTGTTTTGCGCAAAAGCGCATCTAGATTGGCACAGACGCTTTTCCGCAAAAGTGCTTTTGCAGAAAAGTGTCCGTGCCAATCTAGATGCTCTTTTCCGTAAATGCTTTTAACAGAAAACTTTTCCGTTAAAAGCATTTGCGGAAAATCATGCCAGTCTAGACGTAGCCCTTCTGTTTCCCTCTCCCCCTTCGGGCCTGACCCTCAGTCCAGTAGTGCCTCAACAAAGCTGAAAACAGGCACCCTGGTAGTCATCATCTTGCTCCAGTCTCCCTCCTCCCAGCCCATCCTTGGCCCTATCAGGCCCCCCTGTTTTCCTCACAAGGGCATCTTTGCTGTTGCTGAGATACTGCACCGATGCCTCTAGTACCCAAATGTGCTCCCAGGATCCTTTGTACCAGCTGGCAAAGGAGCTCTGCAGGTTACAGCTGCCGGTGGTAGGGAAGCACTGGGATGGGTTCCCTAGGGAGGGGGTGGAATCTCCATTCCTAGAGGTGTTTAAATCTCGGCTTGACAAAGCCCTGGCTGGGTTGATTTAATTGGGATTGGTCGTCCCTTGGGCAGGGGACTGGACTTGATGACCTCCTGAGCTCTCTTCCAGCTCTGATTCTACACTCCAAGGCACAGGCACCAACACTGATTTGGGGGTGGAGGCCCACACACACACACGGGCCAGAAGTTCTCTAGAGTTGCGGGGGAGTCACCCGGGGCTAGACCATGGCCCTGTCCCCAAGGCCTCACCCCCCATCTTCTTCTTTGAGTCCTCCCTGGCTTTGGCTCTTACATCCCCCCCCCCCCCCCCCAAGATTCCCTTACCTTCTGTTCACTCCTCTCTTCCCCCTCCCCCTCAGACTCCCCTACCTGCCCCTCACTCCTCTTTGACTCTTCCCTAAGACTTCACTCCCCTGCCCCTTTCTGCCCTTTTCCTGTGAGGGAGGGATATGGAGAGGGGGGGCATGGGGCAGTGCATGCCTTAAGTGGGGGGGGGGAAGATCCTTCGGGAAGGAGGCAGAGCAGGGACAGAAGAGGCAGAGAGCAGGTGGGATCCTGGGGGAAAGGTGGAGTGAGGGTGGAGTGAAGACCTTGGGGAAGGGGAAGAGGCAGAGCAGAATGGGCTTCACTCCAAAGGTGGCCCTGGTCCCGTGCCGCATCCTCAGAATTTCCCTCTTGCATGGATAGATCTTTTAAGCACAGGCTCAGCTTCCCCTGGCTCTTCTGTGCTGTCCCTGCTCAGCTCCCTACATGCTCCATGGTTAGTTTTGAGCCATGGGACCCCAAGTGAGTGGCGGAAGCTGAGAGTTCACCTGAGACCTCAGGGGCAGTGAGAGGCACCATCAAAGACCTCTCTATGAAAGGAGCAAGAACAGGATCTGCTTGGGATGAGGGGGCCTATGTTGAACGCATCTCAGGGGTGGTGTAGCTCTATTGCCCAGGCTAGGGTGTGGCTAAAACACAGGCCTTGCTGTGAGCAGACGTTGAACCTGCGCAGGGAAACCCTACTGGATTTCAATTCCAACGCCTTACCCACTCGGCCGTCACAGCAGTGAGATGAGTGCTTCCCCTAGGCCAAAGAAATGGGTAAATAATCACAATGCCAAGTCCTCTGACAGAATTCACACGGCAAACCTGGCTCTCCGGGCACAAGGGGAATGTGGAGGGTCTTGCTGCTGAACCATGGGGTCAACCATCAAACCAGCACACTCCTGGGGGGGTCTGTGACTGTTGCTAACCCCACCGTAAATATAGGGAAATGGAGAGAGAAATGAATGGGCCAGGTCACCCAGGGAATTCAAACCCAACCTTGGCTCCCAGTTCCTTGCTCTGTGAAAATGTCTATTGACTTTCCCTCTGTTAATAAACTGTCTAATACTACCCTCTTCTTTCTATTTATAAACAGAGTTATGCCATGACGCGAGTCTGTGACTCTCAGACAGGAGAACGTAACACGGCTCCTTTCTCCTGGAGCCCGTGTTTGTGACTTCAGAGAAATTTGTGAATGGAAAAAATGAACCCCGATTCAAACAATAGATTATAAACTTTTTTTGTTTGCGGTGCCTGGGAAAATCTCCCAAGTCCTTTCTCCTGAGTCCAGAATTATAATTTGTTTCAGTTTTATGTCGCATCTAGTCCCTCGGAGCGCCTCACTTCCAAAAGTCCCAGACTCGTGTCTCAGTTTCACACCTCGCTTCCTTCTTGGAACCTTTGATTTTCCTCAGTCTCCTACAGAACAGGGGTTTGTTGGCACCAGTCGTCAAGTCAGGAAACAGGGCTTTCAGCTTCTGGAACGTTCCTTTCTAGATGTGAAAAGGCAGCTGTCCCCCCGCCTCATAATGATTATTTTACTCCACATCTCTTGCCTGCGGAATTGAGGGCCAGGAGAAGGAATCCAGCCACATAACTACAATGGCAATGGCAGTGCAAGCACCCCAAGGTGTCCCAGCTATGTGCTTCAACCCTGGGTTACTGAGACCAACTCGAGGTTGTAGGAAGGGAGTTCATTCCCCACAGACAATTTACTCCTTGGCCTCCTTGCTTTGATGCCCAATTGATTCCAATGCTCCTGCTGGTCTTTGCTCTGTGGACATCTGCCCACCTGGAAGATCAACTCTCCTCCGTGATCACCTCACTCTCTGAATGGTCATCACATCAGACTTTTGCTCAGCCCTGTTCTGGGCAAGAACGAACCCACCCCTGGAGGTGATAGGCTGGTACTATATCCCCAGAGACTAGGGGCATCACCCCCGCCCTAAGGCTCTGGCTGCTGTGGAGAGCAGACAGTGGCACTTCTGCACCAGAGCAGCTGCCCTGTTAGAACCTCTTTAGTGTAAACAACGAGGAGTCCTGGGGCACCTTATAGACTCGCGAGGCTACGTCTACACTGGCACGTTCTCACGCAAAAACTCTTTTGCGGAAGAGTTCTGCTGCAAAAACTCTTCCAGAAGAGAGCGTCTACACTGGCATGTGCTTTTGTGCAAGCGCCTCCATGCCAGTGTAGACGCTGTCTTGCAAGAAAGCTCTGATGGCCATTTTAACCATAGGGCTTTCTTGCACAAGAAATTCATGTTGCCTGTCTACACTGGCCTCTTGCGCAAGAACAGTTGCGCAAAAGGGCTTATTCCTGAGCAGGAGCATCAGAGTTCTGGCACAAGAAGCCCTGATTTCATACATTAGAATGTCAGTTTACTTGCGCAAGAACACGCGGCCAGTGTAGACAGGCAGCAAGTTTTGGCACAAGAGCGGCTACTTTTGCACAAAATCGTGCCAGTGTAGACAGATTTATTGGAGCATAAGCTTTCGTGGGGAAAGACCCACTGCGTCAGATGCATGTAGTGGAAATTCCAGAGGCAGGTTATAACATACAGGCAAATGAAAAGAGTTCCAATCAAGAGTAAGGCTAGAGATCACAAGGTCAATTCAGTCCGGGAGGATGAGGCTCCCTTGAGCAGCTGATGTGGAGGTGTGAGCACAGAGAGGAAACTGCTTTTGCATTTGTATTTTAAGGCACTCATTGCTATGGTATCTGTGCACACTTTACATCAGTCAGAGCACACCCAAATAAAGATTCTCTAATCAGAGAGCATATATTTTGTGATCTTTGCCATCTGTGACCTGTATTCAGGGAAATCTTTAATGATGGACAGCAGCCAGCAGAGTATCCGAAATGAGCATGATGAGTGCCTTAAAATACACATACAAAATACAAAAGCAGTTTCTCCTCTCTTGGTGCTCACACCTCCACATCAGCTGCTAGAAGGGGGTCTCATCCTCCCTGATTGAATTGACCTTGTTATCTTTAGCCTTACTCTTGATTGGTACTCTTTTCATATGCCTGTATATTTATACCTGCCTCTGGAATTTCCACTACATGCATCTGACAAAGTGGGTCTTTGCTCACAAAAGCTTATGGTCCAATAAATCTGTTAGTCTATTAGGTGCTGCAGGATTTCTCATTGTTTATGCAGATTCAGACTAACATGGCTACCCCTCTGATACTCTTTAGTGTAGCCACTGGAAGCTGACAGGAGAGCGCTCTTCACCCCCAACAAACACTGGCGCTTGGGTAGGTGTAACTTATGTCACCTGGGGGGTGGCTCATTCACATTGGCTGTGTCTAGACTGGCCAGTTTTTCCAGAAAATCAGCCGCTTTTCCGGAAAAACTTGCCAGCTGTCTACACTAGCCACTTGAATTTCCGCAGAAGCACTGACTTCCAACTGTAAGAAACCAGTGCTTCTTACAGAAATACTATTCTGTTCCCGTTCAGGCAAAAGTCCCTTTTGCGCAAAGCTTTTGTGCAAAAGGGCCAGTGTAGACAGCTCAGATTTGTTTTCCGCAAAAAAGCCCCGATCGCGAAAATGGCCATCGGGGCTTTTTTGCAGAAAAGCACGTCTAGATTGGCACGGACACTTTTCCGCAAAAAGTGCTTTTGCGGAAAAGCGTCCGTGCCAATCTAGAAGCTCTGTTCCAAAAATGCTTTTAATGGAAAACTTTTCCGTTAAAAGCATTTCCGGAAAACCATGCCAATCTAGACGCAGCCATTGAGTGATGAAAGTGGCACTGACATATGAGGTAGTGCACATATGGGTTAGAAGCTCAGTGATTTAGGAAACAGGTTTAGTGGTGTAGGAAATGCAGGAACCTGAGGTCTGTAATAAGCCAAAGGAGATTCTGACCCTATGCGTCACTTTCACTAGGGAAGTTTATTTTTGTTATCGTGCAGCTGCAAACATTTTATCGGTTACACAGTTACTAAAATACTCCCTGGGGGCAAGGTCAGCAGCCAGTGCACTCCCAGCCCCACTCCCGAAGAGCCCCCTACCCTGCGCTGCTGCGGCAGGTGAAATGGCTCTATGGAGGGGAATCGATTTTAAAATCAGCTCCCCACACAGATTGGCTCCTGCTTACTGCCCCACACTGCTGCCTCTGATACAGAGGCAGCAGTGCAAGTCAGCAGCAGCCTCTGTCGGTGGGGGGAGAGAGAGGCACTGCTGACTCCCCCATGGACAGAGGCTGCTCTGGCATCCCACCTGCTCTCCCCCCGCCCCCACCCTGCTGCCTCTGATCAGTTTCAGACACACAAATCAGTTTCACGCATACAAAATGGGAAGGGACTGCCTAGGAAGGAGCACTACAGAAAGGGAGCTAGGGGTCATAGTGGACCACAAGTTAAATATGTGACAACCATGTGACACTGTTGAGAAAAAGGCAAATATCACCATGGGATGCATTAACAGGTCCACCTCACCCCATCATGCTTGTATTCGCCACTTTGGTTCCCCAGCCAGTGTCTCTAATCTCACCTACAAAAGTTTCTCTACTCCCTCCCCTTAGTCCCCATGGCAGGGGACCCAAGGGTCAGAGACTAACTTGCCCCTAGGGCAGCACAGTTCAATAGTCCCAAGGCAACTCAATGGTCAGATTCTATTAAGGGATGGTAGACAGGGGAAAGGTTTATATCCCTCAGCAGCAGGTCCAAGCCCTCCCACTCCACTGGACCCTAGCACAGGGCTCAGTTAGTGGCTTTCTATAGCCACTGAGTCAGCAGAGAAAGCTCCAACCACAACACACTGACTCTCCAGCACAAGCTCACTCACCTTGTAGCCATCACCACTCCTGGGCTGCATCTGGTGTCTCTTCTCACTAATGGATCTCCAGATCCCCTCCTCAGTATGGAACCCATGATGTCTCTAGGCACATCTGGCCTCCAGCTTGCATGGTAACGCCAGGAGCGGCCCGAGGCCAGCTGCAGCACTTGGTGCAGGCGGAAGGTGCGATCTATGCCCCCACCTCCACGGCCGTCAATAGCCATGAAGTAATCACAGAGTGCCCCAGTGCCCCGTGACATCATCATCGGGTGCCTGGGGCTGCGGCACCCTAGGCAACTGCCTAGTTTGCCTAGGTGCACAGGCCACCCCTGGGTAACACCTCAGAATTTGGGTCATCTCTGGGGCTTGCCTGTAGCTGGCACAGCACAACCTCCCCCACCAGCCCTAACTGAGCTAAGCTGCTCCCTTTTATAGCAGTGCAGCTGGAGCATGCCCCATAAGGCTATATCTACACTTGCGGCTTCTTACACAAGTATGGTCATTCTTGCGCAAGAATCCGCAGAGCGTCCACACTGCCCGCCTGCTCTTGCGCAAGGAAATTTACAGTACCGAGTGGTAAGGGAGGGCTTCTTGTGCAAGAGCTGCACTCTTTTTTAACAGGTGTAAGCTCTCTTGTGCAGGAGCTCTTGCACAAGAGGGCAGTGTGGATGCTCGGCAGGGATTTCTTGCACAAGAAAGCCCTATGGCTAAAATGGCCGTCAGAGCTTTCTCGCACGGCGCTCTTGCACAAAAGCACAGCTCGCACATGGCAGTGTGGACGTGTTCTTGCGCAAGAAGCCGCCAGTATAGACAGAGCCTCAGGGTGTGGCCTTCTCAGTCCCCAGGGCTGGTTTAACCCCTTCCTGCTCAGTGTGGGAACACTTAGCCTCATCACAGCAAGACATGAGAAGTGATACTTCCACTCTACTCTGTGCTGATTAGGCCTCAGCTGCAGTATTGTGTCCAGTTCTGGGCACGACATTTCAGGAAAGATGTGGAGATGTGAAGAAGGAACAGAGAAGAGCAGCAAAAATGATGAAAGGTCTAGAAAACATGAGCTCTAAGGAAAGACTGAAAGGCTTGAGTTTGTTTAGTTTGGAAAAGAGAAGACTGCGAGGGGACGTGATAGCAGCTTTCAAGTGCCTAAAAGGAGGGAGGGAGAAAAATTGTTCTCCTTGGTCTCTGATGATAGGACAAGAAACAATGGGCGTACATTGCAGCAAGGGAGGTTTAGGGAAAATGTGCAAGCTGTCAGGGGCTATGTTTACACTGGCAGCTTCTTGTGCAAGAACAGCTGTTCTTGCACAAAAACTTGCCGGCTGTCTACACTGCACGAGCGTTCTTGTGCAAGTAAATTTACAGTATAGCATTGTAAAACAGGGCTGCTTCCGAAAGAGTTATTCCTCTCCCTGCGAGGAATAAGCCCTTTTGCGCAAGAGCTCTTCCACAAGAGGGCAGTGTAGACAGGCAACATGAATTTCTTGCACAAGAAGCCCCTCTGGTTAAAATGGCCATCAGAGCTTTCTTGCACAAGAGCGCGTCCACACTGCCATGCATGCTCTTGCACAAAAGCACACCTCTTGCACAAAAGCACATGGCAGTGTGGACACGCTCTTGTGGAAGATTTTTTTGCACAAGAACTCTTCCACAAAAGAGTTCTTGCGCAAGAAGCCACCAGTGTAGACGTAGCCAGGGTGGTTAAGCAGTGGAATAAATTGCCCCCTGGAGATATTTAAGAGCAGGTGAGACAAACACCAGTCAGGGATGAAATAGACAGTGCTTGGCAGGAGACTGGACTTGATGAACTCTTGAAGGCCTTTCCAGTTCTATGATTTTATGACTTTCAATAGACTCAAGGGACTCAGAGAGAGTCAAAGGTATTAACCTGATGCTGTCACTGTACAGCATTAGGCAAGTTAAACAAGGTGTTTGGTTTGGTATACAGGCAGTCCCCGGGTTACGTACAAGATAGGGACTGTAGGTTTGTTCTTAAGTTGAATTTGTATGTAAGTCGGAACTGGTACATATTGTAGGGGAAACTCTAGCCAAACATTTCTCCAGAGCTCAGTTTTATTCTCCCACATCTCACTTCCCTCAGTCCTTTATTCTCAAGCTGAGGTCTCTGCTGAGAAAAGCCGCTCCGCATCTCCCTGGTCTGCTGGGGGGGGGGGGGGGGGCGCTAGTTTCGCGTCTCCCTGGTCTGCTGGGGGGAAGCAGCTAGTGTGGGGTTGCCTCACCCCGTTTGTAAGTAGGGATCCGATGTAAGTCGGATCCATGTAACCCGGGGACTGCCTGTATAACATCTCAGCCAGCTTCGTGCCATGGCAAACACACTTTTTAAATCTTTGTTCATGTTTTATCCAAATAGAGAGAGAGAGAAAGAGAACAAGTTAAAACAATAGAAATGCTGAGTTTCAACGAGATTTTTATTTTAACAGCATCCCTTGTTCCCTTTCCCTTTTGATGGAGAGAGTTTTCAGAAGGAAAGTCCCTTGTGTGCCAGTCTCATTGATGTTCCTGAAGATAGAGGCAGCCGTCCTTTTGGGGACAATAGAAGGAATCTGCCAAGATGGGCTGGAGCAGTGATTGTTGTGTTTCTTGTTGAAGTCCAATCTCATTTCCCAGGAGCAAGACAAGGCAAATGTAAGCGGGGGAATGGTCCCGCTATTGGGGGAACTTTCCTGGCTTCTATACCACCCTGGTGAAATGGACCAGCGAAAGGATCTGAGTCCCCGCTCCCACTTCCTTTACCCCACGGCTTCCCTGATCCTGAGGGCTCCCCCTCCACTCTCCTGAGTAGCAGAGTCCTCGAAACCCCAGCAAGGCTGGGCCCAGGTTTCCTGGGGCTTAATCCCCGACCTTGTAGTCACTAGGGGCAGGAGTTAGGGTGTCCCCACTCCGGGGTGCTCTCTGCACACTGCATGCTTTCTTGGCCCAGTGATCATTTCATAAGGTTCAAAGCAAATACAATTTATTAAACATCAACTGATTAAAGAGAAAAGAATAAGAAACAATGAGAATGGTTAAATGAGAACACACAGCCCTGCTCTGCAGCACGGGGACATCAAAACAGCAGTCTGCAGAGTGTAAGGACAGTCCACAGTCTCCTCCTTATAGGCCCCTTAGAGGCCCTGGATGTGCTGCAGGGGGGCTGCAGGCTGGACATGCCTGCTCTGGCAGTTACCACACAGCCTCAAGCTCTAAGTGGCCAGACCCCTCTCCCAGTCTGGCCTGCTGGGCCTCTTGGCTGGTGATATCTCCCTGCCCAGAGCCTCTCCCCCCACTTTGCTGGTCGCAGCTGCTCACCACACCCAGCTGCAGGCTGTGCTGCTTTGCCAGTCTCCAGCTCCTTGCGCTACTTCTCTGTTCCTTTTGGCTCTCTGAGCACTGCCAGTCTGCTGCTCAACACAGGGTCTGCGCTCCATAGACTGTGTGCCTGGCTCTGTTGCTGCAGGACTGCCTCTCCACACAGCTTGCTCCTCTTAGCTGTCTCTCAGCTCTCTCCTTGCTCAGAGAGACCCAGAAAAATCCCAGCTCACAGGGAGGACGGGGCCTGGCCTCTCACTTTCCTCACTGGCCTGTCCAACCTGTCAATCAGGCCGAGCTGGAATGTTGGCTGCTTTCCATTGTCTCTGGGGACTGTCAGTCTCATGGACCCTTCCCCTTTTGATACTAGGAGCTGGTGAACCAAAAACTTCACAGAGTTTTAGTAAGGGGCTAACAGTTCCCTTACACAAACACACACAAATGGGGAAAGAAAAGAGCAGCAAAGGTGCTCAACTCTGACCACCTTCCCAGAACCAGCACCTCCTCCTGCACCCCGATCCTCCCAACCCACCCTCCAGACCCAGCACCCAACTTGAGCCCCATCCCAGAGCCAGCACCCGATACCCACTCCTGAATCCCAAGTCCCTGCCCTAGCTTTACTCCCCCTCCCAGAATCATCACCCACACCCCAAGCCCTAGCTCTGAGCCTGCTCCCAGAGCTCACACCCCAAAACCCCACCCCAACCCTTGAGCCCCTTCTTAGAGCCAGCACTCCATATCCCCTTCTGTACCCAGAACACCATCAGCACCTCAGCCCCCTACTCCACCCCTCCCAGGCTACATATTCCTTCCTGCACCCTGGGCTCCCCCTGCACCTGCTCCAGCTGTGACCCCCCCCCCCAGAGTCAGCACCCCATACCCACTCCTGAACCCCAAAGCCCTGCAGACCAGTAAAAGTGAGTGAGGGTAGGGGAGTGCAAGCGATGGAGAGCGGGAGATGGAGTGAGCAAAGCAGGACTTTGGGGAAAGGGCAGGGCATGGGGGAAGGGGACAAGGAGAGATTTTGAGTTCCGCTTCAATTGCCAGAGTGATCTTGGGCATAGACATGTTGGGGACCCCTGGTGTCCAGTCTCAGTGCAGTGCTGTGTGCATGAGTGTTGTGAGATAGACTCATGCGTGTGGCCTTGGGGTCTAGGCCCCTCCCCTCGCTGCATCATTTCCTCCTAACTACCAAGGGAAACAGTGATTTTTCCATCTCTTTGTGTCTTCTAGGGAAGATCAGAGGCCTTTCCTAAATGTGCTTTGGTTCCCAACTCACTACTGTGCCATACAGGAGGCCTGTGATATGGGAAGAGGGAGGGAATCATGAAAACCTTTGTGAAATTTCGGGGTTTTTCTAAATTACTTTTTTCGACTGCCAGCTCTAGTGTCCTATAACAAATCAAACCTGAACTTCCCATAATGCACCTGTGCAAAGACCAGAGCTGCCTGTTTGGGCCGTGCAGTGCAAATGAACCCGTGAGAAAGGGGTGGGGGACAGCAAGCGATGGCGAGGGGGAAATGGAGTGAGTGGGGGCGAGGCCTTGGCAGTGGGTGGGGTCTCGTCTGTGGGCAGGGCAGTGGGTGGAGCAAGCGTGTTTGGTTTTCTGGAATTAGAAAGTTGACAACGCGAGGCCCCCTGCCACCACCCCACATGGTGTCCCAGCCCCCTAGTCCCGCCTCTACTTAGCCACTGAGAGCTGGCTCTTCTCCCCCTGCCCCAATCCTGCATGTTCCTTTGTGGGTAGGCATCTGAATGACAGCCAGGCCTCCCAATGAAAGATGACTGTGCTGTCTCGGCCAGCCTATGGGAGCTTGAAGTTGCTGGCCTCTTCCATGTTGGGTGGGGATGGGCAAATACTAGGAACTCAGTGCAGGGCAAAGAGATCAGTAAATCTTAGGGGGGCCTGATCTTGTGCCCAAAGTTCCCAGCCCCCTTTCCCATTCCCAGAGGTCCCCTTCTTCTTCCCCCAGCTCCCAGAGGGCCTCCGTATCCACAGCTGGCCCTGAGCAGCAGCAATGCCAGGCGCTTGGTGCATCCAAGTCAGTTCCCCAGGGTGGGTGCAGGAGGGAGGTGCAGGGATTAGTTGCAATGGGGTGCAGTGGCTGGGGAGCCCATGAGGGGCAAAGGAAATAGGGGGTACCATGCCCACAACCCTGATAGGAGTGGGGAAGTACTGTTTTCCCCAGTTTACACATGATATAACTGAGGTTAAGTGGCATGCCCAAGGTTAAATACAAGTCAGTGGCACAGCTAGAACTAGGTCTCCTGACACCCAGCTTCCAGCTCTAACCAGTAGACAACACTGCATCCTTTTTGCTCCCCCCCTCTCTCTCTCGAGCTGGTTCTGGGAAGGAAGGAAGGAAGGAAGGAAGGAAGGAAGGAAGGAAGGAAAACAGGATTTGTCTGATGCTGCTATGCTCAATGCCCGCCCCCCCCCCCCACTCCTTCATGTGCACACATAGAGACAAAATCCACCCAGTTCCAAAAGCTTTACCTCTAATTCCTTGGGGGCTTGAGCTCACTTTGGCAACATATAGCTGCAGACTGCTGAATGAGGCAGGATGCCTCATGCCAGCTCCAGCCCCACGGGCATCACAGAGTGGATGGCAGACTCTGAAGCACAGAAGCACCGATGCTGGATCTCTTTAGCCCAGAAGTTAAATGGGTGATGAGGGTGACACAGGGTGTGCTGGGGGAAGCAGAGGAAATGTGGATGGATCAGTGCAGCAGCAACAGCTGGCAGGCTATTGCTGAATCATGGAGCGCTGAAAGCAGATTAAACGTGTTCTCTCCAAATACCTAGTCTCCAAAATACAATCTGTTTGGAACAAATCAGGGCTCAAACTATCCTGGAAAATATCCTGCCTGGAACATGAACACCAGAGAGTGACGGGAGAGACAAGGACGCAGCAGGAGAGGGGAGGGATGTATGAACCGAGATCTGACCACGACACCCTCAAACATTTCAGGGAAGCCCTGATCCTATGGCACGACCCCATCTCTGGTGTGTATGAATGTGTCACTCATGTGGGGGGGTGCTCAGTAGTAGGACATGGGAACAACAATGGGCAGGAGAGGAATGTACCTTGTTTCTGTTCCGGCTGTTGGAGAGTACATGGTAGGTTGTACGTATGAAGGGTTGCAAAATTGCTCTCAGGTCTGTTTTTCTAACTGTCTGTAGCATGTCTCTCAGTGATGAGCAACGTAGGCCAGGGAGCGGGCCGCATGAGTGGCCCTCCTGCATCTCAGTGGGACGCAAGGTTGTCATAACTAAGACAGTTTCCCGGGACAGAACAGTTTGCTCGCTGCATTTGCGTATCTAGAATGTGTAGGTTGTGCCGACTGAACCGTAGCAGTGCTCTGATTGGATGCAGAGGGAGCACACGGCTTTCACACACAACATTGTGTGCAAACAGCCCGCACCTCACTTCCCATGCCCTGGCTTGGGATGCGTGTCACTTTAGTAATAGTGGTAGGAAAAAACTGATGCAGACTGAAACCAGCGGAATCTGGCAACCCTGTGTGTGGGTAGCAGTGAACATAATGCCTCAGGGGCCACGCATGGAACCCTGACGGGCCGCATGCAGCCCACAGGCCGTAGTTTGCCTACCCTTGGTCTATTTATTGCTCTGAGCAGTCTGCTCCTGTGCGTTCCTGCAAGCAGAAAAACATAAGATCTTACTACCAGGGAGGCAGAGAACACTGGGACTGGAAGTCACGATGGCCGGGCCCTATTCCCCACTCTGTTACTGTCTCTCTGCAACAAGGTGGCTGCAATGGAGGGAAGGAGAGAGAAATCCATACTCAGGCACTAGAGACATCTAGGAGCAAGCAGGCTCTCATGGAGAGTCCTGGAAGTTAAGACTTTGGATGCCAGACTGGGAATGGCTTGACAAAGTAGTAAAGGCCCCAGGCAGGAACACCTGGGAAGGGGACACAACATCTTTATTTTGTGTGTGGACTTTTTGGGGGATGCACTTGAAAACTTTGTTTTGAATCTTTTGTTAATTTAATAAAGCACAAGCTGAGAAGGGATAGGAATGGACAAAAGTTTGGGGTGCGTGTGTGCGGTTTAGGCCTTGTCTACACTGGCACGTTCTGTCGAGAAAAACTGCCTTTGAACAACATAAAACCTCAGAGAATCCACATTACAGTGCGACAAATGTCCCGACGTGTGGCTGTTTTTCCTGACAAAAAACTTGCATCTCTGTGAGGGGCTTTTGTCTTTTCCCCTCTATTTCCCCTCTATTTCCTGTCGAAAAGAGCCAGTGTGGACTCTGTTGTTTGTTTTGTCAAGAGAACTGGCTTCCAGTATCCCACAATGCCTGCCCTGACTGACTGGCCGTGACTATTTGCGCAAGAACACTGATGTTGTAATGTACAAAAATCAATGCTTCTTGCGCAAATACTCTGATGCTCGTGCTCAGGGATAAGCCCTCTTGTGCAAGTATTCTTGCGCAAGAGGCCAGTGTAGACAGGAATGTTAATTTCTTGTGCAAGAAAGCCCGATGGCTAAAATGGCCATTGGAGCTTTCTTGCACAGGAGAGCATCTATACTGGCACAGATGCTTTTGTGCAAAAGCAAATCTTTTGAGCAAAGGCACATGCCAGTATAGACGCTCTCTTGCGCAAATACTTTTAACGGAAAAAATTTTCTGTTAAAAGTATTTGCGCAAAATCATGCCAGTGTAGACGCAGCCTTGGTGTCTTGCTCTCTGTTCCACTCAGTGTAGCATATAGTGACACTGGCTTAAACATAATGACTTTTAACAACTGGGGATTCTTTTTATTTGCTTTCTGATTTCTAACATTTTAGGGGCACCGGTAGCTTTTCCTGTTCAGTTTTTCTCTGCAATTACAAAGGCTAGAATTTTTGTTCTAATGCAAGCCCAGAGCCTGACCTAATCCCATGACTCCAGGAGCATAGTACCATAGATTGTGAGACTCAGAATAATATCATGATGGTTTGTAAAAATGCACGAGCAGCTGGGTAATTAGCACTATATACCTGCATGTTTGGCGTGGGTGTGTTTTTTGTGGCTTGGGTTGTGACGTGTCGAGTACAGGTGTTGAGTGCCTGGTTCAGCACGTGTGCTGGGGTCTGTTGCTGGCAAGGTTTGCAAGCCAGCTTTTACATCAAAGAGGTTTATTTTGAGGGATGCTAAATCCAGACTGCTCTGCTAAATTATTAAAACACTTCAAGACCTGAGTGATAGATATTGACAAAGGGGCGTGTTCCTGTAGTTCTTAGGCAAAATTCCCCCTGAAGAGCGGTGCAGGATTCAGCTCAGAATGATTGTAATTCCAGTTGCCTCTGATATTGATTATTGCTGGGGTGATGTTCTGAGAATAGCTCACTTAAACAGAGCAGGGGCCGGCTGTCAGACTGAATCACAGCTATACTGTGGCAGATGAATCACACAGTAGTGTATTGGAAGACCCGAAGACTGGAGAAGAGGGAAGAACAAGGAAATCTGCAAAGCAGGCTCTGTAATATTCTAATTACTTCTGCGCAACCAAGTGCAAAGAAGAGCAAGCCAGAAATAAAATGTGCGTGGAACATTAAAATAGCAGAATGATTGAAATCCGAATAGGAAGCTGTCATCCTGACAGCCTGATGGTTTCTAGGAGAGCCATAATAAATGCAGTGCAGCATTTGCATACGTGAGCAAGGCAGGAGACTTTCCAAAGTCGTTGTAGGGGAAGTGCTGTTCAAAAAAGAAGCTCAGGTCATTTTCTTTATTCTTAGAAAGGGAATTTAGTCTGTGGGTTACACAATGCAAGGAAGTAGCAGTCAGGACTTCTTTGTTAGTACCTCTACAATAGTCCCAACTCCATCATTGTTTATCCATTTATAAACTGGGTAACATAATATTCACCCACCTGAAAGGCGTGATGGGAAAATTGCCAATTGCCTCAGATGAAAAGGTGCTAGATACGCACAAAGGGTTATTTCCCAGCAGGAGTCCAAAGTATCCTCAAATGGACAGCTCCTGGCACTGTTCATGACTGAGGCATGAATGAAGCAATGAGGGGAATGAAACAATGTCCATCTGCTAATATGCTTCTAGAGCATGGATTCCCAAATGGGGGTGTGTGCCCCGCTGGGGGGGCGTGAAGAAATTCCGGGGGGGGGGCACGAGGCAATCAAGGTCGTTCCCCCCCCCCTCCAGTTTTGCTGCTATTTTTGTTTTTTGGTCAGTTCCTTTTTTTTTTTTTGCTCAAAAGGGGAGGGGAGCGTGAGGCTTTCTCAAAAATCAAAAAGGGAGCATGCTGCCAAAAAGTTTGGGAACCACTGTTCTAGAGGTTGGTTAGCTGTGTTAGCACAGCACCGAGGATCCTAACTTAAAAGCCAGGACATCTGGGTTCTCCTCACAGAGCTGCGAGGTGATTGTCGGCAGTCACTTCTCCTCTCTGTTTGCCTGTTTGTAAAATGTGGATAATTATACTCAAATTTTCTTTTGGAAAGTGCTTTGGAATCTATGGGTTGTGATGGGCATGTCCTTGGTATTGTCAACCATTGTGCTGGTCATGCCACTGAGCCTGTCTATCTGCCTTTTGGGGCACCCCATACCCTATCCACTAGGCCAGAAGCTCTGGTCACCCCTAGCCAAGGCACAGAATTAGGGTAACAGTCCCCCAGCAAGGCAAGCAGATGCTGAGCCAGCTCAGGTCTGGGAGAGCTCAGTTATAAGACCATTGACAGCACCCAGGAATATCCCCACAGAGGACCAAACCCCCAAATAAATCTGTCTTGCGCTGTATAAAAATTTTAACCAAGAAAGCCCATAAGGTCAGCCCCCTCCATCAAGGAAAAAGGGAGATGCACAGTGATTGCTCCTCCACCCCCCAGGTAATAATTATTTACATTGGGCTTGATAATAAACAAAAGTGCTTTTATTAGATATAGAAAGTGGGATTTATGTGATTGCAGGTGAAAACAGACAAATCAAAGTAAGTTACTACGCCAAAATAAACAAAACATACCAGCTAATCCTAATACATGCAGGCTAGGTCTACACTAAAGGGGAAGGTCGAATTAAGATGTGCAATTCCAGCTACATTAATTACATAGCTGGAGTAGACGTGCCTTAATTCGAGTTTCCTCGCCATCCTCACAGTGGGAGGCCGACGGGAGCCAATGCTTCCATTGGCTTCCCTTACTTCTTGCAGGAGCAGGAGTATCAGCCATCAATGAAGGTGCCCTCTGAGTTTGATATACTGCGTACAGATGTGGTTGCCTCATCTAAAAAAAGATATAGTGGCATTAGAAAAGGTTCAGAAAAGGGCAACAAAAATGATTACAGGTTTGGAAAGGGTCCCATATAAAGAGAGATTAAAAAGACTTGAACTTTTCATCTTAGAAAGAGGAAACGAAGGGAGGGATATGATAGAGGTCTATAAAATCATGACTAGTGTGGAAAAAGTGAATAGGGAAAAGCTATTTACTTATTCCCACAATATAAGAATGAGGGGTCACCAAATGAAATGAATAGGCAGCAGGTTTAAAATGAACAAAAGGAAGTTTTTCTTCACTCAGCGCACAGTCAACCTGTGGAACTCCTTGACAGAAGATATTGTGAAGACTAGGACTTTAACAGGGCTCAAAGAGACCTAGATAGATTCATGGAGGTTAAGTCCATCAATGGCTATCAGCCAGGATGGGTAGGAATGGTGTCTCTAGCCTCTGTTTGTCTGGAAATGGATGACAGGAGAGGGATCACGGGAGGATTACCTGTTGTGTTCCCTCCCTCTGGGGTATCTGGTACTGGCCACAGTCAGCAGACAGCATACTGGCCTAGATGGACTTTTGGTCTGACCCAGTACAGCCTGTCTTATGTTCTTATGTTCGATTTAGCAGGTCTAATTCCGGAAGATAAATCATGGCAGCATCAATCTTTCCCAAAGTGAAGAAATGGCCTAAGAATCTTGTTACATGCAAGTTTTTACCCTAACAATTGTTCTAAACATCTCTTTCACAAGCTAGGCAGCCTCCTAGCTTGGGCCCAATTCTTCCCCGTTTAGTCTTAGATGTTTCCAGCAGGCATCTTGGGTGATAAGTAAGGGGTCTCCTGGCATCAGGTAACTACCTTAATTGTTTGGTTTCCCACCTTTATATTCCTTTTGCTCAAGGCAAGAATTCTTTGTGTTCGGTTTAAATTTTTCTCGTCTTGAGTGGAAAAGTACCAGATTCAAAATGAGTCACAGCATCAGGTGGTCTGACCACATGTCCTGGCAGGACCAATCATAAGCCAGGCTTACAGAAAAACAAAACCATTCACAAATCATTATTGTGACCTCCGGGCCATTAAGGTCTTAAGTACCACTAATGGCTCTCACTGCCAATTCTAGATTATAAAGAGATTCATACTTCACATTTCTAACTTCACATACAAGAGTGACACATGCACAGAAATAGAATATATACATTCAGCAGATTGGACCTTTAAAAATGATAAATTTCATGGTGTAGGGCACCTGGCATTGGTAGCTGTCAGAAGACAGGCTATTGAGTTAGATGGGCCTTTGGTCTGATCCAGTATGGTCATTCTTATGTTCTTATGTATTTTGCCTACATCATCTTCGAGTTATACATATTCATAATCCAATTGTCATAAAGCATAGGAGGCATGATATAGATGCTGCATCATTAATAGGATACTGCTCTAATTTAAATCAAATGTAGATTTGCCATTGATTTCAATGGCAGCAGGATCAATCCCTAATAATAAGTCAACTCAGAAGGATCACCACTGGGGACAATGAAAACAGCTGAGCACTTGAAAATGTGACTTCATTACTAATTACTAGGGGTTTTTTTCAGCCAGAAAATATCAGCATTTGTATTGAGTGTGGCGTTCAGCAATTCAGGAGCCCAAATTATTTCATGTTCAAGTACATAATTGTCCAGTTCCCAGCTTCCTATCTTGTCTGTTCAGTTTATATTTCTGCCTGTCCACCTTTAATTTCTGTGCGGCCTGTTTCACCAGGTGCAGCTGATGTGAAAAGAATGGAAAGAAATAAAGTAACTCTCAGTCCCGGAAAGTCAGTCACAGACTGATGTGATGTATGTGGTTCTTCACAGCTGAACTATTAACATATGATTGCAAATGAACACAGAACTTGGCTCAAAGGCTCACCTGAGCATGAATACAGCCAAGGGAATTTCTGCTCAGGTGCTTAAGGAAAAACATGCAATTATTTCATCAGATTTTAGTCCAAGGGGAGTAAGGCTCTGTCTCTCCTTTCTTTATTGCTCCCACAGGCTAGGGGAAGAGGCAACCAGTCTTTTCAAGATGATTTTCTTCATTCCTTGGGGGTACAAGTTCTATCAAAGGCAGAGTCAATAATTACAGCAGAGGATTTGCTGACTCATAAATTGTATTTGCACTCATCCTATGGAGGGCTGTTTTGGAGTGGCAGATAGAAGGTGAGGAGATAACTTTGTATGCAACAGCAAGCTGCGTCTCACAAAAGGGTCCTCATTAAATAACAACGCTATAATACAGGTTCCAGCAAAGGTCCCGTGGTCAAAATTGAGCTTGAATTTTGTCTCAGATTCGTTCCACGCATATGTAAAGCAACAACTCAGGATTTAAAATAGGTATAATTCCTCAATATTTCATTAGCCTGTCACAACATGTTTGTGCTTGACGGTGCTTAGAACACAACTGCTACCTTTGGAGGAGCAAGGAAGCGCTTTCTATTTTAGGTATAGTGCAGCAGCAGAGGGGATATCAAAACAGGTTTGCTAACTGGCAAGAGGGCTGTTAGTGGCACTAGCTGGCAGCCGGGGGCAGGCCGAGAGGTGATGCAAGAGTCTGATGTGGCGCTGATATCTGACAGACATGTGGCAGCCTTGTCAAACTCAAGAGTATGTTTAACAGTGTGACATGCACACACCGCCTGACCCCCAGGGAACGCGCCCATATGTTTCTCAGGTGCATTAAGGTCCAGCTGTTAGTTGTGCTGACAAAAGCAGGAAACATAAAGGAAAATATCCCAGCATGGGGGGTGATCACTGAGGCTGCCACCTCTGTTTACCAGCTAGGAGCAGATGTCATTTTCCCACTCCAGAATGCTCTCTTCTTTTTGACTGGCTCTGTGATCTCCTGTCAACCCAGCCCACACTAAGCTTTATTAACAAAGTCTTATATAATAATGTTATTGGCAGTCACGCTGCACTATCAGAGTGAGTGCTGAAACAGAGGATCTGCATTTCCGGGGCACTAGGCTCTACTGGCAAGTCACCTTTATTTTCCCATTGAACTGCTCTGTAAAGTTGGGGTTCCTCCAGACTGGGCAACGAGGAGATCAAATGAGCTCACCCCCTTCCTAGTTACTGCTGACCCCTGCCTTGTCAGTCCGACTTTCATCCCTGACTCATAACATTGTCTGAAGAGCAGATACTTTGCCTGTGTGAATTCTTCTCATGGCTAAGCTGGTAAATAGAGAGGATTTCAAGCTGTATACATCTCAGCAGAGCTCTGAAGACATATTGGAGGTCTCTAGGTGCCTTGCAAGATGGTCTCTAGCCAGCTGCCTGCCCACTTCCCTTCCCTTCCCTTCCATCTGTTTACTGATGATGCCCACAGAGTTAAACCACAATAACAGTCACCCTTCCAGGGGCATAGAGCCATTACTTAGGGCAGAATATTCAATGCCAAGTGAACGGAGCTGTGTGTTCGGGGGAAAAGGAGTGTGTCTGGGCGTGGCAAAGGAAGGCTAATACATTCAGACACCAAGGTGACGGGCATGGTCTGAACAGAAGAGAATACAACAATGCGGATATGAGGGGGGAGTGTTTGTACCTGGGCAGTGGGTCTATGTATTTGAGGAGAGTGTGGGGGTGGAGGGATGTCTGGGGAAGGGACATGTGTGGCTACAGAGGTATATCTGGGAGGGGTGGGCACTGGGGAAGGGGTTATGTGTATGGAGGGGGTGCATGTGCCTGAGTAGGGATGTGTGATTGGGGAAGGGGTGTGGCAGGGAAAGGGGCAGGGGAAAGGGTATCTGTGGAAGGGATGTATGCCTGGGTAAAGGGGGGTGTCTAAGTATGGATGGGGCGGGGATAGCCGGGAAGGGCTGCAGTCATGACTGGTGTGGAAAAAATGCACAAGGAAAAGTGATTTGCTTGCTCCCATGACATAAGAACTGGGGGTCACTGAATGAAATGAATAGGTAGCAGGTTTAAAACAAACCAAAGGAAGTTTTTGCTAAGAATTCAGACAAACATAAGAACGGCCACGGTCCCAATAGGCCAGGGCCAGCCTGAAACCAACAGAACAGGGCAGTTAGGAGTGATCCATCCCCTGTGGTCCAGGCCCAGCTTCTGACAAGCGGAGGTTTAAGGCCACCCTGAGTGTGGGGTTGCCTCCCAACAGCCAACAGCCACCGATAGACCTGCCCTCCAGGAACGTCTCTCCTTCTTTTTTGAACCCGGTTCTACCCAGTGTGTAAATTCCTCCTTTCACACGGGCTTACTGCAAAGCAGAGAGGCGAGGGGAGAGGGAAAGGTGGGGGAACAGGGCGGGGTGGGTCAGGGCGCGGCACCGGGCACCGATGGAGGGGGGCGGGGGGCTGAGTGACGGCGCTGCGGCTCCTGTGACTGGCTCAGGGAAGCATCTCTCAGCTCCGCGCCAGCCCCGGCTCCTTATAAGGGCTGGCACCCAGCGCCGCTGCCAGAGCATCCTAGCGCCGCAGCGCCCGGGGGAGAAGCGGGGCTCGGCAGCGGGGACCCCTCTTCCCCCCCAGGAGCAGCAGGCGGCTCTCCGGCGCGGGAGCGGCTGGAGCCGGGGCAGGAGCGGAGAGAGGACCCGCCCCCCACCTCCAGGGGACAGCGGCGCCCCCGATGACCGGCGGAGCCGCGGAGCCGCTGCCCGGCCGCGCCGGAGCGGGCAAGCCGCGGCGGCGGGCGGAGGAGGAGGCGGCGGGCGGCGCGGCGCTGCCCGGGGCGGTGCGGGCGCTGGAGCTGGCCGAGGCGCGGCGGCGGCTGCTGGAGGTGGAGGCCCGGCGGCGCCTGGTGCTGGAGCTGGAGAGCCGGGTGCAGCAGCTGCACCGCGTGTTCGTGCAGGCCGAGCTGCGCATGGCCAGCCGCGCCGAGAGCCTGGCCCGCCTGGGCAGCGGCGCCGGCCAGGCTCAGATCTACCTGGCGGCGCACGGGCAGCGCCTCAAGAAGAGCCTGCGGCGCTCCCGCAAGGCGCGGCCGCCCGCCCTGCTGGCCTCGGCGCTGGGGCTGGGCAGCTGCGTGCCCTGGGCGGGGGGCACGCTGCGCCGCGGCCGGGGGGGCGCCCCGGAGCCGCCCGAGTCCCCCTTCAAGAGGAGCCTGCAGGGGCCGCCGCCGGGACAGCAGGCGGCCTGAGCAGAGGGGGCGCCCGGCTGGGTCTCCCCCCCCCCCCCCGGGGCTGGGGAGGGCAGCGCGGCCCGGCGAGGTGCCCCTCCTGCGGGATGGGAAGGGCACCCCTGCAGCCGGGGGCGGGAGGGGTTCCCCCGCTGCAGCCCTCCGAGCTGGGAGCCGTCCCCTCTGTGCGGCGGTGAAAGTAACTTACAGAAATTCTGCCGGCTCTTGGAAGAGCTCCCTGCTGGCTCAGACAGCTCCTGCTTTACTTGCACCTCTGCCTCCCGAGGCCCGACTCAGCAGCTGTCTCTGGGGGGGGGAGGTGCTTTTGTAAATGAAGTTGTGCTGGACCTGCCCCCCTCTAAGTCTATACCCTCCCAGGTCAGGAGAGCCCTAAATGTGGGCAGGGGGTTCCCATAGTGCCCATCCGCTGAAAGATTCAATTCTCCTGGGGGGCCAAGTAGCACCCCCCACTCAGCATGCACAACTCCTATCCCACCTGTGAGGTGACTCGCCCCTCTCGTCCCACCAATACTGGCCGATTGTCTCCTCAAACCACCGGCAGCTCCTCCTAATCTGAAAAGAAAGAGTGAAGATTCATCAGGAGCCTAACCCACCCCAATATGCCACAGTCCCATGTCACATGTAGAAGATCCCAATGTGCTGCAGAAGGGATCAGTCTCTTTGGCTATTCCCAGGGTGCTTTCAGATCTAATAGGCCCTCCAGAGAGAGACTGCCTCCCGGGGACAGACCCTCCATGCCAGCTCCCACATAGACTCCAGTGTCTCCCACTTCATCAGCCTGCTGCTCTGACTCACTGCTGCATTTGGTCCCCTTTTGGTCAGGGGGGACTGGATCAAAGAATCCTGCCTTAATTTGCCCCTGCACATATCCAGCCTGAGACATCAGCTATCCACCTGGGGACATCACAACTGGACTGCACCAAACCGGATGCCCCTACAACAGTTTGGGACCATGTTTCAATTCCTGGACCAGAATCCACTGAGACTGTTTTTACAGAGACCAAGGAGGAACATTCTCCTATTCAGTGACTGTAATGACCACATAGCCTCCCAGCTGGGACACCAAGATGCTCCACCTGAGGGTGGCAGCACTTGGTCTGAACCAGTCTTCTGCAGCTTCAGATGAATGTTTCCATTGAGAAGCAATATATTCTCACTTTCAGACTGTGATTGTTACTTTCGGTGGTGCCCCATAACTATGAGCTAGACTGAAAACACGGTCCCATAGAAATCTTGGGAGAATTTTGCGGCTGACTTTCATGGGGCCATGGTTTGGCCTAATGTTCTTCAAGAGGTTTGTGCTCTCAGGATGAAACTTAGCCCCGGAAGAGGGCTAGCACTAGGCCTAGGCATTGCTTCCATCAGACTTGGCCCTCCATGTCCTCGACTTGAGCTCTCCTTGCCTAAGCCCACGGTTATGGGACTGAAGTGATGCATATGCTTTGCACAGGTATGAAGTTCACTCAGAAGGAACATTACAATAAGCAACCTTGACACGTCCTTATAAGCCCTTCAAGGGCAAGATTGTTGAGCTCTGATGACAAATTCTAGTGCTGGAAAGTCCAGGCTGGATACAAAGAACAGAACCATTTTTCAAGCTCTGTGCAGAAATAGACAATCAACATGTGGAAGAAAAAAATCTCAGAAACTATGGTGAAGTGTGTGTCTCTGTACTGGATTTCATCCATCACTCTGGCTTCTATTGCTCACTTTGCATGGGACTCTGACTCCTGCTAGAAGCAGTTTCTTTCATCCCTTTATTTTTTTAAACATGAAGATCCTTTTTTTTTTTAATCACACTGACTCATAAAGTAATGTAGAGACTACTTGTGTGTGTGAGTGAGAGAGAGAGAGACATACACAGAAGGTCTGTTACATAATCTATGCTGGATGGGCCCGGAGCAGCTACTGCAGCCGGACGAACTGAATATACACAAGTTGCACTTTGGTACTTTATAGCAAGCACATTCTGGAAGTAGGCACTTGCATAAATAAACAGCTATATATTTTATTCATTATATATGGTATCTTGAGAGGTTGCTTTAAATATGGAAGGAGGGTGGGATAGGAAAACTGCAAAATCAGACTCAGCAACTGCTTGTAAATGACGTACCAGTGCAAATCTCCTCTAACCCGTCTGCCCAACTGTCCTTTGCTAGCTGGGCTCTGCGTCCCTTTTGGCCTCTCTGTCACAGGAGTCTTCCTACTTTTAGTGGTTTGTGTAAGTTGCACTAGAACCACAATCACTGGACCAGGAATATCTATTATGCTGGTGCCTTGGGACACTGGGCACATATCTAGGTCTAGTCTGCACATTGCAGACCTATATCGGGGATAACTGTATCGCCATGGGGTGTGAAAAATCCATACTCCTGAGCAATGTAGCTAACTAGATTTACACCCCTGTGGAAACCTTGATATGTCAGCAGGAGAGCCTATCCACTCAACGTGACTACTGCCTCTTGGGGAGGTGACTTAACTGTGCTGACAGAAGTGCTCTCTCCCGTCAGTTTAAAGCATCTTCACACCAACCCGCCTTTTTAAGTGCAGACTTGCCCTTGGTGACTGAGTCCGTATCAGGCAGAGCTTGCACCTTGAAGACAAGCTCCAACAAGCAGGGGAAACAACCGCCGGGCATGTAGTAGGGAAAGGCGGGCTGGGTGACAGATGTACTCATTGGTAGTTCTCTTAGCATGCCACCTGCTGGGCTTTAGTGAGGGGACAATATACAGGACGGGGAGTTTCCTAGGCATTGTTTTTTCTCCTTACGTCTCTCTGGGTACGTCTACACTGCAGTGTTTTCCTAGAATAACGGCCGTTATTCCTCAAAAACAATACTAGCATCCACACGGCCGTTGTGTTATTTCGACAAAAAGTCGAAATAACGGCGGGCTTTTTCCAATGGCGGTAAACCTCATTCTATGAGGAATAAGGCTTTTTCGGGAAAAGCTTTTTCGGGAAAAGGCAAGTGTGCATGCGGAGGAGGGAGTTCTGTCAAAAGAGAGGCCTCCAGGAAATAACATGTGTTCCCTGCTGGCCACTCCGTCCACACTCATCATAACTCTATAGTTCCTGTCTCCCAGCATCCCTCAAAGCTGCAAACACCTGGCACAGGGCTTGTGGCAGGAAGGCAGCTCCGGGAGCTGCAACACACCACCCGGCTGCCAGTGCCTGACATGTGGGCACCAATGTCCCAACCACAAGCCCCCAAGAGCCCATTGGCCCTCCCAGGGAGCATGCACAGCACTCCCGGGAGCCTGCCAGGGGCCAGAAAAGGCATGTACCGTCCTGGTCTGGGGTGGAGATCCTGGCCCTCCTGGAGGTATGGGGCGAAGAGGAGACTCTCCAGGATCTCCACCCCAACCGGCACAATACCAACATATATGGCCAGATGGCTGAGACCCTGGCCACGAGGGGCCTCCACCAGACTCTTGAGCAAGGTTAAGGAGGTCGGGCAGGGCCACGCCAGGGCAAAGGAGCGCAGCTCTCACTCCAGGGCACTCTAGACTGGGCCAAATAACGGAAAAGCCTCTTCCGGAAAAGCGCTCGGAAAAAGCCCTGGGCTGTGTCTACACTGCACCCCTTTTCCGGAAAGATTCCTCTTAAAATCAGGAATAAGGGACCTTTCGGAAAAGGCTTTATTTTCCAAAAGATCCCATCTAGACTGGCGCTTTTCTCCGGCAAAGCCCCGAACCGGAAAAAAGCGGCAGCAATGTTTCTACAAATGAAGCGGGGGATATTTAAATCCCCCGCTTCATCTGCAATTCCGACTTGTCTCATCTGCATCCCTTTTCTGGAAAAGGAGTGCAGTGTAGACACAACCCTGTAGTCTAGACCTAGCCAAGAAGAACATTCTGGGTGGTTACCAGGCACATATATCAGCTTGTGATCTAGTTAAATACCTGCTGAGTTTGTGCTTGGGGGCAGCTTTCCTGCTCTGTTTCATTTGTAACTTTCAGTTACAAAATAAAAAATTTAAAAAAATAGAGAAAGAGAAGGACCAACTGTAACCGTTTTCTTAAAGCCCCCCCCGAGTCTGGGTGGGACACCGTCCTAAGTGGGAGCTCCGCTCCCTGTCAGGGCCTCTGGCCTTATTGCAGCACTCCTGCCGCCAGAGTGGGTCAAGCCTATGTGTATCCCCAGGGGGACCGGGAAGGGGGCTCGGGCCCTCCCTCACTCCGAGCCCCGACCCAGGGCCCTGAGAGAGGGGACGTGCATCCTCTTCTGTCAGTGGAGGGGGTCAAGTTTCCCCCAAACCCTCCACTCGCGGGGTTTCGCGGCCCCGCCCTGGGTCCCTTCCTCCCGGTCAATGTCTTTGCGGATTCCCCCAGCGTGGGGACCAGCTTACCCTCCGTCCGCTTCGGAGGCCTCCTGGTTGCACGGACTCCTCGGAGTCTGGGTCCTCTCGCCGGTCCTGGGATTCCCCTCGGAGCCAGACACCCTCCTCCTCCTCCCGGCCGTGGCCGGGGCCTTTTTGAATCCCCCGCTCCTCGGCACTTTGGCCTGACGTCACCACTGCGTCCCGGCCCCCGTCCTGCTTGGCGTCTTGGCCGGCGCCTTCACTGACGCCGACCCGGGCCGTCCATTATCGGTCGTGCTGGTGCTCGGCGCTACCGTCCGGCGCTCAGCGGCGCAATCCCCGCCGCCCAATCTCCCCTCCCGGACTCTGCCCCCCTCCTCGGGGCTTATCTCAGTGCGGGGGGTCCGACCGGCGGGGGGTCCGCCTACCCCGTCACACTAACCTGGAAAGCAAAGAACAGGGCTCCCGTGAGGTACGGTGCCAGCTCCCAGTAACTCTAGTGGGCAGCATGGCCAACCCCAATGGTCAAAAATCACAAGTTAGCCCCTACCCTCCTCCCCGGCATGGTCAGACTAGTTTACAAACCATGAGATTTAAAAAAAATAATTATTTTGGTTTCCCTCTGCCCCCGGTTCGTAAGCCTGTAACAACAGCATTGTCAAGCTTTCCTCTGCCACCACGAGGGCCTGTTTGAAGGACAAGGTGAGGGGCCCAGGAAATCCCACGATTCCAGGAGCTGCGGCTTTTATGTTCAAAGTCCACTTAGCGTGGAGGAAAGCGGTGTGTCTGGTTTGTTTATAACAGGAACTCAGGCAGCAGCGGCGGATATAAGGCAGGGCGGTTGCCCCGGGCCCTGCGCTTCAATAGGCCCCGCGCGAGCACCGGTGTTGTAAAACTCTCATCCGCCCTGCTCAGAGCAGGGTCGGCAGCCTGGGGCCCGCGAGGGAACCCCGCCCCCCCGCCCCCACCGTAGCAGGCAGCCCGCACAGGAGCTGCAGTAGCCAGAGCAAACCCCACGCTGGTTGGGTCCGGCCGCATGGCAGCAACAGTCCCGTCCCCCCCCCCACGCAGAACAGAACAGCGGGGCGGGGCCCTTTGTGGTGCAGGAGCTGCGAGCCGGCAGGGGAGGGTCCCTCATGGCTGCTTCCCTCCCCCCCCACCCATTGGCCGGACCTGGAAAAGGGCAGCTGTGGGAACCTACTAATCACCGCTCCCCTCAGGCTTTTAATTCCCCAGCACATGACTGGTTTTTCTATAGGGTCAGTGTCCCCGAACCCAAGAAAGGTTTCCCACCCCTGCCACAAATACAGGAGGCCCCTGCTTTATAACAGCCCGATTTACGACCCTACCTCCCGCCCCCACCACCACCACCACCACCATTATGACCTATTTCCGAAGTGGGGAAGGGGCCAAAATCTCCCGACTTACGTCCTTGGCCTATTGTAAACGCAGGCTCCAGTTCCGAGTAGGGTTGCCAGGTGTCTGGTATTGGCCCTGAGAGACCAGTATTTGTGGCTTGTCTGGTAAAAAAAAAAAAACAGAAAATACGGGACCAGTAAAATGTCTGATATTTTCAGTTTTTCTCAGCTGGAAAGCCACTTGGGACATTCTTCCCCTGCCCTGTCTGGTGGGGGTGGGAAGTGTAAGATTTAAAGGTGCCATGATTATTTGGGGGGGGGGGGGAAGGCGCTTTTTTTGCTCAACATTTGGATATTCCCCCCTTTTTTATTAATGCAAAATTTTGTTTAAAAATGAATTACAATATAATTAAAATAAAAATTATCAAACTAAATTAAGTTTCTATCAAATTTACCCAATTCACATTTAATATGAAAATAGCCTTCAATTTGCACATTTCACGCCTTTTTTTCTATTTTTTCTCCAAAGGGGGGCCCTGGGCCCCGCAAAACTCTCATCCACCCTTGTCAGGCAGGATAGGAAGAAGTCTAAGCCTCCGGGGTAGGGAGTGGAGGGGGGGGTATGTTGAGTGTTTGTGGGTATGTTGCGGCCACTTTATAATGGCGATAAAACCACCTGCTAACACCACAGCTCTCGCCATGGTGCTCACGGCTGCAGGGACAGTCTGGCTAGGAGAGGAGGAGAAAGGCTCAGTTACTCTACAGTGGGATAATGTCCCCTATTGCTGCTGGAAGGCTCTGTCAGAGGGTCAAGCCATCCCAGGACAGGGGAAGGACAAGCCACCCCACCCTACACAGTCAGTCCCGGTGCTGGGCTCAGCGTTGGCAAAGATTCTCAAAGGTCCGGTCTGCCCGCAGGGTTTGTCCCAGTATAACTCTGCCCCTCAGGGCTGTGCTGTTTTACTGTTACAGTCACAACCTTAGCATGGACATAGTTATACCAGTGCTGCTTGGACCTCCCTGGGCCAGCACCCTGGGGACCTGACTGGTCCTGGATGAAAGATTTTGCTGGATCAGTGGAGGTCATTTCTGGACCCCTGCCACTGGTCCTCCCGGCTGGTTCCCCTCCTGACCTGCTGACTCTGCTGGGCAGCCATCGCTGCTGTGGCTCCAGGACCTTCTGGACAGCCCTGCGCTGGGGCTCCGGGACCCGCTGGGCAGCCCCACACTGGGATTCGAGGACCTGCCGGGCAGGTGCACACACCACACTGGAGCTCCAGGACCTGCCTCCAGGACCTGCCGGGCACCACGGCTCCCGGCCCCACCAGACAGCCACACTGCCATGCGCTGAGCAGCCCCACCATCAGCTCGCTGCAGGCAACCTACTGCCGTGCTGTCCCCATAGGGATCCTTGCCACTGGCCCTCCACTAGGGATGTTAAATAGAGGTTAGTGAGCTAATCGAGTAGTCGATGGAATTTCCATCAACTAATCGATGGGGGTATGTCTACACTACCCCGCTAGTTCGAACCAGCAGGGTAGTGTAGACATACCCTAAGGGCGTTAGCTCCCAGGGGCAGTGCTGCGGCTCTGCTTTTTAAATGTAGTAAGTGCCGCCAGGTTGTGGAACAACCCCCTGGTTCTGGGAGAGTAGGTGTGGGTATGCACTGGACTACCACTCTGACCTTGGTTCTCGTCCCAGCTCTGCCACTAGATTGCTGGGGTGGCCTTGTCCAAGTCACTTCATCCTGCTGCTGGCCTCAGTTTCTCCAGCTGTGGATGACAAATGCTAGATAAGTGTGAGGGATTACTGATTTTATTATGCATAAGGAAATGCTTCCAAGTTTGGCTTTAAAACACTCCCACTTTGCAGAGCTCTGCAGCAGAGAGGGCCTCTAAGCCCGCACGACCTTGTGCCTCCCATCACTTAAACTGCTCCTATTCCAGCCAGCAGCCAACTGCTCCTTTTCTAAATCAACTCACACCCGAAGGAAGAATATTAAAGAAGGTTCTCAGAGTCTGCTGCAGCCTTAATCTCATCAGGGACCCTTTCTCAAAAGCAGGGCAGAAAGGGGACTTTAATAGCGGCTTACAGGTTTCAGAGCGGAGAAGGAACACATTATGTCCCAGAGGTTTTCAATTAATAGTATGAAAAGCACAGCTTGGTCTTAAATCCCTCTCTTTTTTCCCTGCTCCGGTGATTATTTGCAAATCAGCTTTTGACCCGATTATAGCAGAACCTGCTTAAAGGAATTGCTGGGAAAGACCTTTCGAAAAGAAACCCCCTCTCCATTAACCGACTCAGATTGAAATAATGCTAGCGCCTTGGTTGTAAAGATTCTTTTCTTCACACGTTGGTCACAGCACAATTACAATCTCATAATTGCTTGTCTCCAGCATCTTTTACCAAGCAGCCTCAAATGTTAATTGATTAAACCTCCCAATGCCCCATTGGTAGGAGGTTATATTGTATTTTGCAAAGTGCTCCACTTAGGAAGGAACAATCTGTTTCACACACACAGAATGGGAAGCAACTGTCTAGGAAGGAGCACTGCAGAAAGAGATCTAGAGGTCATAGTGGACCACAAGCTAATGTGAAAGTAGAAAGAATTATATTGTAAGAGAAAATTATGTTTGTAGGTATGCAGATCAGAATGAAGCCAGGTGTGCCTGGGATAACAGGAAAAGGAACATTAGGTGTTAGGCAGAAAGTAATTGAGGTAACCAGGGATATATGGACAGGAGATTGCTGTGTGCTTGATGTGGAAATGAAGATACTTGACTAGTCTCATACTAATCATGAGAAGTTTTGCCACCTTTTAATCTTGTTAAGTTGGCTTTCTTTTGAATGTATAAATCAAAGGGCTTTGAGCTTTGTATGGTACTCACATTTTCTGGGTGTATTAGCAGAGCGGCTTTGCTAATAAACAGAGCGGTCTGACAAATCTGTGAGTCCTGTGTGTCTGACTTTGACAATAAACATGAGTCAACAGTGTAACACTGTTGCCAAAAAAGCCAACATGATTCTGGGATGCATTAACAGGAGTGTTGTGAGCAAGATATGAGAAGTCATTCTTCCGCTCTACTGTGTGCTGATTAGGGCTCAATTGGAGTCTTGTGTCCAGTTCTGGGCACCACATTTCAAGAAAGGTGAGGAGAAATTGGAGAAGGTCCAGAGAAGAGCAACAAGAATGATTAAAGGTCTAGAGAACATAACCTACAAAGGAAGACTGAAAGAATTAGGCTTGTTTAGTTTGGAAAGGAGAAGACTGAGAGGAGACATGATAGCGTTTTTCTGGTAACTAAAAGGGTGTCACAAGAAGGAGAGAGAAAAATTGTTCTCCTTGGCCTCTGAGGATAGGACAAGAAGCAATGGACTTAAACTGCAGCAAGGGAGTTTTAGGTTGGACATTAGGAAAAAGTTCCTACCTGTCAGGGTAGTTAAACACTGGAATAAATTGCTTAGGGAGACTGTGGAATCTCCATCTCTGGAGATATTTAAGAGCAGGTTAGACAGACATCTGTCAGGTATGGGGTCCTGCCATGAGGGCAGGGGACTGGACTCGATGACCTCTCGAGGTCTCTTCCAGTTCTAGTGTTCTAGGATTCTATTATTTTATTCCCATTTCATGGACAAACTCAGGAAGGACAATGACGGCAGGAGAAGGTAGTGGAAGAACTAAAAATAGAACCCAAGTGCCATGATTACCCAGTCACTTGTTCTAACCCTAGGTTCCTAGGACCCATTCAGCTACAGACACACCGCAGCCAATGAAATAACACGTCACACTAAACCATCCCACAGGCAAATCTGCAGTCCAGGTGGAGAATGTAAGGGAAGGTGGGGAGTGACAACCATGTGCCCCCCCGCCCTGGACGGTGAATCCCCACCAGGGGGAGCAGCAAAGCGTCATTCGCCCCCTTTCTGCTGGTTGTGGTGCAGAGAAACGAAGGTGAAATAGCTAGAAGGGACCACTGATGTGAGATGCACCTAGCGCCTGGTTTCCAGAGGCACTGAACATCAGAAGCTCTCACGGATGGCAGCTGGAGCTACTCACCCTTTCTGGAAGTCAGGCCTCGGTGAACACCCAAGATCAAAGGCCCCCCCATGCCCTGGCTGCTTTTCACATCAGTGATTTGGCCAGTGGCACACAGGAAGTTGATGGCAAGGCCAAGACTAGGAGTCAGATCTCCTGAGTCTCCACCCACTGCCGTAGCCATGTGATCATATTTCCTCTTACCTGCACTCTATGGCCCACCTAGGACTGGTTGCTAATTCCTTCATGATGTCTCAGGCTTCGTTACAACCTGCCATTTCACTCCACTCTAGCCACGCCTCTGATCCCTGGCTTCTCCAACAGGACACTTGTTCTCTCACTGCCTGTTAATTCCCACACCCACTCCAGGGCTGAAACCCATGGACGGTCCATATCAAAACTCTCTTGCTACTGTTCGTGGAACCTACAGCACGGATACCTCAGATTGTATCGTAACATTGTGCTGTCTTTTTCTTTCTCCGTACAACCCCGCTCATGCTAGGGCCCCAATCCTCGACCGGGATTGCAAGGGAGAGCCAGAACACCAAGGCTACGTCTACATTGCAGGCTTTTTGCACAAGTACAGCTGTTCTTGCGCAAAAACTTGCAGAGCGTTTACACTGCACGCACATTCTTGCACAAGTAAATTTACAGTACAGCGTCGGAAAACAGGGCTTCTTCCGGAAGAGTTATTCCTCTCCCCACGAGGATTAAGCCCTCTTGCGCAAGAGCTCTTCCTCAAGAAGGCAGTGTAGTCAGGCAATATGAATTTCTTGCGCAAGAAAGCCCTATGACTAAAATGGTCATCAGAGCTTTCTTGTGCAAGAGAGCATCCACATTACCATGGACACTCTTGCGCAAAAGCACATCTCTTGCACAAAAGCACACGGCAGTGTAGACGCGCTCTTGTGGAAGACCTTTTGCACAAGAACTCTTGCCCAAGAAGCCTGCCGTGTAGACGTGCCCAACTGACAATGAGCGCGATGCAAGAGGAGAGCGCCCAGATGAGACTGAAATGTCAAGCCCCTTCCACCACGGGAGAGCCTATTGGAGAGACCAGGTGAGTGAGTGCCCTTCCTGGAGAACACGAGGCTTATGTAATACCTACGGTCCTGTCCACTTGCCAGGGGCCAGCAATCATGTTCCCTAAGTAGTGCTGGCGCTTGTTGGTGCCATCACAGGCTTATCTCGTTACAGTCGTTCTAGAAAAATTAATGTGGGATGTTAATGCCTAAGCCCAGATTTTCTCCTTTGTGCTGCGGTTCGGTGTAGATCTCACGAAACACGTCAGCGACGGAGCGCTGGCATCATGCCCAGGGTGGAACGCCAAGCAGCCCCAGATCCCTGTCTCAGGACAAGGAGCCAGAGTCTTTGGGCTTGTAAGGCTCCGATAAGACTTGGAAGGGTGTTAGAAGTGCGGGGGGGGAGTGAACCAGAGGATTTGGGTTTTATTATTTGCATTGCTGAGGGAGCCCTCATTAAATTGACAGAAGAGCAGGAGGTTCATCGCTGACGAAGCAGGGATTGTATTTGCCTTAAGTTGCACGTGAGTTCTACGGTGCTGTAGTAAACCCCTGTGTGTGTGTGCCTCAGTTTCCCTGGGCACTGCACCAATACCTAGCTGATAGGAATTTCAGTGCAATAGCTTCCCCCACATACAAAATGGTTAATGCCTTTTGAAATGTGAGGCCAGGAGGCGCATGTGACCAAGTGGCACCTTTTGCTGGGGAAGCAGGACAAAGCCTGGCAGGGAGGCCTGATGGGGGAAGGGGAGGTGGGAGATGTAGCCGTGTTGGATGAGGATGGACCGTATAGTGGAGAGGCAGGTGAGGATTGCTAAATTCTTAAAGCTGACAGTGCTAGGTCAGAAAGGTTTGGGCAAAGACTCCCACCATTAATGACTGGGATGTGAGTGTGAAAACAATGCAACGCCAGAAACTATGTTGGTTGCAAAACACACAGGGTCTCATACTGCAGATTAACTGCCAAGGCCACAGAGAGCAGGCAGCAGGGGATGCTAGGAAAGAGGAACTGCTTTGCAAAGCAAATGAATCTGCACTTCCTTAGAGTCTGAAACCACATTCCTGTCTACTGGTAACACAAGAGGGCAGTGTAAGATCTCCCATTAATGACCAAGCTGCTGCACAGAAATTTTGGCAGTAATGAAATGACAGACGGTGAGTAATACAGCAATACAGTCCAAGGACACAGCTTTTGCAGGAGAACAGAAGCACACGTACATGCAAGGCTTAGGAGCAGGGACTTAGACCCGAGGCAAACGTGCGAGAGATGGGTGGGGGAGGTTCATTTTCAGACTTTTTTTTTTCTCATAACCCAGTTGAAGAAAATCATTGATGCCCGTGACCCAAAATAATTCGACCAGAGCTTCGCGGTAGGGCTGAGGAGGAGAGCCTTGGGGTGTAGGAGGGGGCTCTCACTTCGGGGGCGGGTCAGGGCTGGGGCAGGAAGGGCTTCCCTTGAGCAGCTCCTGGTCAGTGGTGCAGCGGGGGGGCTAAGGCAGCTTCCTGCCTCTCCTGGCACCGCAGACCAGGCTGCACCCCAGAAGCAGCCCGCAGCAGATTCCCAGCCAATGGGAGTGCGGAGCTAGTGCTCAGGGCAGGGGCAGTGCATGGAGCCTTGTGCGCTCTCCCCCATCCCCCACCTAGGAGCCAGGCCTGCTGCCAGCTGCTTCTGGGGCACAGCACAGTCTGCAGTGCCAGGACATGCCTCACTGGTCACCTGTTCCCCAGACCCCGCTGGTCACCTGATCTCCCTGCAGCAAGGAGACCCAGCACCCGACATGCCACCCCCCAGTCCTGGGTCATGACTTGTAGTTTGAAAACACCTGCATTAATGATCCAGAGACATTCTGGAGCATTTCCTTTGAAGTCCTGGATCTTGAGAAGGGGCTAGTGGTTAAAGCACTAGAGTGGAACTCAGGAGATCTAGGTTTATGTATTGGCTTTGCTACCGATTTGCTGCATGCCTTTTGGCAAGTCACTTGATGGAGTTTGCCCATCCGTGCATTAGCGATAAGTTCTGTCTCATTCTTCTCTTTATCAAAGCAGCGACTGGCTCTTGCTATGTGTATGTAAGACACCTAGCACAATGGGACCCTGATTGTGACTGGAGCCTGTAAATGGTACTGTAATATTCGGGTTTTATGCTGCTGCCCATCACCGCAGTGCCTGGGTTCCATCCTCATAGAACAGGCAACATTCCTACTAGACATGGTGAGACTCTCTGGCTCCTTCATTTGTGGGGTACAATTTTTTCCTTATATCCAGACAAATTAAAATGGGGTTATGTGCTCCATGGATCTTATAGTTTCTTCTGTTTCACCGCACAAACAATTAAGCTGTGCTATTAAACTAACTCGCTGACCAAAGCCAGAACATACCACTTTGAAGCACAGATATCCAGCGGTTTAATGCGCAGAAGCTGCATTTGTTATCCTATTTGGCCTCTTATTAGCAACGTTGTGAATTAATTCTCACTGTTCTTGCAGGGCTACATAAGACACTTTTTTTAAAAGTGATTGTTCTTGGGTTTAGCCACTTTGGGCAGGATCCATGGCTTAGAGAGTCTGGCCTTAGACCGGCCAGCAGGAGGTATGGGTGTGATTTCTGGCTCAGACTTCCTGTGCTTCTTGAGGCAAGCCACTTAATCCAGTGGCTTTCAAACTTTCCAGACAACTGTACCCTTTAGGAAGCTGATTTGTCTTGGTAACACCACCTCCCCCAAAGTTTCACCTCCCTTAAAGATGACTTTGACTTTAACAGGGTTCAAAAAAGAGCTAGATAAATTCATGGAGCTTGGTCCATCAATGGCTATTAGCCAGGGTGGGCAGGAATGGAGTCTCTACCTTCTGTTTGTCAGAAGCTGGGAATGGGCAACAGGGGTGGGATTCAATGGGGGAATTGGCATTGGCCCCTGTTGGAAGACAGGACGCAGGGCTAGATGGACCTTTGGTCTGACCCAGCTGGCCATTCTTGACTTGCTTACAAAAATCAGACAAAATTACAAAAGTGCCCCAGCACACTAGGACCGAACAACTGCCGACTTGCTCGTTTTTCACTGCATAATCATAAAATAAATCAACTGGAATATAAATATTGTACTTACGTGTCCGTGTGCAGCAGTTTGCCCATCTGGGCAGTAGAGGTAATAGTATGTTCTCTGTCTAGCTCACTCAGCGCTTGATGAGGGCAGGGACTGTATAGCATACAGAGCAGCATAAACAAGCCATTGTATGAAATGTTAGTTTGTACCGACTTCGCCAGTGCTTTCATGTAGCCTGTTGTAGAACTAGGCAAATGTCTAGAGCAGTCAATGCAGCCCCTGAAAAAGCTCTGTGTACTGCTAGAAGTATGAATACCCCTGCTTGAGAAGCATTGATTCTTCACCTACTGCAGGGGTGGGGAACCTAAGGCCCGGGGGCCAGATCCAGCCCCTGGCTTTCTGGATCTGGTCCCCCAAGAGTTGGGGATCTCCCCCCCAGCATTGGGACCCACACCAGTGTCGCCCAGATCCGGCAGCCCCTAACCCACTCCTACACCCTTCCAGACCCCTCAATGTTCAGTCTGCTCCTGCAGCCTCCTCCCACCTGGACCCCCACCCCACCCCCACTTTGCTCCTGCACCCTCCCACTCTCCCAAACCCCTCAATACCCGGCCCACTCCTGCACCCTACCTCCCACCCAGACCACACCCCCCCACACTTTGCTCCTGCATCCCCATCTGGCTCAGACCTCTCACCACCAGCCCACTTCCCAGCAGTCCCCTCCTGTACACTGAACCCCTCATTCTTGGCCCCACCCCAATGCCTGTGGGGCTCACAAAATCAACTAGCCCAGGCTCCCCTCAGGTTCTGGTGTGTACCCCAGACTCATGTTTTGTGGGTCAGCAGCCCCCCCCCCCCATGCAAAAAAGTTTCCCCACCCCTCATCCACTCCATCAGCAGAGCGGTGGGGGGAGGGATGGAGGGCGGATTTAATGCATGAATGGCTGAGGTGCTTGGACACGGTACCAAGCCACTCCAAGAGGAGCACGGACCTTTTCCTTCAGAAGGATTGCGCCAAGTGCCGTTTCTGCCGGAGCTGGTTATTGTTTTACAGCAACACAGACTGTGCCTGGGGCAGGGCAGACCGTGCCGCTCGCCAGGTCTCCTCAAACAGGTTGTTCCCAGCTCTGCTGGAAAAACTCTGCCAGATTTAGCAGGCACCTTCCGTGCCAGCCAAAGAGTCGGTCGCGGGAGAGTCTGATGCCCGAGAGGGGCAGGGAGGCCCATAGAAGATGGGAAGTGAAAGAAGTGGAGAGGGGTGGAGGCTGGGGAGAACTAGGGCCTGAGGAAGCAAATGGAGGGTGTCCCTAGACTGGTGATCCTCCCCCCCCCCCCCCCCCCCCGATTCATCCTAGCACCTTCACTCCTGGCTGCTAGGCACGGGCTGGAGACCACACCCTCCAGAGACCAGGGAGATGTGTTGAGCCATTGTGCAAGCTGCTGCCTTCTCCTCAGGGCCCCGGTGAGTGGGGGAGGGGGAAAGCGCTGGGGTCTCCCACGCAGGGAACAGAACGCTTTGTCCATTGTTGTCGCTGTGCGCGCCCCAGCTCCCGTCAGCCGGAATCCAAAGCCGCTGCCCGGCTTACACGCCGGCTCCCTGCAGTTCCCAGAGGTTGAGGCCATACAAGCCCCCAGCACGCAGCAGCTGTGCACGCCGCTGGCCTCCTACCCAGCCTCTCTGAGGGACAGGGACAGATGGAGGCACCTGGGTCCCTTCAGCAGCACCTTCCCTGGCTCAGAGTGCTCCGGCAGCAGCCTGGGGAGAGGCAGCTGTGAGGCTGGATTGTGAGTATCCACCGGCAAGGGGACCCCAGCCTCCCTGGGAAGGGAGGGAGCCATGTGGGGCCACAGAGCTGAGTAGATGACCAGGGTGAAAATAAGCCGTCTCCAATAAGAGCAGTTGAGTCACTGTGCCTGCCCTAGCGATCCCCTGCAGGGATTTTCACTGCATTTCATACCTGTTCCTTCCCGGGGCCCTGCTCCTCTGGTGCAGGGCCTGTTCCCTGTGCCATGGGAGTGATGACACACTGCTCCCATTTTTATAGATGGGAAAACTGAGGCATAGTGACAGGAAGATTTAATGGGGATTACAGTGGATGAGAAGCTGGATATGAGTCAACAGCGTGCCCTTGTAGCCAGGAAGGCTAATGGCATATTAGGTTGCATTATGAGGAGCATTGCCAGCAGATCCAGAGAAGTGATTATTCCCCTTTATTCGGCTCTGGTGAGGCCACATCTGGAGTATTGTGTCCAGTTCTGGGGGGCCCCCACTATAGAAAGGATGTGGACGCATTGGAGAGGGTCCAGCGGAGGGCGACCAAAATGATTAGGGGGCTGGAGTGCATGACCTATGAGGAGAGACTGAGGGATTTGGGTTTGTTTAGTCTGCAGAAGAGAAGCATGAGGGGGGATTTGATAGCAGCCTTCAACTTCCTGAAGGGAGGTTCCAAAGAGGATGGAGACAGGCTGTTCTCAGTAGTAACAGATGGCAGAAGAAAGAGCAAAGGTCTCAAGTTACAGTGGGGGAGGTCTAGGTTGGATATTCGAAAAAACTATTTCACTAGGAGGGTGGAGAAGCACTGGACTGAGTTCCCTAGGGAGGGGGTGGAATCTCCATCCCTCGAGGTTTTTAAGTTTCGGCTTGACAAAGCCCTGGCCGGGTTGATTTAGTTGGGATTGGTCCTGCCTTGGGCAGGGGGCTGGACTTGATGACCTCCTGAGGTTTCTTCCAGCTCTATGATTCTATGAAGTGACTGCCTGAATCACAGCTCCGGAACGCTCCCTTCCCCCAACCTTCCCGCCATGCCAGCCAGGCCCTGGATCTAGGAGCGCCTGGTTTGCATGGCCTGTTTGCTCCTTGGCATCTGGGTCACGGCTGCCACCACTGTAGCCTGGCGGGGCGGGTGTCTGTGACCCTAGATGCCCTTCCCCTTCCCCCCCTTCCAAGCAAAATTGGATTGAGACCCAGTCACAGTTGCCAGGTGAGTATCACACGGTCACTTTGGGGCAGGCCTAAGATAGAACTAGGCCTGAGAGGCTCCCTGTCTGCGCCTGAGCCCCCCAGCCTTGAGGGGCCAGCCCCCGGCTGCTGCTTCGCTCTGACTGGACCTTGGCTCTGGCTGTGGTGAGCCTGTGACACTACAGCTCCAGAAAACACGGCTCGCAAGGTTTCTGAGCAGAGAACAATCCCCATTTCCCCCCCCTCTCTCCACCCTGTCAGCGACGGCTTACGGCCAGAAGGGACCAGCTGATGATCCAGGCTGGCCACCTGTATATCACAGGCCACTAACCATCCTCTCCCCACCCCCCCAGAATTAGAAGAAAGTGTTTCTGCCCTATTGCAAGCCACACACAGAACAGGAAGGACTGAGGTGCACCAATCTCTGAGGCAGAGGCTGGGATTAGTGAGCTATTGTAATTGCCATCAGGCAGATTTGAACCTGGGACCTCTGGAGCTAAGTATAGGAGCCTCTATAGCAGGGATGGGGAACCTTTTTTTGGGTTGGGGGCCATTGATCCACACACACAAAAAATCAGGCAGGGGCCGGACACACGGGAGAAGCAAAAAAACCAGACAAACTTTCACTGATGTAGCCCCCCGATTGAAGAGAAAAACATTCCTCCCCACACCCACCAGAACCTAGGGGGGCTTAGGCTAGCTGATTGTGTGCTCTGGCCCCATGGGGGGCATTGAGGGCTGGAGCACCAGCACAGCTCCCCAATGCCGTGAGGGAGGCTTGCTCCCCAGGGGCTGGATCCAGCTCTAGGGCCTTAAGGCCCCACCCCTGCCCTATAGCTTGAGCTATAAAGCCAGCTGGTTCTCAGCTTAGGCTGTAGAGCTCCCTTGTTCTTATCTCTCGCTGTAAGTGGTCTAAGTGCCACAACATGGGACAGTGAACCACACTAGGTTAGGTGTGGGAGTTACACTATATCCCGATGATCCCAGTCAAGGGTGCACCCAGAGTGGGAGAGATGCAGACCCTCTTCCCTCCAGGGCCCAACCTGGGGTCGCCCCAGCTTCACCCGGGCTTTTGAACCTTATTCGTTTCCATAGGGCAGGAGGGCGGCCCGCTCAGAAGCAGGCGTCATGGTCTCCAAAGGCTGGAGTGGGTGGTGTCTTTTCAGTGCCTCCTTGGGACGGCTGGCCCGGTTCAGGAGCTGTCAATCAAGCCGAGGGGTGAGAGCACCTTGTCCTAGCCGGGGACTGGCCGAAGCGCAGGCTGCGGGACAGGAGCTGCCCACCAGGTGGTACTGTTGGGTTCCCTCAGAAGAGTCAACTCTTCCCAGGGGACACGGGAAAGGGACACAGAAAGGTGAGTCCAAGAGGGAACAGAAATGGGGCGAGGGGAGGAGGGATGAAAGCAGGAGAGTGGAAGGAGACAGACTCTTCGCTTTTATCTGTCTGCTCTTTAAGAGGAAGGAGACACTGGGCAGGCTCCGTTCCAGGGTTGGCGTGAGCAAGCACCTCTGCGGTCCCACGCCCCCGGCCAGGGTTCGACAGCCATAGCCAGGGCTGCTGACCCAGCTATCTTTCTACCGACCAGGCCTTTCTGCACACAAGAGGAACAGGGCCTTGGGGCTCTCAGGACCCCTTCTACCCCCACCCCGCATGCCAGACACCCTGCCTTCCAAAGTGCTTCTCCGAGAGCCCCACACCACGATCCTCCTCATATCATCGTAGGACTAGCTCCGGGCCGTGACTCTCCCTCTCCCTTCCTGTATGATGTCAGAGGCAGTCCAAGGGCTCACCCCCCACACTGCCAGCATGGGGCTTGCCTAGAGCGGCACTTGAGATTGAGGCAAAAGGTTCTCAGCACTGGAGCGAAGGGTAGGAGAAACCTCCCGGCCCCTGCTTGGCCCAGGTGAGTCACAGCCGGAGTCCCTGTACGACACAGTATGACCAGGGATGTGGGAAAACAGCCCCTGGCGCAGACAGTACATGATCTGGAGACTACTAGTGGGAAGGGGGGAAGGCTCCATCCTTGGGAAATGCTGCAGACAAACATGGCAATGAAGCTGATGGAGAGGGGTGTAATACAGAGAGGACGGTCTGGCTAGCTCCATGGGGGGCAGGTATACTAGGTGGGGGAAGGCAATGCCTTCCCAGATAGCTAGGCATGGCCCCGCCCACACTCCACCCCCAGAACATCTACAGCTTCAGAGCTCTGGGCAGAAGCAGCAGGCCTTCTGGGGGTGGAGCGTGGCTCCCCCTGGGCTAGGTGCTACCCGCCTTCCCCATGCTCCAGGACCAGAGAGGCTTGGGCTACATGCCAGTTGCCTTCCTCATGGTGCTCTGGAGCCCGGGAGGCTCCTGTGGGAGACATGGGGGGGAGTTGATGGCTTGCACTGTGGTGCAGGGGTGGGGTTAGGGTTAGGCTTGTCTCCCCCAGCCCTACAGTTACCCACAACCCATGGCAACCTCCCCACTTGCAGGATTACCAAAGCGGTTTCTTTAACCTGGAGCAGGAAGCCAAGCAGGAGCATGGGGTAGGGGGCTGCTGGAGAAGGCTTTGCAGAGGCAGACTGAAGGGAAGCAGAGGCAGACTGAACAGGGTGAAGCGCGAATCTTTTTTCCTAGTCTGTTAGGAGTTCCTTGTGCAGCGCAGGAAGAAAGTGACTCTTGACCCCTGCCACACACCGCTGCCTAGAGATTAGATAGCCTGATTGTCGTTATTGAGCTTAGACTTCTCCCAACCGAGATCAGGTCACCGCTGTGCGAGGCGCTGTGCAGACCCCATAGAGCTGACTCTGGCAGACAAAAGTCAGGACAGGAGGGGAAACTGAGGCACTGAGCAAAGAAGTGACTCGCCCAACATCACAGCAGTTCAGAGAAAGAGCCAGGAACAAAATCCAGACCTCCATACACCACTACCCACTAGTCAACACAGTTCTTCCCCTGCTCTCTGCTCTCCATTCTGGCATTCATGTCTATCCTCAGGAGATCATGATGGAGGGAGGTGGCGGATTGGTCACAATTCTCCAGAAGTTGTAGACTTACCAGGAACTCAGTTATTGGAGCGGTGTTGGACTAATATCCGTCTACCTCATCCCCCCTCCCTTCACCCGAGGATTGCTCCCAGGGCTTGCGGGAACAGAAAAGAGCTGGCCGCAAGGCCCTCTTTCCTGTTTCTATGCTGGGGCTGCCAGGCCTGTTCTGCAGGAAACAGCTTGATTTACGGCGCTGTTATTTATGACCCCAACATATGTGTGGTGGGGGGGCCCGGGTTGTTTCCCAAGCCTCGGGGATGGCTCTCAGAAGACCGGATGCAGCACGAAGGGCTTTTATGGACAGTTGTGCAACACCTCTCGGGGCTTGGGCCGAAGCCAAATGCAGAGAGCATTCAACTGTGCAAGAAGGACATCGCGCCCATGGGACGCCTCACGCTTGCAGAGCCAACGTGAGCGGCACGTCTAACTCAGAGACCCTTTATTTGCTGGACATTGCCCAGCAATCAGTGCGGGGAGGAACGGGCAGCCAGCAGGCTCCGTTTGCAACCAGACGCTTCACAAAGATGGGAAGAACTGGACGTCAGCAGGAGCTGGGGGAACAGGACTCTGGTGTTGGAGAACATGCAACCCACTGCCCTGCAAATGGGCTGAGTCAGGTGGGCAAGACAGGGACAGCTTGGAGGCAGGCCTTCCAGGACAAAGGAGCCTGGGGTAACTCACACATATGCTGGGTGTGGGCCACGGTCCCGTCTAGTGGCATCAAGATAACTCAGCGAGAATAAGTCTGTGCTACAGCCTTAGCCGAAAACTAGCTGGTTTTTAGCTCATGCACGAAGTTCCAGAGATCCTAGGTTCGATTCTGCCTGTTGGCTTTATGTGAGCACCTGCAGAGGTGAGATCAGGTGAAGATCCTAGGACCAGCCAGCTGGAAAGTCTGGTAGGGAAGGTAACCAGTAGGGAGTAATGATAGAGGCATGAAATAAGGGCAGCCTGCGGGCTCTGAGGTGGTTTGAGTTGACACTGAATTGCTTGGTCAATAAACAAATCTCTGGAGAAGAGGCGTGGTTTTCTGCACAGGTGGGAGTCGGATTTGGCGTACACCCCAGTAAGCTGCCGGACCTGGGGATCTGAGCCAAAGAGCCAAGTCGGAGCGAAAGATACTTGGGAAACACCTAATCAGAGGGGTGAATTAGACATGCTCCATGAGCTTAATACATGCTATTAGTAACACTAATGATACATTCATTATGCGCTTCTCTGCCCCAGCGAGCGAGGTGCTTAATGTAATAACACAGGAGCCGTCATGTGGCTGGCCTATCATGAGGAAGGCATGTCACAGTTGTGCTTATTCTGTGTGTCAAGCCATATTTCCCCCTTTCCGCGTCCAGATGGATCCAAAGGTGTTTTTCTTGTGCTTTTCCACCGCCTCGGCACTGATTTCAGGGCTGTTATTCTCGGCTCCCTGGAGCGGCCATAAAATCCGAGCCCATCTGTTTGCGTTGCGTTTCCTCCTTTCAGTGAGGGACTTGATGGAAAAACTCCCTTTGTTAAATACCACTTGACTATTCAACCCTCTGTGTCTTTGCTAAGGGAAACTCATGCTCAAGTGTGTTGTGTCAAAGCAAACAACGCCTTCCCCCCCCCCCCAAATAAAAAACTCTACCAAGTCCAACCTTTGGACATCTGCAGAGCATGAACTCTTCTTAGACAGCTGGCATAGAAATCAGCTCGAGAGGAATCCAGTTTGGACTAACTTTTGGAACAGGACTTCGGTCTCAGCATTGCCAGGTGCCGCCAAGGCCTCCACAGTTTGTACATTAGGGATGTAAGCAACTAGTAGACTATCTGATAAGCTTATGCTAGTGACTAGTGATGCAACTAGTCGCTTCCTCCCCCTTGCTGCCTCTATCAGAGAGGCAGCAAGGGGGGAGAGCAGGAGCCAGATTAAAAGCCGGTTCCCCCCAGCACCATCTCTGCGGCAGGCTGGGGAGGTAGAGGCACAGCGGGAAACGGCACGAGCGGGGATTGAAGCAGTCGCTGCTTGCACCACTTCTGCTGTGATTCTGCTTTTGAAATGTGCAAGAGCCCCAGTGGGGCTCTTGTACATTTCAAAGGCTGAGGCACCGCAGGGAGCACTGGACCAGCACCGGCCCTATGCTCCCTGAGGCACCTCAGCCTTTGAAATGGAAATCTCACTGACTATTAGATTAGTTAATTAATCTAAATGTAACATCCCTATTGTATATTACAGGGTGCTCCATCCAGGGCCATGTGTCAACCTCAGCTGTAAGACTGAGAGACAGCCGCTCTGAAGAGACGGAAGAATCTTTCCTCCTACTGGCCCTGCAACTTCAGCCAGAAAGGCGATTTTTCCCAGCTTCCAATGCCACGTGAACCAACGACACATCGGTTTATTTAGGCTGCCTGTACATTCAGCATCTTGTGAAGTGGGGTCCTAATGTAGTGGAGGCAGCTCGGCCCTGCCACGATATCAGTATTCAATAAATAACAACAAAAAAACTACTATGCCACCAAGCACAGGAAATCCAAGAAGACACCATGTGGGGGAACCTTTTTTGGGTCAGAGGCCACTGACCCATAGAAAAATCAGTCCGAAGCCACACGCAAGTAAGAAGCAAAACCAAAAAACTAAACCCTCACTGACGTGGCCCCCAACTGAGAAGCAGAACGACCCTCCCCACATTCCTCTCACACAGCACAGCCTAGGAGGGTCCGGGCTAGTAGATTTTGTGTGCTCCAGCCTTGCGATGCAGCAGCAGGGGCTGGAGTGCCAGCACAGGCTCCCCAATGCTGAGGGAAGCCCTGAGCCTTGGAGACCGGATCCAGGCAAGCCAGGGGTCACATCCAGCCCCCGGGCCCGAAGTTCCTCTCCCCTGCAATAGATGTTAGAAACAGAGAGTTTGCAGTCCCCATTTGGACCACTGGTCCATCTAATCCAGCAGTATCCAATACCTGATGCCTCGGACCAATTGTGGCCCAACCATGGCTGTGGGTCAAGTGTAGCTCGGCATTCATGATTTTGGTCCTACAGCCAATCCCAGTTCTAATACACAGGTGCCACCTATAGAATATAGGCTCCCGAATGCAACTCTAGCAGCCTGTTACAGTCTGTTTCCATGTCTCCCTCAAGTGGAGGGCCCTGCTATTTGCAACTAACGGTGTGCCTGTGTAACCCACACACCAAGGCTACATCTACATTGCGCATTCTTGCGCAAGAAGTTATGCAAATGAGGCGCGGCGATGAATATCGCCACACCGCATTTGCGTACCTCATGAGCCGCCATTTTTGCACAATGGGCTTTTGCATAAGAAGGAGCAGTCTACAGCAAGAGCCGTTCTTCCTGAAAAAAAGCAGCAGAACAGCTCTTCTTCAAGAGGAGGGTTTTTCACAGAAAGGAGCTGTGTAGACAGCTCCTTTTTGCGCAACAGCCCCTTGCACAAAAATGGTGGCTCATTAAGTATGCAAATGAGGCATAGCAATATTCACCGCTTTGCCTCATTTGCATAGTTTCTTGTGCAAGAAAAGGCAGTGTAGACGTAGCCTCCGGGTAGTACATCCCAGTGGCCTCAGTCAATACATCCACCCCCTGTACTAAGGGTATTACAGCCCAGCAGCCTCAGTCAATACGTCATAGGAAAAGCTCCCTCCATTTGGGGGTATCTAAGGAGGGAATAGGGGGACCCAGGCTCTTTCTGTCCACCAGGTCCCAGCCCAGGGCCCTGTTGGCAGTGGCGTGGCCCACTGCTCGCTCAGCAGGGAATCAGCTGAGTGCATGGGGAGCAATTCCCGCCCTGGGCTACTTCCTTCTGGTACTTGGCAGATGCCTTCTCTGTATGTATGCTCACTCTCAGCCCTCAGCTTCTCTGGTAGCCGCTCTCGGCCCGGCTGTTGCACCGCGGTCCACCTGCACTTCCTCCCCTGGAGCTCCCTCCGCACCCCGGCACTCAGTCCTGACTGTGCTGCTCCAGAAAGTTTTATAGCTAGTCTCCAGTTGGAGCATGCCCAGTAGGGCTGGGGGGCAGGGCCCTCTCAGCCAGCTAGGCTGGGCGGAGGGGGAGGGGGGTGACTCCTTCAGCTCCCCTGCAGGGCTGATACACCCAGTCACAGATGGGAAGGCAACAGGGAAAGGCTCCACCAGTAGATCCCTGCACGGATAAAAAACTTGTATCTGCATTACAAAAACGAGCCTTGGATATCCACAGCCACATCCGCAGATGCAGATCCCCGCAGATATAAAATGGATTTCCATGGACTTGCAGGGCTCTAGTCATCAGCTGCCAGAGTCTTTCCTGCTCCCTCCATCCTGGCATTGCTTTTCCCTGCTTTGTGTAGCCACACACCACAGCATGGACACAGCTTGCGTTTCACTCCGCTGTGTGGCCAGAGGTGCACTCCACCCAGGGCCCGTGCAGTACCACGTAGAAGTAACCTAACACATTTGCTTCTGTAGCTCACATGGCGAGGGTGGTGGGAGAGTGATTTAAGAAAATGGCTAAAATTACCTCTTTGATGTTTCAGGCCGGGCAGGGGCAAGGTAGGCACGAAGGGTGTGCAGTGATGCCCTTACGTTACATTGGGCTTAGTCTAGGAAAGTACATCAAGGTGTAACCAAAATGAATTACTGTTTGCTACTAACGGTCGCTGAATGTCTTCAGTCAATCCACATGGGAAGTAGCCCAGGATGGCTCGGTGCAGATGTTTGCAGGCTACAGTTTCCATGCCTGATCTGTTACAGAGCATTACCAGCCGGCAGACAGCACACACCTTGGTGGAGGTCGTCGTACGGCCAGGTCTTCTTACTGGAGGGAAGGGGTGAGCAAATGTGTTATTCCTTATCTGAGAAGTGTGCACCTGCCTCATTCCCCAAAGGGTCAATTCCATTTACCCGTGTTTACCCTCAAGCATGCCCCTGGGTAAGGCTTGTCCTGAAGAACATAAGAACATAAGAACGGCCGTACTGGGTCAGACCAAAGGTCCTTCTAGCACAGTATCCTGTCTGCCGACAGTGGCCAGCACCAGGTGCCCCAGAGAGGGTGGACCGAAGACAATGATCAAGCGATTTGTCTCCTGCCATCCCTCTCCAGCCTCTGACAAACAGAGGGCAAGGACACCATTTTATCCCCTGACTAATAGCCTTTTATGAACCTAACCTCCATGAAATTATCTAGCTTCTCTTTAAACTCTGTTATAGTCCTAGCCTTCACAGCCTCCTCTGGCAAGGAGTTCCACAGGTTGACTACACGCTGTGTGAAGAAGAACTTTCTTTTATTAGTTTTAAACCTGCTACCCAATAATTTCATTTGGTGTCCTCTAGTTCTTCTATTTAGGGAACTAATAAATAACTTTTCTTTATCGGCCCTCTCCACACCACTCATGATTTTATATACCTCTATCATATCCCCCCTCAGTCTCCTCTTTTCTAAACTGAAAAGTCCCAATTGCTTTAACCTCTCCTCATATGGGACCCGTTCCAAACCCCTAATCATTTTAGTTGCCCTTTAGTTGCCATGAAGGCCCCTTGTTCAATCCCGTGGATGGCTACTGGTGTCTGAGAGCAGGCAGCCACGTTGGGCTACAGAATGCTCCATCTGTCCGCCTGGAAATAAGCATCGCTTGCTGGGATCTATATTTACCACAGGCTGCTGCTCTGCTTGAAAGCCACAGTGACTGCAGTATGCTCAATTTCACACAACTGAGCAGGGCTTCCAGTAAGTTACTCCAGGGCCTGCATCTGGACCAAGTGGGGGCAACTCTGCTTCTGAGGAAGGCCACCATGTTGTCCCAAAGCAAGTGCACAAGGCCCTATAAGGCACAGAAAGGTCCCTCCCCCCATGCATGAGAAAGTGGTTCCAGGCATCAAGTTCTGCCCCCATCTCAGAAGTCCGGCAAGCGGAAGGACTAATTTGCCTTTGTGTCTCTGGTACTGTGGTGTCGCCTGCTGCTGCTGATGACAAACCCCACCGGTATTTCCTGGTGTTTGCTAAAACTAGGCCTGACTTGGAGACGGGTTTGAAAACCCTTTGCATGCTGGGAAGTCAGGATGGAGTGCCGAACTCCAGAGCTTGGACCAAGTGTCCCTTCTGCCTCCTGCCACAGAGTCGCTTGCTGCCACTGGAGCCGTCCTAAGGTGGGGCTCACCTTTGCTTCACCCGCTCAAGTGCCCAGCAGAGAGCAGCTGTTCTCTCGCCGCCAGTCCCTCGTCTCCCTCTTATCGAGGGGGGAAAGTCTGATGAATAACTAGGGAACCGAAGGCTCCATCCTGCAGATTAGAACAAGCCTTTAAGGAAGCAGCACTGAAATAATCACACATCTGCAACGTGCCCAGCTCTCCCTTGGAGTAATGGGGGGGGGGGTGACCGTGGGATCGCCCGGGGGATTCTGTCAGCCCCACCCTCCTGGCGGTTGCCCTGAAGTCAGGGAATGAGCCCAGCCCAGCCTCCATTTCCAGGCAGACTGGATCTGGATTTGCTGGGAGCAGCAATGACTTGGAGCATTCTGATTCTCACTCCCCTCCCCTTGCCAGCAATTAAGCCCTCCTGGAGCAGTATTGCACCCGAACAATTCTCCACATGAACTATAGCCCCCTCCCGTGGGCGAGCCCCGGTGTATCTGACTTCCCTAAGGGAGAGTGTTGCTCCCTTAGATGCATTAACTTCACGGGGCTTTGGTTCTGGGAGATCTGCGGACATGACAGCTCCCTCATGGACCACACCCCATGACTACTGCATTCATTCTTTCATAACTGCCAGGCCCAGGCGAATAGCAGCGGGCTGCTGAGTCAGAACGCCCCAAGGACCGTGGGATTAGAAACCACTGAGTTTCCTGCACATCCCTCTGCAGCACTAGCAGGGAGGATGCAGGGATTGGGGCGTAGAGCCAAGAAGGCCGAGTGTTGCTGGAGTACTCCTGATGGTCAATGCTCCCAAAGCACAGGAAGAGACTCCAGGAATTCTGACCACGTAGAATCATAGAGCTGGAAGAGACCTCAGAAGGTCGTCAAGTCCAGCCCCCTGCTCTAGGCAGGACCAATTCCAACTAAATCAACCTGGCCAGGGCTTTGTCAAGCCGAGACTTAAACACCTCTAGGGATGGAGACTCCACTACTTCCCTAGGTAACCCATTCCAGTACTTCACTACCCTCCTAGGGAAATAGTTTTTCCTAATATCCAACCTGGACCTCTCCCACCACAACTTGAGACCATTGCTCCTTGTTCTGCCATCTGTCACTACTGAGAATAGCCTCTCTCCATCCTCTTTGGAAGCTCCCTTCAGGAAGCTGAAGGCTGCTATCAAATCCCCCCTCACTCTTCGCTTCTGCAGACTAAACAGACCCAAGTCCCTAAGCCTCTCCTCATAAGTCATATGCTCCAGCCCCCTAATCATTTTGGTTGCCCTCCGCTGGACCCTCTCCAGTGCGTCCATATCCTTTTTGTAGTGGGGGGCCCAGAATTGAACACAATACTCCAGATGTGGCCTCACCAAAGCCGAATAAAGGGGAATTATGACATCTCTGGATCTTCTGGCAATGCTCCTCTTAATGCAATCTAATATGCCATTATGTAGCACTTTAAAGACTAACAAGATGGTTTATTAGATGATGAGCTTTCGTGAGCCAGACCCACTTCCTCAGATCAAATAGTGGAAGAAAATAGTCACAAACAGAAAAACATCAAGAATGACATTTCTAACTTGGGGTATGACTACACTACCACCCTAGTTCGAACTAGGGTGGTTAATGTAGGCAACCGAAGTTGCAAATGAAGCCCGGGATTTTAATTTCCCGGGCTTCATTTGCATCTTGCCGGGCGCCGCCATTTTTAAAGCCCCGCTAGTTCGGACTCCGTGCCCGCGGCTACACGCGGCACGGAGTAGGTAGTTTGGATTAGGCTTCCTATTTTTTGTTGCTCTTCTCTGGACCTTCTCCAATTTCTCCACATCTTTCTTGAAATGTGGTGCCCAGAACTGGACACAATACTCCAATTAAGGCCTAATCAGCACAGAGTAGAGCAGGAAAATGACTTCTTGTGTCTTGCTCATAGCACTCCTTAAAAATAGAGAGAGGTGCTGAGTATTTACAATAATCATCACCATTCAAACAGGGGCTGCAGGGCTGTGGCCCCAAACCTCTGCAAATGGGGATGTTTTTCTAGTGCAGCATCTCATCAGAGTCCCAGGGATTTGTGGCGCAGGGGCATTGTTCCTCGTAAGCTGGGCACTTGTGCAGCCACTAAGGAGAGATTCAAATGCCATCCAACTGATTAGCAGAGCGCCCACAGGCAGGTTTTTGTTTCTACTAGTGGTGCACGTCTGCACATACCTCGGTGCACGTAGAAAATTATTCCACATGTAGATGGAAAAGATGAGAGGGAACATTGCTCAGGGGTGGTTTCTTTTGCTGGGTGCAGAAGATTGTAGTTCCCCCTCTGGAGGGAGGTCAGCCAGGAATAAGCTGGGAAAAGAGCAGACCCATTCTACTGTGTCAAGAGCTCTCTTACTTTGCCCTGAGAAAGGGACCCGCAAAGGTCCTCTCCTTCTCGCTCCCTCTTTCCCTTCCCCATCACTGTCTGCCTGCTTATACAGGTGCCCTCAGGGCCCTACAACAAATGCCAAACACCAGTGCCCCTGCTCCATTGCTCCCCTTCCCTGTCTCCCCCTTTTCCGTTCCTCACACCCACTCACCATTTCAATGCTAACACCTCTCCTGGCCCGACAAGTGTCACCGCCAGCCAGAGCTGCCGTCTCTGAGTGGGGAAGAGGGCGTAGGCGGGACAGGCCTCAGGTCGGCCTGTATTCAACTAGGTGTCAGGTTACCACTTACGGGGCCTATTTCTGCCTGACTGTCTGATCCCCACCGCCCCCTTTCCGCTTGTGTTACTGTGCTAAGCTTGGCTTGTGCTAGTTTCTCTCCCCACCTAAGCTCCTTAAGTCACTGATCCAGTTAAACCTTAGAAATCACTTTGTTTTGCCCTGAAAATTAATGTCGCTATTTCCTTGGCCTTTCTGCTCCTGGCACCCACCCTGGGTTAGCCACTTCGGCATTCGACGGACCAGCCACGCGACTCCTGTGGAGCACTGAGCTCATGGGATAGTTAGTTATATGGATGCTGCTGAGCCACTTGGGGGGGCATGGACCGTCCAGTCTCACACTAATGGGGCGGCTATGGAAAGACCCCAGTGCTGGGATACAGTGCGGCCTGTGTAGCCCATGCTGACTATGGGCAGCATCCTGGTCCCTCTGTGGGTGGCTGGGTCATTTAGCTCCAGCAGAAGAGGCTGATGTATTTAGCTCAGCAGATGCCAGCACCCCCCAAAACACCCACAGAGCCAGAGCCAACAAGCATGTCCCCCCACCTCTACCCACACATCTAGCCTCTTGGCTGAGAAAGCCTCACGGCTTCATTATGGGTATGTCTATACTTGCAGCCTAATTCGAACTAGGACTGCAAATGTAGGCAAACTACCTGTTATTCCTCCTGCAATGAGGTTTAACAAGTACTTCAAACTAGAGCTTTATTTTGAACGCCCGTTTCACTGCCACGTGTAGACGTGGGCAGTTACTTTGGGCTTGTAAATTTCAAAAATGGCACTCGGCCAGGAAGATGCAAATCAAGCGCAGGATATTTAAATCCCAGGCTTGATTTGCAATTCCGAATGCCTACATTTGCAGCCCTAGTTCAAATTAGGCTGCAAGTGTAGACATACCCTATGTTAGTGCCACTCGCAATGAGACACACAGACATGCCCCCATCCAGGAAGGTGTGGGTGTGGTCAGGGAATGGCTCCACCCCTCAGTCACCTGCCTTTTCAGCTCGCTCCCCAGGGGGGTATCCCAGAATGCCTTGTGCCTGCCTCAGCTGTTTGCTATTGGCACAGTATGCCTTCCTCCCCTGCCTGGCTGTGGTTATCAATCTGACACCACATTGGTGGGGAGGGAGCGGAGAAACTGGCAGAATTTGGCTGTTGCCTTCTCCCCTCACATTGTGTTTTGGAAAAAAAAGAGTTCCCCCCATAATTAGAACAAGTTCTTTAAGGGAAATGCCCCAATTAAAACCCCACATCCCTCCTGCTAAGTGTAGATTTGAGACCCCATATTCTTGTGGCCTTATTTCCAAGAAACCTGGGCAAGATGAGGGGATGTTGACCCCATAAGAGCCCAGCATGAAGCAATCCCAGAGAATTCCCAAACATAGAGGTGAGTCCTAGTCCCAATCTGGACTTTTCCGAGGGCTCAAAGAGAACTCATTCTTGTCCCCTGTCCTGGCTAGTCGGCTTAATGCTCTTGAGCGCATCCCTTAGAATAGCGGCTGCACACAGCCGGCAGGCGCAGCAAGCTCATCGTGCACCATCTGGCTGCCCACATCTGATCGCACTCCATCCCTCCCGCTGCGGCCAGACAGGCTCAGAGCGGTTTTACATTACGGACGTTAATGCCTCTTGGCAGGAACTGCTGCCTCCTACAGAGGAAGCGTTTCTGTCAAGAGCCCTGGACAGCCTCAGAGACAGTTCTGACGCACGGCCCAGAGGGAGTCCCCTGTTCCCCAGCCCCAGGAATGCCGGGCGTGAACGCGCCCGGGTGATGATGGAAAGGCTGAATTGTGCAGAACTGCTCAGGCTTCTGGCTAGACAGGGATCCGCAGGGGGAAGAACAAGGATTAAATGCAGGCACAAGGAATCCAGCCACAGCCAATGCTTTAACTGCATGCCAGACTCAGAGTTTTTACTGCCATATTGGATAACCTCTAGAAGCCCCAGTTGTGAGCAGGAAGCTGTGTTGCTAGGTGCTGTACAAACATAGATCAAAGAGATGGCCCCGCCCTGATGAGACAGTTATAACCTACGCAAGGGAGGTGAGATCAGGCGGATACAACAAATAGCTGGGGAAAGTACCAGGTAACAAAGAGACAGTCAGCAGGATCAGCAGCTGTCACAGCCCACTAGCTGTCTAGGCACCGCCACGTTTGTTGCAGGCATCACACGGCGTTTGTGCAAGAAGCGCAGGTTTCAAGGCCTTGCCATTTCAGTTCTGTCATGGCATGTGGGGTTAGCACAGAATTCCTAACCAGGATAGTGGCACTAACACGGATCCACTGCTGTCTCCTCCGCACAGGAGGTCGTGCTGAAGGAAAAGCCAGCCACGGTAAAGGCATGGTTCAGATTTTCCCAGAATGCACCAGCATTAACACAGGCATGCAGCATGACAGGGACAGAGTGGTCCTGGGAAAGCAAATCTACCCTCAAATACTGTTTCAAATAGGGTGATTGCTGGGAGCAGGGGAGAGGGAGAGGCAGGGCCGCCCTGAGGGTTTATGACGCCCTACGCAGTACTATTAAACGGGTGCCCCTATGTCCGACAACAACTGTGGGGCAGACTGCAGAATCCTAAGCAAACGTGGTTACATGCCACTTTGATGGCAGCCTGGCTGAATGGGGCTGTGGAGACGGGGGCCGCCAGCCCTAAGCACCTAGATTGCACAAGTCAGGCCTTAACAAAATTGCGATTTTAAGCTTAAAAATCGAAAGTCTTAAACTTGGGGAGGTTTTCTTGTTATTTGCCTTGGAGATGTCAAGGTTTAGGGGCACACAAAGCTCCCGTTTCCAGGCTTTTCTCTTCCTCCACGAAGGCCAGCCATTTACTTTATTGAAAAGAGGCTCTCCCCTTCCATTTTTAATTGCTTGACTCCAGGGCTGTGTCTAGACTACATGCCTCTGTCGGCAGAGGCATGTAGATTAGACAGATCAGCAGAGGGAAATGAAGCTGCGATTTAAATAATCGCGGCTTCATTTAAATTTAAATGGCTGCCCCGCTCTGCCGATCAGCTGTTTGTCGGCAGAGCGGGGCAGTCTAGACGTTCCCCTGTCGACAGAAAACCTTTTTGTCGACCGCCCCGGTCAACCTCATCCCACGAGGCATAACGGGGCGGACGACAAAAGGGTTTTCTGTCGACAGGGGAACGTCTAGACTGCCCCGCTCTGCCGACAAACAGCTGATCGGCAGAGCGGGGCAGCCATTTAAATTTAAATGAAGCCACGATTATTTAAATCGCGGCTTCATTTCCCTCTGCTGATCTGTCTAATCTATATGCCTCTGCCGACAGAGGCATGTAGTCTAGACACAGCCCTGGAGTTGGGGCTTGAGGACTGGAAAGTGAGTGAGGCAAACACCATGAGGAAATGTCTCCTGCCCATATTGAATTGAGGTTTCAACCCAGGTTTGAAATCAGTGTTGTGTGCTGAGTGAAGCTGCTGAGCTTCTGAGCCTGGCACACACAAGCTATGAACTGTTTGAGGTAAAACAATTCTGACCCATGGCTGGTTTGGCTGCTGTCCAGATGGGACTGTACAGGGTTGGTGGCACCTCTATTACCTCTTTGGTCTCTGAATCCCTGCCCCCTTCATCTCCGGGATCAGGGGTGTGATCAGCCCATCAAGTGACAGTCTGAAGGGGATCGCTGCGACCCTACCTGTCACAACTGCATTGACCGAAATACATTAATCTTGACTCTAAACCCCTCAGGAAAGTGAGTTATTAAATTGATAGCGGGGGCAAGTTACATCAATGGGACTGAAATTTTAATCCAGATACAGAATTAGCTCAACACAAGACACTGCTACGTCTAATCTGCAAGCCTCTTTCGAAAAAGAGCATCTAGACTACAATCAGTACTTTCGAAAAAGCAAGCCACTTTTTCGAAAGAGAGCACCCAGGCAGTCTGGATGCTCTCTTTCGAAAAAGCACAGTTTGCATTACATAGTGCCTTTTTTCAAAAGAGATAGAAATGTAGCCGTGTTAGTCTGGTGTAGCAGGAACAAAAAACAGGACTATGTAGCACTTTAAAGACTAACAAGATGGTTTATTAGGTGATGAGCTTTCATGGGCCAGACCCACTTTTTAATTGTCTCCTTTGGTATATATGGTTGTGACAATTTTCTTCCACTATTTGATCTGAGGAAGTGGGTCTGGCCCACGAAAGCTCATCACCTAGTAAACCATCTTGTTAGTCTTTAAAGTGCTACATAGTCCTGTTTTTTGTTCCTTTTTTCAAAAGAGTATTTTTGAAAAAAGGCGTTCTTCCTCATAAAATGAGGTTTTCCACAGCTGAAAAAACTGCCACGTTCTTTCAATTTACTTTTGAAAGAACGCGGCAGCAGTCTAGACGCAGGGGAAGTTTTTTCGAAAAAAGGCCCCTGTGCACTCCATCCTACATAACATAAGAACATAAGAACATAACGGGCGTACTGGGTCAGACCAAAGGTCCTTCTAGCCCAGTATCCTGTCTGCCAACAGTGGCCAGCACCAGGTGCCCCAGAGAGGGTGGACCGAAGACAACGATCAAGCAATTTATCTCCTGCCATCTCTCTCCAGCCTCTGACAGACAGAGGCCAAAGACACCATTTTATCCCCTGGCTAATAGCCTTTTATGGACCTAACCTCCATGAAATTATCTAGCTTCTCTTTAAACTCTATTATAGTCCTAGCCTTCACAGCCTCCTCTGGCAAGGAGTTCCACGGGTTGACTACGCGCTGTGTGAAGAGCTTTCTTTTATTCGTTTTAAACCTGCTTCCCATTCATTTCATTTCCTCTCCCACTTTTATCAGGCTGAGGGCAAAGGGTTGGGATGTGGGGGGACCTAGGCTCTGGTCTTGGGCTAAAGGATTTGGAGTGTGGGAGGGGCTCTGAGTTGAGCCTAGGGGAGGAAGTTGAGGTGCAAGAGGGGGTTTGGATGAAGGCTTTGGTTGCAGGGGGACTCAGGGCTAGGGCAGTGATCTGGGGTGAGAAGGGGTTCAGGATTGGGGCTGGGTTTTGGAATGCAGGGTCCAGCTGGGCACTGTTTACCACAGGTGGCTACTGGGTGGTGGTGCAGGCAGGCTCACCCCTACTACTGGGTGGTGGGGCTAAGGCAGGCTCACCCCTACCCTGGTCCCGCACCACTCCCCAAAGCAGCCAGCAAACTCTCTCCATCCCTGCCACTCTGTGTAGATGGGATACAGGTGGGGAGAGGGGCACCCTGACCTCAGTACCCCCTCCTGTTCTTCCTGGGCCCTGCAGAGCAAGCAGGAAACTCTTGGGGGTGAGGGAGGGCAGCTCCAAGACAGAGGACAGGAGCAGCATGGTAGTGCTGAGAGGAGCAGCTGAAGTGCCAGCACTTGACACCCTCCCAGCCAAACCAGTCTGGATCCCCTGTCAAAGGCTCCAAGATCTACCAGTAGATCCCGATCGACTGGTTGGTGACCATTGTCCTACACGATGCTGTTAAACTGCTAGTGTTCCTCCCCAGAAGCAGCTGCATGGGGAAGGGAAGAGGCGGAAGAGATTCCTAAACATGGCTCAGGAAGCACCTTGGGGTTGGGAGTCCTGTGGGTTGTGTGGGTTGAGAAGGTGCCGTTTGTAAAGGGGGGTTTTTCTCTCCCAGCAGCTCCCCGTTGAGAATCCCAAAGCCCATGGCTTTTGGATTGGACCCTGGTTTCAAAGGAGAGGCTGGGCCTGCCACTTTGAGCGTCTGAGCACTTACTGCAGCTGAATTCCTTCCAGCCTGCCTCAGCACCGCTGGCGCGTGTGTGGAGTGATGCTGGTGGCTATATTGGTCTGTGACAGGCAGGAATGGAATGTGCCCGGGCAGCCAAGCCAGGGCCCCTCTCTCCTTCTCCTCTTATGGAGCGCAAGCGAGGGGAGGGCGGGGGGCTGCTCAGGCCCCGTCGCACAAGGTGGCCCAACAGTTCCTCTTATGGAGAAGAGGCAGGGGGAGTCTTGTCCTCCGCACGCTGTCAGCCTGCGGTGAGCTTGCCCAGTCACCCGCCAGACTCTCAGTCCTGTTTGAATGTGCCCCGGGCAGCCATGGGCATCAGTGGCAGAGCAGGGTGGCTGCTCTACAACCCTGAATGAAAGGAACCTCTGGAGCCAGCTGCCCAGCTCGGCCCTCTGCGCCAGACCCAGCTCTCAGGCCTGTGCCAGGGAGTTCCGAAGCAGAGCCGCACACGTCCAAACCCACAACTGCGTTCAGCCCCTGACCCTCTGTGGGCCCGCTACAGCAACGCTGACCCAAACGACCCCCCCCCCTCCCCCGGCTGAGATGCAGCTCTCTCTGGGGTGGAACCTGCCAGCTGTTTAACAGCGCACAGCAAAGCATTCTGAACATTTTTCAGGGTCAGACATAATTACCCAAGTGGGAGTGTAATTAAACTCAGCGTCCTAACACCCAGCTCCTGCACATAGTGACGCACAGGGAGCCTTAACCACAAGCAAGGAGTGTCTCTCTTTCATGGGTCACCTGAAGTGCAGCCCCTCTAGCAGCACAGCCTGGCCCCTCAGCGCCGGTCAATAATGGCACACAATGACCAATGCCCCAGTGATTCATCCAGCCCCACGTTCTCCAACACCTAGGTGTTTCTGGACCCGCTCCGAGACCAGGGCTCAGCGAGCCAGCGCTGCTTAGCTCATGAAACCTAATGAGGTCACAGCTGGAGGTGCTACGGCTCAGTCCAGGAGAGCGCATGTTTCTGGCCACCAGCTCCGTTTCCATGGCACTGGATTAAATGAACTAATTGCAACCATCTCGAAAGGGCACTACAAGCGGAGGAGTAGGAGGGGTGCGTTTCACCTGGAGAAGAGCTGGCAACCCTCATTTGGATACAAAGGGCATCGCTTCTCCAGCAGGAGCCCTCCAAGTCATGCATTAGTCAGAGTCCCCCCCACACACACACACGCTCTACCCTAGTTCTGCAGCCTGGGAAAGCGCCCCCCACCCCGGTTGCCAAAGACAGCAGGTTCCTCAGGGCCAGATTTCTGAGGGCTTAGCACCCACACAGATGGGGCCAGATTTTCAGAGGCGCTCCACCGAGCTGAGCTCATTAGAAGTTCTTTGTGCTTAGCTCCATTCGCCACCTTTGGCCGTTGTTCTCTAGCTCTCTCCCCCACTCCTCCCTTACCTCAAACCTCTTCTCCCCACGACTTCCATGTTCTCTCCTCCCCTCTTTTTCTAAGCCCCCCCCCCAGCCCCTTTTCTCCTCCCTTTCGGCTCACCCTTCCCTTTCCTTCCCTCCTGCTGTATCTGAGTCACCCTTCAGCGTTCCTGGCTCGGAGCATGCCTGCGGCCCAACGAAAAAAACTCCTGCTGAGTGGAGCTGGGTTTCTCTTGCAGCTGCTTAAAAGCCTGACATTTGGGAAGGCTTTACCTAACCAGAACAGGGCTGCTGGGGAACATCCTGTTCACAGACAAGCTGCCTCTCTTGGTTCACAAGAGGCCATTGACAAGGGGGAAATATTCCTTCCCTGCAGGATGCCACGTAGCCGAACCACAGAGTGGCACGGTTTTGGGCCACCTTAAATCACACCAGAGCCATTCAGGGGGTCTCATTTGGATTGGATCATTGATCCTCTTGTTTCAACAGCCTGCTGCCACTCACACTGAAAGGAGACTCTCCGGTGACGTGTGGGCAGTAGAGAGCCTAAGACACACAGTTTGGATTCCAACCAGTAGAGCAGTGGTCCCCAACCACTGGAGATTGCTGGGCGCCAGGGGGCGTGGCCAGTCGCCCGCCGGGCGCCAGAGGGCGGGGACACTTGCACGCCCGAGGGCAGGGCCCCCCCATAGCCGTGCGCCCGAGGCTGGTTCCCCCTCCAAACGTCACGCACTTGGGGCCGGCGCCCCCTCCAAGTGCCGTGCGCCCGGGGCCGGAGTTCCCCCGCAAGCGCTGCACGCCCGGGGCTGGCGCTCCTCCAAGCGCCTCGCGCCCAGAGCACGGGCGGCCAATCCGCGGCGCTCCCGGGGCCAGCGCTCACCATGTGCCATGCGCCCGGGGCCGGCTCCGGCACCATGCATGCGCCACATGCCACGTGTTGGGGACCACTGCAGTAGAGGATTGCAATGCACGGACACCGCAGCCAGCTTGTGAAAATGAACTTCAGCTTATATAATCAAACTCCAACCATTGTTTAGAGAGTCCAAAGGGACTGCTGCTATGGCAACATGATATGTAATAAATAATCAGGGCTATACACTATGCTGCACCCTTGTATCAGGCTGAGGTGGAGGTGGATGCCCTTGAAATAGGCAGAAATGCTCTGAAAGGAGAAAGGCTTGTGCTCAGTTTTTGTGGTTTTAAGCGCTGCTTCAGGACAGCGAGGTAATTAGTCTGACCTGACCTCATTCCTTTAGGATGCCTGATCATTTCTGAGCTTTCAGGCCCAAGGTCAAGAACCTCCCTAGCTGAGCATCTTCTTCCAAAATAGAGCCCTGAGTCAGCCAGCCAGACTCCTTGTAACACAATAACTAGAGGTCATCAAAGGAAATTAATAGGGAGCGGGTTTAAAACAAACAAAAGGAAGGGTGTTTTATATGATGCACAGTCAACCTGTGGAACTCCTTGCCAGAGGATATTTTGAAGCCTTTAACAGGGTTCAAAAAAGAACTAGATAATTTCATGGAGGAGAGGTCCCCCAGTGGCTATTAGCCAGGATGGGCAGCCTCTGTTTGTCAGAAGCTGGGAATGGGTGACAGAGGAGGGATCACTTGAGCATTCCCTGTTCTGTTCATTCCCTCTGGGCACCTGGCATCGGCCACTGCTGAAAGACAAGATACTGGACTAGATGGACCTTTGGTTTGTCTCAACATAGGGTTCTTATGACTAGGACTCCAAAGACCCAGCTCTTAGTCCTAGATCTGTCACTCACCCACTGCCTGACTTCGGGCAAGTCACATTGGCCTAGATACTCAGAAGTCTTCAGATGCTTCTCTCCCACTGATTTCACTGCCCCTAAATACCTGTGAGGATCTGGGCCTTTGTCTCTCAGTTTCCTCATCTGTAAAATGGCGACAACAATACCCTACTTTGTAAAGCCCTTTGGCAGCTGTGGATGACATCAAATCATCAATGGTCACACTTTACATTACAGGGTCCAGGGGTATGTGGTTTCTACTTAGTGTAGAATGATTAATGATTGTTATAAGCCTGTTGCAGACATGAGGAACGGGTAATAGACTGTTAACAGGCACATCAGCAGAAGGTACAACCAACCTGTGGGACCGCCAACAATGTCCTAAAACGTCTGCTAACCTTTCACACTACGTTTCCATTTCTAAGTAGTTTTCAAAGAGTTAATAAAGTAGAACCAGTTCAATATTATAACTGGTTGTTTTAGCCGGCACCAGGCAGCATAAGAAAGGGAACTGGGTTAAAGATAGAGCACTCCTGTCCGGAAGGATGGCTGGCTGGTTGGCAAGCAATCCGCTCATGGATTCCATGTCTGGTAAGAAGCTGGTTACCCGGAGTGCAGGTGATGTTGTTCTTAGGTTGTGTTGCTGTGTTGATGCCAGAAGATGTTGCTTAGGAAGTAGGTGACACTCCTTAGCGACCAAGCACCGGAGCCCTGCCCAAAGGCAGCAGTAAGTAATGCTGGGTTGTAGTCATCTTGGATCTTTTGCAGGAGTTTCCATGGTTTGCACTGAACTGGCCCAGGGAACGCTACCAGGGAAAAGGAGAGAAGACAGAGGCTGACACACTACAGGCAGGAGTTTGGTGTCTAGAGACTGACACGGCTTCCGGAAGACGTCCACTCAGCAGACCAACAGATTGTGAATGCAGCACACAGAGCCAAACTAAGGAAACTCAGAGCCTTATCATGGTGCTCTCCCTTGGAATAGCAGCAGGTTTCAGAATTAAGATGAATGGAGCAGTTCATCGTTTTGGGATCTATGGTTTCAGGCTCTCTGCACACTCAGGTAGGGAAATCAGTTATGGTCAGGCAACATTTTAAAGTTTTTCTTTGCATCCATAAGCAAGAGAGATTTGGGGGATTTGCGGCAGGCTTTTTTAAGTGAAAACTGAGATTCTGACCTCATTGTTCGACCCGGAGTCTGGGTCCCCAAGCATAGGTCTGGTGTGGCTACACTTTAATCCAGTCCCCGAACCCATGCACTCGCTTAAAAATCACAGAGAATCAAGAAGCCATGGTCAATTGTGCCTAGGGAGAGGAATGTTATTGTGGTTTTTAAAGACACATAAGAAAACCCTCTTTCTAAGGATTAAGTGTCAAATAAGTCATCACACATTGTGCCCAAAAGACTCTGATATCTTTCCTAAGAATTCACTCATTAGCTACCATTTGCACAATGTCCTGAAGCTGCAACGAGCTATAAGGAAACACGGTGCAGCTGCTAATTTTAAAATTCCTTATAAAAACTAAGTTTTTCCAGAGCACATGGGAGAAAGGAAACCAAGGGTTACAGGTTAGACCTGCCAACATCCACAATCCACTGAGAAGACAGAAAGACAGTAAACAACTTGGGGTACTTCGACACAGCAGGGCAAAAGTCAAATTAAGCTACGTAACTTCAGCTACGTCAAGTGCGCAGCTGACGTCGAAATAGCTTAATTCGGGCTTGTGGCGCTGTCTACATGGCAGGAAGTCAAAGGAAGAACACTCTTCCTTCCCCTTCCCTTACTCCTTGTGAAATGAGGGTTACAAGAGTCAGAGTAAGAAGTCCTCCAGCTTGACATTATTTCGAAATAAAGGCTTGTTGTGTAGACACGCTCTTCATTATTTCGAAATAACATCAGTTATTCCAAAATAATGTTGCTGTGTAGATGTACCCTTGGGGAGTAAATTGTAAACTGTAAGGGTGCGTCCACACTACACCTGGAGCTCGAAATAAGCTACGCAATTTGAGCTATGCAAATTGTGTATCTTATTTCAATGTTATTTCGAAATAGCTTACTTTGAAATTTGGTGCTGTCTACACAGCACTTATTTAGAAATAACCTACTATTCCGAAACGTCCCTTACTCCTAGTGGAATGAGGTTTACAGGGACGTCAGAATAGCAAGCCCATTATATTTCGAAATAACGGACACGCTCAAAAGATGCGGGATAGCTATTTCGGGATACATCTGATATCCTGAACTAGCGCTGCAGTGTAGACATAGCCTAAGTGTCACTCACCGGCCAGAGCACCCCTTGTGGTAGAGCACGGCATAACAGGGTCTTTTCTCACCCCCCTCCCATATTACTAGCCCCTCCTGTCAACCCCCTCTTCTTACAACTCAGCCCTCCATCCAGGTCACATCTAATCCTCCTCCATGCAGGGTAACAGAGTCCAACAGCCTCATGCCTTGATCCAAGTCCCAGCTCATTAGCCCTTCCACCCCTGATCTCCAGGGTCCTTCCACCCTCTGTGTTCATCCCAGGCTCTAAACAGCCTCTCAGGGCTTGTTTGCCTTCCTTAAGAGCTGGTGCTCACAGGACTCATCACCCCCCAACAAATCCTTCGTGAAGATACAAAAGATTTCTGCCTCCTGCAGGATTGAACTCACATCCCGCCCCAGCTGATTCTGTGACTCTTTCCTAGAGGCAGTCAGTTCCTGCAATTAAGCCATCCACACAGAATCAGCTGAGGAATAGTTATGGTGTCACAGGCGAGACATATGTTCACAGCAGGCTCCAAAGGCCACTGGCCACAAACACCTTGCACTGACAATTATGAAACATGAGTGTGTGGCACACACACAGGTCAATGGTCTGGGTCGGGGCTGGCTCTGGTTACTGGACCTGCTGGGACCCACAAGCCTTTCCCGCGAGCCGAGCAGGAAACCAAACAGTCCGAAAGCAAGCCTGGATCTACGGGGGACGCAGCACTTTGCATTAGCCCCGAGAGAGTGACCCTGTCCCTTTGGCTTCCATTCCGCCCACAGGAAGGGAGTCACCGTACCAGAGGCTGGCCAGCAGCGTGAGCTGTGAAGAAGGGAGTATCAGATGTCCAGCAGGTGCAACAAGAAATTCACAGATGATATAACCCTTCTCTGATGAGTGCCAGCGACTGCTGGCCCATCACTGTCCATTGGACACAAGCCTGCCATGGGTGAGAAGCAATTGAGAGGTCAGGAGTCACCAGCTAACACCATGGAAAGCTCTTGGGCTGAGTGTGCTTTGGAGAGGGCCGGCCGGCCGGCGTGCAGGCAGGACTCTCCTTCCTCGGGGCTCCGCTCAGTCCCTTCCTTTCTGCCCACATGGCTAACGGCCCCAGCCCAACTGCAAGCAGGACTGAAGCCAGCCGAGTGGTAGCTGCTTGCACCCAAGCTGAACAGAAGATGAGTTGCTCTGAAGAGAGCCAGCCCGGTGCAGATAAGAGTTTCTGCCTGGCACCAGGCGTCTCTTGCAACCCTGAGCTCCCCTCCTGCCCCTTTTCTGTGGCCGAGGGGGTCTGGGGAGGCAACCGGGGGAGGGTTATGGGGGGAGAGAAGGCCCCTGCCAGCTGGGCGGGCTGAGGGAGGAAGAGCAGGCTGGGGGAAGCTGCAGGGACAGAAGACCCCTGCTGGCTGGGGCAGTGGGCGGAGGGGTGAAGGACCCTGTCTGGAGAAGGGGAGGAGGTAACCCAGTCCTGAGTGGCATCCCGCCAGCTGTGCCCAAAGATCCCTACAGCTCCTGCCAGGGGGACCAGAGACTCCCTCCTTGCCCGTCTCTCTCTCACACCAGCCAGGGGCTGGTCACTCCTCACTTCCCCTCATTGTCAGTGACTAGTTGGACAACAGGCCTGTTTCTGGAAGGGCTGGCTGCCCAGGATACCTGCAACTCCAAGTTTCTGTCGCAGCACCACGAGCAGGAGTTGCTGCTGGGCATTTCCTCCTGCTTTTAATAGCAAGGCCCTCCCCATCCATTAGCCGCTGATGGGCTGGTACCATCCCCCCTTTTTGACAGCAGGGAAAATTAAGGCACAGAGGGAAGTGACGTGCCAAGGTCGCAAAGAGAGATCGTGGCAAGGCCAGAACCTAGGTCCTACAACCACCCCTTATCTGCTGCGGGACTCCAGGTCTTATCTGTTCCCAAGGCTGCTGCCTGGGCCCTTGCTGGTCACGGAACAGAAGATTTTGTTCCCGGGGCCATCAGACAAGCCCCTTTTGCCAGTGCTAGAAGTGACTCCCACTCCCAGCGTGGGACACCGCAATGCACAGCCTCCCTCCCAGTGCCTGTGCACATGGAGTTCCTTTCAGGGGAGGGGATGAGGGCGGGAAAATGCACACAGAGGGCTCAATTCTGCCCTGGCACTGGCTTTTTGCTAGCAAGCACCACAGTCGCTCTTGATCTACCTGGCCAGGCCAGGAGAACTGGATCTGTCAGGCTGAATTTTGCTGCTTGTGCCAGTAGACGCCTGCTGGCCTCACAGGGGTGTACCACAGAGCAGAATCTGCCCTATTGATTATAGGGATGCGGGGACATTCCCCAAGCGTCTCCAAGATGCTGCCTTAGATCCCTGACTAATGCCTGTTAATCATGCCATGGCTGGGCTCCCCGGGCAGAGAAAAAAGCTGGTGACTAAGCCGTCGGGTGGTGTCCCTTCTCCACCTTCCCCACCTTGCAGCAGCGGGCAGCTGCTGAATGCACCAGGTGATCCTGCCGATCCTGCCTGGGAACTGCCCCAAAGGGACCCTGAGTTCCCCCAGAAGGGGGCACTCATCCTGGGGGGTGAAACGCACCTGATCAGAGCAGGGGGAGGGAGCATCCGTGTCCACCATCCCCAGAGAAGCAGGGAGGGAAGAGAATCAAGAGGAAGAAGAGTGGAGGCCCAGCACACAACGATCCCTTCCTGGGGTGAGCGTAGCCAGCCAGGGGAGTTGCTCTAAGTCGTCCGGCAATGAAGATGGGGACACTGGTTTGTTCTGGCATGGGGAAAATAGCTGTTCTCAGCGCAAAATAAAGAAAAGAAACCACGCCAGCTGTGCCATTCCTACACACAAATATTTGTGACTTGGGTGGGCGGGTTGGTGGCGGAGATGGGGTAGCAGGGCAGAGAAAGCTGGGGAGCTCACTCAGCATGCTGGAAAAGCCAATGCGTCTTGCTCGGCATGCTGGGAAAGCCAAGGGAGCTGCTACTCCTCGGGGGCGAGCAGGGACTCAGGCAGGTCCTGCCCTGCCGTCCAGGGGTCTGGCATTGTGCTGGTGAAGGCTGCAGGAAAGAATTGCCCAACTCTGCTTCTCAGATTGTAAGTGCTGCGGGGCAGGGACCGTCTTTTGGTTCGGGGTTTGTACGGGGCCTAGCACCACAGGTCCTGTGCCAAGACTGGGACTCCTACGCGGAACCATGAGATGAATAATAAATCACTCATCTGTCAGCTGCCCGTCTCACAACCCTACAGTGTATCCCAATACCACGCTTGCTTGTGACTCAGTCACAAGCGAAATCCCTCCTTCAATCCGCGTCTCAAGCTTAGAGCTGGCAACCCCTCCTAAGCTTAGGGCTACGGTGAGTGGTCTTATCTGTCATTCACAAAACCCCACCTTAGTCGATCCCTGTTGCTCCGACAAGTTCACATTCTTTACTTTGAACTTACAACAATAGCGTAATGAACTGCCTGGCATGTATGTGCATACCCATGCCCTCTTAGGGTCGTCATCAGAGCTTCTCAACTGTGTGCCATTAACCCTACACTGCTGGCGAGAAAAGGGGATTCTCCTTTAAGTCAAGTGACAGGGGCTTGGTGAGCTGGAGGTATCTGACACCTCTACTGCTGACACCAAGTTCAAAATGGGCGGTGGAGTGGCAATGGGAAAGTTCTAGGAACCCAGGAATTTGTCTTAAGTTTCCCTTCTACATTTATCCCTCCACAGAGGAGGCCCGTCTGAGTCACCCATTCTTTGGCGTTCAACTTACCCACAAAGATTACAATTCAGTTAAACAGGCCCCTTCAATTCTGGGCGTGCTCACAGGTTTCTTCTGAGGAAAAAGGCCATTGTCACGGGCCTATTGATTTGTGTATTTTGGAGGAGACAGAGGCGGTCCTGACTAGCCACAACAAGGAGATGATCCTATCAAGGGAGAGGAAGAGCCAATGGAGTCAGCTCACTAGTGAAAGGGGCATGGCCCATGTGACCAAACTGTGCCTGGGCAGTCCAGCCAAAGGGCTCTCCGTGCCAGGAACAACCACCAAAGAGGTTTGCACCACTGCAGTGCTCCTGCCTTGGGGCCTGGCGCATGGGCGGTGGGTGAAGGTACAGCTGGGGGAGGCAGGCCCTCAGCCCCACCCCTTCTGCCGAGGCCCCGCCCCTCACAGGAAGCAAGCCTCCTCCCCCACCACCACGGGGAGGCAAGGCAGCATGCCGCCACCCCCCCCCCCCCGCCCCAGAATGGGGAGCACAGGGAGGAAGGAGGGCGCCCGGCCCCAGCTTCCCCAGCCCTGGAGCATGGGGAGGGTGGGCGCTCCGGGATAGCAACGCTCTGCCCCTCGTAGGCCTTGTGGGGGTGGAGTGTGGGCAGGGCCAGGCTGGCGGTTGAGGAAGGCCCCACACCTGGCATACTCCCCACCGCCCAAGGCCTGGCTCCAGGGGTACAGAAATTCCAGTGTAGACAGGCCCTGAGAGAACAAGAGAGAGGGGGAGCTTCTGGTCTTGAGTGACGGGTGGCCTCCATGCCGCAGCCCCCCTTGCAAACTGGCTGCTGGGGTTTTTCAGCATCTCCAGCCCCCCAGCTCCCAAGGGCTTCTTGGTTAGGAGGCTCGGCTCACGTTGAGCCCAGGGAACCAAACATTCCCCCCCCCCCCCGTTCTCCCACCCGGCGTGGCTCTGTGACAATGTTTGTCTTGGAAAGGGCTTTCTTACCCAGACCCTGCGCCCGGCAGCCAATGGAGCCTCCAAGGGGAACTGAGGATGGATCCCGTTCAAATGCCAGACTTGGTCTCCTGTCGGGAAAACAACATGTGGCATCGCTGCTGCTCGTTAGCGCAGCCTTCCCCTCTGCCTCAGACGGCGGAATTGGCTCTGTCCTGGGCTGAGCTGGGGGGGGAGGGGAGGGCTTCCTCGAAAGCCCCGGGCTCCCTCCAGCCCACGCAGGCCACTCCCAAAGACCCTACAGATGTGGGCACCCACACAGCCTCTTGGGCTCACGGGAGCGCTGCTCTGAGCGCTCAGCCCAGCCCCCTGCCAGCCAACATGCACCAACAGCTGCTGCCCAGGGCTGGCTCCCAGCTGCTCCACGGGGTCCCCCGCCTGTTTGGCTCCCTCTCACTGCAGCACCCTTCTTCTGCCCCCTCCCTCCCCCTGCCCCAGAGCTCTGTGGCCTACGGCCTCATGGCCTATTGGGTAAAATGGCCCCGGGGCAGTTGTTAGGTACCTCACCCCCCAGAAGTCTGGAAGGGGCTGTTCTCTGCACCTTTCCCTGCTTCAAGACCATCCTCTGCTCAGTCCAGAGCCCATCCTAGGAGGGGGATGGTTTCCACAGACTCTCCCCATCACACACTGGGGCTGCCCCCTTGCACTACCCCACAGCTTCCCAGCCCATACTGGGAAGGGGGCTGTTTCCATAAACATGGTCCTCAAACTGCTGGCTACCTTCAGTGCCCACAGGCAGCCTCTGTGCCCCACAGTCCCATGCTTCCTTGGAGCCTCACCCACGTGGGCAGGGTTCAGCTACCGGGGGCTCCTTCATGCACTGGGCTGTGGGTTCATGTGGGTTCCCAGAAGCAGCCATGCAAGCGGGAGAGGAGAACTGAACCAGGGGAGAACCTCATTCAAGGCCTTTGTCAATCCTACTTCCCCAGCCTGCCGGCCATTCCTCCCCCCACGGACACGCAGCATCACCCCCCGTGGACAGGTGACGCAAGACAAGAAGCCAGAGCCTCATTCATCCCCAAGCTGGTTTTAGGATTGGGACAGAGCCCAGAGGAATCACTCTGGAAGGGATCCCCCACCCCGAGCTCAGTCTAGACCAGGACTAGACTCTTGGAGGGAGCCAGCAGCAAATGGTTCATTAATTAACACTGAATCTCTCCGGGAAGCCACCTAGAGAACTGCTGGGATGGAGTGGTCTGAGGAGCCAGTAAGGTGAGGATAACCCCCCACTTTGTAGCGCACCCCCATTTACCTCTCCTCTGCTCAGCACCATCCGCCAGCGCTCGCCTGGTCTTCTCAAAAGAGCAGCTAGCTGGAGACTGAATTGATGCGGCAAACAGACCTTCCACGGGAGCTGGCCTTAGACTCTCCTGACCGGGTTATGGGCCTCACAGCTTGGCTCGTCCCCATGGCTCTCTCCTACACACAAGGTACATCGACACCGCCAGAGCGGGTGGCATTGAGGCAAGGATAAGCACCGCTGTGCTAGCTATTACAGCTCACAATAGCAACGTACGTACTGTAAGGCCAACAAACCTGGATTGCAGGCAGGTAGAATTGAACCTATGACCTGAGGGGTTAAATCCATGAGCCTTTACAGCAGGGGTGGGGACCCTCAGGACTGGGGCCCGCATCCAGCCCCCAGGCTTGCCTGGATGCGGCCACCAAGGCTCAGGGCCTCCCTCCCCCAGCATTGGGGAGGCAGCGCTGGCTCTCCAGTCCCCCTCTGCCCCACTGCATGGCGGGAGCACACAAAGTCTACTAGGCTGGGCCCCCCATGGCTCTGGTGTGCGAGGGGAATGTGGAGAGTGTCTTTCTCCTTCTCAGTCAGGGGCCACGTCCGTGACGTTTTAGGGGTCTTTTTGCTTCTCGCTTGCGTGTGGCCCCCAACTGATTTTTCTGTGGGTCAGTGGCCCCCAACCCACAAAAAGTTCTGCCCCCCTCCCGCTCTACAGCAGGAGCTAAAAGCCAACTAGCTCTCTGCTAAGTCTGTAGAGCAAATTTCACGCTCTCTTGTCAGGGGTCTCGGTGCCTCTGGGTTACCACCCAGTGGAAGAGACTTCTGTAAGCAAGCAGAGTACATGCCCAGGGTGCCGGGGGTCAGGTGCACCACATCTGACAGCGAGTCCCCCAGCCTAGGCAGGCAGACACACGCCTGCACAGCCTAAGCTGATGCCCTAAGAACAGCCGCGTGGATGTCGCAGCTCAGGCTTTCAAGCCAAAGGGATCGGGGGACGGGGGGAGGGGAGCTGCAGCTGAAGCCGCAATGCCCATGCTGCTGTTTTTAGCACACTAGGGCCAGTCTGGTGGCCTGACCTGGGGCATTCCAGCTGCAGTGTGGCCATACCCTGGAGGACTTGGACTCTGCCATCACATCTCAGCAGCTGGCGTTTACCTGGTCGAACGAGATGAAAGTTGGAAGAGGGATGCTGCTCCCCCTGGCTACAATCCACCTTTAGTTGCTTTAAACAGGACCAGCCCAGTCCTGCTTTTCTAGGGTTTGTCCCCTGTCCAGTGCCCAGATAACACCAGATGTGGCTTTGGGCAGTATAGGGTGGCCTGGGGGTGCCCCTTTTGAAGAGCACTGATAGGTGCAAAATCACGCTGGTACGACGGGGCAAGACAGCGCGCTCTTAAAAAAACGGTACCCCCTGCGCGGTGTGACCGCACATGCACCATACATCCAAGGTCATGCCAGCAGGGGTAGGGGCATGCTGTTCCCAGAAGTACCAGAATGTCCAGGAATGCCTGAGTGCCCTCCTCCCAATCCACACTCTAGACCAGGGGCACTGGAATTATTTTTAGGGTGCTGAGTTGCACCCCCTCCGCCAATGTTCCCTGTAAGCGGAGTGCTTGGGCAAACACCCAGGAGAGATTCAAATACAGCCCAGCTGATTAGCAGAGAGCCCGCCGCCGGCAGCATGTGTTTCTACTGGTGGTGCACATCAGTGCACCTAACAAAATTTATTCCACACATGGATGGAAAAATTAGAGGGGACATTGTCCCAAACCTTTTTGCACTGCCCCAGGCTGAGATCACACCTAGGACTGGATGGACCGGATGGATGGAATGTTTCAGGCTTCCCCTCCACACCAGGAGCATTCAGGTAGGGCAGCAACTTTCTTGACAGGCGCCGAAGATTGAAGAGGGGCCCTCTTGAGCACTAATAAGCCTCAGTGGCTATTGCTTGAGCTAAGGAGCCAGACTGCCTGGAGCTGTGAGCTCTAAGAGACTCCCCTGCCTGCCAAGTGCGGCCGCCCCACATGCTGAGCAGTGGGTTACACAGCATCCGTCCGCCCCACGGGCTAGGAGAGCAGGCTCCTCAAGAAAACATGGGGGGGTTCCCTTAAAGGAAAAGGTTATTTCCTCCCCCCCACCGTCTCTCCTCTCCAAGTCCCTGGGGGTATGTCTACACTAGCCCCATAGTTCGAACTAGGGAGGCTAATGTAGGCATTCGAAGTTGCAAATGAAGCCCGGGATTTAAATATCACCCTGCCCGCCCCTAGAAACTACCCCGGGGCTGGTGTGTAGGTGGGGCAGGAGGATCCCATTGTCATCAGAGGCCACTGAGTGGTTTCCTGAGGAGACTTTCAGGGGGAGACCTGTCCTGTTAAAATACGGCATTTTCTTCCCACCCCGGCGTGTTCCCTCGCGCTGGCCCCAGGACACGCTGCCAGCGGGGAGCTGGAACAGATCTCAGCGTCTGGGACACTGGGCTTTGTTTCAGAGAATAGAGTTAGAACTGTTACTCAGCCTGCTGCTATTCCAACAATTCCAGCCTCCACTTTCACTCTGCCATGGGGGGGAGGGGGGGACATTCCTGGCCTGGTGTCCTCTCTCCGGCCAAGAAAAATACTCCCTGGGCCACAAGGGGGGAGGGCGGAAAATGCTGGGGGCGGGGGGAGGGCTGGTCCATACAGAACTATCTGCCCCCTCAAGATCTGCCTCCTGTGCATTGTGCCGCTGCCTCCCTGCCCGGCCTCTGCGAAATGCCTCCCTGTGTGGCTGCAGAGATGATTTATACTGGCCGGGCTACAATGGCCTTTCACTGCTGCGCTGCTGGAGCAAGAGGCACGTCTTGCAGCTCGCCACTCGGGGCTGCTTTCCATCACGGCCCTGGGAAGGCTGCGGGCCCTATTCTCTTGCACCACTGTGACTCCTCCGACGTGGAGCCAGGGGGGATTCCTGATTGACTCCAAACAGCCCCTGGGTTGTCCTAACCGGAGCCATTCTACTGCAAGGGAGGCCTTTGGCTTCTCGCTGGCCAAAAGCTGGGACTCAGGGTTCAGCCTCAGCTCCCTGTATGCCCTGTGCCAGGCACCTCCCTGTCTGTGTCTCCCTTTCCCCACCTGCTAAATGAGACGCGGATGCAGCCCCCAGCTTGCCTGGATGCGGCCCCCGTGGCTCAGGGCTTCCCCCCTGCCCCCACCAGCATTGAGGGTGCTCCAGCCCCCCTGCAGTCTCCCTATGGGGCTGGAGCACACAAAATCTCCCAGGCTGGGCCTCCCCCCCCAGGCTCTGGCGTGGGAGGGGCATGTGAGGAGTGTCTTTCTCCTTCCCAGTCGGGGGGCACATCTGTGAGGGAGGTATTTTGGTTCTCACTTGTGTGCAGCCCCTGACTGATTTTGCTGTGGGTCAGCATCCCCTCTCCCCCAAAAAAAAAGGTTCCTCAGCCCTGTGCAGAGTGATCTCTCATGGAGGAGTGAAATTAACACACTCATTGTATTATGGTGGTGCCTGGAGGCAGAACCCAGCTATGAGCCCCTTTGTAAAAATGGGAAAAGCAGATTCAATAATTTACCTGGTGGGAATCAAACCCAGATCGCCTGTACCAGAGTCCTGGACCGTAGCAAGCCCCTCCTCCCCACCCAGTATGTGTTGGAGAGAGATAGCTGCTCTCCCCAAACACCATGGCAGGACTCCCCGCTGCTCCGGTCACTGCATAGAAAACAGTGGTTTCGGAAAGGCCACAAGCTACCAGGTTCCTAAGTGGGAATACTGCAGTGGAACATGTAGCTCCCAGCCGTGGGACAAGAACGGAGACGGCTAGTCAAAGGTTGCCAGTCCCTCGACCCTGTGTAAAACATGACTCACTCGCTAATAGTCACTTCTTTCAAGTGGCCTGTGTAAAAAGAAAAAGGAAGGATGGAAATAATGAAGCACGAGTCGGCCAGCTCACGAACTTGCCAACACACACTGGCAGGAGGGAACAAACAGGCCAAGACTCGGAGCAGCCAGAAAACCCCATCACTCTTTTTAGGCAAGTTCTCCCTTTGTCTGGCTTAAAGAGCCAGGCCGCGCTAGGTGCAGGGCTGAGCTGGCTACTAGAAGCTGGAACTGGAGGACAGGGGATGGATCACTTGCTAGATTGCCCAGTTCATTCCCTCTGATGGATCCTGGGGCAGATGGACCATTGGTCCCATCCAGGATACATGTGCTTCTTTTCCTGTCTTGCTGTGTCTCACCAGGCAGAGTCCCCTACTGGAACTCCAATTAAAATAGCTGAGTCCCAGTTTCGCTTGGAATCAAACAGCTCACATCAATGGAGATGTGGCAAAGTTCTTCGGCATTTTGAAAATAACTGCTCGGGCTGAGACTGCAAGGCTGCATCTAGACTGGCAAGTTTTTCCGCAAAAGCAGCTGCTTTTGCGGAAAAACTTGCCAGCTGTCTACACTGGCCGCTTGAACTTGCGCAAAAGCACTGACGTTCTACTGTCTGAAATCAGTGCTTCTTGTGCAAATGCTTTGACGTTCCTGTTCAGGCAAAAGTCCTTTTCCGGAAATGTTTTTGCGCAAAAGGGCCAGTGTAGACAGCTCAGGACTGTTTTGCACACAAAAGCCCCGTTCGCAAAAATGGCGATCGGGGCTTCCTTGCGCAAAACCGTGTCTAGATTGGCACGGACACTTTTCCGCAAAAAGTACTTTTGTGCAAAAGCGTCCGTGCCAATCTAGACGTTCTTTTCCGCAAATGCTTTAATGGAAAATTTTTTCTGTTAAAAGCATTTGCGGAAAATCATGCCAGTCTAGATGTAGCCCAATGGTCTTTTGTCAACTGAGGGAGTCAGGACAAAAAACCTGCCCCTGGCCTTTAAAAACCCAAGGCACAAGCTTGCAGCAGCTGGAGGGACCCAATCCACAGAAAGGCGCTTCTTCGCTGCTGAACATTTTTAACAAGAGGTTGGTGAGTCAGAGATGAACTTTATATGATACTGAAAACATGCCGGCTAAAAGGAGACCACGCCTCTGCTCCTGCACAGAGAGCCTTCGCTAGCCTCTCCCCATGGTGTGCGTGGGGGGGTTGCACTGGGGCGTTTTGATCTGGCCTGCAGCCCTGGCCAAGAAGAGCACAGCGTACTATTAAATAGGCTCTGATCTCAACTGAAGCGGCATTGCTCTGAGTCACAGTGTGAATGGGAGACTGGCCAGGAGTATTCGCATGCTGCTGGAAGGTTGTGCTGGAGACTCTTCTGAGTCAGTACCCAGGGACCCTACTCAAAAGCAGCCCCAGGGGTGGGCTTCCCCTCTGAGTGAGAGCCGAATTGTTCCCCTCAGGGGTGCCGGCCCTTGGCACGCCTACCCAGATGCAGGTGCATTTTCTTGGCCAAATACCGAGGCAAACAACCATGTGCTGTCTACCGACATTACCCCTGACGTTCTGCTTCTTCTTCGAGCCACTGGTCAGCTGCTATCCAGACATCTATACCACTTCTCAGCTGGGAGCTCAAAGCTCTTTCCACACTGTATTCCTCCCCATGCCCCCCATGGCCCTGGAAGGCAGGCAAATAGTATTAATCCCTGTGGTAGAGATGGAGAGGCTGGAGCACAAAGGGATAAAATGGCTTGCACCAAGTTAGTCAATGACAGAGTTAAGAATAAGCCCAAGGAGAAGTGTTTCCTGCAAGCTGAACACTTGTGCAGTCGCTCAGGAGCAATTCAAATGCTGCCCAGTGGATTAGCAGAGCGCCCACAGCTAGGTATTTTGTTTCTACTGGTGGTGCACATTTGCCCATGCCTCAGTGCACATAACATTATTCTGCACATGGATGGAAAAATGCACACGTGGATGGAAAAGATTAGAGGGAACATTGTTGAGGAGCCCTGACAGCCAAGTTTTAACTGCTGGGCCACGCTGCCTCCCCTTACTTCGTTAAGTGGCTGGTTCCAAATACAGGAAAAGAAGCGGTGAAGCAAATTCCCCTCTCCCTAAGTCAAGGGGAAAGGTGAATATGTCACTTGTGTCTCACTTGAGTTCAGAGCAGCCCCAAAATCGCAGGGTGAATCAAAGTGCCATTTGTCTGCACTCCACTTGAATGACAGACTCACCTCAAAGCAAGGAGCAAATCACTGGCTAACACACTAATATCTCTCTTTTTAAGGCCAGGTCTATATTACGGGAGAAAGTCGACTTAAAATATGCAACTCTGGCTATGGGAATAGTGTATCTGGTATCAACGTATGTTATGTTGAATTTCTGCAACGTCCCTCCCGGCTGCGAGAAGTTGATGGGAAAGTTTCTCCCATCAACTTCCCTTACTCCTCGTGACTCTGAGGAGTACCAGGGTTGATGGAGGTACCATCAGCGGTTGATTTAGCAGGTCTTTACTAGACCCGCTAAATTGAATCCCGGAAGATCGATCTCCAGTGCGTTGATCTCCCAGCAAGACCTATGAGAGTGACTTTCTCAGCTACCATGGGGTTTCAATAGGACTCAGGCAACTATTTCCCTTAGGTGCCTGCCCCTGTGAAAAATCCCAACCAAGGTACTCGTGGTGAGTGACGGAGCAAAATAGCCTGTTACTGACAATCACGGCTGCAGTGCAGCCTGCAGCAAAAAGCGGGAGACTTGATCCTGGATGCCCACAGTTGACTCAGTCCAGGTGCCTTATAACCAGAAAAGGAGAGGGAGGATGCAGGACACTGTGCGCTGAGGCCAGGAAGGCAGGAAGGACTCCTGGGAGTGGGTCTGGAGGAGGAGCAAGGGTGCATGGTGGATGATGATACAGGGCCGTGAGCTAGAAGCTAAAAGAGACGCAGCATCGGAAGTCCCCGGAAAAGGCTGCAGTCAGTGGCTTTGTTGTCTCATGTGCCTGAGACAGATGCATGATGATACCTGCAGCAGCACCATAAAGATGCAGGGCTGGAAGGGACCTCAAGAGGACATGTAGTCCAGCCCCTGGCTCTGGTGCAGCACCAGCCTATTACCCTCCTAGGCTAGGCCTGCACTACAGTGGCACAACCGTACTGCTGTGTCACTGTAAGCTCTCGGCCGAGTGTAAGGACGGCCAGACTGGGTCAGACCAAAGGTCCGTCGAGCCCAGAGTCCTGTCTTTCAACAGTGGCCAATGCCCAGTACCCCAGAGGGAATGAACAGAACAGGGAACCATCAAGTGATCCCTCCTCGCATCACCCATTCCCAGCCTCTGATAAATAGAGGCTAGGGGCACCATTCCTACCCATCCTGGCTAATAGCCATTGATGGACCTAACCTCCATGAATTTATCTAGCTCTTTTTGAACCCTGTTAAAGTCCTGGTCTTCATTCCTCTGGCAAGGAGTTCCACAGGTTGACTGTGCACTGTGTGAAGAAAAACTTCCTTTTGTTTGTTTTAAACCTGCCACCTATTCATTTCATTTGGTGACCCCTCGTTCTTATGTTCTGGGAACAAGTAAATAACTTTTCCTTATTCACTTTCTCTACACCAGTCATTATTTTTGGACCTCTATCATATCCTCCCTGAGTCTCCTCTTTCTTAAGCTGAAAATGTCCACTCTTTAATCTCTCCTCATAAGGCGACCGTCCCAAACCCCTAATCATTTTTGTTGCCCTGTTGTGAACTTTTTCCAATACCAAGGTATCTTTTTTGGAATGAGGCCATCATATCTGTACATGGTATTCAAGAGATGGGCTTACCATGGATTTACAAGAGACAATAAGATATTCTGTCTTATTCGTTATCCCGTTTTTAATGATTCCTAACATTCTGTTTGCTTTTTTGACAGATGACACTCCTGTGTAGCCAAGAGCTCACCCACTGGCATAATTAAACAACCCCTAACGAGCACCAGGCGCTATGTCGGCAGGAGTGCATCACCCATTTACAGTGCTGTCCACACCAGGGCTCTTGCGAGTGAAATTTTTGTCAGTCGGAGTGCATTGTTTTCATACCCCAACTGATGACAACGTTACTGACAAAAGTGCTGGTGCAGACCCCCTGGGACAACAGCCGCAAAGCGAGGGGTTGTGCTGAAGCAAGGTAACCTCTTACAACTCTGGCCTCCTCACACACGGCGTTATGTTCTCGGACCGGGGTGCTCACCAGGGGGCTGTGTGTCCTGCACAAGGAGTGCAGGCGAGAGGCCACACAGTGGATCCAGTTTGCCCTGTCATCAGGGCAGAGAGAGAGATCGGCAGATCCCACCGCTGCTGCCCCCTCCTGCCAAGAACTAACCTGGAACGTGTCCCCAGTGTCCTCCGGAAAGTTCACTGTCGTCAAGGTTAACGGCTCACCTGCCACCGAATGCTCCAGCGAGAACGCAGCCACTGTGCTGCTGCATGTGTCCTCGGGAGGGCTCAGAGAGGAAAGCACAGGGCAGGGAGTCAGGAGCTCTGGGCTCCAAACCTGGCTCCGGCCACGTGCTTCCTGTGAGAACTCGGGCAAGTCATGCCACCGCTCGGTGCCTCAGTTTCCCCACCTAGGAGGCAAGGATTTCACTCCTGCCTTACTCCAGGAGTGGGTGCGGGGCAAAGCGTATGCCCCGGTGTTGCCAGTTTCCATGGAAAGTTAAGCAATGCCAGCAGGGCAGGGGAAGTCACTGGAGGCTTCGCCCTGCAGCTCTGGTTTTATTTTTCATCTGCATTTTATCTCCCACTAGGAAAAGCAAACAGCATTTTTCCATAGGGAGGGAGCCTTTGTGCCCCCTGATCCAGGCACTGTGGTCACTTTGCTGCCCCTGGTATCAAAACAGAGGCAGATCGTAGGGGGGGAGATAGTTGTTTTTCCTGTTGTACCGATAAACTCTCCCCTGGAATATTAAACAATCCAGTCAAACAATGGCTCTCACCTCTCGCAGCTTGCAGGAGCCAGCCCCAAATGTCACTCATAGCCTGCATAGGAGAACTAACTCCCCTGCCCCACAAAAAATGGAGCTGGAGGTGAGGTGGGGTCAGGTCAGTAAAGAGCTAGGGGCAGAATGGGGCTGGAGGGTTCTCCCTCCCCATGCTCTGTGGGGCTGGGGCCAGACCCTGCCGCACCCGCTAACATTCCTCCATGCTCCCTTAGGAGCTATGCCCCACAGTTTGGGGCCCATAGAACTAGTCTGACCTCTGGCCTACACAGGCCATGAATTTCACCCAGTGAATCCAATATCCCCTGTTGAACTCAAGCAGGGATAGGCAACCACAAATAGAATGTGGGTCACATGAGTGGCTCTCCTTCACCTCAGTGGGCCGCAGCAGCCCACGGCCCGCTAGGGACCCACCTGTGGCCCCCCTAGCTTCCCCTCCTCCTCCATGTGCCGGCCTATCTGCTCTTCTCACTCCCACCCAGCACTTTCAGAGCCCGCGAATTGCTTGATTCGTGCTGCATCTCTGCTCCTCCCCTCCTTCCCAGAGCTGGAATGCTGCAAATCAGCTGATTCATGACAGTCTAGCTCTGGGATGGAGTGGGGGGGGGGGGGTGAAGGTGGGGGGAGTGGGGACGGAGCATGAATCAGCTGATTTGAGTGCTTCAAAAGTCCTGGGTGGGAGGGGGAAGGCATAGGGAGTGCAGGGCTCCGGTGCTCTAGTGTGCAAGGTGTGTGCGGAAGGAGGGCAGCCAGGGGGTCCCACGGGCCACAGGTGGAGCCCCAGTGGGCCAGATGTGGCCCATGGGCCACAGGTTGTTCACCACTGAACTAGAGCATCTCTTTGGGAAGATGTCCATAATAACGGCCATACTGTGTCAGACCAAAGGTCCATCTAGCCCAGTGTCCTGTCTCCCGACAGCAGCCAATGCCCGGTGTCCCAGCAGGAATGAGCAAAACAAGCAATCATCAAATATCTGTCGCCTATTCCCAACTTGTGGCAAACAGCTGAAAGGCTCCAAGCGATGGAGAATCCAACACTTCAGAAAACAAGCCTTAGCTACCCCAGCACCAGACATGGGAGCCTCGGGAGTTCACCGCACATGTCATTAACTACATAAATGCATAAGGCACAAAACTTGGCAGGAAGTGACCAAGGCAGCCAGCTCCCATGGCAGAACTTAGAGGAGACAAATGAACCATTTTCCATCCACGACCAAAACATCTCTGGGTCTTTGGAGAATGTTGTGTCCAACCCTGAATGTCACAGCTGGCCTGTGTCGAAGTAATGGATTTAACCAACAATGCATCTCTAAGGCTCCAACTATTAGGGGAGTGTTCATCTGGAGCTGGTGACTCAGAGCAATGGAGAAACCGCAACAAAGAAGGTCCAGAGTCTTTCATACCAAAGTATCCAAGGGTGCATTACACACTTACAGTGACTCTGCACAGGGCTCAGCTCTCCCCTCTCTGAAATGCAGCCACCTCTGGGGTGAAAGGATGCCCTCTGCACAGTTGCTTATTACACTGCAGTTCCCATGGGAAGTGAAGACTGCCTTTTGCAGCTGCCACTACAAGAGCCTTTTAAGGAGGCAGGAGCTGGGAGCAAAAGCTTAGCTCTAAGCCAATGGCAAACATCTAATTGAGGCTACAATGGTCACCCTACTTGTCCAGATAGCATGCCACCAGGTGTCAGAGCTAACACCCTTACTCCTTGCTTGGGGTCTTTTACTCATGGCCAAATGAGTCACCAAAACACCAAGTCTAACCGGAGCGCCTTAGTTCAGATGTGACTCAGTAGGAAGATCGCCCTGTCCTGACCTGCTAGGATCACCTCACTGAGTAACAATTCTACACACAAGATGAGACTTAATTCCCTTCATCTCTGCCATGCAGGGTTTACATTTAGAGCCTGTTTATTACCACTGTATACCATGGAGCAGCTGTTTGAAATGCATTAACTTCTAGCCCGCTCTTGAACAATGCATTCCCTTCAGGGTACCTGGCATTAAAAACAATAAAAGCCCTCCCAAGTGTCAATATTTAATCATCGTTATCTGCGTGACCCTCTGCTGCTAATGAGGAAAAAAGAACCCACCGCATAGTGACAGGCTGAGCAGAAGCCCTGGGCGTTTTGGTTTGCTCCTGGAACTGCAGGTTAGAACAGTAAATATGGAAACAAAGAGAGGCCGTGGAGGTGCATAGCACTAGAACGCCCCTTTCCCAATCAGATTGACATTAAACAAACCCAGAGAGCGCAAAGCCCTTAGCCCGCTACTTGCCAGCAGGACCAGTTGACACAAGGCCTGATCCAAATTGGAAAGATTCCTATTAATGTTAAGGGGGTATGGACCAGCTTCTTCTGGAGGGATTTTCATTTACACTGCTAAATTCTTATCTAGTGGGGGGGGGGGGGAACTGGAGCAGGAAAGGCTTCTTGTAATTTTACTGTTTTTTTCTTGAAGGTCCAGCTCCTGGGGCCAGTGGCTACATGATAATCTCTCTTTTTTTTTAGTTGTTTTCCTTTTCAAAGTAAGTTTCTAGCTCTCATAGTGGAGAAAATCCTGAAAATATTACCCTAGCAGCTCCAAAGCCTAATGATAAATACAAGTAACCCACACTTTATTTATTTAGTTATTTATTTATTTAGTTATTTATTAAATGTCATGATTTTGTAGCCAATCTCATGACTTCCTGTGTCTCAGCTCATGATTTTTGAACCATTGGTGAGTGATAACACTGGGTGGGTATGCAAATTTCAGCACAAGTCATCTGGTCCGAGTCCCAAGATTTCATAAAATAATCTATCAGATCCCCACAAAAATCATTAAATTAGATTTAACAGAAAAACACTTTAAAAAAAACCCAATTGCGATCCTTTATATTTATCTTGTGGTTTCACATTTTCAAGCTTCTGAACAACCAGGAGGGCTAGAACCTAGAGCCGGGAAAGGAAACAGTTTCCTCATCCTGCTAAAATTTCCAAGATTTTTGAAACAATACACCTATCCTAAATTGGGACAAAAAGTCAAAAGTCTAAAATGTTTTTGCAAACTGAAAATCTTTTTTTAAGTGATCCAGGTTGTTCAAAACATTTCATTCCGATTTCAACCATTCTGAATAATCTCTTTACTCTAAATTAGCTTCTGTTTAGAAATGAAAAGTCATTTTTGCACCAGACATGTGGAATTTTTTTTTTCATTCAGAAAATATCAGGATGGGAGATTGAGACAACATTTTTTTCTAAAACTTTTTTGAGTCAAGAATTTTTTCAGAACCCACCCCTTCCCTCACAAAGAGGGGAAATAGATCCCTTTCAAAGACTCAGCATTTTTCAGTGACAAATGTTCTGTCAAAAACATTCCCAACCAGCTTTACTAGAAACATACGTTAAAAAAGAAGAGGATGCTAAGCTGAAGTTTTTCTATAATCACAGGACTCTAGAAGCTAGAGCTTTTAAGAAAACACCAAACAGTGTGAGACTTGACACCACTAGTGAGGCCAAAAATAAACTCAGATGCAGCATCTATTTCAGGCTGCGTCGGACTCCGTGGAGCTCAGTTCCAAGTGAGCGAACAGAAAGAGGGCGACAAACGTGATTCAGGAATGCCTAATCGTGTTTTGTACGTCCAGGTGTTCACCCTTACATTCGCCACCACAGCGCCCCTTCATGTCAGGGTGCAGCACTGCAGGGAGTCTTCCTCGCTAGCACCCCCTTGTGGCCGCGTTCCACAATGGTCTGCTGCCTCCACAACCTCAACCTCCCGCCGGGACAGTTTTCCATTCAGACCCCTTCTGAGGTGCACAGAAAACAAATGAAATTTCAACTCAAAACAACCAGCATGGTGTTATGGTCCCCTCATATAAACAGCTCCTTCAGAGAGGTCCATGACCAATGGTAGGCCCTGAGTAGGCCAGGTTTTTAGAGTAGGATGGGCAAGGAAGGCTGTCCCTGCTCTAGGCACACCCAGAACTGTCCCCTAGTCAAAGCAGCAGCCCTCTTTATGTGGCCTGCTGGGCTGTGATAAGCCTCTTGTTGGTGCTGCCTGCAGCTAATTGTGCTTGGGAAGTCTCTTGAGGCAACCCCTGGAGATCTGAACTCACACCCTGTCAGGGCAGGGGGTGCAAAGGTGGTGGGCCTATAGCAAGGGGCAAGGAAGGCCTAAGACACCCGTATCAGAGGTATTTGGGGCACTTTCGATGGCACAGGTGCTCAGACACTGGCATAACCCACTCTGGCATCCATGATCGCTGGGAAAGCAGCATTAACGCACCCCCAGTAGAGGCCAGCCAAAGAACAGCTGCCTTGGTCCATTGCTGTACGTATTGCCAGCCCATCGCCCGTGCCGCATGACCAAGCAGGCTACCCTTTGCCTGCCGGTCCTGTGGAGCCATCTTTGTGCAGATAGCAAGGTGGGCTTGGGATAGCCTGATCCCACTCCTGCTTTTGGCATTTCCAGTGCACGGATCATAACAGCCGGCCCCATCTGTGCAGTGCAGGGAATTACCCCAGACCTGGACCGGTCAGAGAGATTATGGAACAAGCCCTTCTCCAAGGACGTGAGCACAGCCTGGCCTCCCCCTCTGCGCGCGCACAGTCAAGAAAGCTTCCCTGGGAGCTGTCATTCAGGCTTTGTCGACGTGTTCACGTTAAAAGCGCTACTACGGCAGCGCCTCGACATGGCCGTGTGGTCAAGGCAAGACTGTGGAAGGGCACTCTCTCCCCCCGGCCGGAGATAAACCATCTCCTGCAGGAGAGGAGCTCACAGCACGGGCTGCGCGACTCCCGGCGCCACGGGCTGTTCACACGGGCACCTCACAGCGCTGTCACTTGCTGTGCTCAGGGGGGTGGTTTTTCACACCCCTGGGGAAGGACATTACTGCGCAGTAACTCGCCAGTGTGGACAAATTGTAGAACAGCCTCCGAAGGGAAGGGAAGGGAAGGGAAGGGAAGGGAAGGGAAGGGAAGCCCATTGCTTGGGCCAGGGGTGGGCAATCATTTTCACAGTGGGGTGGGGACACATAATGAATTTTGATACTGGTCCCCGGCTGGCTCCACCCTCAGGAAGGGGCGGGGACTAAAGTGGAAGGGGCGGGGTTGGGGACTATCTGATTGGAAATTTGGAGACACGGGCAGCGGGATTATAAATAGAAAGCATCCAGATGCAATCCACTATTAGGTGGGACGGATCCAGCCCCTGGGCCGCATCTTGCCCAGCCCTGGCTTGGGCAACGTAAATCAGACAAGACAAAGCACCATAGAAAAATCTGGTGCTGGTAGTGGATGGACCCAAAGGGATGTAATCGGCCTTTTTCATCTCTAGCTTCTACCACACACCCTGCTAGTCTCCCGTCAGTAAGCAATGCATCCGCAGCTGGCAGAGAAAACAGCTGTATTTGCCCTCCCCCGCCCCTTGCCAATCATAACCACACAATTATACAGCTGCTTTTGGCACAATGACGCCAATTAAGAACTTAAAATAGGCTGCAGGGCTTTGCCTTGCTGCTGGGCTGCCCCAGTCAGAGGCTTAAATGGCCACAATGTTTGCACATTTTATGGCTTAAGTGCTTTAAAAACACATTCATTTCGCCTTACAATTGCCCTGCAGACTAATGCTATTTGAACGCAGCTATCTCCCTACCCTTGGCTTTCCTGATGACCTCCATGTTATGTGTATAAATAATGCTAAGTAGCTGCAATGGCTGATAGTGCAGCATAACCTGCCCGGGGATACAACCGTCATATCGGAAGGGCGGCTGTAATCCTGAAATACTAGCTGGCCAGGGCCCAGTGAGGCCAGTGGATTCCAGGCTGACCAGCTGCTGCACCATAAGTGGCAGATTGTGTTCCATGCGGGACAGGGCAAAATTCAGATCAGTCATGCAGCGAGTAAACAACCGAATGGGAGGCTGACACTTTGTACAATAGGTATAGAAAAACCAGCCACCGGCCCTTGCCCTCTTCTATTGGACAGAGCCGCCACACCTCTTCCAGCAAGAAGCACCCTCTCTCCCCCAACGAAGCAGAACAGTCGAAGGCAGGTTGTGGGGCAGTTAAACTTCAAGTCTCAGTGTTCCCTGGGGATCCTTTTCTCTCCCCTCTGTTTTAAAGAAGATTAGCCTCGATTAGCTAACCTAACACTTTATCCAGCCCCCATGATCACCGCTTCGGAGCAGCACATACCCTTTAGTGCATTTAGCCTTACACGCTAACAGGGGTAAGTCAGGGCTGTGCTACCATCCCTCATGTGCACAGGGGAAACTGAGGTACATTGAAACCAGGGGACTTGCCCAAGGTCTCACAGGGAGTTGGTAGCAAAACCCCCAATGGGATCCAGGTCTCTTATGTCCCAAACTAACTCCCCAACCATTGCGCCATCTTTCCTCTGCAATGGCCTTTCACTCCAGTTCCCAGGCAGAGTTCCAATGCATTGATGTTTGCTCCTGCTAGATATATTTAGTATCATCGTTTCTTTCCATTTGAGATACTGCTGAACCCAGCATTTACCCCGACCAGTGCGTATACACATGGCCAAGATGGTCAAAAGCAGCAAGTGAATTTGGGTGCCTTAGGGAGAGAGAGACCAACTTCCCAACCACATACAGCACTTCCATAAATCTGGGAAACTCTGCTCCCGGCACCACGGCTCCGTACAAGGTGTAACAGATTGTTTAGCATTCGTGGTTAACACGAGGGAACATTCAGGACAAAAGGTCCATTAACAGCTCTCCTGGCATAGGGAGGAAAAGAAAGAGGATGCGCCGCAGATGGGGCCATAAATTCACATTCTGCCTCTCTCTGTTCCATCCAGGATTTTCAGTGTCTATCAAAGTTAAAGCCCAGGCTCGTCCTTTGAAACCGCCTGGAGGTTTCCTTTGCGGATGAGGACAGGTTGGAAATGGAGTGACAGCTTTAGGAGATGCATTCACCCGCCGGTGATGGGGTGGTTTTGTCTTTTGTCTCTGTCCCGTGTGAATTCGTTGCGGAGCGAAGGCTTGGCTTCACCCGCACGGCTGCCCCTGGGGCATGTAGTGTGATAGATGAGGCGCACCGCATGGCACAAAAAGGCAGGTGTAGGAGCCTTGTCAGAGGGCGGATGCTGGGCACTGACTGAAAATCAGACCCTTTTAAAACGTCTTCAGCTGGGCACCCAAAATAACTCGAAGCTTTGGAAAACAGCCTTTGTTCCCAACAGCCCATTGGGGGTGGCATACCTCCACCGGCAAAGATGGGGGTGCCCGATCCATAGGCATGTTGGGAGAGGGGGTCAGCTGAGATAGAATCATAGAATCCTAGGGCTGGAAGAGACTTCAGAAGCCACTGAGCCCAAAGTAGGACCAACCCCAACTAAATCGTCCCAGCCAGGGCTTTGCCAAGCTGGGCCTTAAACACCTCTAGGGATGGAGATTCCACCCCCTCCCTAGGGAACCCAGCCCAGTGCTTCCCCATCCTCTGAGGGAAACAGCTTTCCCTAATATCCAACCTAGACCTTCCCCACTGCAACTTGAGACCATTGCTCCTTGTTTGGTCATTTGTCACCACTGACAACAGCCTCTCTCCCGCCTCTTTGGAACCCCCCGTTCAGGGAGTTGAAGGCTGCTCTCAAATCCCCCCTCACTCTTCTCTTCTGCAGACTAAACAAGCCCAAACCCTCCGCCTCTCCTCATAAGCCTGCTCCAGCCTCCTAATTATTGTGGTCGCCCTCCACTGGCCTTTCTCCAATGCGTCCACATCCTTTCTGTAATGGGGGGCCTGCGTATGCTCAGGTAAACAAGTCGTCTGCTGTAGTTCTCTGCTTAGCTTTCCATCCCAGGCCCTTCTCAGGTAAAAGTGGACTAAGAATCTGCTTAACGCAGCAGCCAGTATTTAACATACTTGGGCGATATTTAACATAAATAGAATATTTAGTATCTGCTTTCCCTTATCACTGTCATTGTTTGGACTTGTGGCTTTGTCGCTCCTAGATGCCCAATCCCCACGTCATTAAAACAGCACTTTTCTATGCTGGCAATACAAGGGCTCCCTTGTGGGTGATTCTTGCTGTCCAGTATCCAGATCTACTCCCCTTATGGCACATGCCCATCAGCTATTTTTGTGCTGGTTCACCACGAATGGAATTACCCAGTACAGAACTATGGAAAGGGCACTAACTCTGAAGTAGGAATTAGAAACTACATTGGTGCTCGAGACAATCCATGATCAGAATTTGTCATGCTGGAATCCACAGGCTAGGATGTTCCTAATGTTCCAGAGAGAGAGTTCTCTACCCTACAAGACTACTGTACCCTTTCAGGTTTGTCTTATGTACCCCCCAAGTTTCCCCTCCCTTTAAAAAAACTTGCTTACAAAATTGGACCCAAAAATACAAGTGTCACAGCACACCATTCCTGAAAAATTGCTGACTTTCCCATTGTCCCATATAATCTATCTATCCATCTCCATCCACCCTATTTATCTATCTTTTTAGAGAGTTTGTGCATCTGTCTGTACTTGAGTCATTTGTTCAAGAACTCCTCCTATATTGTACGAGGTAGGTCCACCAAATTTGATATGCAGCTCCCTCTTATCCTAACTTAAAGCAAGGCCAGAGTTTGGTTGTGCCAGGGCAATGGGATGTGCCTGGAATCTGACTGTGTTCCATACCACAGAAAGGGAGGGAGCTGAGCACTGGAACTATTATGCTCTGCAATGACCACAGGGGGGCAGTGAGCACCGAGGACATTTATACTGCAGTGACCACAGAGGGGGCTGCACCAGGAGGAGAGTGGCCAGTTGGGACTGGAGCGCTGCATGTTGCAGGCCACGGGCCATGGGTAAGTGGCCTCCCTACCCCAAAGCCTCAGGCCAAACCCCTCCCCCCAGCATTGGACAGAGGGGAGTCCTGCCCCTCTCCCCAAGGAGCAAGAGTCAGGGAATGGGGTGGGAGGTGCAGGATTCAGGGCAGGAGCTGAGCGTCTGGGTTTGGGGGGGTGGAGGGGTTCAGGGCAGGGATTGGTGTGTGGGGGCATCTGGAGTGAGGTATCAGGGATGAGAAGGGGCTCAGGGCAAGGGGTTAGTGTGGGGGGCTGGAATGAAGGTTCGGGGGCAAGGATTGGCTCAGGGCAGGAGGCTGCAAGGTGTGGGGTGGCTCAGGATAGGAAGTTGAGGGCTCAAGTCAGGGGGTTGGGACGTGTGAGGGAGCTGAGGGCAGGTGATGGGAGTGCAAGAGTGAGGGTAGATGGTGGGAGGCACAGGATTCAGTATGGGGGGGCTCAGGGTGTGGGGCTCGAGGCTGCTAAGCCCCAGCTGCCAACTCCTCCCAGGGAGACAGGACTGCACTGCCCAGCTGCTGGCTTCTTCCATGACCCCGGGCTGTAATCCCCAGCCTGCGGTGCTCTCGGGGGGGGGGGGGGGGGCACATCAGTGGGGGCTGTGCTTCTGAACCCCTTGGTGGGCAAAGCCACCACCAGGACAGCATAGTTGCTGCCCCCCAGAAGGAGCTGCCAGCTGGGCAGCACAGCTGCAGCAAACTGGGAGGACCTACTACCAGAACAGCACCACCCATGCTACCAGTAAGCCCCATCTTACTTCCCAGCACCCTGTCCTGAGCTCTCTGTCCTGCTTCCTGAGGGGAGGGGGCATTAGGCAGCAGGGCTCCCCTCGTCCAGTGCTGGGGCCATGGGCTGGTACGAAGGGGTTTGGGCTCAGGCTTTGGGGCATGGTGGCTGGCAATATGGAGAGCCCGGGCCCCAGCTGGCCACTGTCTTTCTGGTGCAGCCTGCCCACCCCCACCCCACCCCAGTCACTCTGCTGTATAACTGTCCCCCGTGCTCACTGCCCACTGTGGTCACTGCAGAGCATAATTGTTCCAGCTCTCAGCTCCCTCCCTTTCTGTGGTATGGAACACAATCGGATTCCAGGCACATCCCATTGTCCTGGCACAACCAAACCCTGACCTTGCTTTAAGTTAGGATAAGAGAAGACTGCATAGCCAATTTGGTGGTCCTAGATCAGTGTTTCTTAAACCTTTTAAGACTGAGGAACACCAAACAATTTTTTTTTTTTTTATGAGGAACACCCAGGATTTTTTGTTGAGCAAAAAAAAAAGGGGGGGGGGGAGTTATTGAGCAAAAAAACTTTAAAATGGCATTAAGGGAGGCCATTTTGAATTCTGTTGTTCTCCTCAGCACACCTCTGACTGCCTCGCGACACACCGGTGTGCCGCGGAACACAGTTTAAGAAACACTGTCCTAGGTCTTACCATTTAGGAGAAATTCTTGAATAAACAGACTTACAGACAGACGGACAGGCTCACAGACAGACAAGTGCACAAACGCTCTAAAGATAGATAGATAGATCAGTATAAACAAGTCATTATCTGTATGAGGTTTTAGTTTTGCACTGGCTTTGCTAGTGCTTTTTACGTCACCTGTTGTAAAACTAGCCAAATATCTAGATGAGTTGATGTCTCCCTGGAAAACTCCTGTGTAGAACCAGAGGGTATCCTGGTTGAGGACCATGGCTCTAGAGGCAGAATATGCTCAATGGCACACTTTGAAACAATGAATCAGACATTGATTGATTTTTTCCTTTTTTTCACCCAGACAGAGCTCAAGAGGCTTTCATAAGCACTGCTAGCTGATATCAACAAGAAGCGTGTCCAACTCAGAATGCAACCACCTCTCACGTGGAACGTAGCAGCTCTGTAACAGCATTCAGCAACATTGCACAAATGTTGAGGGCCAAAAAAAAACCGGAGGAAAATACGAGGTCCAAGGAGGGGCAATAGAGAGAAGTAGAACGTAATTATTCAAATCAGAGGTTTGTTACACCCGTGGGGTGGTCATTTCTGCTCACTCTCCCATCTTCCTTTTCGATTGCCAGGATTATTTAAAACTGGCCTTACGCCAGCACACGCACAGCGCTAGGCACTGTACAGCGTCATTCAAAGGCACAGTCCTTGCTGCCAAGCGTTTATGAGCTCAAGTGCTAATACCGGTCAAATAGGTCCCCGCTGGCTGCCTCATCTGGAAGACCAGCCCTCTGGGAATCCTCTAGCATCACGGTGGGGCATTAGGGCAGAATGATCAGAGAGGCTGGCACGTTACCTACTGAGCCAGCAGCTCCAATTCCTGCAGCAACCAAGTCCTCAAAATCTCCCAGCCAAGCACCAACCCCACTGAACTCATCAGCTCTAGCAAGCCCCCCGTGCAACCTGGCATGGCCATCAATGTGGGAGGGAATTTAAGATTCTTCCTGCTCCATTGCTTTTGGCTGCAGCCTTCCCTTCTTCCCCCCACACTGGTCTCCATTTTCTCACACAACATCCCTCTACCACCAAGAGCGCGGGACAAGGGAGTTTGGATTCTCCAGTTTCAGTCTCCTTTCCCACGTCACCGTTTGTCTTTGGAAACACCCAGGTTGGGGGGTTGCCCCTTCCCAGCATGTAGCTTGTTTCATAGATTCCGGAACGGGGCAATGCTCATTAACCCCAACTGCAGAAAGAGCCACCCCCACCCGCCCCCCGGCTCGTTATTAAGAACGCGGGCACCCCGCTGGTGAGTGTGCATTGCAGGTATCGCGCCTCTGCTGAGCATACGAGTCTGTACAGCCCCCGCTGCCAAGCCCCCGCTGTAACTCCTGTTGTCACAGTTACAGCCTTTGTGTCTGGAGGTCCCTGGCTCAGTCTCGGGGGCAGGGGTGAGAAATCTTTCGTGGACCGGGGGCCCGCTGACCCACGGAAAAATCTGTCAGGGGCCACACACAAAAGTGAGGACCACAACACCAAACCCTCACTCACGTGGCCCCCGACTGAGAAGCAGGAAGACCCTCCCCACATTCCCCTCGCACACCAGAGCCGAGGTTGGTCCAGGCTAGTAGATTGTGTGTGTTCCAGCCCTGTGGTGGGGGTGGGCAGGGCTAGAGCCCTGAGCCTCAGGGGCCAGATCCAGGCAAGCCGGGGGCCGCATCCGGCCTCTGGGCCTGAGGTTCCCCAGCCCTGCTCTGGGGTGTTGGTTCAGACGGTGACTGTGAGAATATGCCTGTAGCTTACAACCAACATGTACAAACACACCAAGGCCCATAGGCCCGCTCCCCAGGGGTTCAGGGTTAGGATCCCTCTCTAAACAGATCCTCTCCTGTGCTCACCCCACGGGGAGATACCAGGGTGTGAATTACACCATTCCAGTGCCCCCATTGAATCTGCACCACGGGCATAAGTTCAATCCGTTTGAGGGCTGCTCTAATTTGGCGAAAGTCTCTGGGGGGAGTTTTTAATTAACCTAGTGCAGGCATGGGAATGGGCAGGAGCGTACTGGCAATCAAAATAGGCCCAGGAAATGGGTTGAGAATGGCCCTCCCGATGACGTCACCCCTGCATGCCCCTCAAGCCCCGCCCCCAGCGTCATGTCCAGCACGCGGTGCAGGCGGCGGGTCGGGCGCTGCGTGCCACATACAACGCGGACACGGAGCCGCTCGGAGTGAGGGGCAACAGCGTGCGGACACGACGGCCACTGGGAAATTCCTGGTATCCCGCCGGGCCAGTCCGCCCCGGGGAATGGTCAAGGGACTGGTGGCCAAAGTACGCCGACGCCCTTTGGGCAGGCTGAGGGGGTTGCATTCCTTAAAACCACATTCCTGCGTTGGTCAGCTCCCCTTCCGGCAATGGCTGGAGGGCTTCACCGCATGGAATGAGGATGTGAGAACCCAGTTCAGAGAAGGAAGTAAAACCTCTCCCCAGGACAGGACTCTCACGTTTCCCCTCCTAGGGGCAGGGCTGCGTGTTGATTGAGTTTTGCCTCTGTGCGTGCAGCCCTTCCCTCCCTCCCCCCACACCTTGTGCTAATCCCTCCAGGTCTCTGCAGTTCAGCGCCAGCTTTGCTGCTAGGCCCCTGGTACCTGCAGGGTCATCAGCAAACAAGGGGGCAGTTGCCTGGGCAGCACAGAAATACCCTGCCAGAAGGAAGCCAGGGAGTAGATTTTGCTTCTGCAGTGAGCCAGCCAGGACAGGCACAGACCGGGGAAGAGGTCTCTGGCAGGCATCGGAGGCAGATTTGCTTCCAGATCAATGCACGTGGAAGGGAAGGCTTCCAGCAGCAACGGGCCTATCTGATTACCAGCTATGAACTGCCTTGAACACTGGGGAAGTCTGGATCTGAGCCCCCAGGCTCACACCCGCTTACAGGGCACTAGGCACACACGAAATATATGGTTGTGTGGAGTCCCTGGAAATTTGGGGGACCAAATTTTCAGGTTTCCCTAGGCAAGGACATGTGCCTGTATGCCTAAATATGGCCCTATCACCTCTGCTGCAGCCTGCCCCACTTTCACCTGCCCATAGCTGCAGGGCCCCACATGCTCCTCTTGGCCAGCAGCAGGCGGCTAGTGAGGGCTCCCTCTTGCTCGGCTGGGGGCAGAGAGGAGCCCTCAGCCTCTGTGGATCCATTCTGGCCCCAGGGAAGGCCCCAAGCCCAAGTAGAAGCCACACGGGTAGAAAGCCCTGAGCCCTATATGCCCCCAGCAGATGCCACACTGGGGGTTGGGGGGTGAAGGAAAGTCCCTGTTGCTGGCAGAAGCTGTACAGAGGAGGGGGTGGCCCCATAGCGTGTAAGCAGGCAGTGCTTATGTAACCCACACACCTAGTGTGGTTCGCTGGTCCATGCAGCGGCACTGAGACCATAGCAACAGCCAAGAACAAGCGCTCTTTACAGCCTGGCTATTAGCTCAGTGGGCAGAGGCCTCTCTACTGAGGTTCCAGGTTCAAATCCGCCTGCTTGGTGGCAGTTACTCTTACACTCTAGGCCGGGGTTACTGCCATGGAAGCAACTGTATCAGACCCTCCGGGCACCCACCACAAACCCCTAGCAAAGCCAAGGACTGCTGCTGAACTGGGCTTTGTACTATTGTGGGGCCAGAGGCTGGAGCATCCCCTTTCACCCTGGAGCGGCACCTGCCTGCGGAGTCACGCAGCCAACTCCTTCTGAAACCAACGGGACAGGCTCAACCGTGAACCATTTACTGCAGGATCGCTCGGCTCCCCAAAGCCCCATCCTAGTAGCTCCCCTCCTCCCGGCCCCTGCGTGCGCACGCACACACACACATGCAGGAAGTGGAGGCTCCATTAAAAAACAACAGCTGAGGAGGTCACATGGCTGTCACACGCCAGTGGCATTCACACACTGCCGAGTGTGAGCGAAGGGTTGTGGCGATGGCTCAGGTGTAGAAATGCTGAGGCCAAAAGGGAGCGACGGGGAGCGGGGGGGGTAGACAGGAGTAAGAGGCTGAAACTGAACAAAGGCAATGTATCCTAAGGGTAAGATCCTTCCCAGATTTAAAGGGCCAGCCAGCAGCTGGTGGCCAGGCAGCGAGAGAGATGGGCTTTGTAGGGAAAGGCCTACACGTTGTTGGAGGTGCAGGAAAAGCCCTGAGATGCCCAGAGCCGGCGTGCGCTGTGTATCGGAGAGCCGGAGCCGCGCTTGGCGGTGCTAGCACATCAGATGGCTATAATACAAACCCAAACGTCTTTGAGACACCTGTTGCTTCCAGAGCTGAAGATTTGCCGCCTCGCCTCCCGAGGCCCCCAATGTGGAAAATTAACCTCATTCCCTTCTCCTCCAATTCCCGTAGAGAAGGCAGCACGGCCTTGCCGTTAAGGTCCTAGCCTGGTGCTTTGGGTGCCGGGTTATATTCCTCGCTCTGCCACATTCTCCTTGAGCGAGTCATTCCCTCAGTCTGTGCCTCGATTTCCCTGCTGGTAAAATGGGGATTACAATCCTTTCCTAGAGGGAAAGACAAACTCTGAGATGCTCCATGACATGCAGCTAGGGGCCTACATAACGATGCAGGTGGATCACACTCCTCCTGTGTCTATGATTAACTCTCCATATAGAAGTGGTTTCCTGATCCCTTTGAGCACATTTGTCCGGGCTAGCTGAGATCCTCGCTGCGGAGATTGAATGATCCCTGATAAAGGCCCAGAGGGAGGCAGGCTGGCAGACAGCTGCAGGGGAAGTCTGGGCCGCTGGCCTGGTCCTGACACCTCTCTGCAGTGCTCGCTTCCCTCCACGGCTGCAAGGGAAGTCTGGGCCACTGGCCTGGTCCTGACACCTCTCTGCAGTGCTCACGTCCCTCCACGGCTGCAGGGGAAGTCTGGGCCACTGGCCTGGTCCTGACACCTCTCTGCAGTGCTCACGTCCCTCCACGGCTGCAGGGGAAGTCTGGGCCACTGGCCTGGTCCTGACACCTCTCTGCAGTGCTCACGTCCCTCCACGGCTGCAGGGGAAGTCTGGGCCACTGGCCTGGTCCTGACACCTCTCTGCAGTGCTCACGTCCCTCCACGGCTGCAGGGGAAGTCTGGGCCGCTGGCCTGGTCCTGACACCTCTCTGCAGTGCTCACGTCCCTCCTTCTCACCCAGGCAGCGCAGGGCTGGCGTGGCAGCAGAAGCCGGCCATGAGGCTGGCACAGAATGACGGAGCACCTTGCAAAGTTCCCTAATGGGAGGCCAGATTTAATTTCCGAGGCGGCCGTGCGCTCTGTCTCCCTGCCGCGGTCCCAGCGGCACCTGCTGATGTCACAGACACGAGGGGGATTCCAGCACCGGGGGGGAGAGGAGCCACCCCTCCTGAAAGTGAAACGAAACCGAGGAAGAAAGGAGGAAAGAAAGCAAAACAGCAGACGCCTGGCAGGCTAAGTCGAGGGCAGGTTGCCTCCGGTTAGGACAATGCTGGTAACTTCTGCCCTCGAAGGTTTGTGCAAGTGTCAGCTCCCATGGGTGGGGCCCTGCGTTCCTCTCGACCACACAAACCTAGCATGAGCCGCGCTCCTCTGGTAACGTCAGTATGGAGGACGCTGGAAGGGGAGGTTTGCCGTTTGAATGCAGAGCCTGCTCCTTCTTGTTATAACGGTCTGAGATGAACCATCGGTGCCTGGTCTAAAATCCCCCCCTCCCCAACACACAGTTAGGAGAGCGTGTGGACTATTGAACTGGGCATTGGACTGGGAGACAGGACACATGGCTCCATTCCTCGCTTGGTCACATTCCTGCTGCATGACCCTGGCTGGCTCACGTCACCGTTCCCTGCCTGTTTCCCCGCCATGTGTCTGCCTTGTCTATGACATTGTCAGTAGCAGGGACTGTCTCTCACTCCGGGTGTGGGCAAAGCCTAGCACAACGGAGCTCTGATCTCACTCGGGGCCTCTCCTGATCCATCCCCACTCCTGGGAGCATTAGGCATCAGCACAACCTGGCTCCTGCTTTTATTAAAATGGCCTGAAGCTCTTTCATATCCGCCCAGAGCAGAGCATGGGGAGTACGGGAGGGTCTGCCTGTTCTCTCCCTGCTCTGGCTGCAACATTCCCAGAGGGCGTGGGGGGCAGACCAGCAACAGCGCTGCAGTGAGTGGCCAATGCTGGATTAGTTACAATACATTCCATGGAGTGAGACTATTCACTGGGTATATGTGGCCCATCTGGGGCTGGAAGTGACCTATTTCTGCAGCCAACACACAGCTTCCAAAACTAAAACAGAACTGCTGCTTGATGCTTCCTGTCGGGGACAACTTGATGAAGTGGCAGAGAAAAAAACCCACCGCTTCATTTATTTGAGCAGGTTCAGGAATTTAAAAGCCGTGGCCTGTGCCACTTGTTACATAACCTCACGCTTCATCCACTGGCCTGCGCACTGAAACCAGCACCCCTCCCGGCCCTATTCATGAGCATGTGGCTGGCCGGGCAGAGGCCGCAACAGCCCGCTGTAACTGACTAAAGTTTTCTCCTTACCCAGCGGAGCAAGGGAAGCAGAAATCCTTCTCGGTTGAGAGACTAATGCCAGAGCCGGGCGGCTTTTGTGCTGCTGGAATTGGCCTCGCCAGCCTTAGCCCATCAGGACTCGATAGGAGTGTGCACTTGACAACTGTCGCTGGAAAATACTAAGCCGGGTAGGCTGGAGTTTTTCCACAAAAGCAAACAGAGGGCTCTGCCAGGGAGGGGCTGCCTGATGCTAGCTCCGCTCTGCTCAGGACTGGAACCACTTGTTGTGACCTTCGGAGGGGTCGATGCCCTGCACTGGGGAATTTCCTTGGGTTTCTGCCAGGAAGGCAGGACAGCTGAATGGCACACCGAGGTGACTATGACCGGACACTGCGGTGCACATGGCTTCATGAAGCCAAGCCGGCTCTCTGCCTTTGGGCTGATGAAGCAGTCAGGGGCTCCCTCCAAACCAATGCATGTGGGCCCCTTCTGCCTGCAAGAACCGATAACGCTACCCACCCGGGGCAGCAAGCTCTCTGTGCTTGCTCTGTTGTAAGGCTCCGCGCTCTGCAGGGCATGGGAGCGGAGCACGGGGCAGCTTTCGTCACAGCGCTATGGTTAGGCAGGGTTGTCACTCCCATGGCGCTTTGGAGCCAGAGTCAGACAGGACTGCCCCAGCTGGATCCCTGCAGCATGGGTCCGGTGCTGGATTGGTCGGGGGGCAGAGCATGGCTTCGCCAGCTGCAGTCCGCATGACAGCACCGTGTTCTCCAGAGGCAGAGGAGGAGATGGCGCATTGAACGGAGCAGAACAGAAGCTAGAGTCATTAGAAAGTCCGCTCTCACCGCCCCGCCCAGGCCGCATAGGTGAAAAGCACAAGTCTTGGGAAAAGCCTGTTGCACTAGTTTGCAAACCCAATCCCCACCTACTAGGGATGTAATAGTGCAGTTGATTAACCAATTAGCAAAAGCTTATAGGTTAATGCTAGAGATTATATGCATTGCCCTCCCTCTCACTTGACAGTAAAATTTTTAGCAGGCGGGCCACCAATCCTGCTCAGTCCTGGCTTACAATGGGTGCGGGACCTACCCTTGCTGCAGCTCTGCATTTAAAATGTGTTTGAGGAGCCAGGTAGGCAGGCAGCCTGGCTCAGTTCCAGCTCACACCAGCTCCAAGAGCTCAAATCCACCCTAGACAGGGGCTGCTGCCACCTACCCCCAGATCCCAAAGGCCTGTGATTGCTACTGCCCACCATTAGGACCGGCTAGATACCCAGGTCACCTCCGGGCCTGTCAGTGGTTTTGCAAATGCCTGAGACTTGGGAATGGTCCACATCTAATCCGTGCTGATGCTCCTGTATTACAAAGGAAGAAGCCAGAGGGTCTCTGCTAGATGGCTAGTTTGTCATCGGTGCACACAAAGGAAATTCCTGCTTGTTTTGCGAATGCCTGTTGCATGCTGAGCGTTGGGGAATGAGACCAGCAAACCCGAACCAGGCATCTTTTCAAGGATCATTTGTAAATTGCTGTATTTCTTCAGTTTCCCACCACTCATAGGGATGCGGTTCCCCAGCTATTTTTGTACCTGTAGATTGCTAGACGCTGGTGACTGGTACAGATCAATACCTCCAGTGGACTAGATGGACAAAAGCAATAAATTGCAAGCTCTGGCCCAAACCAGCTCATCTCAGACCAGCTCAAAGAGGCTTATTTCAAACTTGTTGAAACAGGGGTTGTCGTTAAAGCACCAGACCAGGTCTTAAAAGGCCAGGGATTAATTGCTTGCTATGCTGAAAGTTCCCAGAGTAACTAGGAAAAGACGCTTCTTCCTGTGCCTTGTGGTCCTATTTGCAAAATGGAAGCAATAATCCTTTTCTCCCGCGGTGTGTGCGTTCCGACTGTAAGCTCTTGTATGTGTCTTTACAACGTACAGCCCCCAGCACAGTGGAACTTTGCTTGACCCTTAGTAAGGGGCGTTATTCCCTTTGGTTACCACAATTCAAATACTCAAGTAAATACTAGTGTTAACAGGCTTGATCCTGACAGATGTTGAGGCTCAGTTTCTGTTGATGTGAACGGCTGAGGCTCCGCATAGGGCTGGACACTGAGGGACAGACTGTGATGCCCTTACTCATGTTGAGTAGAACCTTACGCTCCGTGTAGTCTGGTTGGGATGACCAGCAGTGTCCCCTTGGGCGGCCACCCAGGAGAGATTCCAGTACTGCCCAGCTGATTAGCAGAGCGCCCACAGCATGTGTTTCTACTGGTGGTGCACATCTGTGCGCGCTTTGGTGGACATAACATTTATTCCGCACATGAATGGAAACTATTAGAGGGCCCATTGATGACCAGTGGAGTAAGGCGCTACTCTGTGGAGGCCAATGTACCACAGTCTGGCCCAAAGTTAGAATTTCAAGTTCAAAGACCAAATTCTGCAAGCAAGACCCATCAGGTCCAGTACAAAGCCCTCATGGCAGACGGGCCCTGAGCCTTCAAAGCAGCACGGACTTCCCGCCACTACCACCCATGTGAGCATCACGGACGTTAACGTAGATCCAGTGCTGCAAACGACATTGCAACTCTCTTGCTCTGTGGCTGTCGAGCCATGCTGAAAATCAGGGCGGGTTTTTTCCCCTGGGGTTGACCAAAAATGGACAGAGGCAGACAATGGTCCTCTCCTGGAGCTGAGGGTAATGCTTTCAGAAGAGCCATGCTGCAGCAATGAGAAAACCCCTCTGCTAAGCCTAATTACACCCTTAGTGTCTCATGCTCTGTGATTTGCCATTTCCATGCGAGTAGACGGGAATTGCTATAGTATGAGCCATTGACTGCTGTCACGCCGGTGGGGGGGGGGGGGGGGGAGGATAAGGAGGGCCAGCTCAGCTTGTTCCACAACCCATATTTGAAAGGTGGGGAAGGCAGCGGGTTGGTAAGTAGCCTGTTAATCTTATGTCCAATCTTTAATGAATTTATGCAGCATTCAGTATGAGGGCTGCACTTACATGAGTCATTCTGGGGCCACGTGGATTTATCAGGGACTTCACGCAGAAGCAACCTATAACTGCACATTGGAAGAAGGATGCTTAAAGCAGTCAGATGTTCCAGCCACGCCACCTTGCCAGCTTTTTGGGGGGCTGGGGGGGCGGTGAGAAGGGGTGGGTAAGGGGTGTAACTCCTCATGTTCGGAGACAAAACATCGGCCACACAAACATCACTCCATGCACCACTTGCTCCCTGTGCTACCAAGGCAGGGTGACACTGCTCTCAGCGAAACCACACTAGGACACCGCCAAGATAAGCAGTGTAAATATGCAGCGGTGGCAGCACAGGGCAAGGATCAACCAGCACGCTAGGCGTTGGGGTGGATCCTTTGGGGTGCTCAGGGCACCCGAGCACCCACTGACTACAACAGGACAGAAGTCAGGAGCCCACAGACCCTCCCCGGATGGGGCCATAAGGGTAGCTCAGCTGGAAAGACACACACACTTCTTGGTGGTCTGCCCAGTTCAGCATTCTCGGAGAGCGGGCCCGTTTTTGGCAGAGTGGAGCACGGCACTGGAGGATGGGATAGGTCAGAACAGGGTCCTACGATTCACAGGACCCTACGCAGGGCTATTAAACCAGTGCCCCTCTGCCCGACAGCATGTGTATGTGATGATCTTTTAAGAGATGTGATTTTCTGATCTTCAGCAACACAGTAATGAAAAAGTTTACATTTTGCTTTAATTAAGGTCCTGCCAACTAATAAAGGAAAGTCTGAATCCGACCATATGTATCTGAGGTTGGAAATGCCTGTTAAATGGCTTTAGCACCACTTAAATGACTTCCATGAATTCCATGTTCTGCTAATAGGCCTGGCAGTCTTTTTCAATTTTAAGTTAACCAGATCTGCTCTGGAGGAAGCTGAGCTACAGGCCAGGGGTAGGAAGAGTAGGTAGATGGGAATTAAGGTTAGTGATGCCCTGAGAAGTTTTGGGTGCCCGATGCAGCTGCATGCTCTGTGTAAAGACAGGCCTGAGTTGGAGGGAATTGAGAGCAAGGGAGGGAAAATGCTGGTTCCCTCTCATGGCAGAAGCAGTGGACAACTGATCACATCACATCTTAACCTCCCCAGTGGCCATCAGTGCACCCACTTCCAAACCAGGGCTCCCTGGGAACACCTAGCCCTTGTATAGCACATGCCCCGCCTCCATATGGATCATTGGCCTCATGTTCCAAACAGGGATGCTGAGGAATGGTACAGCAAGAGACTCGTGCGTGGCGGATGATCTGCCAGTAGAACCTGGCTGCTGGCTGGTTCTGTGGTTTTGGGCTGCCTACGTGATGCAGGAGATCAATGGGCCAAGGGGGTTTTACTTTGTTGATTTGGTTTAAGTCACGTGACCAAGCAGGGGCACTAGGATGGCTGAGCTAATGGCTTATGCCATCTGCCCATCGCCGCACAGCAAGTCAGTGGCTCAGCGTGAAGGGAAATGCCCCGATTTCCAGCCCCAATCCCCGAGAAACACAAACCAATAGGATGAGGCTGGGCTCTCCTAGTGCAGGGGTGGGGAACCTAAGGCCAGGGAGCTGGATCCGGTCCCCAGCTTGCTTGGATCCGGTCCCCGTGGCTCAGGGAGCTCCCCCCAGCATCGGGGAGCCTGCGCTGGTGCTCTAGCCCTCCCCACTGCATGCCCTGAAATCTACTAGCCTTTAGGCTCTGGTGTGCGAGGGGAATAGGGGGGAAAAGGTCTTTCTGCTTCTCAGTCAGGAGCCACATCAGTGACGGTTTGGGTTTTTTTTTTGCTTCTCACATAGCCCCCAACTAAGTTTTCTGTGGGTCAGCAGCCCCTACCCCAGCCTAGAAGCCGATCTCAGACAACGCAGCTGCTCTTCAAGCTCAGAAAGGACCATCCCCTCTTCTAGGCCGCCTGCCTATCTCAAGCCACTCTGCAAGGGTTCAACTAAATGAGCCTTGTTGTTCCATCTGCTCCGGTGGCTCTGAGTCTATGAACACCTGCACACTAACCCCAACACCCGAAATTAGATCATAGTATTACAGCCCCAGGAGAATCGACTATTATGTGCCACAGAACTAGGGAGCTAATGCCCAAGACCCCTACAATGCCAGGGAATTGATTAAGTGCCCAGATAATCCCAGCAAATGAACACATACACGAGAAACACACCATCCCCCGTGCCCTCTCAGAGCAATGGCCCTTCCTGGGCCACAGCCCGTCTCTGCTGCTTGAGAGAAACGAGACCAAAAAACCAACCGCCCCACCGGGACTAGCACCAGGAAGGAGGGAGCCTAACGATCTTGGAGGAAGAGGTTCGAGAGTCATAAGAAGCCATAGCCCCAGCAGAGTCATGGAAGCCGGGCAAGAGGTCTACAAGCAGAGACCATACGCTGGCACACGCTGCTTCGACAGCTGATCTTACTGGGACGGTACCACGGGCCAAGCCTTCAGTTTCTCAAGTGTTCCCAAGGGCCTGTGCTAGGACAAAATTAAATCTCATCTGTGGGAATTCAGCCTCACCTATAATCTCAAGTGAGCACCCACTGGCTGGAGGCCAAAAGACAAGATGTGCCAGTCCCAGGCAGTGGCAGAACAAGTTATCTGCTGCATGCATCTGGCTCCGGCCTGAGACAGCAGTCATGGGGCATGCTGCCTCAGTGCTCAGGAGCACAGTCAAGGGACAGACAACTTCTGTGATGTTCTCCACCAGCACAACTCTGACCGATCCCTGCTGCCCCGGGTGCAGGAGGAACACACTGCCTTCCCCGTATCTGCAGATCAATGAGCCATTTGTCTTGTGCTTGGCACGGGCAGGCTGCACAGCTTCCGTGCGCCGGCTCGCCGAAGCATGGCTATAAATGGAAAGAGGAGCCTCGCAGACAGAGGCGGGCCTCATTCCGTACTTTCACATTAGCACATTGAACACCCCCAGCACCAAGGGGGCAGCGTGGTGTAAAAGCTCAGCTAATTACTGCCTCTAACTACAGAGACTAGACCTCTGGCAGCCTTCAAAATGCATCTTAATTGCAGGTGTTAATACAAGTGGGTGCCGCCCTGTGAACACAAGCAGTAAGGAACACAGCGGAGAGTTACAAGATCGGGGCTCCTCAAAACACCGCACGGCAGCCTGAGATTCCCATTTGCCCTGTTTGCTCATATTTTGAGATGCCTGGTCCACATCACGGCTGTGTCTAGACTGGCAAGTTTTTCTGCAAAATCATCTGCTTTTGCGGAAAAACTTTCCAGCTGTCTACACTGTCCGCTTGAATTTCTGCAAAAGCACTGACGATCTCATGTAAGATCGTCAGTGCTTTTGCAGAAATACTGTGCTGCTCCCGTTCGGGCAAAAGTATTTTTCCGAAAAACTTTTGTGCAAAAGGGCCAGTGTAGACAGCAGAGATTTGTTTTCCGCAAAAAAGCCCCGATCGCGAAAGTGGCGATCGGGGCTTTTTTGTGGAAAAGCGCGTCTAGATTGGCACTGATGCTTTTCTGCAAAAAAAGTGCTTGTGCGGAAAAGCGTCCTGCCAATCTAGACGCGCTTTTCCGAAAATGCTTTTAACAGAAAAGCAGATGATTTTGCAGAAAAACTTGCCAGTCTAGACACAGCCCATGACTTCCTGGGAGGTGTCTGCAGAAACAGCAGCCACAGCAGCCTTTTGAGGACTAGACTGTACATTCCAACCCACTGGGAATATTGTAATAATTCTGCTGTGGACCGGGAGTGCCAAACCAGACCTGCCTCCTAGGCAAGCTTATCTTGTGGACAGATAGGGAAAGGAATTAAGTGACTTGGACATGGCCACATACAATTTGTGGCAGAGCTAGGAAGAAAGCCCAAGCTGACTCTCATCCTTGGGCCTCAGCGGTACAGTTCACCTTCTCCACTTTATCAAGAGCAATGATTTGCCTTTCCATGGCACCAAGCAGGAGTGACAAATCTATCTTTATATTTGCCACCCAGCCACTGTTACAACAGCAGCCTCAGCAGCTCATCGCTAGCCGATCACTGTCTCTTATGCAATGGGGACACCAGCATAATAGGTGCATTTAAGAATTCCAGGGCCCCCCTTTCGAAATCCCACAGCACAGCAGATTCTCAATCTCTAGCGTCTGTGCTGCTCCTGCAGCAATTGACAGGGAGGCGTTCCCTGAAAAGGCACACAAGCCTTACACTGAGTCACAGCCATGCCACCACCCTAGCTCAGTGACACAGCCCATAGGAAACCACGGCCCCAGCCCTGCCTCACCACAGAGGGATGTAATTGCAGAGGGAACATCCACAGCTGCCTAATCAGAGCCAGTTACCATCAAATAGAGTGAGGTAGAGGGGTGTCCTTTAGCAAACTGACACCACCTCCTTAGTTGCATGGCTGTCCTTTTCCTTTAGGCATGGAGGGATGCTGAGCCAAAGTAGGAACCTGCACCTGCTACCAGGAGTCAGCTTTGGAGTAATGCCCTTCCCAAGGGTCAAGCAGCAATGAATTCCTCAAAACAGCCCTGGCAATATCCCCCAACAGCCGAGCTGGGACATGACAACTGGTGCCTCCTCAGATGGAGATAGGACACAACATGTGGTGAGCAACAATTGGATTGTGTCCTTGCAACACTCCCCTGGCCCTGGTTGCAGTGCTGCTGCAATCGCATGGGAGCTTAACACTGCAACAATGAACACAATGTTTGAGGCTTGTTGGAACTGTTGCATCCCCAACCTAGTCTTACGATTCCACACACTGCTGGAGTGTAGGCGTGTGCACAAACTGAACGCAACCCGTTCGATCAGCCCCTACTTGTCTCAGCAGTGGACCTATCTAGTCAGAGCAGGAATGAGGCCACCTGTTTTGAGAAATGATGTTTGATCGAACAAGAGGGACCCCAATCTCAGCTGCAAACACGGATAGCTCCTTTGCAACTAGTACTTTCCACCCCCCTCCTTTTGCATGGCTTGATCCACTCCAACAATGAAAGGCCAACTGAGGTTTGGCTGCTCTGCTTGAGGTCACTAATTCAGAAGGGCAGCTCATTCACTAGTTCATAAACAGTCATTTTGCAGGAGGGCATAGAAGAAAACCTAAAAAAAGTGGAGAGAGATTCACTTTAAGAAGACTTTGTTCTTCCCCACCCCTTGCAAGTTTAAGGCAGGTTCAGGATGGGTAGAAGGAGTTGTGAACTGGAACCTTTCCAGTTCATGGAAGTTACATACCAACAAGGTGCATCAGCTGTAAGCAGTGGGCAAGCACCTTAACACGCAGGGTTAGGTGTAGGTTTCAGTTGAATCCAACAGCAGTAAAGGAAGCTGGTCTGCTGTATTTGAGAAAACGAGCACCAGCCCACTGACAAAGAAGGAATTGGGCCTCAACGTGTTTAGGTGTCTAGAAAAATGCCTGTTGCTTGCTGCTGGAGATGCCATCCTGGCCTTCAGGCTATTCTAGCTCTATTTCCCCTTCTCTTTCTGCCTAGGCATGGGAATTATTGCCAGAACTAGAGCATACGGAACGTTAAACTCAAGTGAGCGCAGGGGAGCTAAGCATGTCTGAAAGTTGGCAGTAAGCTTTCTAAGCCCTCCCGCTCCCAAGACATTACAGCCATCTGCACATCTAGTTGTAGAAGGGCAGCTATTTCCCCACTTGGGGCTCCATCATTGCTTTGCAGTCCATTGCTGCTAAGACTGCCAGCAAGGGGCTCCTCACACAAACATCTGTAGGATAAGCTACACTCCCTCCCCAATGTTACTAGCCATTTGACATCCTCCCTCCCCTAGCTGCTAGTCAAAGTACTGGCAAAGGGAATGTGCCCTATAGTAAAGAACGTTTAAGTTGAAAAAATTTGGGGGAGGAGGGTATGGCTGGGTCCCTCTCCCCTGACCCCTCTGTACTCCAAGTCTCTGGAGTAGCCTCAGTTTTAGGGACTAAACTGCCTAAAGAACAAAGATTACAGAATCTGAATTCCAGGGTGGACAGTCCTTCAATCTCAGGCCAACTCAGCCAGCTTGTAGATGGGACTTTGGGGGGGGGGGGGGCAGGGGCTGAAATATGAAGCTACCCTATCCGTGTGTTGGAAGCAAGCAATCAATCTGTTGAATTTAATACACTGTATTTATTATAACAGATTCTAAAGAATCTAGTGAGTATGTCAAGCCCATTGCATGACAAGTGATACAGAGTCAGAAAAAAATGCACATTTGAAACAATAAAAGAGTGCCCGACTATTGGAATCTTCAGATTTTCTACATACGGCAGCATCTCACACTGCAAGTAATTTGACAGTTAATCAACCACTCCCATTCACAACAGTGCGATACCACACATTCCACAAATCAAAAGTGCAACCTTACTTTAAGTTTTTCCCCATTAATCCTTTAGTTGCAGGGAAACTTTACATTGTTAGAGAAAGGGAATTATCACTGCCCTGGAAAGATCCTAGTATAGTGCATCTATTGTCACACTGTGGTAAAGAGTAACCTAAACAGAAGTGCAGCATGCTACAGATCAGCTGTGTTAATATGAAGTTTAGTTAAAAGTGCAAAAGCCAGATCTCCCCTTAAAGTGAGTCTTTAAAGTGAGGGTTGCTTTTTTGGAAACCAGATAGGGTCTCCTGACATGCATTTAAACTAGTTTCAGCACAAGGAAAACTAGTTTCAAAGCCCTCTGTCAGGCATTGAGGCGGAAATCAAGCTCTGGGTTGATCAAGAAGTTACATGTAGCAGAGTTTAACCCATTAGCTTTATCAATATCACTCTTGTAAATAACCTTGTACAGCCTGTGAGCACGAGGTCATTGTTAGTGTTACACCTACTAACTACAGCAGGTAGTGGCAGGACCCTCTTCACAGTTCTTACAGGATAAAGATGAAAGGAGCAAAGTTGGAGAAGATTTGTTTAAGTTTTAGTACGCAGAAATGCATGCACAAGCCCCAGTCCCCTCTCCCCTGTACACATCCCCCCACCCATGCCCAAGAAGGTAAAATCTGGTTATACATATTCCAAGTAGCTAATCTTTATTAGATTGTTCAGTCTGCCCAGCTGTGGTACAGTTTTATCACAGCCAGAAAACTAGTAAAAATACTCAAGTCTATTAGCCTTTGCGGAAGCACTATGAAGTGACTAGTGTCATGTACTCCCAGAACTGGGCACTTTTTGATCAGAAGATGCCCAAGATCTCAGTTGTACCAGCTTTACAGACCCATGCATAGTTACATCTGAAATGCAATGTTGCAAAAGAATGGATATGCAACCCAGACATCTCAGGGCAGGACTGTTTGTACTCCACATACATACATACACACAACTTCAAAGGCAGAACATTTGCATAAATACACCAAAACGCTCTGAGGCATGAAGGTTTGTTTTTTGGAAGAGGACATACCTTTTCCTAAAGCCAAGGCTTAGGGGTGGTTTTTCTCCACCTAAACTAAGTCATGTTTCATTTCTAACTAGATTACAAATGCAAACTGCTATCTGTTGCAGAGACGTGGAATTGAAAAACAGGCTGCTTTTGACAAGGGAACTAAAGGTACAGAAAGGGAGAATTCTTCTCCAGCCAAAGCAGGGCAAGATCAAGAGAATCTGCTAAATTCAGTCAGTTCTAATACTTGTGGGACAGACCTCTAAGCATCTGACCTAAAACTGGCTCCAACCTACATAAAAACGACTGCTATGGTTAGTGGTTTGACGAGCCAATAGCTGGTTTGTGCTTCAGGACAAGCCTTGTCTCTCAGATGCCCAGCTGGCCACTAGCTGTTTGTGCATTAAAACCACATGGCATGCCAAAAGAGAGAGAGTAGCATTTCAAATTCCCTATAAGACAGATAGCTCTGTACTAGTGTACCCTATGGCAGATGCCCAAACACAGCCAACACTTTACTGTTTGTGTACATAAGTTAGTTGAAGATTTTGGCACTGCAGATTTGAGAGCTTTTAACACATCCTTGGATAGGCCTCAGCTGCTTCCCATTTCCATGAAGCTCCGCACAGCTTTCTCCACAATGCAATTCTTCCCCAGCCCCACTGTCGCAGGTTACATTAGACACATGCATGTAGTCATTCAATGCCAACCCCCACCTTGTGGAACTCCGTTTCAACTGCCCTTAGATACTATTAGTTGGTCCTTCGCAAGCAAGCAATGCCAAAAGCCTTAGCAATATGCAACCTGCAATCCAACATCTGTTTCAATTCTGTCACTAAAAGCGACCAAATTACTCCCTCCCATTGAAACAGGCACCCCTTTAATCTTGAGATCCTCACACAAGCACATTGGGAAACTCAACCCCTGCAAAAAAAAAAAAAAAGTTGTACAGTACAATTGTGTTTATATTGTTACAGGCACTTAAGAACAATATTCTTTGGTCCTTCAAAGGAATCAGCCACTCTGGCTTCAGAAACCATGAGTCTGCACAACCCTTAACACCTCCTGCACAAAAAGGAAATTCAAATTGACTTGCATTTCAGGGCAGTGCAGCTCTACCTTTACTCTAACCCTACAACCCCCACCCCGTTGCTTACATAATTCATAAGTCTTCCTGTAAACATCTCAAACAATCTACAGTTTCCATAACACTGCACATCCAATCTCCACAGCGTACAGCAGACGCAGCTAGTTCCAACAATCATGGGAACAAGACACTCGAGGGGAAAAAAAAGGATCCAGTACTTTTCCTTGTGTCACAGTTCTTCCACAGGCCTCCCAGGTGAGGGAGCACCCTGGAATACAGATCCTGGAGAGTGTTGTCCATGCTCAGTTACAAGGAAGCCACGTTGGGTAGGAGTGGCTGCAAGGCAGAAGGGGTTGCACATGGGTGACATAGTAGTTGACGTTTATCTCGCTGACATATGGTGCTGGCTGATAGTAGCATGTCACATTTGTTACCGTCGGGATGATGTTCTGCTCAGCCAGCACCCTCACAGCCAGCATGGCAATGAGGTTAAGTGTTTGCCTCCTTTCGTGTCCCATCAGGCACACTGTACTCTCATTCACCACCTTGTGCAGGGTCATAAGGCAATCGTACCTTTTGCTCTCCATCCCCACAAAGTGACTCTGAAGGTAACTCTCAAGCTTCCGCTGCTGTTCTCCAATGTCAGAAAAGTCTATGAAAAACCTAGAGCACATGTATCTCTGTAGTGTCTTCATGTCAACTTCAGATTTGGGCTTAAAGCCTCTCACCAGGAGATTGCAGTACTTCAGAAGCCCACCACCTCTGATTTCTTCTGGGTTCCTGGTGGCGATGATTCGGTTCCTGAGATGGTCCATTGCTTCCCCAAAATCCCCATACATGCTCTCCCCAGTGACTGTGGGGTGGAAGTTCTCAGACATGGGGTTCTCTGAACACTCACTGAACAACAACAGTGAATCCAATATAATCTGGAAGGAGTCCACACTGAACTCAAACTGCCGTCTGAGAGAGTCCACAAATTTGAGTTCCACATTTTTCCCACTGTTATTGGACAGTGATATAAGGCTCCAGCGGTCTGTTTCATTGCATACTTTCACTAGCTTCTGCACATACGCCTCCTTCAGAGTCATGGGGGTGATCTTATCTTTGTTTACTCCTTCTGGGAGGAAGTCCAGGAGACAATCCATGACCACATCTTTAACTAGCTGGAAAGAATCCTCACTCTTCAGGTCAACACAAAAAATGAGGTCCAGGTCTTTGTACCCCAGGCCACTATCTTGATGTAGGACATGGCTGGCTGCTGACCCATTCAGTCTGACATTATGGACGCCAATTCCCTTCTTTTCCAAACGGCTGCGGACCACCTGAGAGAGAGAGAGTGTGTCATGGTTTATAGAGTATTCAAGTAGTGTTCTTAGAATGGGCTTGCATGTTTAAATAGGTCATGCCAGCATAATGAAAAGGAGATAGGAAAAATAATCTATTACCTCCAAACTTCCCTGTTTGTAACCCAAAAAGAAAAGCTACGAAGAACTGTACCTTTCAAAGGTTACATGTTTGCAGTATCTCAGAATTTTAGAAGGGCCTCCAATATTCATTCTTACATTAGTGTGCTCCTGGAAAAACACAGCTGTACTTCTGATTCTGTGCTACAGCTGGTAACTGCTCCCACCTTATCTCCAGGCAGCAGCCACTTGGGAGGACGTTTACTGCAAGATCTTTCAAGTCCCTTGATTCTTACCCAAACAGAGTCCTAGGTAAGGGTTCTGATTCATTAATCTGGAATTGCAACCAATCCAGGGAGAGAGAGAGAGTCAAGATGTAGAAACAGAAGCCTCTGTTTATTTGGAGCAGCTGTATTTGTACAGGTTTTCGAAATTCTCCTAAACTAGCCAAGGCTCAGAGGCAAAGTAAGATGTAGCTAGATTTGCTGAAATGAACTTGCTTACTCATGGCAAGTGCATGTCTTAACTAGTTAAGTGTATCCTCATAAATTCCAGTGTCAGTGTTCTGCATTTGACACCTAGCCAGCTTTAAAAGACAGCTTTAATCTTACAGGTGTTACCCTGAGCAATTTTAATCCAGCTTCCTTAATGGTGACATGTCCACAAATATACCACTGAAGCTTTGTTCATATTAAATCAAGATGAATCCCTTTTCCCGATTACTTAAACATGCATTAGGCTGAACTAAAATAAAATATGAACTACCTATTCCAGACATCACCTAGCAATTGAGGTTTTAACTTCCTCTTAGGAAAAGATTGAGTGCTGTACAGGCAGTCCCCGGGGTTACATACAAGATAGGGACTGTACGTTTGTTCTTAAGTTGAATCTGTATTTAAGTCGGAACTGGCATCCAGATTCAGCCACTACTGAAACTGATCAGTTTCAACAGCGGCTGAATCTGGACACCAGTTCTGACTTGCATACAGATTCAACTTAAGAACCCCAGGCGTCCCCAAGTCAGCTGCTGCTGAAACTGATCAGCAGCTGATTCCAGGAAGCCCGGGGCAGAGCAGCTCTGCCTCAGGCTTCCTGTAGTCAGCCGCTGGTCAGTTTCAGCAGCGGCTGACTTGGGGACGCCTGGGGCAGAGCAGCTCGGGTGCTGCTGGGTTCGTCCAGTAGCGAGGCCGCTCCTCGGCGCTACTGGACCAACCCAGCAGCACCCCAGCTGCTCTGCCCCAGGCATCCTGATTCAGCTGCTGCTGAAACTGATCAGCAGCAGCTGAATCAGGACTCCTGGGGCAGAGCAGCTGGGGTGCTGCCAGGTTGGTCCAGTAGCGCCAAGGAGCGGTGCTGCGGGACCAACCGGCAGCGCCCCACCTGCTTTACCACAGTCCCCGGGCTTTGCTCCACATCTCCCTGGTCTGCTGGGGGGGCACTAGCTGCGTCCCCCCCCCAGCAGACCAGGGAGACACTGAGCAAAGTGGCGGAGGACCCGGGCCGGACCCGCGGCGCTGATCTGGAAGCGCCGCGGGTCCGGCCCGGGTCCTCCACCGCTTTGCTCCGCATCTCCCTGGTCTGCTGGCTCCCCCAGCAGACCAGGGAGATGGGGAGCAGCTTCTCGCCCCAGAGGAGGCGGGCGGCGGAACCAGGCGTCCTGCCGCTCCAGTCCTCCGGGGCGAGAAAATCCCCATTCGTAACTGCGGATCTGACGTAAGTCGGATCCGCTAACTCGGGGACTGCCTGTATTAAACAAAAGGACCCGAAACTAAGTACCTTAGCACAGTTTCATTCTTCATCTTTCTTTAGTACAAGAGTATTCAGACAAATTTGACAATTAAGGCTGTGAAACTAACATCAAGAAAGTCTAAGAATCCTTTAAAAAAGCTAGTCTACTTTGCCTAACATGCTCCTGAAATTGCTGTAAGAGTTTAGGCCCAATAGACAAGAGGACTATTTCAGAATAAATAAGTCAGCCACAACTTTGAATGTAAATGAAACCAGTGTCAGTCCAATAAGTTGTCTTAGTTGAATTGAAACTGTAGTTTCCACTAATACTAACAATTTAAACTATAATGCACTGCATTTATAGCATCTAGTGCTCACTGTCACTCACCCTCTCCAGCAGGAAAAGGAAATCCTGCTAGACAACGTCAGGCCCATGGACTTTAGACCTGGGTCAAGCTTAACAAGAAATTAGAGAGCCAAGAACACTTACTGGAAGGTTTAAGCCTCACTAATCAATTTATATCAGCTCATTTTGTGAAGGCTAGTATCACCAAGCCTGAAACTGCACTTAAGCAGGGACAAGGTATTCCAGTAAAGTTGTAAATGCTGGAAAACTTGTACAGTCCCAAGTGTAAAAAGGTGTTAAATTCTATGCTGTGGCTCTCATGCTGGCATTTCCTAATTATTCTTGGGCAAGAGCTACTGTAGCTGAAGTTGGACTTTTTCCTAGAGGATTCTCACTGCCAAATTGTAAAATCCAAATATCAAGCCACAGTGAATGAGTAAGAGAGCCATTATTTGAAATGTAGAATACCAACCAGTGCATGCACCTTTATTGACAGGTCAGGTAGAAGAGCTAACTAAGGAATCAGGAATAAGATCCCACCAGATTTCAGAACAATGCAGCTGGCTTATTTGTTTTCACACACTGAGTGGACATTTTCATCTCCCTTTTGATGTAGGAATTGTTTAAAATCAATTCAATTAAGTTGAGTATGAATTTGGGATAAGACACTTCACATCAATTATGGTCAATCACAATGAAGGGATGTTAGACCACCCGAGTTACAATTCTGTATCTTCTCCCAGGGGCACATTGTTTTGAATTTGATGTTGGTACTACAAGTTGTGTCATCACTAGGTCTAGTGTTAGATATAGGTCAAGAAGATTGATACAGAATCAGGACAAGGGTTTGCATTAAATTAACACTAAAGTCTCAAATCAGAGATTTTTGCTGCATATAAGAAATAGGAACTCGTACCCTTGCTGGGTTTCAATTAATCCAAAAAAATGTACAACAGATTTTTTTGATCCTTTATTCAACATCCCCACTCCCTGAAATCTAGTTGGGTTTATATTTGCAGCTCTGGCCACAGTTTTTGGACTAGCCAGAGAAGAGTTTCACACACTGATCAGCCCATGAAGGTAGGACACTGGCTGTGTGTCCAGTTGCCCAACACAAGCCTGCTCCTAACAAATTAGTGAAAAAGTTTAAGTTCCATGAATGACAACATAATCAGGCACAAGCTGAACATAAGAATAGTCAAACGGGGTCAAACCAAAAGCCTAAGCCAGTAACCTGCTTTCTGACAATAGAAAATGCCAGGTGCTTCTGAAGTAATGAACAGAACATGTAATTTTTAAGCAATCCATGCCATTGCTTATTCCACGCTTTGGCAAACCAAGGCTAGGGACACCACCTCTACTCATCTTGGCCAATGGCCACTGATGAACTAGATAAATTCCTGCAGTATAGGTCCTTGTCTGAAAGAAGCCTTGGAGGAGGATTCAAATGTGTGGAGTGTCAATGTTCTCACGAATCACACCATACTGTTCCAAATGATATCCAGCCTTCTGCATGGGCAGGTATGGGTAGCAGGATCATTGTCCAAACCATAGAGGGAGAAGAGCATATGAAATCTATTGCTTGCTGCTGGCACTTGGATAAAACATGTAGGAGGACAGATGTGTTCCTAAGAGAATTGTCAGTTTCACTAAAAACAGGTCAGTAAGAGTGTACTTCACTATATATGGCACAGCGGAGCATTTTTGACAATCAGGTGGCAGGCATTGAAAGTCTGCCTGAATTTTGGTCTGGTATTCTTTACATCATTTGATTAGCCGGTCTACGTAACCAAGTATTAATGACTGCCTTTTTAGGTTGTTTCAGATTCATCAGACCTAAGCTCAGATTGCCAATATGTCTGGTTAGAATTACTGTCCTTGGTATTTACAGTAAGTAGCTAGTGGCAAGACTGTAAACATCTTTTAATTGGCTTTTACACAGCTGAGACTAAAAGAAGAGAGTTTCACTCCAGTTTAGTTACTTTTCTGGGTTTTAAATTTCACAATTGGTGGAACACTTTGCCAGATATCTGGCATCTGCCTGTCAGCTTTCCACTACTCTAGACGTATCGAGCTTTGCACTCTAGTAGTAGCTTCCGATCATTTGCATCCTTAAATCTTTCAATGTCAGATGCACTTCAATAAAATCTGAAGGTCCAACTGAGTTGCATGACCTTAAGAGCGCTATATTAGCCAAAGTCACATTACTTATTATCAAATGCCATTTCATCAATTTTCAAACTTAAGTGAAATCCTAGATTAGTTTCTTGTGAAAGTCAGTTTGGTTTGTGAACAGGCTTTTCAATTAGAAGCCAACATACTTGATTTTATATTTGATGAGATATTACTAAGGAATGAAGAAACCTCCTTTGTTTGAGCATGCAGTAGTTTATCTGAACTACAATCAGAATCCGTATTAGGATGCTTATATGGAAGTGGTGTGTACCTGACAAATAGAGACTCATGGATCATGAAGTACCAAATGGTTTGTTCACAATGCATCCAATCTTTTCGTTTCCAGGAGATCTAGTATTCTGCATCTCCTGAAGCCCTCAAATGATGTCAAATCTTTCTGTTAAAAGCATTTCCGGAAAATCATGCCAGTGTAGACGTAGCCTCACAGTTTAACGGAAAAGGTTTTCCGTTAAAAGTATTTCCAGAAAAGCGCATCTAGATTGGCAGGACACTTTTCCGGAAAAGCACCTTTTCCAGAAAATCATCTGTGGCCAATCTAGACGTGCTTTTCCGCAAAAAAGCCCCGATTGCCATTTTCGCGATCGGGGCTTTTTTGCGGAAAACACTACTGCACTGTCTACACTGGTCCTTTTCCGGAACAGTTTTCCAGAAAAAGACTTTTGCCCGAACGGGAGCAGCATAGTTTTTCTGGAAAAGCACTGATGATTTTACATTAGATCATCAGTGCTTTTCCGGAAATTTAAGCGGCCAGTGTAGATAGCTGGCAAGTTTTTCCCGGAAAAGCAGCTGATTTTCCAGAATAACTTACCAGTGTAGACAGCCTGAGTGTTGCTATCGCCATATAGAAATGCTATATTAAAAGCACATTGGTTATGGTTACCAAACTAATAGGGATTGGTTAAAGTTACATTTGGCATAGAGAATGCAGATTAAAGTCAATTTGAAAAACTGAAGAACGCTGAAATGGGATTAAACCTTTAAAGTAGTGTTTAAACTGTTTTCATGAAATGCATTAACATTCTTGCAGAAGCCTCTCCCCTTCAGTGTTACCACCTAGATTTTGCTGCTCTGAGAAACTCCATTTGGCGGCAACATGAACCACTAGAAAGATGACAAGGCAGAGTAAACAGCATATGTAAATATACATTTTACAATTCATTTTTCATATTATGTTTTGGTAAAAATATTATAAAAATGTTTCCTGCTTGCTTTGCATTAGTAGCCCTTTCACATTAAGCACTTCTTTTGGTATAGTTACTAATGGAGCAGATTTAATCTGTAGTGTTCCTAAATCCTCCAATAGCATGTTAAAAACAGAACATTCTCAAATGTCTACTGACACTGCATTAGAAGTAGTGGGACTATGCAAGCCATCCTAACTGCATCATTTTGTCCCAACACAGCTACAGCTTAGCTCTGAAATTGGGTAAACAGGTCCCAACATGAAGTTACATTGACAGATCCAGAATTTCAACACTTTTGACATTCAGACAACTGAGGCTGAACTCAGTTGACTGAACTGTACTGCTTTGACCTGGGTAAAAGTAGTCTAAGCTATTTCTAATGAGGAATTTACCATTAATGCCTTTCTATTATACTTGCAGCATCTATCCTACTGTAAAGTTGCTCAGTCTTCTAGATATAAGTGCTAGCCTGGGCTGATTGTAATAACTAAAGTCAGACAAACATCTGTTAATTTGTGCAGTAGTTTCATGTTGCCTTCTACAGATGTCATTCTACATGAACTCTGCTATTTGCTATTTACATAAATAAAAGTTTGTTAACTTAATACATCCTCCTGTATCCATGGCTCAATTTTAGATTAACAGGAAAATACATCCTTGTCTTCGAGTTGACATATCAAAACCTAATAGAATGTTCATAGACACAGGAAATGTAATCCCAAAGCAATTCTGAATAACTTTGCCTGGAATGACCCTTCAGTCTCTTGACATGATGGGCCTCGGTCTGGGTGAGACAGCAGCAAGAACTGGAAGGCTTGCATAGTAAGCGACGGATGTAGAGTGAAAAAATCTACCACCTTCAATCTGGCTAGTAAGAGTATTTGCTTCTGCTGGAGAATTCCTGAGCCCAGGTGGCAAGATGCCAAGGCTGAGTGACTGGATATCCCAGTCTCAGCAGTTTTATTTTCTGCTAGCAGACTTCAAGCCCCATATAAGCAGACAGCAAGTGCGAGTGCAGCCTCATCAGGGCAAAGTCCAACACTTCTGCACAAACTGCTTATGAAAAAAAAAGTCAGTCCATCAATAGTGGCCTCAGAAGTTTCTGGTGACCTTTTGCTGTGCATGAGCTGACCAGCTGGTCGGGAGCAGCTGGATGAGTTTCAGGTTGCCCCACAGCATGCTCAACTATGAAGGAGCTGCCCTTGCCCAAACATGCATTCTGTCTCCCATCAAACAAGGGGATTTAAACTCAAGTTGTTGTAGAGAGGGAGACACCCTTTGGCAGACGATACTGGGTCTCAGCATATCCCAGGCTTCTACCCGCAACCATGGCAGTGTCTCACACAGGAGCGGGATCAGAACAGCTCCCCTAGCAGCGCTGCCTTTGCCAGTTTGCAACGCTCGGGTGGAGGGGAACCCTCTGAAAGCAGCCATGCAAACTGAGCAGCGGGCTTCCAACAGGGCCAGCACACAGGACTGTAGCAGACCCACATTCGCCCATGCCGGGCCAGGAATCTCCATATCCTTGGACAGGAGAGGGGTGACCTTTAACAGAGGATTGGGCTGCAGGAGGGCCTACAAGGTGCCCTCTTTTGCCAAAGCCATGCACAGGGGGCACGTCTCTCTTCCCCCCCCCCCATGATGGCAAGCCCCCTGCTTATGCCATACAGAGTGGGGAGCTGGTGCCCCTCCTCCTAGTGCCATGCATGGCAAGGGTACCCCCTTATGCCACAGAGAGGAGGGCGCCCCTCCCCCTAGGTAAGGCAAAGGTTACCCCCCCCCTTATGCCACAGAGGAGGAGGGCGCCCCTCCCCCTAGGTAAGGCGAAGGTTACCCCCCCCCCATGGCACAGAGGAGGAGGGCGCCCCTCCCCCTAGGTAAGGCGAAGGTTACCCCCCCCCCTTATGCCACAGAGGAGGAGGGCGCCCCTCCCCCTAGGTAAGGCGAAGGTTACCCCCCCCTTATGCCACAGAGGAGGAGGGCGCCCCCCCTTTTGCCACAGAGGAGGAGGGCGCCCCTCCCCCTAGGTAAGGCGAGGGTACCCCCCCTTATGCCACAGAGAGCCAGGCGCCCCTCCCCCCTGCCGTGCACGCTCGCGCCAGGCTCCAGCCAGCCGAGGCCCCCTGCCCCGCGCGGGGGTGGGGACTGAGGGACGCGGCCCAGGCCCCCCCCGGCCTCACCTGCACGATCCTGCGGGGCCGCACGGACAGGGTGGGGAAGTTGCCCCGGCCGTGGATGGGCACCGCCTCGCCCAGGATGTGGTCCAGCCGCTGCACTTGCTCCCAGCTCAGCACGCTGAACCGGCCGGGCCGCCCCGAGCCGCCCGCTGACTGCATCGCAACCCGCCCCCCGTGGAAGATGCCGCCGGAAGCCGAGCCGAAGTCACCCGGAAGCGGACCGGAAACCAACCGGAAGTGAGGGGCTTTAAAAAAATTAATTATTCTGAGGCTGAGGAGAAACCCGTGTGAGCCGGCACCGTCCGAACCCCGCCTGTCGCGCACCGGCTACGCTGAACACTGCAGGCGCCTCCGCTCCCGGCGTCCCCTTATATACCCGACCCGCCGCGCCCCGATTGGCCCGGCCCAGCCACCAATCCCTGCCGCGCTCCGAACTCTCCCAGCATTCTCATTGGCAGTACGGAGGGGAGGGCGGGGAGCTGCGTTCCAGATTCGCCAATCAGAGGGCGGGGCGGAGGGAAAGAGGCGGAGCCGAGGAGAAGGCTAGGGGAAAGACTTGGCCCCTTCGCTGGACGGGAATCCCGTCTGCGATTGGTCAGGGGAAGAAACCTGGGATTTAAAGGGACAGGCACCCGCCCGAGGGGGTGGGGCTGCATTGAAAACACAGAGGAGCAGGAGGAGGGAGGGGAAGAGCTGGGGGGCAGAGAGGAGAGGGGGGTTTGGACAGTGGGGGGAGGGGCGTTGGGAGAATGGAAATGGAGGAGGGGATCTGAGGGGAGGAAGTTGGGGACACCTACAACAGCTGGGAACACCAGTGCCAAGGGTGTAGAGGGCCCAACAATTTATTTCTACAGGCACCAAGGAGCATCACTCTTTTCCCACCTGCATGCTCTTACTGTGGTGATTTATTTGCCCCAGGGGGAAGCCTGTGACACCCCACTCCACATAATCTGTCCCTTTGGTCTAAACATTCAGCAGCTTCCCAGCCCAGGAAGTATTTCTTCTCCACCCGATGAGTTTCTGTGGTTTGCTCCCTGTCATAATAATAGCTTGCATTTTATGACATTTGCTAAATATATTGCGATGCGCTGTTTACTTCAGTGCATGGCTTCAAGGCTTTTCCATTGCATCCCTCCCCAGCTAGGAATTTTGTGAATAAGCCTGCGTCTGAACCATCTACACTGCGGGTCATGAGGAGTTAAATATGCCTTATGGGGAGAGATTAAAGGAGCTCAATCGATTTAGTTTATCAAGAGAAGGTTAACAGTCAACTTGATTGCAGTCTACAATTACCTACACAGGAAAAAAAGAGATCTGTTACTAGACGTTTCTTTAATCTAGTAGACAAAGGCATTATACAATCCATTCTCAGGAGTTACTGAAGTTCAAAATGAAAATAAGATACGTGTTTTCAACAATGTGCTGCCACTGACCCTGGCCCCCCTCCTCCTCCTCAAGGCCAGTTGCACTGCCCCCAGCCCTAGCCTCCCCTCTTTCCCTGAGGCCAGCCACGCTGCCCTGCCCCCAGTCCCCCCTTGGCCAGCCACACTACCCCCCCAGGCCAGCCGCGCTGCACCGGATTCCCTGCCCGCTGCACCCCCCCTTCCCACCCAGGGTTTAAACTCACCTCGCTTGAAGGGGTGGCCGGGTGACATTGCTGCATCCCTGCTGCCTCTTTCTGAAGGGTCCTAAGACCCGACGGTTTTGGCCGAGCATGCACGGCAAACCGGTGCGGCATCTGTTCCCCCGAGCGCCCAAGCGGTGCTCCTTTGCTCACGCCCCCTTTGAAACATTAGGGTGTGCCTGGGCACACCTGGCACACCCTGTGCGCACACCTATGGAGAGGGTTCAGTGGAGGGGAACAAAAATGATTAGGGGGCTGGAGCATATGACCTACGAGGAGAGGCTGAGAGAGTTGGGTCAATTTAGTCTGCAGAAGAGAAGAGTGAGGGGGGATTTGACAGCAGCCTTCAACTTCCTGAAGGGAGGTTCCAAAGAGGATGGAGAAAGGCTGTTCACAGTAGTGACAGATGGCAGAACAAGGAACAATGGTCTCAAGTTGTGGTGGGAGAGGTCCAGGTTGGATATTAGGAAAAACTATTTCACTAGGAGGGTGGTGAAGCACTGGGATGGGTTCCCTAGGGAAGTAGTGGAGTCTACATCCCTAGGGTACGTCTACACTACAGCGCTAGTTCGAACTAACTTAGTTCGAATTAGTTAATTCGAACTAAGCTAGTTCGAACTAACGCATCTAGAACTAAAAACTAGTTCAAACTAGCATTTTGCTAGTTCGAACTAGCAAGTCCACATTGAGTGGACTCTGAACAGGGCTTAAGGATGGCTGGAAGCAGTGCCGGCAGGGCATAAAAGGAGGACTTAGAGCATGGAGATGCTGTCTCAGGCTAGCCGAGGGCTGCGCTTAAAGGGTCCCGACCCCCACCCCGGACACACAGTTCTAAGGGGTGCCCCGCTTGCAAAGAAGTTCTGGCTTGGAGTGCCCTGAGTGCCCACATTGGGCACATCACACCACTCAGCCATCAGCCCGGCTGCACTTGCCGCAGGCTGCCATCTGGGGAGAGGGAGTAATTGGGGGGCTGCAGGAGAGCTTCCACCCCCAGAAGCCCGCAGAGCCAGCCCAGTCCTCCCCATCGGGAGCTCGTACCCCATTCCTCCCTCACCTCCTTCCACTTACCCTTCCCTAGCCCCCCTTCTTATTGATGTACAAAATAAAGATAACGTTTCTTCCAACATTGACTCTGTCTTTATTGAACAAAACTGGGGGAGACTGGGAAAAGGAGGTGGGAGAGGGGAAGAGAAAGGCTGGGAGAGGGGAGGGCAACTAACATGATCAGGGGTTGGGAACAGGTCCCAGATGAAGAAAGGCTACAGAGACTGGGACTGTTCAGCTTAGAAAAGAGGAGACGGAGGGGGGACAGGATAGAGGTCTCTAAAAGCAGGGGTTGGGTGGAGAGGGTGCATTCAGAAAAGTTCTTCATTCGTTCCCATAAAGAAGGACTAGAGGACACCGAAGGAAAGGAATGGGTAGCAGGCTTCAAACTAGTAACAGAAAGTTGTTCTTGACAAAGCAAATAGTTAACCTGCGGAACTCCTTGCTGCAGGAGTCTGTGAAGGCTACAACTAGAACAGAGTTGAAAGGGAAGTGAGATCAAGTCATGGAGGTTGGGTCCATGAAGTCCTATTAGCCAGAGGGTAGGAGTGGTGTCCCTGCCCAAAGTTTGTGGAAGGCTGGAGAGGGATGGCATGAGACAAATGGCTTGGTCATTGTCTTCGGTCCATCCCCGCCAGGGTCCCTAGGGTTGGCCGCTGTTGGCAGACAGGCTACTGGGCTAGATGGACCTTTGGTCTGACCCAGGACGGCCATTGTAAGCTCAGGGCTCAGGGTCGGGGGTCTCAGTGGACCCCCTTGATTTTCATGCACACCTGCTCCTGGGTGGCCAGGCTGGCAGCTCTCCTGCCCTAGACGGCCACTTTCCTGTGCCTAGTGCGGAGATCGTGGACGAGGTCCACGATGTCCGCACTAGCCCAGGAAGGTGCCCGCCTCTTGCGGTCCAGGGCAAGCTCCCGGGAGCCACCAGCCTGGTCCCGGCAAGAGGGGGTGGGCTGGGGGGCATCGGGTGGGTGGCTCTGTGCCGTGCCAGGTGCAGGGTCTGCTAGCTGGGTGCTGGCAGGCTTGCACCTGGCACGGGCACCGTAGCCAGCCCGTGCCCCTTTAAGGGTCCGGGGCCGGGAGGGGGGCATAGAGTTTCCCTGGTGTTGGCCAGAGTGGCCACCAGGGAAACCTGGGGAGGGCTAGCCTCCCACTAGTTCGAACTAAAGGGCTACACAGCCCTTAGTTCGAACTAGCTAGTTCGAACTAGGCGTTAGTCCTCGTAAAATGAGGTTTACCTAGTTCGAACTAAGCGCTCCGCTAGTTCGATTCAAATTCGAACTAGCGGAGCGCTAGTGTAGCACCTATTAAAGTTAGTTCGAACTAACGTCCGTTAGTTCGAACTAACTTTGTAGTGTAGACATACCCCTAGAGATTTTTAAGTCTCTGCTTGACAAAGCCCTGGCCGGGTTGATTTAATTGGGATTGGTCCTGCCTTGGGCAGGGGGCTGGACTTGATGGCCTTCTGAGGTCTCTTCCAGCTCTATGACTCTATGATAATGGTTTTTTTCTCTCTTTTCAGCATTTTATTTCTGGATTCTAGAGGGTCCACATTTCAAAACGGCCATTTATGCAGCCCCTGACTTGCAAGTGGTGGAATTTAGAGCAAAGCAATAGCTAATCCATCCCAGGGATCTTACAACGGAAACTGGAATTTCTTCAGAAGTGATAAAGAGTAGAGGAGGTGGATATGGAGGAAGGAAGGTTGCAACAGTAGAAGCCTGTGGTGTCCTTAGCATTATTTATGCAGATTACTGTAATATATTAAAGTTTGGGGGCGGCGTCCAGAACAAGTTCTGGGCTGGGGAAGGAGGATATGAAGGAGGAGACTCTGTCGTGCACAGGAGGCTATTCTGGCAGATGGGTCAATATGAGAAATGACTCATCTACTTGTGGAAGAAGATGGTCATCGATATGTAGGGCTAGACGTGACCTCATGAGACCAGCCAAGATGTCCACTCTGCACTGAGGCAAGATTAAGATGCCACCCTGCGATACTTGAGATGCCACCCTTGAGATGCCACCCTGCGATACTCCGAATGCTAGTGTCTCGGGTACAGTGGCATCTTTAAAAGTGTTAAAACAATGCCTATCTGCCCGTGGTGTCTGCACATCTCACAGCGCAGATTCCACCCAGCCCTGGAGAAGAGGACCCGGATGGTGCTCTTTAGGGAGAGCGGGAAAGAGCCAGCAGTGTCCTGTCTTTCATGGAAACCCCAGCTCCTCCCTGAACTGTGACGGAGTGATGGAATCGATCATTCCCTCCAGCCAAGAGATGATCCTAACACCTGGAACAGAGGATTACAGGGATGTCAGACAGGGATGATAGTTGCTGCTTTTTGCTTAAAAGCACAAGCACACCTGCTTCCGAGTTATTAACTTCCTCTGGGTCAGCACAACCCAGGGGCATTCTGTTGCTACATCAGGGCTAAACATGTCCCTGTGGCTTAAACCCTGCCCTTAGTTACACCCATTCAATCCATTTGACTTCAGTGGAGTTGCCAGGGTGTAATTCAGTGTTTTACAATAAGCCAGAACAACCTGAAACGAAAGAGAGTTGGACCTGACGTGCGAAGAAGATCGTAGCCCATAAAAGTGCCTCCGTTGGGTTAGTTCCACCCTTTCAGCTCCGTCACCAACCAGGAATCCCACGCGGGAGACGGCACATAACACTGGCCCCAATGCTCTCGAGCTGGGTAGTTTTCACGTAACACTCTGTCTAGCCTGGCATTGTTGTTCCACAGAGGCTGTTATCTTGTGATAAAGTCTTGGCAGGCAGCCAGCTCTATGCTGCATTTCAGAATCTAAGCTAAGCTAATTCGAACTAACGGATCTAGACTAAAAAACTAGTTTGAATTAGCGTTTTGCTAATTCGAACTAGCATGTCCACATTAAGTGGACCCTGAACCGGGGTTAAGGATGGCCGGAAGCAGTGCCGGCAGGGCATCAGAGGAGGACTTAGAGCGTGGAGATGCTGTCTCAGGCTAGCCGAGGGCTGCGCTTAAAGGGTCCCGACCCCCACCCCGGACAGACAGTTCTCAGGGGTGCCCCGCTTGCAAAGCAGTCCTGGCTTGGAGTGCCCGGACTACCCACACTGGGCACATCACAGCACTCAGCCATCAGCCCGGCTGCACTTGCCGCAGGCTGCCATCTGGGGAGAGGGGGCAATCGGGGGGCTGCAGGAGAGCTTCCACCCCCAGAAGCCCGCAGAGCCAGCCCAGTCCTCCCCATCAGGGGCTCGTATCCCATTCCTCCCTCACCTCCTTCCACTTACCCTTCCCTAGCCCCTTTTCTTGATGTACAAAATAAAGGACAATTGTGTTCAAAAATGGAATCTGTCTTTATTGAACAAAACTCGGGGAGACTGGGAAAAGGAGGTGGGAGAGGGGAAGAGAGAGGCTGGGAGAGGGAAGGGCAACTAAAATGATCAGGGGTTGGGAACAGGTCCCATATGAAAAGAGGCTAAAGAGACTGAGACTTCTCAGCTTAGAAAAGAGGAGACGGAGGGGGGACAGGATAGAGGTCTCTAAAAGCAGGAGTTGGGTGGAGAGGGTGCATACAGGAAAGTTCTTCATTAGTTCCCATAAAGAAGGACTAGAGGACACCACAGGAAAGGAATGGGTAGCAGGCTTCAAACTAGTAACAGAAAGTTGTTCTTCACAAAGCAAAGAGTCAACCTGTGGAACTCCTTGCTGCAGGAGGCTGTGAAGGCTAGAACTAGAACAGAGTTTAAAGGCAAGTGAGATCAAGTCATGGAGGTTGGGTCCATGGAGTGCTATTAGCCAGGGGGTAGGAGTGGTGTCCCTGCTCAGGGTTTGTGGAAGGTTGGAGAGGGATGGCACGAGACAAATGGCTTGGTCACTGTCTTCAGTCCATCCCCTCCAGGGTCCCTAGGGTTGGCCGCTGTCGGCAGACAGGCTACTGGGCTAGATGGACCTTAGGTCTGACCCAGGACGGCCATTGTAAGCTCAGGGTCGGGGGTCTCAGTGGACCCCCTTGATTCTCTTGCACACCTGCTCCTGGGTGGCCAGGCTGGCAGCTCTCCTGCCCTAGCCGTCCACTTTCCTGTGCCTAGTCCGGAGATCGTGGACAAGGTCCACGATGTCCGCACTAGCCCAGGCGGGTGCCCGCCTCTTGCGGTCCCGGGCAAGCTCCCGGGAGCCGCCAGCCTGGTCCCGGGAAGAGGGGGAGGGCTGGGGGGCATCGGGTTGGTGGCTCGATCCGTGCCAGGTGCAGGGTCTGCTGGCTGGGTGCTGGCAGGCTTGCACCTGGCACGGGCACCGTAGCCAGCCCGTGCCCCTTTAAGGGGTCCGGGGCCGGGATGGGGGCAGACGAGTTTCCCTGGTGTTGGCCAGAGTGGCCACCAGGGAAAGCTGGGGAGGGCTAGCCTCCCACTAGTTCGAATTAAGGGTCTACACAGCCCTTAATTCGAACTAGTAAGTTTGAACTAGGCTTAATCCTCGTGGAATGAGGATTACCTAGTTCGAACTAAGCGCTCCGCTAGTTCGAATTAAATTCGAACTAACAGAGCGCTAGCGTAGCGCCTATGAAAGTTAGTTCGAACTAACGTCCGTTAGTTCGAACTAACTTTGTAGTGTAGACATACCCTAAGAGATTTAGGAGCACAGATGGCACTGAAAGCAAGTGGGACTTCTGCTCTTAAATCCCTTTGGTGCTTTTGAAACGCATCCTTTAACCATAATGGTTACTGTTGTTACAGCAGGTGATGTATATGCTGCGATGGCACGGCAAATGCATGCAGCATTTGATGAACCAGAAAGTGAGACACAACACGTTCACTAACTTGGGGAACTTACAATCGAAAAGTCCATCTGCCCCAGAGCGTCAGACATTCCAGGAACCTGCTCACAACACAGGGGACTCCAAGATGATTGGAGCTCTGCTCCATTTTAGATTGTAGATAACTGGCTTTAATCTATGCCAAAGCCTTCAGCCCCAAGCTTGCAATAAGTTCTACACAGACAGCCACCTGTGCCTGCCTGGGGCTCCTGCGGAGTCCATGTAGAGCTCATTGGACTCCCCAAGGGTATGTTTACCCTGGCCCCCTGTCACGGGGCGAGTCCCCTGTCCGCCGCCCCCACTGTTTTGTTTACAGTCAGATGGTGCCCAATGCACCGCTTGCTTGCACGCCTCCTTGGCGGAGTGGGGGGTCCGGGCCCGCCCTCACTCCGGACCCCGACCCAGGGCCCTGACACCGAGAGTGTGCCTCTCGGTGGTAGCAGGGGGGTAGTACCCCAAACGCACCTGCTCCCGGGATACACGACCCGCCCTGGGTCCAACTCCACTCCGCCGGCCGCTGCCCCGCTTACCGGGTTGCTCCGCTCCCTGCCTTCCCGTCCGGGACCGCTCCGCTCGGGGCTCCTCTGCCCGTCGCTCGCCTTCCCTCCTCCTGGCTTTCCCCCCGCCGCTCTCGTTCCGGCCCTTTTTTGCTCCTCCCCACTTCCGGGTTCCCCCCTCCCTCCTCCGTCGTCGCCCTCGTGACGTCACCCGCCACGCTCCCGGGCGCGCCGTGATGACGCGCCGCGGCCTCCGCGTCCCCGTTCCCTGCGTCCTCCGGCGCTGAGGCGCCTGCGTCCCTCTCTCCCGCGGCCCCCGCTGCCGCTTGCGAGTGGCGGGGCGGTTCTGCCCCGTCACACATCTCCCCCCTTCCTACGGTCTGTCCGCCCTCCGGTTGCTCGTCACCCGGCAGCCGCGAAAGACAGTCCGCGTTCACGTTATCTTTACCAGGTCTGTGTTTAATGTCAAAACGGAAAGGTTGCAAGCTCAGGTACCATCGCATTATCCGTGCGTTGTTGTCCTTCATGGACTGCATCCATCTCAGTGGCGCGTGGTCCGTCACCAGCGTGAAGGTGTTGCCTGTAAGAAAGTAGCGTAAGGAGTCTATGGCCCATTTGATGGCCAGCGCTTCCTTCTCTATCACGGCATAGTTCCTCTCCCTAGGGAACAGCTTCCGGCTTAGGTAGGCTACGGGGTACTCTGCACCCTCCTCCTCCTGTGCGAGGACTGCCCCGAGCCCTACCTCGGAGGCGTCAGTCTGCAAAAGAAACGGCTTCTCGAAATCGGGGGACCGTAGCACTGGCCCCGATACCAGGCATTGCCGGAGCGCCTCAAACGCCCGCACCCCTTGGGGCGTCCACACCACCCTCTGGGGTTTCTCTTTCTTTGTCAGGTCTGTTAACGGGGCCGCCAAGGAGGCAAAATGTTTTATAAACCGTCTATAGTACCCCGCAAGGCCCAGGAACTGGCGTACTTGCCGTTTGGTGTGGGGTCGGGGGTAATCCCTAATGGCGCATACCTTGTCTAGTAGTGGTTTTAGCCGGCCCCTCCCCACCGTATACCCGAGGTAGGATACCTCCCTCTTCCCGAACTGGCACTTCTTGGGATTAGCTGTGAGCCCGGCCCGTTGGAGCGTTCGCAGGACGGCTCCCAGCTGCTGTAGATGCTCCTCCCACGTCCTGCTGAAGACGACGATGTCATCTATGTATGCTGTGGCGTAGTCGCGATGGTCCTCCAGGATCTCGTCCATCAGCCTCTGGAATGTAGCTGCTGCGCCGTGTAACCCGAACGGCATGGTGACGAATTGGAATAGTCCGAATGGGGTGGCGAACGCTGTCTTCTCCCTGGCCGCCGGCGTCAGGGGTATTTGCCAGTACCCTTTCGTAAGGTCGATCGTTGATAAGTATTCCGCCCGCCCCAGGCGCTCCAGTAGCTCATCCACCCTGGGCATGGGGTATGCATCGAACTTTGATACCGCGTTTAACTTACGGAAGTCGATGCAGAACCGTACAGCTCCGTCCTTCTTCGGGACCAGTACGATGGGGCTCCGCCACTCGCTCCGTGATTTTTCCACCACTCCCCACCGCAACATGTCCTGCAGCTCTTTTTGGACCGTGTCCCACAACTTCCGGGGGATGGGGCGTACCGGATCCCTCACTCGACTCCCCGGTTCTGTCGTGATCTCGTGGCATGCCCGGGTCGTCCTCCCTGGCCGGCTCGTCAGGCTGGCTGCCGCCTGCTGTAGTACCGCCCGAAGTTGTGCCTGTTGAGTATGGTTTAGTTCCCTCCCCATGGGGCTGGCCGCCCAGGTGACCTCCTCCTCGCCCCAGGGTCCGAACTCAATCTCCGTGCTAAGGGCTTCCGATGGGGGCTCCTCCCGGGGTACCCATCGTTTTAACAGATTGACGTGGTACACTTGGCTCTGCCGGTGCTTTCCCCCTACCTGGACTTCATAGTCCACCTCCCCAATCCTCTTGGTCACCCGGTAAGGTCCCTGCCACTTGGCCAATAATTTAGACTCCCCTGCCGGCAGTAGGACCAACACTGGGTCGCCCGGGTGGAAGACCCTCAGCCGCGTCCCCGTGTTGTAGTGGCGGGCCTGGGTTTCTTGGGCTTTTTTTAGATTTTCTTGCGCCCACCTGCCTATAGTTCGCATGCGGTCCCGCAACTTGATTACGTATTGGACCGCCCCCAGTGCAGTGGATGCCTGCTCTTCCCAACCCTCCCGCACCAGATCTAGTATGCCCCGCGGGCGTCGGCCGTACAATAGCTCAAACGGAGAGAACCCTACCGAGGACTGCGGTACCTCTCGTATTGCGAAGAGCAGGGGTGGCAGCAGCTTGTCCCAGTCTCGTGGGTCATCTTGGACCAGCCTCCGCAACATGGCTTTTAGGGTTTTGTTGAAACGTTCTACCAGCCCGTCCGTCTGAGGGTGGTAGGCTGCGGTGCGAATCTTCTTTATCTGCAGCCATCTGCACAGCTCTTTCATTAGGCGCGATACCAATTTCGTCCCCTGGTCCGTCAGGATCTCTTTCGGGAGCCCGACGCGGGCGAACATTTTCACTAGCTCGTCGGCTATTGTGGCCGCGTTGGTCTTGCGTAGGGGAACAGCCTCCGGGTAGCGGGTGGCGTAATCAACCACCACTAATATATACTGGTGCCCTCTCCGAGTCCGCTCCAAGGGCCCCACGAGGTCCAAACCTATCCTCTCGAAGGGTTCGGACACTAGCGGCATGGGTACGAGGGCCGCCCGTGGGACCCGGGCCTCTGCTGTCCGTTGGCACTGGGGGCATGATCTACAAAAGTTCTTGACATCCTGGTATACCCCTGGCCAGTAAAACCGTTGGATCACCCGTTGTTGTGTCTTCTCAATTCCCAAGTGCCCGGCCCAGGGATTGTCGTGGGCCATCTCCATCACCCGCCACCGGTACGCTTTTGGGACGAGTAGCTGGGTTTCCCCGCCTGCTGTCCCTGGGACCCGGTACAGCCGGTCCCCTTGGATCTCGAAGTGGGGTCCCTGTTCGCTCTGCTGTTGGGTCCCCTCGTCCTCCACCCGGGGCTCTAGCGCGTTTTCCCAGGCGTGCTGTAATGACGGGTCCTCCCGCTGCAAGGCTAAGAAGTCGCCGGTATCGACCTCTAGGGTCACCCGCGCCTCTTCCCCGTCTAGCCCCTGTGGGGGCATCGTCTCCTCCTCCTCCTCCTGGGTAGCCCATGCCTCCCGCGTGTCCCTTACGCCGGTAGGGCCCCGTTCCCCTAGCAGCCGCCGCAGCCCGGGCCAATCCCGGCCTAGTAACACGGGGTAGGGTAGTCGGTGAGCCACTGCTACTCGTAACTCCCCGCCCTGGCTCCCGTCGTGTAGCCTCACCCGGGCCGTCGGGTACGGCCGGGTGTCCCCGTGTACGCACTTGATCCAAACTTGGGCCCCCGTGTGCCCTGATCTTCCTAACGCGTCTCTCCGCACTAACGTTTGTCCACACCCCGAGTCTAGAACGGCCTCTACTACCTCCCCGTTCAAGCGTATCCGCCTTATCATGCGGGCCCGGCTTACCTCCTGCCGCGGGCCCTTCCGGGGTCTAGGTTGGCCGTAAGTGCAGTCCATCATAGGGCAGTCCCGACGGATGTGGCCTTCCTGGCCGCACTGGTAGCACGTCGGTTTTGATTGGATCTTCTGCGTGTCCTCTGCCCTCTTCCCGACTTCGGCCCGGGGTTCCCCTTTTCCGTGGTCCTCAGTACCACGCCATACCGGGGCCAATCGCCGCTCCGGTCCTCGGACTGGGGGGCTTCCAGCCCTAGGCCCCGTGTTGTCCCGCCCTTCCTTCCCTTTGGGGCTAGGGCCTCCCCGACCCACCGGGTTGGTCGTTGCGCCTACCTTGCCAGGTCCTTCCAGCGTCTCGGCTGCCATGAAGTGCTCCATGAGCGTGACCGCTTCCTCTAGGGTCCCGGGCAGGTGTCGCCGGACCCACTGTTGGCCTTCCGCGGGGAGCACTTGCAGGTACTGTTCGAGTACGACCAGGTCGGCCACCTGAGTCGCGGTCTTGGTGGACGGTTCCAGCCACCGAAACCCGGCTTCCCGGATCCGCTGCGCCACTGCCCGTGGCCGCTCCCCTGTTGCATATCTGGCCGCCCGGAACCTCTGCCTATACGTCTCGGGCGAAATACCGAGTTGGTCGAGAATCGCCTCCTTGACCTTGTAGTAGCACAGCGAGTCCCGGTCGGACAAACTCCGGTAGGCGAGTTGGGCCGGACCGGACAGGTAAGGGGCGAGTATAGTAGCCCAGTGCTCTTGGGGCCAACGGGCCGCCGTGGCCACTCGTTCGAAAGTTACCAAGAACGCCTCGGCGTCGTCCTCGGCCCCCAGTTTGGTGAGCCTGATGGGGAGTCGCGCTGGGCCCGCCGCCTCCTCCTCTTCTTCATTGGTGGGTCCGACCAGTCCTGTCCCATCCTTCAGCTCCCTCACCAGCTGCTTCTGCTGCTCTCTAAACTCGGAGGTTAGTTGTCGCAACGCCTCCGTTTGTTGTCTCTGGAGCTGGCGCTGGCTATCCACCAGCCATTCTACAATTTTGTCGGCATCCATGGTGCCGTGTCCTATTTGAGATGGCAGTTAGGATAGAGTGGCCCTCCGCCAGTGAAAACGAAAGGCAAAACAAACCACCACCCTCGCACCCTAGGTTTCAGGGGCGCAAAAGTGCCCACATTCTCCACCACGTGTCACGGGGCGGGTCCCCTGTCCGCCGCCCCCACTGTTTTGTTTACAGTCAGATGGTGCCCAATGCACCGCTTGCTTGCACGCCTCCTTGGCGGAGTGGGGGGTCCGGGCCCGCCCTCACTCCGGACCCCGACCCAGGGCCCTGACACCGAGAGTGTGCCTCTCGGTGGTAGCAGGGGGGTAGTACCCCAAACGCACCTGCTCCCGGGATACACGACCCGCCCTGGGTCCAACTCCACTCCGCCGGCCGCTGCCCCGCTTACCGGGTTGCTCCGCTCCCTGCCTTCCCGTCCGGGACCGCTCCGCTCGGGGCTCCTCTGCCCGTCGCTCGCCTTCCCTCCTCCTGGCTTTCCCCCCGCCGCTCTCGTTCCGGCCCTTTTTTGCTCCTCCCCACTTCCGGGTTCCCCCCTCCCTCCTCCGTCGTCGCCCTCGTGACGTCACCCGCCACGCTCCCGGGCGCGCCGTGATGACGCGCCGCGGCCTCCGCGTCCCCGTTCCCTGCGTCCTCCGGCGCTGAGGCGCCTGCGTCCCTCTCTCCCGCGGCCCCCGCTGCCGCTTGCGAGTGGCGGGGCGGTTCTGCCCCGTCACACCCCCCTAGATCAATCTAGGGAGGCTAATGAGGGCGACCGAAATTGCAAATCAAGCCTGGGATTTAAATATCCCGTGTTTGATTTGCATGTTCCTGGCCAGTCGCCATTTTAGAAATTGACTAGCCCGAAGTAACTGCCCACGTTTACACACGGAGTGAAACGGGATTCCGATTTAAAGCTCTAACTCGAATTAGCTGGTATTCCTCCTGCAATGAGTTTACCAGCTAATGTGATTTAGGGGTGGCATGGGAGAAAGACAAACTAGAAGAGCACTCCAAGCTGGCATTGTTGGTCGAGGGGAGGCAGAGCTGGGGGCTTGGTCATGTGTACGAGATGCTAGCCCATGGGGAGATAGGACCAAAGAACATAGTCCAGGGCTACGTCTAGACTGGCATGATTTTCTGGAAATGCTTTTAACGGAAAAGTTTTCCGTTAAAAGCATTTTCGAAAAAGAGCGTCTAGATTGGCACGGACGCTTTTCCGCAAAAGCACTTTTTGCAGAAAAGCGTCCATGGCCAATCTAGACGCACTTTTCCGCAAAAAAGCCCTGATTGCCATTTTCACAATCGGGGCTTTTTTGTGCAAAACAAATCTCAGCTCGCCCTTTTGCACAAAAGGGACTTTTGCCCGAACGGGAGCAGCATAGTATTTCCGCAAAAAGCACTGATTTCTTACAGTAGGAAGTCAGTGCTTTTGCGGAAATTCAAGCGGCCAGTGTAGACAGCTGGCAAGTTTTTCCGGAAAAGTGGCTGATTTTCTGGAAAAACTGGCCAGTCTAGACACAGCCCAGGAGTCTGTGCCGGATGTGGTGGGAAAAGGGAGCCATTGAAGAAATTCAGAAAGCAAACTCAGAGGCAAAAAATCAGGCCAGGCTTGGTTGCTTTCTTGCTCCGTAATGACTGTCCCAGCCACTCATTGAGCAACAAATGTGCCGTTTTTAACAAATGACCCTCAAGCATGTAGATTTTTGCCCCATATAAAGTGAGTGGTGAGTGTAATGGAGCTGGGAGTCCATCTCAGCTGCTATTTATGGCAAATGCATCCAACTGGCAGAGCAACCACTCAGCACTGGGACTGGGTTCCGTGCTGGGTAGCATGCAGTGTAATTATGAAATGTATTGTAATTCTGAGACGGCCATGACCTGGCTAGTGTGTGTGTGCTCAGCAGGGCTGTCCCTAGACATTTTGGTTTTCCACACAGCCCCCTGCAAGGGAGTGGGGGTGGTGCCTTTGCAGAGTCAGAGGGGCTGCACACAGGCCCACTGGGGCAGACGCTGCGAGGGGCAGAAGCAAGGCCGGGAAGCAGCAGAGATCGTCAGCCGCCCCATCCCCCACTGGATGCCCAGGCCACATCGCTCAAGGGAAGGGGTGAAATGGGGGCAAAGTAGGGGGATGTCCTGGGTCCCGCAGCCATGAGGGATGGGGATGGCTGCCAGAGAGAAAAAGGGAGCTGAGGTAACATTGCAGAGCAATGAGACATAGCCAGAGCTGGGCTTGGGGCCAGGAGGCAGGGAAGAGTTGGGAAAAAATAAGATATGAACAACTCCACTGAGGGTACGTTTACACTAGCCCCCTAGTTCGATCTAGGGAGGCTAATGAGGGCAACCAAAATTGCTAATGAAGCGCGGGATTTAAATATCCTGCTCTTCATTAGCATGTTCCCGGGCGGTCGCCGTTTTAGAAATTGACTAGCCCGAAGTAACTGCCCCTGTCTACACACGGCAGTGAAACAGGATTCCGATTTAAAGCTCTAACTCGAATTAGCTGGTATTCCTCCTGGAATGAGGTTTACCAGCTAATTCGATTTAAGGGGTTTAATTCAGAATCCCGTTTCACTGCCGTGTGTAGACAGGGGCAGTTACTTCGGGCTAGTCAATTTCTAAAACGGCAACCGCCTGGGAACATGCTAATGAAGTGCGGGATATTTAAATCCCACGCTTCATTAGCAATTTCGGTCATCCTCATTAGCCTCCCTAGATTGAGCTAGGGGGCTAGTGTAGACGTACCCTACGTGGGAGGAAAAGAAGATCTCAGAGGCTCTCTGGTCCTAGCAGGACATCATTAAACACCTTTCCTCCAGTTGCCGGGGCTCCAGCATTAAAAAAAGCTGCTCTTACTCAAATGAATGCCACAACGTCCAAGCGAAATGAGGCCATGTTCTGATCTCATTCACACCAATGTCAATGGGATAAGCCCATGGGAGCCTGTCCAACTACACTGTCATGGGGGGAGATGTCTCTTGCCTGCATCCCATGAGATGGGGGCTTCTTCTGTCACTTGATTGCACTGTCCAGACACCAGCTGGTCCTCTCCAAACACGTAGCTGGGCGTGATTTCCCAAGATCGGATGCAAACGCAGAGGGCACCCTCTGTACAAACACAGCTGCCTTTGAGGTGGTGGATGTGGATTTAGGAGGTGGAGCGCGCTCTCTCCCTTCTGTGCCAGAAACCGCCCTGAACAAACGGATCTCTTGCGCTAGCTCCTGTTCCGTGAATGCCTGTCATGTTTCCAAAGACACTGCTGCCTTTCCAGTATGGGAGTTCTCCAGTACACTGCAGATGCTGATGCACAGAATAGTGATGCAGTTCAGAAGGGCAGATAAGGAGCTATGCACACAACAGACTGCGTCACTGCTCCCCTCCCCCACTTCAGTACAACAGTGGAACTTCTGTCCCGGTGAATTTCACCTGGAGGGTAGATACAATCAGTAAAGCCCTTTATACACATACCTTCCTGTTGAATTCCAGTGCCTGCACTAAAGACGCCAGGGTCTCCTTCAATCTCACAGACAATCCAAGAACTAAGGGGCTTAAAAATCCCTGAAGGAATGGGCCAACCGGCACCTGAAAATGACCAGTCAGATTCTTTTTGAGTTAAGCTTTGCCACGGTGATGTTTTTTTTTAAATTCCCAGCCAAGAGCCGAGAGGGGGGGATAGAGTAAGCTTAAACAAATTACACTCCATTGGCCTGAAAGCTTCAAATGACAGGTGTTATTTATTCCTGTGCCTCAGCAGGAAACATGGGCCCATTGTGCTAGGAGAGTTACAGACACACAACACAGATCTGCCTAAGGGAGTGCGCCAGCAAATTGGGACAATTTTTGTTGAATAAGCCAACGGAAATGGGGCAGGGATGATAGGTGCGTGAAAAAAGGTGCCAGGAGAGAGACGTGCATTGCAGGTGCCAGTCGTGCTACCAAAGCACCTGTGAGCACGAGCCCCTAGACCACAGCATGACTTGGGGAGGAAGTGTGGTCTAGTGGTTAGGGCACAGCCTAGCTTCTGTTGACAGCTCTGTCACTGATTCACCATGTAACCTTGAGCTTCGGCTGCCAAATGACGGATAACAACCCTCAAATTCCTCACCGGGGTGTTGTGAGTACTGGTTAATTAGTGGCTATGAAGCACTTTGGAAGGTGCTAGTATTAATAAGCTCTACAGGTTGTTCTACAACTAGATAGCTACAGCTAGTGCCTGAGCCAAAGCTGACCCAAGCTGGAGGCTTTCCAGTGACTTTTGGTGGACTTTGGAACAGGCCAGGGCGTCAGAATTCCCATTGTCTGGTTACAAAGTTGTCACTGAGATTACCTGTGTCCTCCACTATAGAAACAGCTCAGATTGTCAGTCTGGATTGCCATCTGATCTGGGTCAGGATTTCTGTGATTCACTAGGAATCGGATCAGGATGCCTCATTCTCAGGATGGGTAAGGTCTCATTTGGGAGGCTCCAGCATATGGAATGAATGAGAGGAGACCTCAGAGTTCACATCCCTCTTGTCAAGCCAAAATTCTGAGAGATCAGAGGACAAAAGCCACCTGCATGCACACGTCCTATATGCTCTGAATACTGCTACTGGTGCCTATGCTGTAGCTCAGTGGTCACCAACCAGTAGATCGGGATCTACTGGTAGATCTTGGAGTCTGGGACAGGGGATCTTGACTGGTTTGGCCAAGAGGCTACTAAGTGCCAGCACTTCAGCTGCCCCTCCCTGCACCTAGAACCCCCTCCCACATCCCAACTGTCTGCCCCAAGGTCAGGTCAGAGCCCCTTTCACACTCCAAATCCCTTAATCCAAGACCAGAGCTAGCACCCCAACTCACTGCCCCTGCCTGGTGAAAGGGAGGGAGATTGGAGTGAGCAGGGGAGGGGTCTCGGAGAAGGGTCACAAAGGAGGCGGGGCAAAGGTATTTGGGTTTGAGGTAGATCTTGGATTGCACTTAAATTAAAAAAGTGATCTCCTGCTTAAAAAGGTTGGAGACCCCCTGCTGTAGCTAGTCCCCTGACCCAGTGGTGAATTTCACCCTCAGCGGACTCCAATGCCTTGAAGTGGCACTGACAAGATCTGCCCCAGCAGAATGGAGAGATGTGGTTTGCAAGGGGAGGAGGTGAAGCACGGAGTGGGCGAAGGTGCATATGAGCTGACGCTTCCCGTACATTAACGACTAGTATAGCCCAGGATCTGTGGCGAAGTCCTTCCCAAAATTGGCTGGACTTCTCGCCATCAGCTGCATTCGACAGTTCAACCTTTGGCTCGCAATGTGCTGAGCAGACTTAACGAGCACTTCGTACCTCTCTGGCCAGGCAGCCCATCTGCTTGGGCACATTCGGGGGTCACCAGGAGCTCTCTCTCCTTCTGGTGGCTGGTCAAGATCCATCCAACCTATGCTCAGTGGCCTACAGGTGACACGTGAATTCCTGAGGCTGGAGAAGACTCCTGCCATTGTTGTGGATAGTGGACCTCCAGGGTGAGATCATTGCTAAGTCGGACACCGAGATTCAGTCGACCCATGAGCGACTGCCCTGAATTCAGCTCCTCTTAGACTTGCTGGATTGGTCCCTTTGAGATGATGGCAACAAGCCATCGGGAGGGGTTCTTCAGCATTTGACTCCTTCTTCCTAGCTCTTTGCAGCAGCTCTGTGAATGCACAGGCCTTGGAGGAGAAGGCACAGTCAGAATGTGCAAGAGGGTTTGCTGACACCACTGATTTGTGGGCACTGCTTCTTAGAACAGCCTTGGATGTGTGATCAGCTCACCTGGCCTGGGGCAGCGTTCCCACCTCTGCCCTTGCTGTGAATTCACACTGACAATCTGTGCTCCTGCCTTCCCTGATTTCTGCATGTCTCCACAATTCCCTTCTCCTTGCAGGTATTTTTTTTTTTTTTAAATGGAGGCAAGAACAGAAGTGCCCCCAAGGGAAATCTGTTGCTGATTTCTCAGGAAGGATCCTGGTTTCTCATTCCATGGAAATTTTTTCTCCCATGTGGTCGCTGGGGGCCTAATTTCTCAACGCTGGAACTAATTAAAGGCTCCCAGCACTGTAAGATGGGGGCAACCGCTGGCCTATTGTATGGCAGGGGGAGCCGCGGTCAGAAAGGGTGCATGCCCAAGAAAAGTGTACATCAGAGCTGGGATCAGACCCCTCCACTGAGTGAGTACTTGACTCCTAGTTTTGTGCTCAGACTGCTAAAGTTCTCCCAGGCCACACTTGGCTGTGCAGGTGTAAGGGGACTGTTACCCCTTACTAAAACTCTGTGGGAGTTTTTTGGTTTGCCAGCTCCCACTTTCAGAGGGGGAAGGGTTCAGGAGGCTGACAGACCCCAGAGACAATGGAAAGCAGCCAACACTCCAGCTCAGCCTGATTGACAGGTTGGATAGGCCAGTGAGGAAGGGGAGAGGCCAGGCCCCGTCCTCCCTGTGAGCTGGGATTGTTCTGGCTCTCTCTCTGAACAAACAAGCTGTGTGCAGAAGAGGTCCTAAAAAGACAGAGAGCTGAAAGAGCAGTGCAAGCTGTATGAAGAAGTCCTGCAGCGACAGAACCAGACACAGACAGGCCAGGAGTACAAGCTGTGTGGAGAGACTGTCTTGCAACAGCAGAGCCAGGCATACACAGCACAGGGAGCGCAGACCCTGTGTTGAGCAGCAGACTGGCAGTGCTCAGAGAGCCAAAAGGAACAGAGAAGCAACACAAGGAGCTGGAACTGGCCAAGCAGCACAGCCTGCAGCTGGATGTGGTGAGCACCTGGGACCAGCAAAGTGTGGGGAAAGGCTCTGGACTGGGAGAGGGGTCTGGCCGCTTCGAGCTTGAGACTGTGTGGTCACTACCAGAGCTAGCGTGTCCTGCCTGTAGCCCCCCTGCAGCATATCCAGGGCCGCTAAGAAAGAGACTGTGGACTGTCCTTACACCCTGCAGACTGCTGTTTTGATGTCCCTGTGCTACAGAGCAGGGCTGTGTGTTCTCATTTAACCATTCTCATTTTTTCTTATTCTTTTCTCTTTAATCAGTTGTTGTTTAATAAATTGTATTTGCTTTGAACCTTATGAAGTGATCACTGGGCCAAGAAGGCCTGCAGTATAAAGAGAGCACCTCGGAGTGGGGACACCCTAACTCCTGCCCCTAGTGACTACAAGGTCGGGGATTAAGTCCCAGGAAACCTGGGCCCAGCCTTGTTGGGGTTTCAAGGGCTCTGCTACTCAGGAGAGTGGAGGGGGAGCCCTCAGGATCAGGGAGGCCGTGGGGTAAAGGAAGTGGGAGCGGGGACTCAGATCCTTTCGCTGGTTTATTTCACCAGGGTGTATAGAAGCCAGGAAAGTTCCCCACAATAGCGGGATCATTCCCCCGCTTACACAGGGTTCAACCCCTGTTGGACTGACATCTACCCAAATAGGACAAGCTGAGATATCCCCTGCCAGCATTTTGGCAGAGCGTCAGCAAAGCGGTTACACCTGGCACAAGCAGATTGCCCAGACTGTGCTAAAATGCTTATTTCAGCACCTTCCCCCAGCCCGTGGTAGCTGCCAAGAGCTGTGCTTTGCCGCCGGTTGGGGCTTTGAGACACACAGAGAAGAAGGCTGGTCTTGAGGCTAAGAGGCTCAGTTCTCACCTATGCCACTGACTCGCCTATGCGAACTCAGGGCCTCATTTCACCATCTGTAAAATGGGCACAACCACCCACTTCCTTGGCCTGTCTCATCTATTTTGCTCATGAGGCAGGGACTCTGTATAAAACTATGGTACACCCACATCTTGAATACTGTGTACAGATGTAGTCTCCCCACCTCAAAAAAGATATTTTGGCCTTAGAAAGGGTGGGATCAGATTTTGGAAGTAAGACTGTGTTAGAGCATACAGAGGCCTAATGTACATTCACTATATCTCCATCCTTCCCTGCATTTAACACCTCATTTACATCGAAAGCTAAGTAGGGGATGCTCAATTAGCCAGCCCGCTCAATTAGCCTCATTAGCACCCGTCCTAAAATTGACAGGAACCTTCCCCCCCCCTCCCCGGATCTTCTTTTTCTGTTATAAATTCTGGGTTCCTCTTCTTTCCACTCCAGCTCATCTGATGAAGTGGGTTTTGGCCACGAAAGCTCATGATACTAGATATCAGACTTGGCTGTGGCTAGCTCCCGTATGTCACAAGAGCAATTAGACTGCATCGGTTTAGGATTAGAGCATACACCATGTTCTGGGCTGCAGCAGGGCGTTTACGGTGATGGGGAGGAGCAAAACGACTTCGGAGTTCCTGCGTATTACGAGTTCTGGCACCAACTTCCTCTGGGAACGGAGGCAAGTCGCTGAAGCCTGTCTGCTCCTCAGTTTACCTCTCCGCACAATGGAAATTATAATCAGCCTCATGCGACTAATACTTACAGGGCTGCTGCAAGGTTTAATGAGAGCCAGTAATGGGGCGGTGAGGGCCCAAGATGAAAGGTGCTGCAGCAGTGCAAGGTGTTATTACACAAACATGAGCCGTGACGCAGAGTCCTGGAATGACACCAGACGCCTCTGTCTGACTGTTCAGGAATCGGTGACCCACAGTCTTAAGGACTGGATCGTGGACACCTGCAGGATGTGTCCGGGGAGAACTGGGCAACCCCCTCTGTCTTCCACAGGCCCCTGCTGTTAAGAGAGCTGGATTCAGGTGGCAGTGAGAGGTAGAGGAGGTGTCAGGCTGCCTGTCCGTCAGAGCTCACATTAGCCAAGAACAAGGCATTCCCTACCCAGGCAATAATCCTGGGGGGCCTCTTTTTCCAGGGAATCACCCCCAACCTCAGGGCTCATCCACTCACTCCACTTGACAGGGGAGAAATTGTACCGTGCTGCCGAGATACACAGGTTTACCTGGGGCTTCTTGGCCTTACCCCTCCCTTGCCCCACCAGCATACCACAATGGAAGCCCAGATGGGCACCCCCATGCCCAAGTGTCCTGAGTCCCAGTCCCGCCTGTGCAATGAAACCTCCGTGCAGCTATTGGTGGATGGGCAGTGGGCAGCCCCTGCCTGTAACAAACATACCAGGAGCCAGCCTAACTCAGGCCAAGCGGGTAGCAACGTGAGAGCTGGGACACGCGATGACAGAGTGGCCCAGCCATCCATGCTGCTGGTCATTGGTGACCACGTTTCACGTTCCTTCCCTCGTTCCTGGGCTGCACTATTGCTGTGCTCCCAGGGCCGTGCTCCCAGGGCCGGGCGGGGAGGTGCGTCAGCTCTGCACAGCCAAAGAGCAGGGAGATGGACCGATAATACCGCTCCTCGGCATGTCGGAGCAGCGTCAGCTGCTGCTCGTGTTCCAGGCAGAGGCTCTGAGCCTGCTCTCCCGGCCTCCGGAGGGGAGCAGACAGTAGGTACTGCCTGTTCCCAGCTAGCTTGGAGAGGGACCCACCTACGCCGCAGGCCGGGCTGCCTGAACACGGCTGGTACGGCTGCAAAGAGGGCAGGGAGCTGGTGGCTCCCAGAACATGTTTGATCCTCTGACAGCCAGGCCCATAGACTGAAGGGAACAAGCAGGCAGGCTGGGTAAAGTGGCCCCTTTACGGATGCATGTGGAACCGCTCCAGCCACAGAGTCAAATCACCCTCCCAGCTCCTTCCTTAGGGGCGCGCTGGGGTCCTCCCCAGGCACACGGCCTGCCATTCCCGCTCTGCTCAGGCAGGATCAGCGGCAGCAGGCGGCTCATTTCCTGCCCCAGCACAGCCCGGGGCACAGAGCCCTGGCGGAGCGAGTCAAAGGGCCCCGCAATAAGCGGCTCCCTGATGATTCCTTTGAGCAGCTGCTCAGCTTGATTCCCCCCCCGCCACCCCCAAAGAAGTGAATGAAGGGACCTGACTGGAAATAAGAACCAGCCATTTTAAGTGGCCGTGAGCATCCGCCATTGGGAGGGCCTGTGGCCGCTGCTGCCAAGCCGGCCCTGCTCCTGCAAGGGCGGCCGTGCGGGGTGCTGCAGAGTCCGCTACCAGAGGGGACTGTGCATCCGCAGGCTTGGCCCTTCAGCTGGGGCTCTCATCGCTTCAGGAGGAGCAGGGCTAGGCCAGAGGCCTCCAAGTGCAGCTGAGCTCTGCATCCCTTGCCTATTGCTCAGGGTCCCACTTGGGTCCTTGCTCTCTATGCAGCATGAAGACGCGGGGGAAGCCACCCTGGTGCAGATCACTGCCAAAGAATCACCTTCGTGCCCTATGTACCAGCCCTGGCTACGGACCTACACTATTCACCTGCAGCATCCAGCTGCCTCCCACAACCGGCAACAGATAGGCCCGCAGGAGAGCGCCTAACTACGCGGGATAGGCCCGCAAAATCCAGATCCGATGGCAGTTTGGGACGTGGCTCCCTCCCGTCTGTGCAGAATTAAGGGGTGAGCCGCTTTGGGGGCAGGCCCCTCCCTGGTCCCACCTGTCGTGTCCATCCCAGGCACTTTGCCTGCAGCCGCTGAGCGCACCCGGCAGAGACGTCGGCGCCCGTGCCAAACCGCGTTTCTGGAGCCGTTGACAATCGGTTTGTTTTTCAAACACTGACCTTTGCTGAATCAATGAGCCCATTACCTAAGGAAGGCGGCCAGCGAGTGGGATCTGCCAGGTAAATATTTGCTCGGCTTATTTAATTAGCTACCAGCGACAATCTCCATCCATTTGTCACAGTGACACTCGTCAAGGAGGCAACAAACCTGGAGCTCGTTTGCGCTGCAGGCGCTTTGCCTTGGCCATGATACCACCTCCCAGACTCACTCACCAGTGGGAGCAACAGGCCGAGTGTGCTTGGACACGGCTCAGTCAGGGCTGGGCTGGCAGAACCAGTCTGACGGCCGCAAACCCCGTTGCTCAAAGCCTCTTCCTCGCCCACCTCTCTGGTCAGGCCCTTCCCTGGCTTCCCGCCCCCCGCAGCCAGGGCAGGCTCTCACTGGCCCCTCGAAACCCAGCTGCTGCCTGTCAGCTGTTCTTGCCCCTGCCTGCCCCATGGACTTGATCTCCCTTCGCCCACCCTCGGCTTCATGACTCCTTCCCGCCCCTGCCCTCACCCGACGAAAGGGACGATCGCCCCGTCCTTGGGCTGAAACGGCTCCCTCCCTCCCTCCCTGCCAACCCCACAGAGCCGGGGTGAATTGCATGGGCTGTAAATCATAGGCAGGCGCGGCCAGGCCTGGACTCCAGGACCATTCCTGCACCCGCGCCGGGACGTGCGCCTGCCCCATGCAAAGGCCGGTTTAGCTCCTAAGGGCCACAGAACAGCTGGGGCGTCGACTCCCCCCAGTTGTGCTTTCTTCTGCCCCTGAACCTCCTTTGCTGCTCCTGGCTCTGAGACCCCCCCCCCCCCCGAGAGACAGACTCTTGTGCCAGGAGTATTATCTCCCTGGCAGGCTGCGGCCTACCACCCCCTGAGCTGGCCAGGCCAGCACAAAAGGGTGGCAGCTCATCAGTGATTTCCTCCCTGGGAAATCAGTGATTTCCTCTCTCCAGTGCTTAGAGGGGGCTGAGTAAGCCCCGGGCCCAGTCCCCTGAGGCCCTGCGTTTTGTGTGCTCAGTTGCACCTGTGCAGAGTGAGCGAGCGAGCAAGGGAGATGCAAAGCACGGCCATGCTGGCCGGCTGCACGTCCGCCTGGCTGTCGTGCCCACGGCTGGGTTTTTTTATTTTTGCTGCCTTGTAGGACAGAAATGCACCTCTGCTGCCCAGGGCAAGCTGCTCCCCGTCTCCACAGCGACTGGAGTTGAAGGGCACTGAGGGTGCGTCTAGTCTGGCACGATTTTGCATAAAAGCGGCCGCTTTTGCGCAAAATCTTGCCGCCTGTCTAGACTGGCGACGAGTATTTGCGCGAGAACATTGCTTTGTACTGTGCAAAATCAGTGGTTCTTGCACAAATACTCCGACGCTCCTGCTCAGGGATAAGCCCTCTTGCGCAAGAAGGCCAATGTAGACAGACAAGTTAATTTCTTGCGCAAGAAAGCCCGATGGCTAAAATGGCCATCGGAGCTTTCTTGCGCAAGAGAGAGTCTACACTGGGCATGGATGCTTTTGCGCAAAAGCAGTGCCAGTATAGACGCTCTCTTCCGCAAATACTTTTAACAGAAAAACTTTTCCGGTAAAAGTATTTGCGCAAAATCATGCCCATCTAGATGCAACCTGAGAGACTCGCTTCAGCAATTCACCAGCACCTGCCCTGGTTGACAATTCACCAGTTCAAACCAGTTGCAGCTGAGCCTGGCAGCCAAGGGACTAGGCTGTTATTGCTCCATTTTTTCCAGCCCTGGCTCCAGGGTTGATGCTGGCAGCGTAATGCCCATTGGCTAGTAGCCGGTGGCATCCCTGGGTCCTGAACCTGCAGCTCTGGGTTTTCTTTGAGACTCCTGCTGGTGTCCTCCCTTACTCACTGCTTCCTCCTGCTTTACTCCCGCTAACCTCCTGCTGCTGCCAAGGGCAGTTCTGCCTGGGCATGGAAGTGGGCTGGAAGTTTGCACATTGCCACGCCGACTCCTGACGGCACCCCCACCCCCAGGACCCGCCTCAGCCCTACAAGCTCTCACAGGAACAGTGAAACCTCAGCACAGTTACTACCCTGCATGTCCACACTGGCCCCTCCCTGATCAGACCTGCTCCTTCCTTCCCCAGCCTGGTGGCTCCAAACACACGCCCAGCAACCCAGTTCCCGTTTGGCTTTGCCTGGGGGGGCAGAAGGGGGCTGCAGAACGCTGCAGATACACAGCCATTCACATGGGGTCAGGTCCCGCCCGGCCTGGGCTGATGGAGCAGGAAGCTATTGGCGTGGTGACCCGTGTGCTGGCCTCAGTCAGGTGGGACGTGAGACAGTGCAGCCCTACGCAATGGCTTTGGGGACCTTTGTACCCAGTCAGTGCCTGGTTTACGGCGGGTTGGGCTTTGCCCCGGCGGGGGAACTAAACACTGCAGACAGGCTGGCCTGCTGAGAGCATCTCAGCCGAGGCCCATTGGTGCTCACTGGTAAACAGCGGTACCTGGCTCCGGGGGGGCAGAGGAGCTGGGATGCCTGTGAGTAGCCAGCGTCAGGGGCTGGATGTCAGGCGAGGATGCCTCAAGGAGGTTCAGGTTCTCTGCTTACTTCCCCGAGAGGCAAAGACAGTGAGGGCAGAGCCTGGAGCAGAGCGCTCGAGTGGCTGACAGGCTGGCGGCCACGACACCCGCCTACCACAAGCCAGACCAGTGGTGCAGCGAGCGCCCCCACCATGGCGACCCTGAATTCGGGGGATGGAGGGCTGGCAGCTGGAGTTCAGGGCTGACTCCGACTTCCACCTTCTCCCGGTCCGGCTGGAGGTCGGGGTGCAGTCGCAGGCCGGGCAGACCCCTGGAGCTACGAAACCCCCAAGAGCTGCAGGGGGAGTTGCAGGCGAGGGTCGACCCCTAGAGCTAGGCCTCTCCACTCGCTGGAGGGGAGTAGATGGAAACCGGGGACAGCTCCAGGAGTCCCTTGCCCCCAGGAAGATCCGCTGCAAAAGCTGAGTCACACTCGCCACTGGCCAGCCCCGGTAAGCTACCCCCACCTTCCAGCGCCCTGCCGTGAGCCCTTCACCTCCCACCGCCATCCCGACTCCTACACCCTCATCCCCTTCCCTGAGCACCCCCACCCAACACCCTGCCTGACTCCTGAATTCCCCCCGTGCCCCTCCAAATAACAACTCCCTGTCCTGAACCCGCCTCCTGACACCAGAACCTCCTGCCCTGAGCCCCCCTACATGTCCCATCCCGCTGCTTAAGAACACAAGCAAAGACAGACAGGGACATTGCTCGGCGCCCTACAGAGACTGGCTCCCACTCCAGCTACGCTGCAGCGGCTGCTCGCTACGCAAGGCCATCCGGGACCTGCACAGCAGTTTTAACCCCGGTCCCTTTGCAGCCCGGCCTCATCAGCCTCCTTCAGAAGCCCCAGGTCTCAAACTTCCCACGAGCCACCGTCGTGTGGCCAGGCTTGGTGCAGACACACCGGATGCTCACAGTGCGTTGCCCCCACACAGAGCTCAAGCAATTCTCCAGCCTCGGCCACCCACATGGGCGCAATTCATTGTCACCCCAAACCGCTGGGCCCCGCTCTCCTTGTGGGCTCCCACTTCCCACGTGGCAAATTCTGCACTTTGGCCAGACAGGGGCAGCATGGAGGGTCCAAGCCAAACCCTGTTCGCATGTTCCCCTCCCAGCGCAGATTGGACTGTGTAAAGTCGCACAGGTAGTAACAAATGGGGGCGCTAATTTTGCCTTTGTCCCCGGGCACATAACACCCTCGCTACATCTCTGAGCCAGACTCCCTCGTGCTAGCGGCGGGGGGGGGGGGGGGGGGGCTAACGAGGGGCCTCTGAGTCCTGGGTGTCCCGAGAGCCATCCCAGAGCCATGCAGCCTCAAAAGCCACCTTCCAAGGGGCACGGGAGAGCATCCCTGCCCAGAGACAGAGGATGGCTGCAGACCTGCCTGGGAACCTTTGGCGTGGTCCACGGAGTGGGCAATACAGATGCAGTTGCCCTGAAACGGTGACAGGTTCTTCCACTAAGATCCGCCTTCACCCACCCGTCACTGTATGCAGCTGCTTGCTCAGGGGAACAGACAGCTCGCTCCAGCCTGGGAGACCCTCTTCTGGATCCCAGGGTAAGTTAAACAGCCCCAATAGGCTCCCGGGGGAGTGCAGCTGCTTTCAGGGGCTGCGATTGTCAGCAACAACCGCCAACTGCTTGGCCAGGCGGCAGGTGTGACAGCGTCACCCACTAGTGGACAGGTGTTGCCAAGCCCCCTCGGCTGTGCCCGATCCCACCAGATAGGAGCCTGTGACTCCCCTCCCTGGCAGGGTTCGGCTCCAGTTGTTCCCAAACCTGCTTGCAGCTCTTGCTGGGTGAGGCCCCAGCGTGGCCGCCAAAGACAGCAGCTGGGAGCGATGCTCCAGAGAGGGCAGCTCTGTGCCAAGTGTTGACGGTTGCTAGCATGTTGCCACCCTGCCTGTGCAGCCCACGCACACAGCTGGCGGAGCTTCAGGCTGGTGCTGTGCCGCTCAGCCCAGGCAGGGTGAGCACCAGAAGCTTCGTCGGAGGACCTACCCCGTCCCCTTCCGAGAGGTTACTGCCCCCGGCCGAGGTCCCTCACCCTGATGCCAGCTCTGCTCTCACCCCTCGCTGCAGCCCCCCCAAATGCCCGGTGAGGTGGCCTAAGAATACCCCCAGGCTGAGAATGGATGTCAGACACAGGGTGACCCAGGGGATGCACCACAGCACTAAATGGGGGGGAAGCAGCCAGGGATTCCCGGTTCTAGCCTCTTTTCCCCGTTGGGGTGGGGCCTGACCCTATGTGCCCCCCACGCCCAATAGGGAAGCAAGACTCAGTGCCTGCTGCCCCCTCCCACCAGTATCCCAGCTGGAAAACTTCCCTTGGCGCCTGGACATGGTTTTTATTAAATCCTTTTGCTGCTGTTCCCAGACACTACCCTCTACCAGCCTGGCCGGTACAATGGAAACCCTCCAACCCCCCATTCCCTTCCCGGGGGACCTTTAAACACGTGTTACTGCAGCAGCCAGAAGCCCCTGCAGTGAATTTGTCACCCCCATTTTACAGTTGGCCAAATGGAGGCCTAGAAAGGGGAATGACTTGCCCCAGGCACCTAGCAGGTTGAAAGCCCAATCGGCAGGGGCAGCTGCCGTTTTGGGAGGCAGACAAGATACAGCCAGTTACAGGGATGCCCCCCAACCCTCATCTCCATTCCCTCCAGACTTGCCCCGGGAGACTTTACTTTTGTTCTTATTTTCCCTTAACCTAGTAAAAGGGATAGAGACTGAACACTCCTATGTGCATGTGCTGGTTGAGACCCAGACCTAGAACTCAGGAGATCTTAGTTCAGCGGCCAGTCCTGCTACAGACTCAGGGTGCAACCTTGGTCAAGTCACTTAATCATGCTGTGATTTAGTTATCCTTCTATAAAATGGGGCTAACTAGCAATTCCCTGCCTCCCACAAGGAGCTAGAAGGGCAGATTTCATTCCTGGGCATGGGGACTTGGAAATGCCACAGACAGCTGCTGTCGGAAGCCCCAGCTGGACAGGAAAGGGCTTCACATCCAGAGAAGGGTTACTTGGGGTTCCCTGCTGAGCATGTGTGTGGGGAGCCCAGTGCTGAGGCAGCACTGCAGCCTGATCCCCTAAGAAATGCTGGCGTTTCACTCTCAGCACTTATCTACAAAGACAAGTGACTCAAATGCTTTGTCTGGGGCCCTGGCTCTGACAACGCAAGCAGCAGGGCGGGTAGCTTGGGCATAGAACCAGTTTTGCATCACAGCCCTGGCTGCTCCAGCAGCTGGGAAGCCACCGTTCACACAGCCCAGCAAAAACCACCGTGCTATGAAACCAGAACCAACCCTTTCACCCTTCAACAACGGATGGTCCCGACCAGCCTCGCAAGGGATCCTCTCTCCTCCCACTCATCCGGGAGAGAAGGAGAGTGCCAGAGTACAGAGGAAAGCAAAGGAAGGGTGTTTGCAACTCCTTTGCACATCCCCTGGCTGGGGAAACTCTCTCTGCGGCGGAAAGTTTGCTTGTGCATGGCCAGGAACGAAGTTGGAGCAGAGGGGCCCATAGTCAGGTCCAGAGGCCAGGAAATGAATGTTCTACTCCCTGCTCGGGAGGGAGTATAGTTGAAGCAGAGGATGAGGACTCAGAAGGCCTGGCTCTGCTACTGATTTGCTGTACAACCTTGGGCAAGTCACTTCCCCATCTCATGTTCCCTGCCTGTAGTTCAGGGTTAACGGCACTGACCGTAGAGGGGCAAAGTCTTCCTGTTGAAGGTTCTAGAGAAGCGCAAAGTAGGACTGGCAGAGGGGTGAACTCAGATGGCTAATAACCGGTACCGTCTTGTGCTGCAGCCATTCAACTGCTCTGGGGCTAGCTGAGCCCTGAAAAGGACTCAAAGCGTTTCTGCAGCCAGAGAGGTGTTTTGATGGCTTAGGCGGGCAACCTTCAGCCATGGGGCAGCTCTTTTAAAACAGCAAGAATCACAGAAGAGTAGGCTTGGAACTGACCTCAGGAGGCTGTTGAATCCAACCCCCCTGTTTGAAGCAGGACCAAACCCAACTCAATCATCCCAGCCAGGGCTTTGTCAAGCCGGGCCTTAAAAACCTCTAGGGCTGGAGAGTCCATCCTCTCCCTAAGGAACCCATCCCAGTGCTTCCCCACCCTCCTAGGGAAATGCTTTTTCCTAATATCCAACCTAGACCTCCCCCACTGCAACCTGAGACCGTTGCTCCTTGTTCTGCCATCTGCCACTGCTGAAAGCGTGGGTGCGTCCCTGGACATGCCCAGGATGGTGGGGACACTCCAAGCCCAAGAGCCTGCTGTGGCTACTGCACCATAAGGATCCCAGCTCCAGCGCAGAGAGCGGGCGCTGGCTTTCACACAGGCACAGGAGAACAAGCCACATGAAAAGCATTTCGGGGTTCAGGCTTGATCCTGAGTTCCTCACTCACCTGGGCAGTAAAAGGATCACGGCAGCCTTGCTATCTTTTTTCACTTTTTCTTAAAGCCTCCAGTGCTGCACTCAGGAGAACCCTGGCTCGCCTTTAAAAAAGAAAGTTTCTGGCCCCCATAGTTGCAGAAAAAAGCCTGATTCGATGAAGCAAGCACAATCTAAAGGGGGGCAGGGAGGCAAGGACAAGGAACACAACTCACACACACACACACACACACACACACACACACACACACACACACACACAAATCAGGATTTTTAAGATATCTTGGCAGGCCAGCCACACAGTTTGTGAACGTTTGCTATTATCGTCAGTGCAATGACTCGGGTTACAGGATCTGGCTGCAACTTACCTGCAAAGATCCGAATTCATGCTTTTCCTGTTGATATCCTCTCACCCCAACCAGCTGAGGCTTAGCTGCCACCAGTACAGAGGATTCTGCCTGGGAACCTTGTCAAGTCAAAGGTTCAGAGAAGTGGGGGAGAGCAAGGCAGCGAATGGCTAAAATGCCAGTCAAATGGATGGACTTTTTCAGAGTGCAAAGTGTAAAGCCATGAAATCAATGCTAAGGGCACCATGAAAGCAACAGATTGAGGCTGCCTAGTGAAAAAAGTCCCTGGGAGTGGGTGGTGGTTTGTTCTGCCTACAAATATCTTTGCAAGGGTTTGAAGGTGGAATAGCCTCCCAGAAAATTGCTAGGAATTGGGAGTCTGGCAGAGCACGTCAGCTATACAGACTATATCTGTCTCTGTGTCAACTATACCGCATGAGACATGCAGACAGCAAAATCACACCCTCTAACGACATTAGGCCCCATTTCAGCAAGGTATTTAAGCAGGCGTCTAATTTTAGGTACGTAATACACAATAATAACGAACATTGTCTTGTTACGTGCTTCGAATAAAGTGAGTGCGTAAGTCCCTGGCTGAATCAACAATTAGTAAGAAAATTAAAATTAAAAACTTGTTAAAAACACATGGCCCCTGAATGCCTCACTGCTGTCATTCCACTGCATACCACAATTTCACAATGGCAGAAAGAAGGCAGTTTTCAGTCCCCACTCCCCGTCACAAGCAGATGCTCCTGCCACTTAAAATTTAAAGGATAATTCGCATTACGAGTCAGCAGTATGGGGGATATGACACACAGCCCAAGTCATTCCAATTCCATCAAGCAGAGGGCAGAAGGGCACACAAGCACAACCCAGTTCATCATTAGATGAGTGCCCAACAACAACACAGGATCGTTTAGTGCTCTGCATGCTAGTCCTATGTTAATTACCAATACAACCAGTTTGCTACATTGTCTCCTGATATAAAATAAAGCCGCATCTAACAGCTCCGGGAGGATGGAGGTGCCTTGGCTCACGCCCATGCACTAGGAGGTAATTAATTGCTGGAGCCCAAGCCCAGCTATTAGCAATGAAATAACAAGCTGCATGAATGGCAAAGGACAATTCATTCAGAGATTTCAGCTGCCGAGGTGTCGGTCTCGCAATCCCCCGGGAACAGGGTTGTTTGGGAGCTATTAATTTAGCATCTCATTTACAGCTGGAGAAATGGACCCCACCTCATCCACAGAGCCAGGAACAGTGCCCAGGCGCTGACTCCCACCTGAGCCACAAGCCCACACGTCTCAATAGCAAGGCCTGGCCGAACCAGCCTGTGAACAGCCAAATCCAGGTCACAGCTGCTCCCCTCCTGCAGAGGAACCCTCATCCCAAGCCCCAAGGCCAGAGAAGAGTCCCACTCCCCCACCCTGCCCATTCTTTGCCTGGCTTCTGCACTCCCAGCCAGGCCCTGCCGGCCTGATGCAGCCCAAGGAGCAGCACAAATTCAGGGGGGAGCCTGCGCGTGCCAGAATTGTTGTGTGAGCCCAGGGCCAGGGCTGGAGAAAGCTGGTCACCGATCCGCCTCCTTCCCCAAGACGCGTGGGAAGGGGGCTCAGGCCAGGGACAAGTGTCTGCAGCAGATTGTCCCTCTAGTCGGCTATCTCAGCACGGAGACCCAGGGTGCAATGGGGAGCCTAGAACACCCGACGGCCTGCCGGACTCAAGACCAAGGCTGAGGCACAGGAGTCGGGTGGAGGGCGAGGGGCCCGGGTCTTGTAAACAGAAGGTTCCTGTTAGCTGGGGAACGCAGGCCTAAAGCAACAACTACTGCGGGAAGCGCCCTTGTCGCCAGGCGGGGGCAGAGAGAGGCCAGGCTCCGGGGCTGGGGCTGCTCAGCAGCAGGCAAGGAAAAGGGGATGGGGTGGGGACTATCCACTAGCTTCCCTCCTCTATAAGGGATCCACCCTGGGGGTGGATTGTGGCTCCCCAGAGGTGCCACAAGCCTGACCCCGGGTGCTCCATTAGGGTTGCCAGGTGTCCGGTTTAGAACTGGACAGTCTGGAATTTGAGCTTCCTGTCCAGGAACCAAATTGAGAAAACAGACACAGAAATGTCGGGTATTTGCTAATGAAGGAAGTTTTATTATCAGGAGTATCAGTACGTAGCTGTGCACTGCCTGGCCGGTAGACACGCTCACACTGCACGAGTGTGTCTACCAGCCAGGAAGTACGCAACTACGCAGTAGAGAGGAGGAGGGGGGGGGGGGGAGACGGAGGGGGAGGCGGAGGCGGAGGCGGAGGGGGAGGGATGGAATCCCCGGTGCCAGACTCACCTGTGCGCCCCACCAGTACGCTGCACGGGACAGGCAGCACCCCGAGATCTGCATGCACCCAGGCCATCCCTGTTCCCCTCTGGCCAGCTCCCCCCCCAGGCAGCCCCACTCCCCCTGACCCAGCCAGCTCTGCTCCCTGCCAGCCGGTTCCCCCCCCCCCGGCCAGCCCTGCCCCCCTCAACCCCCTCCTGGCCAGTTCCCCCCCCCCAATTTTCCCCAAGCAGCCCCGCTCTCCCCAACCCCATCCCAGCCAGCCCTGCTTCCTGCCGGTGGTTCCCCCCCCCCCCCACAGATCTTCCCTGGCCAGCCCCTCTCCCCCTCAACCCCCTCCCAGCCAGTCCCCCCCAATCTCCCCAAGGCAGCCCCACTCCACCCAATCCCATCCCGACCAGCCCTGCTTCTTGCCCCCCCCCCCCGATCGCCCCCAGCCAACCCGGTTTCCTACCAGCCGGTTCTCCCCCCCCCCAATCTCCCTCAGCCTGCCCCACTCCCCCCAACTCCCTCCCGTCCAGTCCCGTTCCCCCCAGCCGATCCCCCCTACACCCGTCTGAGATAAGTGTGTCCGGTATTTTTTTCAAACCATCTGGTAACCCTATGCTCCAGCCAAGGCCTGCCTTGGAGAGGATCCCTTGGGCCTTTCACCCTCTCTTCCGTACTCAGCTTGGAGCTCACCCCGGAGAAGGCCAAGTCCAGAAACCCACCTAAGCTGATGGGCTCTTCCTGGGAGCTGGAGCCTTCCGAGAGCAGCACGTTCCCGGCTCTCGCTCCCCCCAAGCAGCCTTAGAGACCGAGCTGAGGGCAAGTCTCTTCTCTGGAGACCACTCCCTTCATGGCAGGACAGAGCACCCCCCAGCCGTGCATTCAAGGACACGACGAGCCCCTCTCTCTGGCGCTTCATTCGGCTTCTCAGTCTCTCCATTGGACTCTTGTGCTGCGCTTCTGACCTGGCTGCTTTCCTGCCGGGTGTCGGAAGAGATTCCGGAGTGTGAAAGATCTCCAGGAACGTTTTGACATAACAGCAACATTAAGTCTAGTGGCCTGGACAAATTCCAGATGGGACACTGATCTTCTTGCCACCGTTGGCATTCACCATTTCCTCTCCTAAAACGTTTTATAGCTGGGCTGTACGCTGCCTGGGAGCGGTTTGGTTTCCCCCCAGAAACAGCTGCATTTCAGGGAGGCTTGCTCTGGATATGTCTCCATGGCACAAACTAAACCAAACCCTGCAGCAGTGAGTCTCGGGGCCTAGGTTAACGGAGCTTGTGCTACAGGGTGAAATGTAGGGATGTAGATATTCCCACCGGGCTGGAGTCTGGGCTCTAAAATCTGGCGAGGGGGAGGCTGTCTGAGCTCCACCCACCCGAGTGGGAACATCAGCCCTGTTGTGTTTAGCCTTGCAGCATGCGCCCCAGTAGTTCCTCTGGGGTTTTAACTTTGCAGCATAGACATACCCGGATCCCTGTCTGTAGCTAACACCTTCCTGGGGCATGGGGGCTGAACGGTGCTGTGTGAAGAGCTAAGGCTCAGGGTGGAGGGAGATGGTCCCAGCTCAGCAGTGGCTGCTGCTTCTAACACAAAAACGACTCCACGGGTGCAGAAGAGTCCCTGGCAGGCATCAGGCACCTTGCAAAGCTCCGGTTCCTGAAAAGCCAGTTTCACTGTGTTCCTAAGGGAACGGCAGGTGCATACGCCAATGGGTCTATGCATGGAGGTGGATGCACAGAGTGTACACACACACACACACACACACAGGATGTGCAGAGTGTACACACGCACACACACACACACAGGATGTGCAGAGTGTACACACGCACACACACACACACACACAGGATGTGCAGAGTGTACACACACACACACACACACACAGGATGTGCAGAGTGTACACACACACACACACACACACACACACACCCCCTAAGAAATCCAAGGGACCAGCCTTCATCTCACTACGGGTGCAACGTGCAAGGGACAGGATCTGACTCCACACAAGCGGCAGCACTGCAGCCCCACAGGTCACCTGGCCCCAGGGGCCCCAGGTGACAGCTCTGTCCCCCTCAGCCCTGCAGCACTCTGCTGAGGTGAACAGCCTTGTCTGCACTCTCCTTTGTGTCTCTCCCCCATGGCAACATCACCAAGCCATGGTAACTACACCCGCTCGGCACACCCCTCCGCCTGCAGGCTGCTTGGCATCCTCTTCTTGACAGGCGAGTGCAGAGACCCCACACATCCACGTCACTGCGCGCTCCTCCTCTCCTCCCCTAACCCTAACCCAGCCTCCTGCCAGACTCCACAGGGGGAAGGCCCTTGTGCCAGGGAACAATCTGACTCAGTGTGAACCGGGCTTGGCGAGCTGCTGAACTAGACGACACCTGTACTCACTAGCGATCAGGCCTAGTCTCCTAGTCCTCCAACAAGCTCCTCCTGACCTAGCCAGACCAGAGCACCTCGGAGGTTTGCCAGCAGCAAGGAGTTGGGGGAATTCTCCTGAGTAACACACCTCTTTTCCTCTCAGCTCACGCCATGGCATGTTCCTGCCACTGCAGCAGTGCCTCAAACCGGGGTGCAACACAGTCACCGGCCCCAGCCCTGAAGCCCCATTGGGCTACAGGAGAAGAAAGTCCGAGATGGGGGACATATGCACAAGCAGAGGCTTGTTAACAGCGTAACCCCCACTGAGAGCCAGCCTGGTGGGTCATGGGGAGCAGGAAGAGTGATAGAGCTTGATTTTAGTGAGGCGTTTGACACAGACCCCCACGATATTACCAAAGTGAGGAAATGAAGCCTACATGGAATTATTATACAGCAGTGTTGTCTTCAAGTCGTGATTGTCAAGTCCAATTTGAGTCTCAAGTCACTACAGTTCAAGTCTCAAGTCGAGTCTCGAGTCCCCAAAGTCACTGTCGAGTCAAGTCCCAAGTCGAGTCTCAAGTCTTAATTTAAAAAATGTCAAATCACTTTTGTACAAGCCCTCAATATCGGCATTTTCGGACAATTTTTTCACCAAGTCGATTTAACAAAATTAGGAAGTCTCAAGTCGAGTCTGAAGTCACAGACAATGAACCCAAGTTGAGTCTCGAGTCGAGTCACCTAGGCGACTTAAGTCGGACTCGAGTCCAAGTCGTGGGACTCAAGTCAACAACTCTGTTATACAGTGGGCGCGCCACTGGTTGGAAGGGTATACGCCAAGAGTAGCTATCAATGCCTGGCTGGCACGCTGGGCAGGGGGCATGTACATCTAAGAAGTCCCAGAGGGGTCTGTCCTGGGTGCAGCGCTATTCAGCGTTTTCGTTAATGACTTAGCACGCTCTCCCCTCTGTAATTGGACAACAATTTGTGGGCGACACCAAGCTGGGAGGGGTTGCATGCATTTTGAAGGACAGAATTCCAATTAAAGAAAGTCCCTGGCAAATGGCAGAACTGGTCAGAAATTAACCAGATGGAATTCAGTAATGACAAGTGCACAGTGCTTCATTTAGAAAGGAAAAATCAAATGCCCAGCTCCAAGTTGGGGATTAACTGGCTAGAGGGTAATGCTGCAGAAAAGGCTCTGCAGGTTCTAGTGGATCACACATTGAATAAGTCAGCAATGGGATACCGTTGCGAAAAAGGCTAATCTCATTCTAGGGCCTATTAACAGGAGTGTCCTTGTTAATTGCATGGAGGCGATTGTCCCCGGCTGGAGTCCTAGATCCAATTCTGGACCAACTAGAGACAGGCCAGAAGACAGCAACAAAAATGATCAAGTCTAGAAACTCTGATCCGTGAGGAAAGATTAACAAATCTGGGCATGTTTCATCTTGAAGGATGACTGTGGCCAAGGGCGGGGGCTGATAAGTCTTTAAATATATTAAGAGCTAGCGAAAAGAGGTGAGCGATGAATTGTTCTCCGTGTCCAGCAAAGGTAGGACAAGAAATTGGCTTACGCTGCAGCCAAGGAGATTTGGGTTAGGCCAGTGGTGACCAACCAGTCGATCTGGATCTACCGGTAGATCTTGGAGCCTCTGGCAGGTGATCCTGACTGGTGTGGCCAACAGGCTATCAAGTGCAGCACTTCAGCTGCCCCTCCCCCCCACTGCTGTGCATCTCCTGCCCTTTGCCTTGGAGCTACCCCCCGCCCTGGGAGCCTCCTGCTCGCAGTACAGAGCAGGGAAGGGAGAGATGGGGCGCTGATGTCAGGGTGCCCCCCTCCCATCCTGTATTCTATTTCCACTGAATGCAGGGGGGGAGGGAGGGGAGGGGAAGAAACCACAGGGCTTGGGATGGAGGGAACTTGCTGGCTGCTTTTGAGAGTGGTACAGGGCCAGGGCTGGGGAGAGCCTACCTTAGCCCCACTTCACCACCACTCAGGAGCCACTTGAGATAAGCAGCATCCACCTGGAGACAGCTCCGAACCCCTGCCCCAGTCATGAACCCCCTCCTGCACCCCAAGCCCCACCCTAGCCCTGAGCCCCCAGGACCCAAACTCCCTACCCTGAACCCTCTCCTGTACCCCAACTCCCTGCCACAGGCTCAGTTCAGAGCCCCCCTCACACTCCAAATCCCTTAGCCCAAGGCCAGAGCCTGCTTCCCAATCCTCTACCCCTGCCTGGTGAAAGGGAGACAGAATGGGGGAGGGAGGATGGAGTGAGCAGGGGCAGGGCCTCGGAGAAGAGGCACGAAGGAAGTGGGGCCAGGGTATTGGGGTTTGAGGTAGATCTTACATTGCACTTCAATTCAAAAAGTGATCTGGTGCTTAAAAAGATTGGAGACCCCTGGCTTAGATATTAGGAGAAGTTTCCTGAGGGCAGCTAAGTTCTGGAAGAGGGTGAGGAGTTGACAGAGTTTGTGGGATCACCAAGGCTACGTCTACACTGCGCATTGTTGCACAAGAAGATACGCAAATGAGGCACGGCGATGAATACTGCATACCTAATAAGCCGCCATTTTTGTGGAAGGGGGTTTTGTGCAGGAAGGAGCTGTCTACACTGCTCCTTCTTGCGCAAAAAACCCCTCTTGCACAGGAGCCGTTCTTCCTGAAAATAAACAGCAGAACGGCTCCTGCACAAGCGGGGCTTTTTGTGCAAGGAAGGAGCAGTGTAGACAGCTCCTTCTTCTGCAAAAGCCCCTTCTGCAAAGATGGCGGCTCATTAGGTATGCAAATGAGGTACGGCGCCGTGCCTCATTTGCATATCTTCTTGCCCAACAATGCACAGTGTAGATGTAGCCCAAGGGTTTTAGGTGTTTGCCTGAGCTATACCTCAACAGAGATGACCTCTCAAAGGCCCTACATTTCACTATCTCTGTATTGTCCAAACAGCCAGTTTTACCTCAAAGCACCTGCAGGCATTTTCTACAGCCGTGGTCACCAACCAGTAGATCGCGATCTACCGGTAGATCTCAGGGGCTCTAAAAGTAGCTCTTGAGCCCTCTCTGAACTGCGCGCCTGCACAGTACATTTACATTAGATTTCCTCATGTAATGTAGGCGGGGCTTCAAGGAAGGGGCGGGGCAGTAGATCTTCGCCTGTTCTGAGACTTAAAAAGTGATCTTGGGTGTAAAAAGGTTGGAGACCACTGTTCTACAGCATAAGGATATGAAGTGACTTGGGCAAGGCCAAGGAGTAAGTCAGTAGCAGAGGTAGTCAGAGCAAAAAAGAGAGAGAGAGAGAGAGAGAGACACACAAACACATCCTCCCATTTCCCTGCAGTATTAAATCCCTTACCTCTGATGGGTGGGAAAACTGCAGCACGCAGAAGGGAAGTGGCTGGTCCACGCTGGATAGAGCCAGTGGTAACATGAGGATTCCTGTCCCCGCCTTCTGATTCCAGTTTGCCAGTGCAGATAAGAGATTGTTCTGCAACAGGAGCAGCAGCTCCATGGCTGAGCTTGCATCCAGAGTCGATGTGTTTACACAGGATACTTGGCACGGTTTCTGTTCAAAGCACCTTCCACAAGTTCTCTCCCTTCTCAGGCCAGCCCTGGGTGCGCAGGAGAAAGGATCCCTTCACATCCGGGGAAACGGGAGTAGAGGAACTTTCTCCAAGCCCTGCTGGAGGTGGAAGGATTAGACCTCAGGTCTGTCCTGTTTCCAGCCCCGCGCATCTACCGCTGGCGCTCACTTCTATGTGGAGTAGGAGACAGACACCCAGGAGACCACAGATTTGGGGGGACCCCTTGAAAATCTGGCCAAGCCCTCAGCACCCTTAACAAGGCCCCTGTAGGCACCCAAGTGCTCCGCACCCAGCTGCCCCATCTATGATCCTGGCAGCCGGTATAGGACAGCAGACAACATGCAGACCGCTGGTGAGACCCCCATGCAGGTGAGGGCTGATGTTCAGACCCCCCGAGCATCCCCTCTGGGAGTGGAGGGGCGTTCCTGAAAAAATAAGGGCCAAGCTAATATTTTGGGCACCTAAAATCACCAGCTTCTTTGCGCCCAGTGTATTTCCTCGGTTAGGCCTGACCGGAACCTCTAGCAGAACCTGAATCTGCTCTTTTTTGGAGTGTCCTGACCCCCATTCTACACCCCTCACCCCCAGCCCTGCCCCACTATAAGCCCTCCTCTTAAACCCTTCTCACTGCCAAAGGAACCAGCCAATCAGATGTACAGTTTTTAAAGGCACAGTGGCAAGAAACGTCATCTCATCCCTATGTTAATGCCCCACTAAAGCATGCAGAGGGCTGGTGTGGGCCAGAGAACAGGGCACTGGATCAAGACCCGTATTCCCAGCTCTGGCACCGACCTGCTTTGTGACCTTGGGCAAGTCCCAGCCCCTCCTCTTCCTCAGTTTCCCTCCCATCCTCTCTCTGCTCTGGCCATTCAGACTGTAATTTCACTAGGGAGGGCACCATCTCACTAGGCCTCAATGCCAATCATGATGAAGTATTTAACCAGAAAGTCTCTTGAGAGCCAAACGCTCTCTCCTGCCTGGCAGCTCTCTGGGTTTTTGACTCTCTTTAGCCCCCGTCCTCAGTTTACACTCAGATAAGTGCTGGATTCACCCTAGGGCAGGCTGCAAGAGAGTGAAACTGGATTAAACATGGTGCCCCTGAGGAGGTCAGCCGCTGGGAGTGAATGATCCCTGCCTGACCTTAAAAATCGGTTATCAGAGCCATCAGCTGCCCTATTTGCTGTCGATTTTCCTGTAGATTTTCAGCTTCCCACACCCTAGAGGAGAGTTTAAGTGTCAATAAGAGTTTCTTTGCAAAATCTGGATAAGCCGCTTAGTCCCAGGGGTTAGGAAAAGGCTGGTCAGGCTGGGCCCTGTCACCTCGGTAGGGGCCACTTTCACCCCCAAGAGCCGCTGTAGTGTTCTGCCAGCTCCGGGTCTGGGGTTAGCACCGGTCCCAACCGCAGCGTGGAAACTCCATCCAGTCCCGTATGGCAGCGGAGTCTTGCTCATGCCCCCGCGAGGCCAGGGCCCGAAGCCACAGCAGGCAGCATCCAGCCATTTGAAAGCAGACAAGAGGCCAACTGACCCTGCTACGCTTGGGCCACGGGGAGGAGGAAACGGGCTGTCCCTGGGGTGGATCTCGGTGGAGGGAGCAGGGGCCAGTCAGCACCCAGTTTGCAAAGCCAGCCTTCCAAGAGCTGCACTCCCCAGGGCAGAGACCCCTCTCTGCTGCGGGGCAGGCTGGTGTGCCAGGCCCAGCTGGGTGTGCAACGCTACAGCTTCCCCACCTGCTCTGCCACAGGTCACCAGCTCCTTGCGCTCTTCCCCCCAGGGCGAGCTGCCTCGGGGGCTAAACCAGTCACACACCCCTCCCAGGCACCAACCAGGAGTCCCTCTCCCTGGCCTAGTATTTGAATAAGATAAATACCAGCCCCCCCCGCCTCAGGACTACGGGGAAATGGGGCAGAGCAACGGAACCTCAGGTCCTCAGCGAAAGATTTTCCTCTGTTGTGGGAGAAGTGCTTCCCGTAGAGCACGAAGATCCGATTTGCGCAGGGAGCAGCAGCTGGGGGGCACGAGGCATCCCTAGCAATCAATACCGGTCCTAGCCTCCTCCCAGGACCCCACCAGCCAGCCGCGTCGAGGGCACCTAGCCCCCCGCGAAGCATCCGCCTCGGTGTCTGGCTGTTAGGCGGAAGAAAATCAGGGCCACGAGCCGTGCGTATTGAATCTGAGACCCGGCTGGCCCTTTAACACACCAGGGCTGGAAAATAAAGTCGAAGAGGGCAGGCGATTAGACGTGCCAGCCACCAAGCTGAGCCTGCCACTGGCAGGCAAACAGCCCGGCTTGTGTGTGTGTTTCCAGCAGCCACGTGCCCCAGAGCGTTTCCATGGAAGGGGAAGCCGAGTGCTCGCCAACCCCCTCACCTTCGCTCCTGGCAGGGGGCCTGCTGGCACCGGGCCAGCGCGGGGGGCGACGGCAGGAGGGGTGAATGGGACCGGGGGGCAGAGCTCGTATCACCCTCAAACGAGTTGTGCGGCTCATGGTCTTGCTGCCGCAGCACCCACCACAGCCAGATGGGGACATGCTGGCCACCCCGTGTGCCCAGGGCCCTGCAACCAAGTGTCCACCTAGCACCATATCCCTGGCAACTACACCACAGAGCAGTGGGCTGGGGGTGCAATTCCACCCCAGGGCCCACTGTCCCACTGGCCACCCCGCCACAGGTCAGCGGCTGCTCAGAGACTAGAATTTTCAAAGGCTGGCCCTGAATTTTGGGGGGTGGGGGGAGGTCTGACATTTCCCGGTTCTTGCTTGAGCCACCTCACACCACTGAAGGTGCTCGGCCCTCCCCCACCCCAAATCCAGGGCTCAGCACCACGGAGATTCAGGCCCCAAAGGCGGAGGCTGCCCAAACCAGCAGCCACTTTAGAAAGGACGGCCCAAGCTAAGGGGAGGTGGGCACACAGGCTGAACGGAGCCTCCTGCGACTGGCCTAGCCTGGCCACCTCACTGCCGCCTTAGCCACCTACTCCCAGGCCCTTGCAACAGAAGCCCAACAGGACTGGGTTGGGCCTGAGAGCCAGGCGCTCCCACGTTCTACTCGCTGCGCGGGTCTGCTTCTCTGTGCCCCAGCTGCTAAGTGGGGGCCCCAGGTGTCCAGGAGCAGAGTGGGGCAGCCCTGGCCTCCAGCGAGCTCTGAGACTCTGTCCATGGCAGCTCCCCATCCCACAGCCTAAACCCTTTGCCCAAAGCCATCTTCACAAGCCTGGTGTCAGCTTGAAAACTCCTTGTTCCTTCTGCTGCAGAGCACAGCTTCTCCAGGCCTGTCGGACTGCTGGTATGAAGAACTCACGGCGCCCACACATGTTTGAAACAGATGAGTCCACCACTGACCTAAAGGAGAATCACCCCAGGCAGTTAGCAGTACAGGGCCTATGACACACAAATGTCTTCCTCAGATTGCAAGCTCTGCAGGGAAGGGACTTCCTGTTGTATTTGCACAACACCTTACATGGGGCAGAGGTGCTTGGGGGGAGCAGGTAAAGGAACAGGAAGTGGAGGGAAGACCCTTGCAACACACTCATGAGTGTGGGTCATATGAACAAACCCTTCCCAGGCCGGCTTTCTACAGTGCCCCCTCCGTGCCCCCTCCCTCCTCTAGACTGCTGACTCCTGTCCTAATGGGCTCACGTCACAGAGGAGGGGACTCAATTAAAGCCATGCCCGAGACCTCCACCAGGGAAGCTCACCACTCATTAGCGCCTCTGCAATTAGAGCTCATTATTTCAATAAGGCAGACCGTGTCAGCGTGCCCCTCCTGTGCGGTGTTGAACGCCGCGCCCAGGGCTCAGCAGGTTGCTAGGAGGAGAGATGTTTGAGTCTGCAGCTACGCAACGCCAGCTGAGCGCGTGGGCTCTCTCAAGGAAGCCGGGGCAGGCTGGCCTCACGCATGGGAGACCCCCAGCCCCTCGCTGTCCTTCAGCCCAGGCGTGGGGGGCCTCATGCCAACAGGCACCGGCTTGCAAAGGATGAGACAGCACCAGCGACACAGGGCAGGCTGAGCCGGTTCGCTTCCTAGCCTCCACCTGGGTGCTGCTGAACGGGTGCCCACTTCCCCCTGGCACGCGAGTTTCCTTTGACGCTGCAGTCGTGCAGGAGTGCTGAGCCACTGCCACCCCCGTGCCCAAGAGGCGCAGTGCAAAGAGAGCACACGGACACCGCTTCTCCCCCCAGCCCTGCAGCGAGCAGCCGTTTCAAAAGACACGGCCCCAGAACCCTCGGCTGCTGCGTACACGCTCTGTACAAAGCCAGCAGTCTCCCGCCGGGGCCAGGAGCGGCTGGATGCTCATTAGGCAGAGCTAGCTCTCATGGCTCCATGCCCAGGGCAGCAGAAGGCCCTGTGCCGGTCAGCTGCAGGGGCGAATAGGATGCACATACAGCAGCTCTGCAGAGATCGACCCAGAACCATGTGCTCCTCCAAAGGGTCCAAGCAAGGAGCCAGGGGAGCCACCGGCTTCTGACCCAGCGCCTCCTTGACTCTCATGCTCACCAGCACAAGGTGGTGCTGGCACCCTCGAGTTGAATGCTGGACTGTGGAGGAGGTTTTGTTCTTCCCCTTCATGGTGCAGAATCAGGGGTGGGAGGGACATGATCACACCCAGGCAGCTGGGCGGGGAATGCGGCAAGGGTAGTGAATATCGCACTGCCCAGCTGGTGCTGCAGGGAATAGGGGGCAGCAGGGCGTGTAGCCAGCAAGCTGTTTTGCCAGGGCTGGCCAGACCTCTGACCTCCTGCTAAGCCTGCAAGATCCAAGCAGCCTCCCTGCGAACAGCCAGGCCTGGCTGCTGGCAGATTCCAGAAGGATCCCCACCCCTCCGCGCCCCACCCCGCTGGCTATGAGTCAGAGCACCTTTGTAAAACACCTGGGAAACTGGTGCAGTCCCAGAGTCCCAGCGCCCTGATCCAAATCCAAACCCACAGGGAGAGAAAAGGCGCCAGGGGGCAGGGGAAGAGAAACACAGGAGCCCAGTCCCCAGAGCAGAGTCCCACCTGGCTTCGTGCCACTCCTCCAGCACAGCCCCCCAGGAAGGAACGAGGACCTGCTCTGCCCCCCTGCCGGGACAAGGGCAGGACCCCCAACTCCACTTCTCTGGTCCCTCGGTTGGGCCCATTCTTTCCTTTTCCATTTCTGGCTAGTCTTGCGGCTAAGGGCAGACCTGTGAGTCAGGACTCCTGGCTCCCTTCCCATTGGCATGCTGTGTGAGTGTCACTGCTCAGTGCGCCTCAGTTTCCCCATCTCTCCTTCCTGGGTTACAGGCTTTGAGAGGCTTAGACTAACATTTTAAAACAGGCCTTGAGCCGCTCGGCCAGAGAAGCGCCTCTCCAACCGGCCTCCAAAAGAGAGACATGCACCGGAGAAAGGGTATTTCCCCCCAGGGATACACGATTTCCTACAAGGCTTCGGCTCCAGACACGGGGACATTAGAACAAGCGGTGATTTATGGAACTCCGCTGCAGCGGAGTTTGCTGTTGACAACGCTGCAGCAGCCAGGCACAGGGGGCACGCGGATCCGTGGGGACAGGCCCCCAGGTTCTCTTATGGGACAGCCAGGACTCAGCAGGTCAGCAGAACGCCAGCCCTGGCCTGGAGGAAGAAGGTGGAGAGGAACACACTGGTGCTTACATTTGAGCTCTGCTAGAACAGCAAGTCTCTGATCATCCCTGAGCAGGCCAGTCCCACCCTACAGCAACAGGACAAGAGCAGGTGCAACCCGCAGGAACACAAAGTCCTGGCTGGGGCAGATACGCCCTAGGAAATTCTGCTCACCCGCCCTGAGTGGGGGCTGAGTTCTAGACCAAACGGCCACACAAAGGTGGAGTTTCCTCTCTTGGCATCCCCCTCCCAGGCAGTAATATCGGAGCTGCGCATGGTGGAGGAAGGAGGAGAGGTTGTACTCCAGGAGGCTGGCTTGGCTAAGGGAGGCTCTGGGTTGGGCTGCAGATCTGGGTTAACTTCTTGGCTCTGATTCAGAGGCCGTGTGAGCACGAGCAAGTCACTCCCCCTCTCTGCACCTCCATGCACACGGGGAAAGTGAGGATAACAACACTCGCCCCCTCCCAGCTGGCCTTGGCCTTGGGTGGCTAGGCTGCAAATGCCTTCTGCCAGGGACTGTCAGCCTCCAGTGGAGGACGGCACCTTGTACAATGGGGCCACTTTCTCAGCTTAGAGCGTAAGTATCATCTGCCCAATACCCCATGCTTTAAAGCCAGCTTCCCAACCGGAGGCCCAGCCGAGATGAAGTTAGGCTATTGGAGACAGAAGCCAAAAAGAGATTCTTTGTTCCTTTGGAGAGGCAGGGCTGCCTGCAATAAAAATCAGGGATCAAGCTAAAATAGTTCTGTCATTCTCCTAAACCCAGTTTAGGGAGAGTGAAGACAGCCCCTCAATCTTTGAGCATCAGCGAGATCACGGTGAATGCACACCCCCAGCTGCTGGGTGGAACTTAGCCTGCTCCTTGCTGCCTCGCCAATCTGCCAAGAACTCAGCATCCCCAGATCACTATAAGCGAGCCCTGCCTCCTTCAGCTTTTGGGAATGTTCCTGGTCTCAGGAAGATCCCCTACGGGTCTCGCTTTGCAAGGAACAGGAGCGGCCATTAGCCGGAGGGCAGAACTCGTGCCAGTGGGCTTAGATTGCGTCTAGCTTTGGGTTTGCACCGCCAGGTTTAGCTGCAGAACGACCAGAATGCTCTAGATTACTGCTCATCTTCAGTGCCACAACAGCCCTTCGCCGTGCAGAGGAAGGAGCCGGACCGTCTGGTTGTGGCTATTACAGGGAAGCAGGCAGAGCCCAGAAGAGGAGTGAAGAGATCTGCTGTTAGTGCCAGTCCTGTGGCTGACTCATCATTTGGTAAAATGCAGCCAGGGTAACTCAGGTTTTCCCATAGGAGGAGGAGGAGGACAGAACTCACCTGCCGCAAGGCATTGGGTTGGGCGGCTTATGATAGGAAACTTCTAGAGAAGCGGGTGGAAAGTGCTGCAAGGTGAATGAAAGCCACTAAAAATTAACATTAATTTATTTAGAATAGTCATGAAAAAAGATCCTCTTTACAGGTGTTTTATACAAGAGAGAATTTTCATTGCTTAATTGTTCCTCCTGGAGGCGGAGCACTGCTTACGCACCCAGAGACGGCCCCGTTCCGGTCGACTCCCTGCCTCCGGGCGCTCAGAAGCCATGAGCTGCAGAGAGCCCGATGTCAGACAGATATTGCACATTGGGGAACACCACCCCGCCCTCCCCGCCCGGTCCCTGCGGACGGGCTGGGCCACCAGGCGTGCGGGAGGCTCGCTGGGTGGATGGTGGAATGGAGTCACATATGGAGCAGGCTGGGGGGGAGGCAGACCCCCGACGTCAGCGGACACACAGAAGCAGCATTGGCAGAAGGCGGAGAGGCTAGGCCACCGCCGTTGGTGCAGGCAGACACTGTGTGGCTAAAAGGCACGACGCACGGCAGAGAGACGAGCACGCCGGCAGGCGCGGCAGGGTTGTCGAAGCGCTACTGGAGGGAGACAGGCGCCGGACGGGCAGGTGCCCTGAAAGCCACGCTCCCCGCACACCCTGCAGCGCCCTCTACAGGACAGGTGGCACCGACGGGATCTCAAGAACTGAAGGCCGTCAGCCCGCTCCGGAATGGTCATCCCCTCCCCCCATGTCTGCAACCCCCGGCCCCCATTTTCTATACACAGACCCAAAGCAGCAGCTGCCGTGTGTGACAGCCACATGACAGGCAGCCCCAAGGACCTCTCCTGGCCAACAATGGCCTAAGAGCCCCTCCCTGAACACACAGTGGGGAGCAAAGCTTTGCAGCCGAGGAGACCACGGCCAGACTCCCAGGACCAGAGGGAGGTGGGGGTGGGGAGAATGGCGCAAGGCAAGAGGAAAGCAGCCCACCAGCCGCACAGGGGCAGGGGCAATGCAGGGACAGCCCAGGGGATGGTTGGGAGCAGGAGGCAGAACAACATGCCAGGAAGTAACCCGAGATGCTCCTGAATGGTCCATCACTGGGGGTAGGGATGCCAGCTATGGGACCCCACCCAGAACCACAGGTAAACTAGCTCCTGGAGCCTGGCCCCCTCCCCTCTGGTGGAGAGACTTCCCTGCCTGTCGGAGGCCATTAAAGCTTTGCAGTAAGGAACGTGCCATGCCTAGCCATGGAGGAGGCATCCCCAGCCAGGCAGGGCAAGAGGCTTGGACACGTCAAGGCCTAGCCCAGGTTCCCTAAGAAAATATACGCAGCATTAAAAAAAAAAAAAAAAAAAAAAAAAAAACCCACTAACTCACAACCCCCCCAGTTCCCTATTTACAATAAAGCCACCCAGCCATCTTTGGTTCAGAGACACTCATTGCTCTAGATCCGGGGGATGGTGGGGGAAGAGTAAAAAGCAGAGTATAGATCATCAGATAACCAAGTCCCCAACCAAGCGGAGGGGCAAGGTCAGAGCATTCCACACGGAGACTGGGCCCAGAATGGGGAGTGACCTAACGGGGGGGGGGGGGGGGGGGGGGGGGAAAGAGGGCTGGTCCTGGAGGGACAAAGTTGGGCGGGGTCTTGCCCATCCCAGCTCGGACCTTGCTCCTCAGGGTTCTGCCTTGCAGCAAGCTCCCCAGCAGTCTATTTCTAACAGCTTTTAAATGAGAGAGCACACAGAGCGAAAGGAGACTTCCAGGACTACCCAGATCTGGCCTGACACCGCAGTGACCCCCTATGGCGATATAGATTTTTTTAAATTCTACCCACCCCTTCAAGAATCTAAAACGCTGCACACACACACCCACCCTGAACCAAGACATTTAAAAAGTTGGCTGCTGGGGGTGATAGCCTGGCATCAGCCAATGCAAGGCAACAGCGGCTGCAGCCCTGACGCTGCAAGTCTAAGCCAGGCTGGCCCCCAGCCGAGTTGGGGGAAGAGGGTGAGCTGAGCACGGCAGAGGGTGCTGGAAAGAGCAGGGGGTGCACATTAGCACCTACAGCACGGCACATGCAGGGTGGTGGGAGTTCCCAGTTCCTCTGCGGACGAACGCCTGTTGGGTGCCGCAGCCTCCACAGCGAGGCAGGCTGCCGCGCCGTCACCAGGGAATAAAGCTGGGCAGAGACTAAGCCCTGAGTCCTGCTTCCCTCCCACCGACCAGCTGGGGAGTAACTCACAAACACGCGGGTTGCAACAGTCCCTGAGTTGGCATGGATGCAGGCTGCGTCTGAGGCAGGGGACACAGCACAGATCTGCCCGGGGAGGGGGTCAGTTCTCCAGCAGCTGTGAAGCGCCTGGGTGGGCCAACTCTGTAGGTCAGAGATCTCCTTTGGGATTCCCTCCATTCAGCCAGCATCGCAGCACGGCCCAGGGAAGGCAGTCCAGGGCAGCACAGGAAAGCTGAAGACCCAGGCTGGCGCACACGGGCTCCCCACTTTGCTGAAAGTCACTGGGGTCCCCTCCTCCACTGGTGCAAGGGATTCCTCACCTGCCCCAGCCAATTGCTCACTCAGCAGCCGGCCCAGTGTAGTACTAGGGGAGGCAAAGGGAAATCAAAGAATCCATGTGCGCGCAAGCAGCTCCCCCTGCAGGCCAGATGCAGCAGCGCACCCGCTGCTACTGCCCTTTGGGGATGAACGGCTCGCCCTCCTCGGGGTCAGGCCGAGGCCCCGGGTCACTCAGGCACCGCATCATTCGCTGGTTGCTGGGGCTGTCGCCGGCGCCCGGGGTGAAGACGTCGTCAGTGCCTGGGGAGGAAGATTCCTTCACGTGCATCACAAGCCCTTCCTCCTCCTCCTCCTCGGGCGACGGCGGGAGGCGGCTCATGCCCTTCAGCTCCTCGTTCACCAGGTCGACAGATTCCGGCGACTGGGGCGAGGCCGGGTCGATCGTGATGATAGGCAGGTTCTCCGAGTCTGACTTGGGCTCATAGGCCAGCGGGTCTGGAAAGAAGGAGCGAGGCGAACACAGTTAGCATCTTGGCACCCAACACAGCTGCCCTCCCTTCATCCGGAGGGCCAGGCCGAGTTCTCTTAGACCGAGCGTTAAAAAAATAGCGTGCGGAAGTGGAGTCTAGTGGTTAGGGCAGGGCAATGGCTGTCAGGGCTCCCTGGTTCTATTCCCAGCTCTTCAGGAGAAGATGATCTAGTCATGGAGGAAGCGGGGGTGCTCAGAGTACAGACTTCAAAGATCTGTTCCTTGGTTAAAGGTCTCGAAAGAGGATCTCAAAGCGCTTTACACACACGGCAACAAGCTGCCACGAGCCTCGCACCCACAGCAAGGACGGCGTTCACGGGAGAACGAGCGAGCACTTAAATCACTGATGAAATCACCCCTGTCCGGAAGCGCCTTTCACCCTGATGGCGAGGACGCCTGGGAGAGAGGGCACTGCTAGGGCAGCACAGGTGCCAGCTTGAGCTGCACACATCTTTCCAAGAGCCCTAAGAATATTTGCTTTGCCTGGGGCTCGGGCCAGTGCATGGGGACCTACAGCGTATGGTCCCTGCCCACTGAGTTGCATGCGCGATATCTGCCCCGAGCAGGAAGCTCAGCTCACACTCCGGGCCTGGTCTCCAAGATGCCGAGCGCACCCTGCTCTAGCCAAAGTCCGTGGGAGCTCAGCACCGCCGGGAAAAGGGCCCTGAACTGTGGCAGGTCACATATGCAGCAGCATCCGCACCTGGCCAGGAATGGCTCACTCCAGCCAGCTGCAAAGGCTGCCCCCTGGTGGCTACAGGTGAGAATGGTCACAGTTCGAAACTATTTCTCTATCCTTAAAATCCAGGGCAGGCAGCCTTTTTTTGGGTCAGGTGCCATACACAGGTGAGAAAAAAAAAAAAAAAAAAAAAAAAACATAGCCCTCACTGACCTGGCCCTCAAGTGATTGGCAAGGTCTGAATCAGTTTGTATCAACTACACAATTAGTCAATAAGGGGAAGCGCTTTGTTCCGGCTCACACTGGGTCCAGGAGCTACCCCTGCTGCAGCTTCAATGTAGGAGGAGCTGGGTGCACAGCAGCCTGGCTCCTGCTCCATTTAAACAGCAGAGCCGCAGCAGGGGTAGCTCACGGAGCCGGTGCAAGCAGGAACTAAGGAGTCCTGGCTTGTGCCAGTCTGGGACCACTATGCCTCTGCATTTGAAATGCAGGAAGAGCCGCAGAGGGCAGCTCCCAGAGCTGGGACTGCTCAGTCCTGGCTTGCGCCGACTCCAGGAGCACTGCGGCTCTGCCCCCTCCACCCTGCGGAGACGGTACAGGGAGGAACTCACTTTTAAGCTGGCTCCTGCTTCCTTCCCCACATTGCTGCCTCTGATATTGCGGGCGAGGGAGGAGCAAGCAGTCGACTTGACTCCCCAATAAGCCTAGTATTGGGTAGTCGATTACTGGACTAGTCGCTTACATCCCTAGCGTTTAGGGCTGTTAAATGGTTAACCGGTAAGCATACCAGTAAGCATGAGGCTTGCCGGTATGGGTACCAGCCCCTATTGGAGCAGGGCCCAAGCAGCCCCAGCCACAGAGGGACCAGGGGGCTGGGTAGTGGAACCCAAGGCCACAGCGGGAACCTAAGGCTGGGCTCTAATTTAAAACAGTTAACTGGTTAAGTGCTAGTATCTAACCGGTTAACCCTCTTAACATCCCTAACAGTGTTCCCTAAAGTGCGGAGCATGTTTTGGGGGCAAGGGAGGGGGAGACACAGAGAGATTGCTGCCCTGCTGCCGAAGCGAGGGCTGGCAGGTGGGGGGACGCACACCCACACGGCTGGTCTGGAAGAGGCACAGGAAACGGCAGGAGACTGTCGCCATGACCAGAGCCGGCCTTTTCAGGAAAGCGTAGAGAGCTGCACACACACGGAACAGCTGCTGTAGGCAACCCCCCATTACCCAGTCTCTCCTGGGCCATCCTTGGAGACCACCCCCAGCTCCTGCAGCCCCCACGTACCTGAGCCGATGCGTGCTCTGGACATGGTGGGAGAGTCGAGCTTGTGCGATGGGACCGTCAAGAAATTGTTCATCTGGAACGAGAAGGCAGAGCAGGCGTGAGAGCTCCCAGTTCTACCGGGCCGGGAGCCTTGGCGGGGGCAACATCCCACCGGGGATGGGATGAACCGAAAGGCAGGGAGGAGCCCAGCGGATCCACCAGAAATAGATCCACCATCCCCGGCGGCACGGCCAGCAGACAGGGGCTCTGGCCAGCCCAGCTGCTCTGATGAGGGAGGCATTGTAGAACCAGCCAGGGGAGCCACAAGTGGTCCCATAGGGCAGGAATAAAAGGGTCTTCCCAGGAAAGTTCTCCTATGTTGCAACTTGCGGAGGGCACGATTCCAGCGGCGGGAGGCAGCTGGGTTACTTTAGATGCGCCAAACCCCGCCGTTAGCTGGAAGGAGGGTTGGCTCGTTTCACTGGCTGCCACTTGGGCCCAGCTTGTAAAGTCTCCTCCCGGAGGGGTGAGAAACACTCTGTGCAAATACCCCCTTCCCCGACCAGCCTGCAGCAGCCATCAGCTCCCGCCTCCCCAGCGCACCTTCTGCTCCAGCTGCCGGGCCTTCTGCCTCCTCAGCAGCATCTGGTTCCAAGCTTCCTCGTAAGGGTCGGCCACCAGCGTGTGCCGGTTGTAAGAGCGCAACTGAGAAGGGACCGGTAAGGGATCAGAGTTAGACACACGGGAAATATTCTCTTGGGAAGCAGAGGCGAGAAGCGGGGACCAGCACAGGGACACAGCTGTCTGCAGGTTTCCAAGCAATACCCAACATGGCGTTCCCAAAAGTCTCCTGAGCTAGCGCCCAAAGGCCATCGAGTTCAACCCCCACACAGAGAGACCTGTGCTCCTAGTGCAGCCCGGAGCTTCTGAAAAACACCTGTCCTCCCTACCCCAGCTCACCCTCCTGGCTGGCTACCAAAGCCCAGCTTCCCTCCTTCACCCGGCAGCACAAGAGACATCAGCCCCCCACTACACAGCCAAGAAGCTCTCAGGGCTCCCCATTAGCACCTCCTGGCCCCATCACGCCCACAAAACCCACAGCTCCTACCCCAGGCAGGATTTCCCTGTTCTACAGCTGAGGAACCAAAGCACCGAGAAACAACAGTCACGTGGCAGATCTGGGGAATTGAACTCAGCTGTCCTGGGGCCCAGCCCAGGGCCGTAACCACAAGGCCAGCTCTCTTCCCTACATGCTCAGCCTCCCGCCCAGCTGTGTGGTTCTTCAGGCCAGCGGCGGTCCCACTTCAGGCTGGGCCCAACCTAACGAGGGTGGGGTGAAGGGACGGACCACGTAGACAAGGGGATGCAGCAGGCAAGTACACCAAGGGGCGGGCAGGAAGGGCATGAGGAGTCCCAGCTGCTCCGTTTAGAAATGCTCCCATTTCTGCCCTCCCCGGGGATCAGCTGAGCCACAAGGGGCCGGCCTGGGCGTGAACTAGGGTCATTACCCTCTGCCTGGTTTTCTGGAGGTTGTTGCGCAGGATTTTGCGGATCTCCTCCTCTTTGTCCTTGGACAGCGCTGGCAGGATGCGCTCCACGGGCAGGGCTTTGGGATTGATGTTCCTGGACGGACAGACAGAAAGGAAGCGAGGCTCAAAGCCGGGTTTCGCGGCAGCCGAGAGGGGAGGCGCTGGGTAGAACAGCCACCGCCTCCAGCCCAGGTGACACAGGGGAGGGGGGAGGAGGTTTAGCACAGAGCCACGGACATAAGTTGGCTCCCCCAGGGCAGCCCCCTGCAAGCAGCACTCACTGCATGGAGACTGTGGAGATGGCGGAGGGGATCTTGCCCAGCCCCCCGCTCTCCACCAGCTCGATGGCCTGTTTCATCTCCATCTTGTGGTAGAAGGCAATCAGCTGCGGCTCTTTGGACCGCTCCCCCGCGATCAGGCACTTCTTCATGTACTTCTTGTTGAAGCGATTCAGCCTGCAGGAGGGCGGGGAGGGGGGTGTCAGGCAGCGACCCTCAAGTCCCTCCCGCCCCATGGGATCAGCGTCACGCCCAGCATCTCCGCCTTCCCTTCGGGCTGGCCAGCCCAGCAGATCCAGATGCTCTGGGTGCAAAAGTTTGGGCCCAGCGGTCAGACATGCCCCTTCTACCCCCCGGTCCCAGAACACTTCAGAGACTGAACATGCACATGCCCATCAGCTGATGCTCCATTCGCCTCCACGAGACATCAGGGCCAGAGAGCCGGGACCAGTGAGCGCTGTGTGAGCGGCGGATCCACGGCGCACGGCAGAGAGCTGCTGAGTCACTCAGTGAGGAAAACGAGGGCCAAAATGCAGCCTCCTTCCCCCCCCTTCCTCTGGGGTTGGCAAGCCCCTCCCTCGCTCGACAGTGCCCCTTGGCTAGTCCCCTGCACTAGGCAGGAGGTGATGCTGACTTCCCATGCAGGGGAAGGTGGTTATGGAGTTCGCCCTGGGCTGTGGGAACCGATGGGGTGGAAGTCGAGGACATTCTGGCCAGTGGGAGGGAAGGAATCGCAGGCCTCCGATGCAGCATGGCTCCATGCAGCGGCTTCTAGCCAGGGGTTCCCAGCATGCGCGGGAGGGAGCTCGGAGAACAGGGGGACTGGAGCTCACTAGCCTGTGTCTAAAATTCTTGCTTCTCCCCCCCAGCTCCTGCCGCACACACACCTCCCCCGGGGGTCAGAAAGCCTGCATGAGAGGCATCCGCACTCACTTGTCTTTCCAGTGGTGGTGGCCGTAGTGACCGCATATGTCCTCGATGCCCGTCAGAAGATGATCCAGGAACTGGAGAGGGCGCAAAGCAAGCCCCAGAGGTTCAGTCTTGGCAGCATGCACCAGCCAGGCCCCTGCCCCTCCATTCCCCAATTCACCCCCAGATGGGACGCTGAACTTTGCTCAGCCACTGGTGGGGATAGCAGGTCCGGCACCAGCAGGATTGGCCTCTGGGGGGCAGCACCGGCCTACGACTGGCTGCTCTGCTACTAGTTACAGCAGAAAGGTCTTGGTTCGGGGAGGTGCAGAAGATGCACAGACCTGCAGTCACTCACCTGGCCCCTTGGATACCAGCTCATGGGCAGCGCCCGCTCTGTACGCCTGCCCAGGTTACAGTATTTGGAGAGGGCGAGCAGCAGAAGGTGGGAGGGACCCCAGCTGGGGGGGCGCCATTACCTGGGTGTGAATCTCTTCGTTGATGGAGCGTTTCGTCTCTTGCTTCTTCTTCACAGCCAGCAGGTCCACCAAGGGGCGAATGGTCATCCCCTAGGGAGGAACGGAAGGGGCTGGGGTTACACAGTCAAAGAGCCCTCGCCTGGCAGAGAGCGACGCTCAGGCTCCCCCCTTATGCTGGAGCAACCCTGCCCTCCCTGGAGTCAGCGAACCAGCTCCCTGTCCTGTCACAGGATAGCACGGACCCGGGTCCCCCCTACCTCCCAGGCCTGGGACAGCCATGGCTGGAGACAGGAACCAGGCTGAATATTTTCTAGTTGGGTCCCATCCTCCACCGGTGAGGTACAAGCCACCCTGCTGTTCCCTTGTGCCATGGGAATCCAGGGCTCAGCCCCCAGCAGGCTCATGTTCTAGGGGACCCCTCCCTATATTAGACACTGACGCACCCAGAGGATGCCGGGCAGAGGCTGAGGCCACCCTGGACTTGTCCTGGCCTTTGAAAGCTGCTAAGAATCACAGAGCTCAGCAAGCGACAAACCTTTGGCCCACGTGGCATTCCCCAGCAGGCGGTCCCGAAGAGCAGGACAAAGGCAGGGGACTGGCACTACCCCATTTGGCAGCCAGTGAGGCCCGCACAGTGGACAGGACGGACCCATGGCCAGGATCCGAGCAGCTGGGCAAGGAACATCTTGAGTCACGTGCCTGTCCCTCTCCCTGGCAGCGCACCGGACTATCCAGCCTGCCACGGCTCTCACAGCTCATCCTCGCCAGCATCCCCCCCAACATTTGCGCCGGGGAAACGCTCCCGCCGGATGCCCCTCCCCACGCAGCCAGGGTGCCGGGCGACGCACCACGGCGAGGAAGGGGCGTCCTGCTTACCTGCACGAAGACCGTGAAGAAGATGACGGTGATGATGGCCGTGAGGAACATGTCCCTCATGCCAAAGTGCTCGTAATCCAGGAGGTAACCCAGCGAGAAAGCAATGGCCCCTCTCAGGCCCCCATAGGCGATGATGAACTGGTCCTTGGGGGTCAGTTTCACAATGCGGAATTTGTTGATGAACCAGGTGAGGCCCAGGACACCTGGAGAGGGAGAACCGGCAGGGGGCCAAGCAGAGTCACACTGTCACACGCACACACGCGGCCCGGCGAAGGTCAGCCCTTGGCGGACACCAGCCACGTGGAGCACGAGCTGTCTCCGCCGAGGGAGCTACACTGGGGAAGGGGGGGGACATGAAAGCAAGAGACTGACACTGCTAGAACCCCCCTGCTCCATGGGGTCCCTCTCCCCATCCCAGCTCCTGGCTTGCAACCCCCCAGCTCTAGCATCCTCGTTCCAGGCCTGCAGGTGCAGCATAGGACCTGGCGGAGCCTAGGTGAGAACCTCCCACCGGTCGGCGCCTAGCCCAGGCAGGCAGAAGCCAGAGGTCACCACTTGGGAGGCTGCTCAGGGGCTTGTGACCAGGGCTGGGCCGGTCTCAGTCCAGTTCCCAACAGACACGTGTCTACAAAGGCACGTCCCACGAGTCCCGCGCCCGGGCTCAGCAGGGGGGCGCCGCAGCCCAGGCAGTGCCAGAGAAGGGAACGGGAACGCCCAGTCTGAGGATAAGTCGTGGCCTGTGGGCGCCAGGGCTGTGGATCCAGCGCTCGGCTCACCCAAGGGTTGGGATCTTCCAAACGGGGACACATAAGCGAGGGGCCCCTCTGACCCCCAGCCCCATTCAGCCTGTGAGCCAAGGCAGGCTGGGCCCCGGCCCTCCAGTGGGGAGGTGCCAGGGTGTGAATGCAGCCTGCCGCTTCCGAAGCCCGATCAACGCGCCTCCCAGCCACCTCCTCCCGCCGTGCCGCACACTCCCTCGACGCCGGGCGCGGACGAGAACAGCAGCAGCTCCTAGTTAGAGCTGAAAGGGAAGCGGGAGCAGCCAGCTTCATGTGGCCCGACTGCCGCTCTCCATCTTGGGGGGGGGGGGGGGGAGGCGGGGAGGTCTGCGCGCTTGACTAGGGCACAAGAGCGACCCCACCGGAAGGGGCGGCCCCTCAGGCCCCATGCCTCACCTAGCACCCTGGCGATGAGGCAGAAGATCAGCGTGCTGATGACAAAGGTCCAGTTCCAGTAGTGCTGGCCGGCCACGGTGGAGACGCCCAGGAAGATGAAGATCAGGGTCTCGCTGACGCTGCTCCACATCTTCAGGAAATACTTGATGGTGGTGTGGGACTTGTGGGAGATGTTGGCCTCCACGTAAGGGCGCATGACCACCCCGGAGGCAATGAGCCTGCAGGGAGGAGGGGGAGGGGAGAGGACTTAATAGCAGCCATGGAAACCAGCGCCTGGCAGGACTGGCAAGCAACACCTCGCCCTGGCGCAGGGCTGGCCTCAGCGGCACCTCAGGGCTCCTCTGGTCGTACCACAGCTCAGCCAGTCAGCAGAGAGGGCAGCGCTGCACAGCCCCAAGGACCAACACCCGGCAGGTGGGGCCGGAGTCTGGGACGTGGGAGGTAAAAACTCGTTTAAAACCTTCACCGGGCCAACTCCGTGTTTGACCAGCCGCTGGGCACAACCGGCCCAGCCAGACTGGAGCAGCCCCCTGCCCCTGCTCCAGCCTAACCGGGCCAGGCCCACCCGCCGCAGGCAGGGGCTGCCTCCAGCCTGGCCAGGAGCCGGTTACCAGTTAGTCTCACCTGGTGAGGGATGCTTACCGGGTAACCAATTAACCATTTATGTTCCTACCCCAGGCCCACCGGCAGCTGCTTGGGGCCTCCACGCTCAGCAGCAGAGGAGTCCCCAGGCAGGGCAGGGCCGGGCCCAGCTCAGGCCGGGGACTGGAGGCAGCCGTTGCTGGAATCCAGCCCCTTCCCCGGCTGCTGCGGCACAGGGAGCTTTGTTAGGAAGGGCCCAGCAGGCAGCATCCGGCCCTCTCTGGCAACGAAGCTCTGCAGTGACTCACTAGGCCCACAATGCAACCCATAGGGAGTGGGGAGGGCGGGGAGAGGCTGCAGAAGTAACAGGAGCTCCAGCCACCTGCAGGTCCTCAGGATCGCTCCAGGAACCACCAGGCTGCAACGGATGACTCGCAGCTCGGCCCAGACTCGGCTAATCCCAGCGCGCAGGCTGCAGGGCAATACAACGGCCGCACAGGCCTTACACCCCTCCCCCCCCCCGGCTATTTGCAGTCCCATGAGCCTGAGCCACTGGACCTGGGCTCCCACTGGCTGTCAAGGGTGGGGCTGGGGCAGTGAAATGGACCCTGCCCACAGGCCTGCCAGAGCTAGAGTCGCAGGATCAGGAGACTGGGTTCTGCCCCAGCTGGAGTGAGCTTGAGAGAGATGTCTCTCGTGCCTCAGTTTCCCCACTGAACATGCCTGGAGGCCCTCCTACAGCCGTTTGACTCGAGTGCAGAAGAGCTGCACTGCGGAGAAGGAATGAAGGGGTCCACCCCAGCTCGCTCTTCGGGAGCAATTTAAAGCCTGAAAAGGCCTCTGATCCCTGCAGGGTTTGGTTCTCGCTGGTGATCTCCCTGGGTCCAGCTGACATGCAGGAAACTCACGTGTGGGAAACCACAGCGATGCAGCGACTCCACTCCCAGGCCGGAAGGGACTGCTACAGTTACTAGCCTGACACTTCTCTGAATGACTTCCTGTTTGCGCGACAGCAGACCTTAGACAACCCCCCCGCTCGATTTAACAGGCCGGGGGGGAAGATCCGTAAGCTGCTCTAAGGGTTAACCACCCTCACCTCTTATTTCCAGCTCCGTTCCTCTGGTCTAGGGCAGACCCCTGCCATGGGGGCACTGCACGGGCAGGGCGCAGGCTTCCCCCAGCGCAGCCAGTCTGCACTAGTGCCCTCGACCAGCAGGCTCAATGTAGTTAAACTGGGGCAGCCCATAGCACAGACAGCGGTGGGGACAAGCACCCGGCGCACGGAGGCGCCTAGAGAACCATACTACCTGCCGCTACTGCGGGGAACGCTAGAGCGCCCGGCGAGGGATCGTGACCGGCTGTCCCAGGGTTCAGACAAACTAACAGGGGTCGGGAGGGGCACACGACCCCCAAGTTGCCTACTGGGGGGTTTCTTCCGCCTTCCTCTGAAGCCGCCCTTAGAGAACAGACACCAGTTGAGTGAACCAGGGATTCAGTGCTGCCATGCTACGTCCCCAGTGGTGTCTCTAGGGTGCATGATGTTTAACCGATTAAAGGGGCCACGGGCGGGAGAGGTTGCGTCAGCCCCGCTGGGTGGGAGCCACCCCCCAATCTGCTGAGGCAGGACTGGAGTGGCCCCCCTACCGCAGGCAGGGGCTGCGCCAGCCCCCACCGGTTAACAGTTAACCAGAAGCATCACCTGATAAGAGTGATGGTTACGTTAACCTTTCACCTCCCTAGGTGCACCTACACTTAAAAGGCCCCAGGAACAGAGCTGCTCCACTAGACGCCACCTACGCCGGCAGGAGGGATTCTCGCATTGGCACCGAGATGCCACCTCGGAGAGGCTGTAGCAAGGGGAAAGGAAGAATTCTTCCGGCACCCGGCGATCCCTCCCCAGGGACTCAGCCTGCTGCTTGGGCAGAGGGTGGGGGGGGAGAAGAGGAGCGTGCAGATTCCCCCCCCCCCCCCCGAGTGACTTCGTGAGGCCAACGTATTCTCTAGAGCTCTGCCCAGAGAATTCAGCCAGGGTGGCGAGTGTCTGGGGGGCTCCCAGCCCGGCCGCCCAGCCAGGACTCACGCCATGATGCCGGAGAGGTGGAAGAGCTCGGCCGACAGGTAGGCCATGTAGCTGTAGAGGAAGACGAAGAGGGGCTCGATGACGCGGATGTGGGAGGTGAAGCGGGAGGTGAAGGCGGCGATGACCCCGTAGACGACGCCGACGAAGACGCCGCCCAGGGACACCACGAAGAAGCTGAGGAAGCCCAGGACGATGTCGGTGACGGTCACCTGATCAAAGTTGGCGTACTCCTCGAAGAGGTGGTAGAGCACCTGGAAAGAGAAGAGAGACGGGACTATTTCCAGCAACCAGCCCTGCTCCTCCGAGGCACAGGGAAGACGGGCAGTCCCCTTGGGGAGCCTTGCGCAGAGGCCGCCAACATGAGAGCTGCATCAAAGGGACAAGACATTAGCCTCAGACACGGCAAGGAAGCACAGATCTGAGCTCCTGGTTCCGCCAGCCCCCGTCCTGCTGCGTGTAGCGGCTGGCCCGGGATAGCTGTTCAATCCAATCCGAACACAAGTGGCGCTCAGCTGCGTGCGACAGACAAACCCAGGGATGCAGCAACTGGGAAACAGTAGAAGGACCAGCCCCCTGGCCACCTTCCCGTCCGGTGTGCTGGTACCTCCCCTGATCGCCGCACTTGCCTGCCTGCAGGGAGCACGGCTCTCCGCAGCAAGCCTCGCCGCTCCCCTTGGCGCGTTCCAGGAGGGCATGTCTAGAGACGCAGGCCTCGCTGTGTCTGTACAGCTCCTAGCACAGCAAGACAGAGCCCCTGTCCCTGAGGCTTTACAGCTTGAAACAGACACGACGGATTAAGGCTGGCGTCCCCCAGGGCCGCGGAAATGGACAAAAGTCAGCCCCGGGCAGCTTCTGAGTGGCGTACTACAAGGGGGAGACCCTCAACGTCCAAGAATCCCTGCCCAAAATTCGGCTTTTGAGCCAGCCCCCCACGAGCACCGCCACTTGCATCCTCTGGCCCCTTGCTGCCTCTGATAAAGAGGCAGGAGCAGTGGGGGCAGGCAGCTCCATGGAAGCCGAGATGTGTAGAGAGCTGGCTTGAAAGCTGCTTCCCGCATGTACTGGCTCCTGCCTGCCCCCCCACCCGCCACGCTGCTGCCTATCGGAGGCAGTAGCTTGGGGGTGGGGGAAGGGGAGACAGGCGACTCCATGGGAGCCGGTGCTCGTGGGGAGCCAGCTCTCCCCCAGCACTGGCTCCCGCCTGCCCCCTCCGCCCACACACACTTGCCTCCCCCACCAGAGGCAGCAGCATGGGGGGGCATGTGGTAGCCTCTGTAGGAGACAGTGGGCGGTGGCTCTGCAGGAGCCTGCATGAGCAGGGAGCCAGCTTAAAAGCCAGCTCCCCAAGGGCACCAGCTCTCCCTCTCCTTGCTGCCTCTGTATCAGAGGCAGCAAGGGAGGAGGGGTTGCAAGCCCAGGCTCATCGGTCAATCGTGTAATCGTCTACACGCCAACATCTCTGATCTCCACAACCAAAGCAGCCCTGTCGCTCACTGCGCCCTGTGAGCTGCTCACAGGGGGCAGAGCCATTAGCCAATCCCAGCTGCAGCAGTGCGCTGGGGCTAGGTACCAGCGCCTGCAGCGTCAGCCCTGGAGCAGCACGCCACGAGAGAGAAGAGCTGGCACCTTCCCCGAGGCCTGGCAAGAACGGTTCAGAGCCTCTGGGGCAGGGGGTCTCCGGCAGCGTGGGGCGGACCATGGGCGACCAGGCTACAGCCCAGTCAGGACACCTCCCTCTCGTCGTCGGTCGTACCTCAGTTTCCTTGTTGCCCCTGAGGAGGCTACCGAGCGGCCACGCTCCAGAGCGGGGAGTGCGGAATGAGCCTCCAATAGAAGAAAGCAGGAGGTGTTGTGCCGTGCGGAGCACCGCGCTCCAGCCACCGGGGAAAGCTGAGGCCGGCGCTCTCCCAACCAGCACGTGGGCCAGGATTTCCTGAGAAATACCCCGGCCCCATGCTGCAGCTACTGTTCCCTGCCCACGGCTCCCAGCCTCCTGGGGGGAAGAACCCGTCCCTTGCCAGGGGAGGCTACTGTCCTGGAGGTTACGCTCAAGGCCAATCGCTTCCTGTTCAGGGCTCCAGCCAGGCAACTCCCAGAGGGGGAGCGGTTAGCTCAGCCGCCAGCTTACCCCTGCCCCCTCCCCTCCGCGGCACAAGCTCCTGCCCCTGCAGCGTGTCTCTGACAGCCAAGCCCCTGGCTCAGTGCTCTCCGCAGCCCAGAGGCCTGGCCAATGCAGATCCCTTCTCTTTCGTTTCACACCTGGGACAGTCCCCCACACGGAGGTTTGCTCCAACCTCACCCGCTGGGCGGCCACGACGGAGCGGAGCAACCCGGCAGAGCACAGCAGGCGGCTGGGTCACTCCGTTTACTGCGGCTCCTGGCGCCGCGGTGAATGCAAAGGCCTCTGCCGCTCTGTGCCAGGCCCCGTAATCCCCTTGGTCAGGGAAGGGATGCAACGCGGGTGGGGATAGTGTAGTCAATTAACAGATCAGCAAAAGCATAGAGGTTAATGCTACAGACTACATGCATTCCCCCACCCCCTGCCAGTGTTTCTTAGCAAGCTGGCCAGCAGCCTGGCTCAGTACCGGCTCACGCCGGGTCTGGGACCTACCCCTGCTGCAGCTCTGCATTTAGTGTATTAGGAGCCAGATGGGCAGGCAGCCCGGTTCAGCTCCAGCTCGTGCTGGGTCCAAGAGCTCAGCCCCTCTCCTGGACATGGGCCGCTGCCACCCTGCGCTGCTGCCTCTGCATAAGAGGCAGCAGTGTGGGGTGAGTGGCAGTCAGTCCATGAGGGGAGCTGGTTTTTAAACTGGCTCCCCTCGCAGACCAGCTCCCGTCTGGCACCCCACTCTGCCTCTGACACAGGCAGCAGCGTGGAGCGGCAGGGAACTCCTCGGGAGTGAGGCCGGAGCGACTATAGAATAGTCGAGTAACCGATAAGAATTCAGGAGGTTAATCGACTATTCGATTAATGGATATTTAACATCCCGAGCAGGAATGGGATGGAGCTGGGGCAGGAGCAGGGGCTGGAAGAGGCGGGACGGGGCAGGTCTGAGGAGAAGGGGGGTCATCCCTGGCCTTGTACCCTTCGAGGGATGGTCCTGCCTAGGACACGGGCATGGAGCAAAATCATGCTGCTCGCCGGGGCGGGTCCCGCATCCAGCTTGCCAGAGCTCCGGTCACGCTTAGCTAGCGCATCCTGCTAATTCTTCCCTTTCCCGGCCACTGCCCGGCGAAACGCCTGTTCCAGCTTCCATGGCCGGAGCGTTGCCGCCTCCCCTGCGGAAAGGCCGAGCTGCTTATTCAGAACGGGGGACCGAAAACAGCTGTCTGGCGGGAAGGCTTCTGAAGCCCGAGGAACCGGTCCCGTGGGGAGGGGCTGGTTCTGCCCTGCAGAGATGGAAGGGGGAGGGGGAGAGCCTGGATCCCTTCCCTCACCGTGAGCCACACCTGAGCACCCAGCCTGTTAGACAAGCTGCCAACTGCAGAGCCCTGGGCCCTTTCCCAATCCAGGGAGCACCAGAAACCTCTCTTCACCCAGCCGGGGGAAACGCCGCCTCGCCCGCACAGACCAACCCCCTCCCCCTCCTTTCCCACGCCAGGCCGGGCACCTGCTCCCCTTCGGCAGGGCCAAGCAGCAGGCGACCGAAGGCAACAAGCAGCCCTGTGGCAACACGCCTGGCCCAGCCAGGGAACGGCCACTCGGCCCCGTCACTGCCCTGGTCGACTTGGCTGCGGGGAAGAGCCGAGCAGGCTCCCTGGGCGTCTGCCCGTGGCAAGCGGCAGGCAGCCGGCCGGCGCCAGAGAGGCTCGGAAGGGGCTCTGTAGAAAGCAGAACGGGAAGGTGCCTCCTGAGAGATCCTCCAGGAAGGAGGCAGCCGGTCACTTCCACAGGACACAGAGCAGCCAGGCAGCGGAGGTCAGCGGCGATCACACTGCTCCTGCCATCGCAAGGCAAGTCTCCCCAGATCCACATCCCTGTGCCAAAGGCTTTGGCAGGCTTCACGTCCACCCAGTGCACCCGGCACAACTGGGGCACTGCGCCTCCCCCGCGGCAGCGTGGGCCCTGAGCGTTTGCCTTCCTGCACAGCACCTCTCAAAGGAGGGCTCTGCGGGGGCGGTGCCTTCCGTGCGCTGTACTGCTGAGTAAGAGCAGTCCCGCATTTCTAGCCCTCAGCTTTGCAGCACACACACAGCCTATTTACAGGCCCATGGCCCCTGCCCACACAGCAGCTCAGCACAACTGAGCTGGAAGCCAGCACATGTAAGAGACGCTGATTTCACTCCAAGATTAGCATCCTTGTTGCCACAGTCACAGACCTTCGTAGACAGGTGTAAGAGCTCCTGGCTATCCAGCAATACCCTGTCTGAAGGGATATGCCTTAGTTCTGCAGCCTGATGGTTCCCCTGAATGATCCTGGCAGGCCATTATTTAGGTCTAGATCACTGTTCCCGCTCATTTTTTTTTAAACTGTGTGGGGGATAAATTTTGTTGTGTGCACAGAAGCATACAAGAGTGTGCACCACCCATAGAAACAGCACACCTAACTGTGGGTGGCCATCGAATCTTTCCTGCACAAGCGCTCAGCTTACAGGGAACACTGCTCCAGTCTGCATGGATGGGACTGTCAGGGACCACAAATGCCTCCAAGCAGGTTGCCAAGACCCTGGCGAGTTTTGATGCCAACACACGTGGCAAACTGCCGGATGATTTCCAACTATTTGCTCCCTTCGGTCAGTGCCACACGTCCCCTCCTTGCCCGTCCCTCCTCTCCCACGAGCAAGGGGCAGGCAGCTCTCCTGTCACGACCCCCCCATTGCTGCTGAGCTCCTGCTCCCACCACAAGCCCCACCCGCCCCCCGAGGCTGGGAGCACATAGCCAGTCCACGGGGAAGCTGGTGCCAGCTGGGCGAGACCCGGGTGTGGAGAATAACCCTGTGCCAGCTAAGCTGGACCTCTGAGCCCAGCCCTGGGAGAGGTTTTCCCGGACGTGGGGCTGCCTGGCTGGGCAGCAGCACATAGCAAAGCAGGTCACCCCTTGCCCTTGTGCACGAGTTTAGCCAGGCTTGCAGTTTTGCCCTTAGAGGAAAGCTCAGCAGAGTTTTCTATAGACATTTCAATAAATCCTCCGGGGCCGGGGGGAGGAATTAGGGGCTCGGCCAAGCGCTCCAAAGTGTGCACATCCGCTCTCGTTTAAACAGTCCCAGGCAGCGCTGATCTAGCCAGACGGAGAGATCAGAGCAGGCTGCATAGTGGCGGTAGGAAAGGAGAGAAGAGGCCGCTGCCCTGGGCAGTGATAGGCTCGCGGCAGGGAGGAACCGTACAGCTTTACCCAAAACACAGAGTAAAAAGGTCAAGCTAAGTCCAGCCTCAGGAGCCTTTGCGGGGGGAAGAGGGGGCAGGGAGAACTGTAGCTGGGTTGCTTCATTATCAAGCGACCGGGTGCGTATCAGACAGGCTGTTTCCTCTCTGTCTGGTTCCTCTCCAGCCCTGTTGCAGCCCTCAGAGGGGGATCGTGGCAGCACTTCTGCCATACCAGGGAATAGGGATGTAAAGGGTTAACTGGTTAGCACTGTCTTACTGGCAGGCTTACTGCGGTTACTGGTTAACCAGTGTCCGGCCTGCCCGGGCCCACCCCCCGCAATGTCGTGCAGTGGGCCGGTTAACGGATCAAACATATAGTTTAACCAGGTAACATTTAAAATAGGATTTTACATCCCTACCGGGGAAGATCCCAGGAACCCAGCTGCCCCCTCCCACCAACCAGAGGGCATCAGCACTCCCAGGGATCGGTTCAGCAGGGCACGTAAAGGAGTAGGCATTGGTGGGTTCCCCACCAGTGGTCCCTGCAAGCTGTGTACTTGCGAGACATGTCAATGCTTCCCAGCTGATTAGCCCACAGCTAGATTCAGTGTTTCTATTGGTGGTGCACATTTGCACATGCCTCGGGGAACAGGAAAAAAATTATTCCGCACATGGATGGAAAAGATTAGAGAGAACACTGGCCCTGAGAGCTCCAGATGACAAGCCCTGCCGAAAGGCTAACAGCATCATCCCCAACAGGTAAGTTGGGCTACGTCTGCCCCATGGGGGGGGGGGGGGGGGGGGGGTGTCCATTGGCCACACGCCTGTGCAAGCTGGAATTTGGCCAGCGTCCTAAAAATAGCAGTGAAGATGCGGCGGCACAGGCAGCATAAGCTCACTTGACGCCTGTCCCCTCCCCCAGGCCAGCACTCACCCCTGCACACTAGCCTGCACTACCCATCCGCACCGCTCGCTACAGCGCAGCTGGGTTCAGCACCATTGCACAGGCCGCGAGTCGCACCACAGGCTGCAGAGACGGCAGTAACCTCCCACCACTCCACTGACTCACCCAACCAGAGTCTAAGCAGGGGGCTAAGTCAGTGCAACTCGCACGCCAAGGCTGAGTGAGCAACACCCAGCAACACCCAGCCCGCTCCCCTCCCTGCCGCCCCATCTAGCCTCTGCTGCCCTCCAAAACACAGGGCCTCGCAAGCAGCTCCACATACCACAGTGACGGCGTCATTCAGCAGGGATTCCCCGAACACCAGGATGTGCAGGAGCTCGTTGATGTGGATCTCCTCGAAGACGGCCAGCACGGCCACCGGGTCCACCGCTGAGATGATGCTGCCGAAGAGCAGGTTGGCCAGCAGGCCGATGTGATTCAGGCCGGTGCCGCTGATCTGGCACACGGCGTACATCAGCCCGCCCAGGAAAAAGGCATTCCAGAGCGTCCCCACCACGGCGAAGATCAGGATGGTCCCCAGGTTCTCCGTGAACTGGCGCAGGGGCAAGAAGTAGCCGGCATCCAAGATGATGGGTGGGAGGAGGAAGAGGAAGAAGATGTCGGACTTCAGGATCGGGGGGCTCTCCCCCACACCCTTGATGAGCCCCCCAACCAGCAGCCCGACCACGATGAGCAGGCAGCTCTCTGGCACAATGTTGGACACGGAGGGAATGACGTGGAAACCTAGGTGAGAAAAGACAACCGCAGCCACGTTACAACAGGCAGTCCTCCCCATGGCAACAGGCATCAAACAAGTGACATACACAATAGAATGGCCTTGTCATTAAGGCACTGGCACCCAGGAGTCCTGGAGTCTATGCTCTGCTCTGCCACCGATTCTGTGCGGCCTTGGGCATGTCACTTCATCACTGTGCCTCAGCTGTAATGAGGGGTATTAGTACTGCCCTCCCTTGCAACTGCAGACAAATGCATGTGACCAGCTCCGATAAAAGTGTGATAAACTAAGATGATACAAGTATCAGAGGGGTAGCCGTGTTAGTCTGAATCTGCAAAAGCGACGAGGAGTCCTGTGGCACCTTATAGACTAACTGAAGTGTAGGAGCATAAGCTTTCGTGGGCAAAGACCCACTTCGTCAGATGCATGCATCAGACGAAGTGGGTCTTTGCCCACGAAAGCTTATGCTCCTACACTTAAGATGACACAGCAGATCAATGCTGCTCATTTCCAGGGAACAAAAGTGTCTATGAACTTCCCCAGGCAGTAGCTGCCACCTGTTAATGGCGTGGCTTTGCGGCCACCCCAGCACTGCCCCGTCCGGAGAGCTCAAGCTGCTGACTGCTACAGTTCTGCTCATCAGACCTACAAAGCCTATATTCAAACACGCCCTCTATGGACCCTGGTGGGGAGCAGGCTGCCCCAAGAACGCTGCTACAAAGGACACAAGGCCAGCCCAAGCTGGCTTTTGCAACCCATCTGTAACAGGAGGATCGCTTGGCACAAACAGCTGGGCCATCCCCCCTCGGGGACCAGGGTCACGCCTGCTGCAGGAACAGAGTTAGGGACTTGGGACCTTGCTCTTAACTTGGGGCATGGGGGTGGGGCCAGGAGCACAGCATGCAAGCTCACTGTATACTAGACTCAACACCCACAGAGCTTCCTTCCCCGGGTGCAAGAATTGTTCACACCTGCTCCGGCCCTTGCGCCACAAGCATCTGACAATCCTCCTTAAATCACCAGCTCAACCCATTCCTCCAACGCCGCTGTAACGCTTGGATTTTATCCAGTGCTGTATTTAAGATGAGGGTAGCATATGTGCCTCGCCAGTTTCCTGTCACGGGGGGGATTTTAAATGAGAAATCCCATGCTTTTGTTAGCAGTTGGACTAGTTCGTTCTTGAGTTTCTTCCGCCCTCACGGCTGTACCATCTGTTCGCGGTGTGCTGGCGAACAGGAAGCCTTCCCCAAGTGAGAGAAGGGGACTAAGTTACCAAACTGTCAGGCCTACGCTTTTCTACGTGGATCATAAGCTTTGGGAGAAGGGACATCTTTTTGTTCGGTCTCTGTCCAGCATCTAGCACACTGGGGTCCTGGCCCAGGACTGTGGCTTCTAGGCACTACAGATACATAAATACAGAAGCTGCAGCCCTTATGGCAGCACAGATAAATTCCCGAATGAGAACCAATTCAGCATGTGCAGAGATTCTGGTGCTGCCCATCCCTTCACCACCAGGCTGCTTGAGGAAAGCTAACAAAGCTCTGGTCAGTTTCCTGCTATCCAGAACCCAGCCTCCAGGCCCTGAAGGGATAAGAATCGGGTTTGGTTCTCTTGAGGATTGACTGGAGAAATGAAGGTAGCGGCACCAATGGGCCTTGGGACTTACCATGGGGGAGGATGAACCCCCCTCTGGGCCTCCCCACATCAACAAACTTTGTTTGTTTTTAAAGAGCAGCATCCTGCAGGGCACAGGCACCTTTTGGGCTAAAGGGTCCTACAGGGCTGAGGGAGAAAAGAAAAAACACGTACCGGTGGCTAGGGAGACACAATTTATCAGCCACCTACCAGCCAGAGACGGGGAGGAGAGCTGGAACCCTGGGGCAGACTCCTGCCACGGATCTCAAGCCCCTTCTCTTCTCCAGGAGCTTAGGGGGAACGGAGCGGCTCACCAGAGCATCATTGCTAGAACTTAATGGGGATCCCGATTTGCCCTCTCCACCCCCAGCTTCGGGCTAGTCGGTTTAGTTCTCTGGCTAGCAGACTGCTGGCAGGCTGTTCAAGGCACTAATTAAGGAAGCGGAGAGACTGGTAACATTTTAATGCTGCCTTAGGGAGGGAAACAAAACCCAACCCCCCCTCCATCTCAGCAGGTGTCATAGCCGCAAGGTAAATGAGCGAGCCAGTAACTGAAGCTCAGGGACGAGGCCACCTGCAGCTTACGCATGAGGCAGAGGGGGCTTCCTGCCTTCCAAGCTAATGGGGCAACGCCAGCACCTGGCAATGGGAGCAAACAGATCTGGGTGGCAAGCGCCTAGTTGAGCAGGGAAGGCTGAGTCTCTGCTCTGCAGGGACTGCCTGCTGCTTGCCACTGATTTCGTGGCTAGAGCGGCACAGCATAAATCTGAGTGCAAGGCTTCGGGTCAGGCAGTGAGTCAGCAGTTTGCTCTGATCGCTAGACTAGACCACGTCCTCCCCGGGAGGCAGGATTTGCAATGAACGGGTCTGAAGGGCAGAAACAGACGAAGTTGCCACGGCAGTTTTCGCCGCCTTCCAACTGCGGCGCCCCCCTGCGCGCGAGAGGTGGCTCGGGGGGTCTTCATTTCCATTCCCACCACACGGAGCTAGTCAGCCTGGGGTCGGGCTCCCGGCTGAACAGGACTCTGCAAAGCTCCAATGGCAGAAGTGGCCTTTCCCGGCCTCGGCTCATACAGCTACGGTGAGGGGAGAAGGAAAAAATGCTTCGTGCTCCTGCCGGTCTGAACTGGACTGACCGCATAGGCCACCTGGCTGCTCCAAGGGGAGAGGCTCCATACTGTGAGGAAGCAGGTGTAGCTCACTGCTGACTCTTGGGGGGGGGGGGAGAAGGGGGTCACAGGCACTAGCACCAAACAATTTTCTTTTCTTTTTTTTTTAAATGGGTGAACATTAGTGCTGGGAGAAGACGCAGGGCAGACGATCCCCTGGTTACAGGACACATGGCTTTTCGGACTAGCCCACTTCCGTTGCCACTACCCGACCTAGCCGCATCTCTCCCTTTCCACGCCGCGTAGGGTGACGTTGCTCCTTAATACCCGGGTCTGTTTCCTAGGGGATGGGTCTTTAGGCAGAGGGTCGAGACGGTTCCTACTTCCAGCACATGGGACGACGGTGCCATCTAATACATTGTTTCTCAACCCTTTTTGAGAGCAAGGACCAGCTTGTGCCTTCCTAAAGTGCATCAGGTAGGTCTTAGGGACCAGCCCGGAGGCTGCTGGTGAGAGTCTCCTGCCTGGCTGTTGAGCAACTGTGATCTAGTGCATGTCAGCCCACGCCAGCTCAGGCCGTAAGCTCCATGCACTGCAAGAAACTGCAGTGAGTCAGTCAGTTGCCACTTGCTAGATATGTCAAAGTACTGAATAACAGCCGCTCCCCCACCACTGCAGCGTCTCTCTTGGTCCGGATAGCTCTCAGAGTTCCATTACGATGGAGCAGCCACGTGTCAGTGCGAATTAAACAGGTTGAGTCTTTTTGTGAAGCCCTAAAAATAAACGTACATGGGCTGCACGTTAATTATGCCTTTGATCTTGCTGAATTCCTACACATTCACTCCCCACCTTCCTCTCTCAAAGGGCACATGAACACGGCTTTCTACCAGGTGACTGCTGTGATTTCAGTGAGACAATTACCAGCCTCAGCCCACCAATGACAGACAAGTGTGGGGGTAAAACCAGACAGTAACGGCAGCAGCCTACCCCTTGCTGGGATGAGAAAAGGGAGGCAGGCAAGTGAGTGGGAAAGAACGGTCCTTGCAGTGCAGGCTTGGGGCACACAAGCAAGGATGATTTTCTCAAGACAGCAAACTTCTAACCCCAGCTCCGACACCGCTTTCCCATGAGACCCTGGGCAAGTCACATGTCTGTGTGTCCATCCCCTCCCCCTCCATCTGTAAACTGCAGGATCATATTTCCCTCTCTGGAGCCTCCAAGTGAGGCTTTATTCCAGAGGAACTGTGCAGAGGCAATTTGCTCCTTGGGGGGAAGCACACGGATCAGCAGGGCACAGCAGCGTTCCGGTCCCGTTTGCCCCTCGTTCATTCAGTGAAGCGCCTCGGGGTGTTTTGTGGGCAGGAGGTGCCAGTTGGCTTTCTGATCATTAGCCCACGCACGAGCTTTGCCGCCCTCGGCAAGACAGAGGCTATTCCAACCACAGGGGCAGGCTTTCAAAAAAGCTGTTGGCATCCCCAGCTCTCGGGGGGACGGCTCAGGAGACAGTTATTTACATCCTGCCTGCATGAAGTGAAGCAGGCACGGGACACCGGAGCAAAGGTCCCCCAGCACCCATTCACATCACAGCTTCTCATTGCTGCTACCCAGGGAACCTTCCCCCGCCTAGTTAGACGCTCCCGCCTTCTCACGCGCTCAGCCTGTTGCACCTCGTGGATGGGCACTTGATACAGCTGCCCACAGAAGGGGGAGAGGCCACTAACTCAGCTCAGCTCATTCTCCAAGGGCCTGTTGGAAGAGGCGTACGCTGTGCCTCCGAAGGCAAAGCCTGCTCCGCTACCAACAGCTTCTAACCAGAACAGCCCTGGGCTCCCAAACAAGCTTCTTCAGGACTGCTCCCAGCAGGCTGACAGGAGCTTAGCATCGCACGCGTGGCCTGGTGGTTTTCATGCAGGAGATGCACAGACAGCTGGAGCCAGCTCACCTGCTGAAGGTGTTGCACAAGGGCTATACGAGCGATTTCTCGCCCTCTCCGGGCTAAGCCCAGCATGGGTTCACTCAGACCGACACTACGTTTTGCTGCTGGCCAGCGGTTCCACACGGATCGCACGTTCCTCACTTCCTGCCCTAACCAGTTGTGTTGCGTGCTCTTCGGCACCTGCTGCGTTCGAGCCTGGCAAAGCAATTCCTCTCTGTATAAGGCTGGGGGGGAGGGGTACTCTAGGACCCTGCGGGATGGGAGGTGCTATGGGAGAGCAGCACCCATAGCAAAGAAAAAGGAGCTACTAGCCACATGAACAAAATCAAGTCAGGGCTCAAGTTATTTTAAACAAATTTAATACCTGGGCCAGGTTCATGCTGACCTCAAGCAAATCACCCATGGACAGTCAGCATGCAGAACCGGGAGTACCAAGCTCAGGTAAAATATTAATTACATGCATTGCTTAATTTGTAAGGAGATATGCCAGAGCTCAGGCTTTTTTTTTTTTTTTTTTAATATAAACTTTCATAACGGATGCCGCAAAGCCAGAGGGAGCCGGGGCTCAGTCCCGGCACAAATTCCGCACCAATTATTTGTACTGCAGGAGCCCCTGCGATGGGTCCCATGAGGATGCCAGGCACTGTACAGATAGAAGAGAAGTTGGCCCAAGCCCCAAAGAAATGACATTCCATGAATGCAACTGACCCGGGAGGCTTTCACTGCTCCTCGATTTCCTGATTTCAGCAGCAACTCATTTTTCACTGCAGTACAGGGCAAAAACACCGATTTTTTTTTTTAAGTCCCCATAGGAAAAACCCCAGCTGGGAAGGATCTCAGACAGAGCAGCATTACAACGTGACTCATACTGGATGCCTGAGAAGAGTCAACAGCCTTCCTGTGCTAATGAGCTAGGAGCACTACGCAGCAAGCCGGCTTACACAGTAGCGTGCGGAGCTCATTTAGGCTGCGGGCAGCATGCTGGGGAGGGAGAAGGAACTCTCTGGAGCTAATGCCTTTTGCTTATCAGACAAGTCAATGGCCATAAAAACTATCAAATGCAAGAAAGCTGAATCAACGCTGGTGCTGAGAAATCAAACAATCAAGGAAAAGGAAAGCCAAAAGATAAGAGTTTCTATTAAAACACTGGCTGGGCCATGTCACATCCTGGGTTTGTTCTGGCACAACCGGGACAAACAGTAAGTCGTTCAAGGTACATTTAAGGAGACAGACGTAGAAACTATTATCCATAGTGTGGTCAAGTTTGGGTTAAGACTGACACTTAATGTTTTCAAGTTCTTGACCGGAGCTCTCACCATTCACTCCAGGGAAATTTAATGCAGCATAATCTCCTCTTGCCCTTAAATGCCTCACATCTAAAATGCATGTCTTAAGCAATTCAGGATGTCTCCCTCCGAGACTGTACCGTCACTGCAAAAAAAGGAGGGGATTTTACACTGATTGAGATCTCTAGTTGCCAGAGTAAAACCTCAGCGGAGGCAAGGGACAGATTGTTTTAACCTCAATGTGGTCAACCCTACGCTCTCAGAAGAGTGGCCCCTGCCTGCGTTTAACTAGTCAAAGCAATAATCGTTTACACAAAGAGTGCTAATTCCGGGTAGGAGCAATCCTCCACTTGCAATGAAGACAGAGGTTGGAGACCACCGCCTTAGGCGTTTTAAGCACAAGATCACTTTTTAAATGCAATCCAGGATCTACCTCAAACCCAAATATCCTTGCCCCGCCTCCTTCCTGTGTCCCTTCTCTGAGGCCTTGCCCCTGCTCACTCTGTCCTCCCTCACTCCCTCCCCCCCCATCTTCCCTCCCTTCCCCCAGGCAGGGGCAGAGGGTTGGGGTGCAGGCTCTGGTCTTGCGCTAAGGGATTTGGAGCGTGAGAGGGCTCTGAGCTGAGCCTGGGGCAGGGAGTTGGGGTTCAGTTTGGGTTCAGGGGACTCAGGACTGGGCAGGGGACCCAGGAGGGGGTGCATGACTGGGGCAGGGGTTCAGAGCTGGCTCTAGCCGGACACGGCTCACCTCAGGTGGCTCCTGGGTGGGGGTGCAGTAGGGCTAAGGCAGGCTCACCCCTGCACTGCTGCCAAAGGCAGCCAGCAAACTCCCTCCATCCCAAGCCCTGTTGTGCCCCCCACCCTGTTCTGTGGAGATAGAGTGCAGGGTGGGAAAGAGGGCACCCTGACACCAGCACCCTCCCTGTACCACAAGGAGGCAGCTCTGGGGGGGGGGGTTGGAGGGGCAAAGGGCAGGAGATGCACAGCAGTGTGAGGAGGGGCAGGTGAAGTTCTGCACTTGATAGCCTCTTGGCCAAACCAGTCAGGATCCCCTGTCAGGCTCCAAGATCTACCAGTAATCCCGATCTACTAGTTGGTGACCACAGGCCTAAGCTGATGTGTTTCAACAGATGCTCCATGTTTTAAACCAGTGGTGGGCCCCCTGTGACCTGCTGGGGTTCTAGGTGTGGCCCACAAAACAGTGTGTGTACTACTGCCCGTGTGCAAGGTTGCCAGATTCCACTGGTTTCCATCTGTGTTGTTTTTCACCTACGCGTATTACTAAGTGGCACGTAAAGCCAGGGCACGTGAAGCGAGGTGCAGGCGGATTGCCAACAACCTCGACTGCGGGGACTCTGTGCCCTCTGCATCCAAAGTGCTGCTACAGCTCCATCGGCCCATCCTGCAACTTCTAGGTACGCAAGTTAGGGGTGTTAGGAAGCATGTAATTCGGTAATCACATTGCCAACAATTGTCGGTTACATGATGAACCGATAAGCATCTCTGCATTTAAAAGCACTGAGCGCCGGCGGGCAGGCAGGCTAGCTCAGTCCCGGCTCACACCAGATCCTGGCAGCTACCCCTGCTGCAGCTCTGCCTCTAAATCCTTTACGTGGCAGAAGGAGAGAAGGGTTGCACGTAGCCAGTGGCGTTAACTGAGAAGCATCGTTTCATGGCTCATCGTTTGACTGGCATCGCTATTACATCCCTAACTCAGGCACAAGTTAGCAAGACTGTCTCCGATAGGACACACGCTTGCGGCCCACTGAGATGGAGGGCCATTCATGCTGCCCACGCACTAGCCTCGGTTACCCATCACTGGCAGGCTCGATAGAACCACTTCTGTTTGCACGCCCAGGCACTCCATTTTAGAATGCTGACGGCTAAGGTCCTGCACCTACATCTGATCACAAGTGGGAAACCAGTAGCGAGGAACCCTTGGGTACGACCCACCGCAGGCGTGGAGCTTAGCTCCCTGCTAATGTGCTTTGACATCTGCAGGTGGAGTGCTGAATAAACATGAATAAAGTAACTTTTCAGAGAGCCTGCTCTCTTTTTTGCTTTTTGATTGCATGGGGCGTTTTCCTTCTGGCACTGAGAATTAGGTTAAACAAGCAGCGCCCCATGCCTGCAGCTAGCCACGTCAGCTTAATGCAGCCGCTTCATGTCGGCAAGCCGGCAGCGAGAGAGGCACTTTCCTTTCTCATTAAGGACTCTGAAAACTGCTATGCTGACTTTCCTCCAGCATGCTAAGAAGTCACATTCAGGCAGAGTCCTAATCGGGGAAGGGAAAGCCCTCGGGTGACAAGAGAAGAAATGGGGCTGAAGAATGAAAAACGCACTTCCTGCTTTTTAGTCACCATTGCGAGCCATGGACGCCATCATGCCCGCTGGCTGGAAGAGAGGGGTGGCTACGGGAGGGGAGTTTTTAACTAGAGCTAACATTTGTAGCGAAGACAGAAGAGCTATCAAGGCTTGGTAGACTTTATTTTTTATCAGGAGATCTCAAAGCACTCCAGAACCTTTAACCTGTGCCACGCCCTTATGGGATACAGAGGTGCTGAGATCTCAGGTCTGCAGATGGGAAACTTAGGGCTGACTTCTGAACTCAGTGGAAGATCTTTATGGTCCAAGGCCTGGGTGACTTGCCCAAGGTCACATAAGAAGTCTATGCAACAGGGAATTGAACCCAGATCTCCAAAGTCCAGGCCTAAGCACTGGGCTAGGTGCTCTTCCTATCTCTAGAGTAGGCCCACCCAAAACACCCATCTGGCCCACCACGCCACTGGATCGGGCCCTCAGAGGCAGCAGACTCCCCTGCTTGCCCCGCCCCCACACACTGCTCAGGAAAGCACTTGCTGGGCCATTTGTGTTTCATAAACTGTGAGCGGGGGTCGGGGGGGGGGGGAAAGAGAGTGGTGCTTCATGGCTGCTCCTGCCCCCAGCCCAATCTCATTAACCGGTTTTACAAAGCACCACTCCACCCTCCTCTCAGGCTCTGATTCACAGAGCACATGGCCCTGCAGCCTGTGCAAGGGCGGGGCAGGGCAGGTTCCTGCCTGAGAAATGTGCTGGGCTGCTGGCCAGGAGTCTCACAGGTAAGTCTCCCGGCCAAAGCCTGCCTCTGGCACCCCAAATCCTCCCTTCTCCAACCCTCTGCTCCCCCCTCCCACTCCGACCAACCTATTCCACATAAGCCGAACCCTCTGCCCCCCTTTCTTAGCCCATACCCCTTCCCAAACTCTGCACCCCAATCACAACACCCTCATGCCCTAGGTCAACCCAAAACCCCTGCACCCCAATCCTGTGCCCCAGGCCACAACTGCCTCCTTCACCCAAACCTCACAGGCCCTCCTGCACCCTAATCCCTTACCCCGGGGTAGGCAAAGGGGCCCCCACAGGCTGGATCCAGCCCACTAAGACAGTTGATCCAGCCCACATCTGCCCTGCCCCCAGGCCAATCTAGTCCTGGGGATGGGGGCGTGAGAAGTTTCCTCCCCTGGACTGTTCAAAACAGCTGACAGATAGCTGTAGGTAGACAGGGGAAAGCACAGGAAGCCTCCAGGCCCCACCCCTTCCAGGGCAGCCTACAACCACTCCAGAAGTTTGTCAAGTGGCCCCTTTTCAAAAAATATTGCCCACCACTGCTCTAGCTGCCGGCTGGTTGTACACTGCTGCCCTCAGAAGGGTGGTCTGGAGGGCAGTCTTAGTATATACCCTACCCTATCCACGGACAGCGTTTGGATCGTTTATCTCCTCTCCCCTCCCCCATCCACCGATGCATGACCAGTCTGTCAGATTGCAATCCCAATGCGGTGGCTAACAGGACATACGATAGCTCTTGGGGCACTGGCAGTGACAGTCTAGATTACAGCTACTCATTTAATCTAAAGTGCCCTGGGACCGGTCAGATTTGGCAAGGAACGGAGCCGGAAGAAGCTGCAAAACGGGACTGGAAAAGAAAGAAGCTAAATAGTAGGGCTGGAGCAGGAAAAGCTCCCCCAATCAGAGAAACATCTAGGCTGTGTCTACACTGGGCCACTTATTCCGGAAAAGCAGCCGCTTTTCCGGAATAAGCTGCGAGCTGTCTACACTGGCCGCTTGCTTTTCCGGAAAACCAACGACAACCTACTGTACAAAATCAGCCACTATTCCGGAAAATCTATTCTGCTCCCGCTCGGGCATAAGTCCTTATTCCGGAATACTGTTCCGGAAAAGGGCCAGTGTAGACAGCCCAGTAATCTTTTCCGGAAAAAAGCCCCGATCACGAAAATGATGCTCGGGGCTCTTTTCCAGAAAAGCGCGTCTACTTTGGCCACAGGCGCTTTTCCGGAAAAAGGGCTTTTCCGGAAAAGCAGCCTGCCAATGTAGACGCTCCTTTTCCGGAAAAACTGAAAACGGAATAGTATTCCGTTTTAAGCATTTCCGGAAAAAGGTGCCAGTGTAGACGTAGCCCTAGATTGCCGACCTGAACTTCCAACGCAGTTCTGCTGGAACTCCAGCAGGCAACTCACTAACAGGAACATATTGTGCCTTGAATTCCAGTGTGTTTTCCTGCTAGATTAGCGAGAGTCCGTCGAGGAACCAGTTCATCTAGCACTGAAATGGGATCAGCTCTGGAAAATGGCAGCAGCGCTGCATGGATATTGAAAGAAAGGCAGACAGAGTGGGGGTCTGTTTGCTCTATCCTAGTGCTATACCAGGACGAGCCCAATGGAAGGCAGAAAGTTGAACTAATACACGCAACCCCCCCCCCCCTTTTTTTTTTTTTTTACATGTTGCACAATTAGCCTGGAGAACCTCTCAGCCGCAAAGTCTGACTGAGGTTAACAGCGTGGCAGGATTCAAAAGAGGATTGCTCACAAGTCTATTCTTAAAAAACACCCAATTATGTCAGAGAGTATAAAGACATAGTGGGCTGGAACGAGTCACTAACTGCCTGCGGTTCAGAAGAAATTTCGTCTCATGGCAAGTGACAGATTGTGTCTTTTGGCTAAGGATGTTAGATATCACGTAATTGAATCACTGTGGGTAAGGATGTGAACGATTCAATTTCTGGATATCTGTAACTGCAGCAAATATCAGTGGTTACACGATTATTCGATAGTCCCCGGGGGTGGGGCCAGCCGTCTGTACACTCCTGGCTCCACTCCTGGGAAGCACCCTATGCTCCTGCCTCTATCAGAGGCAGCAGCCTAGGGTTGCAGGTGGGAGGCAGTTAGAGAGGGGAGCCAGTTTAACAGCCTGCAAGCGCCGGCAGAGCTGCCTCCACCCCGGCCCCGCTCTCTCTTATCAAAAGCAGGTGGCTCTGTGGTATCCATAAGTACATGTGGGGAACTAGCTTAAAAGCTGGTTCCCCACGGACACCAGCTCCCGCCTCCCTGGCTCCCCCCCCCCCCCCCTTGCTGCCTCTGTATCAGAGGCAGGGTGTGTGTGGGTGAAGATGTGTATGTCGTCAACAGGATTAACCCAGGCTTATTGGTTAATTGTCTCATCGACGACATGTTGACATCCCTACTATGGCGGTTTTTTTCTACCTTCCTCTGCAATAGCTGATACTGGCCCCAGTTAGAAAGTAGGCCAGTGCACTAGACAAGAGGGACTATGGCCTGGTTCCTAAACACCTGCCAGAGGCTGCTGTGTGTCCAGGAGAAGCTGCGCAGGAATACTAGGCAGACAGAATGTGTACACCAGGATGTGGCCCAGACCCCATAGTTAAAAATCTTGTGAATCAGGGGAGGGATGAAGAAACGCAGGAGGAAGACACACTTCCCATATTCACTCTGCTTTTGCTCGATTCAAGTCCTGTAAAACCAATATCACGAAATAAAGCAGAGGGACAGGAGCCACAACGCGCCAAGTTCCCATGACAACATTTGCATTTACACGGGTCGCTGCTCAATGGCACCGGAATGGAGCCGGAGCCCGCACGGCTCTCTACATGGGGAAGGATGATTGCCAGCAAGACAGCTCATGCTCTGCACAGGCCACTGCCCCAGCACCGTGAGGATCCTGCAAATCAGATCGCTTTGATGGCCACCATCCACACCCGGTAGCAATGGGGCGTCAATCAGGCACACAGCCTGCAAACTCCAGCCAAGCCCATGAGTACATCTCAGGTACAACCTGTGACGTACCTTGGAGCCTTCCCTTTTCTGCCTCGGGCTCCCCAGTGTGCAGATGACAATGCAGGAGGACAGTGGCCTGGGTTTTACTAAAACACTGTCCTACTGTCAGCCACACCGGAAAGGAGGCATTCCCTGCAGCTAAGGGCGAGCTGTTTGGATGCTCAAGAGTTTCCTTTGGTATCATCTGCCCCAGCTCTGCTAAGGAGCATCCTCCAACTAAGGGAGAAAGATCCACAAGGAGAGCAGGGCTTGATCCCGCGCTCCCCCTGGAGTCAAGGAGGGCTATGGTACTACATGCCGGTCGTAACAGAGCAGACTCCCACCCAGCTCAGCCCTGAGCAGAGGATGGATGGCCATGGGAATTTCACTCCAGTTTTCTGAATGGAGAGAAGTCCAGGACAGGGATATTCCAGAGCAGAAACCTCTCTTCGCCTCTCTTCGCCAGAGCTCTATGATGCCATGAAGGGGGGGGGAGGAGGAGGACAGCACTTTTCCACTGTTTAACACCCTCCTTTCCCACACTCAGCATCCTGTCCGCACTACAGTCAAGTGTGGAATGGGAGAGGATGTGAAAGCTTCAGTCTTTAAGATGTTTATCCTCCCAACACTCCCGTGAGAAATTACTGCCCTCGACCATGGAGCAAAGTCACCGACTGAAACGCTGCAAAATCCTTCCTCTTGAATGGAACACTGGGGCTATGTCTACACTTGCATGATTTTCCGGAAACGCTTAAAACAGAACAGTTTTCTATTATAAGTATTTCCGGAAAAAGCACGTCAACATTGGCAGGATGCTTTTCCAGAAAAGCACTTTTTCTGGAAAAGTGTCCGTGCCAATGTAGACGCGCTTTTCCGCAAAAAAGCCCCAATCGTCATTTTCGCGGAAAAGAAATCTGTGCTGTCTACACTGGCCCTTTTCTGGAACAGTTTTCCGGAAAAGGACTTTTGCCCGAACGGGAGCAGCATAGTTTTTCCGGAAAAGCACTGATGATTTTACAGTAGATCGTCAGTGCTCTTCCGGAAATTCAAGGGGCCAGTGTAGACAGCTGGCAAGTTATTCCGGAAAAGCGGCTGATTTTCCAGAATAAGTGGCCAGTGTAGACACAGCCCGGGTGTCTAACTACAGCCTCAGCTTGGAACAGTCTCTCTTGTCTCCTCCAGCCAGCCGCCATCAACGTTAGCATCTCTAAAAACTCAGTGCCCTTAAGAACAAACCCCACCCTATTGCCTCTTTGCACGCATCTGACAGTCCCCCTTTCCCAGAATGGGAGATGCAGAGACACCGGCACCGAGAGGCCCCCCCCCCTACCATACGATGGGTCAGCACCAGAGCTGGGTACAGAACCCATGCTGCTTTTCCATAGAGTCGATACTTTACTCAGCCCTTTTTAGAGGTCTGAATGCTCAGGACTGAATGCTACTTTTTCCCCCTATTTCTAGGCGACACTAGGCACCAGACATGATGAAGAATAAAATTCCCAGGACATCAAGTTTATTGAATATGGTTGCAACACACTAGTGGAAGACCCCAAAGAGTCCCCGCTCCCCAATTAACAACTGTGGTTTTTTCCTTGTTGTTTGTATCTAAAGTTGTGAAATCCTTAGTGGGGATGAGTGTAGTCAATTAACCAATAAGCAAAAGCTTATAAGTTAATGCTATAGACTACATGCATTCCCTCCCTGTTGCCAGGACATTTTTTAGCAAACTGGCTAGCAGTCCAGCTCAATCCTGGCTTGCACCAGGTTCGGGACCTACTCCCACTACAACTCTGCATTTAAAGTGTATTAGGAGCCAGGAGCAGCCTTGCTCAGTCCTGGCTCACGCCAGGTCCGGGAGAGCAGACACACACACCCCGAACAGGGGCTGCTGCAACCTTCTGTATCAGAGACAGCAGCATGAGGCAATAGGTAGCCCATCCGTGAGGGAAGCTGGTTTTTAAAGTGGCTCCCCTCGCAGACCAGCTCCCACCTGGTACCCCATGCTCCTGCCTCTGATACAGAGGCTGCAGTGCAGAGTGCCAGGGACTCCTTGGGGGTGGGGCCAGAGTACACTGGCTTCCAACCCCACTCCTGGGGACTGCAGAATAGTCGCGTAACTGATAAGAATTCATGAGGCTAATTGACTATTCAACTAACCGATATTTAACATCCCTCATCCTCAGTCCCCTGATGGGAGGTTAGTCTGGGCGCAGTTAAGGGAGACACACTGTTCCCTCCTTCCAGCTTGTGCATCAGCTGGTTGAGCAGCGAGCACAGAACGAAGAGCAAAAAAAGTTTGTCTGCAGCAAAACTGCAGATCCCAGAGCTACCTACCGCCCAGGCAGGGATGCTCCGGACAGAGCCATGTGGCTCCCACTTCCCTGCAGCTATACCATGGAACTAGACCCATCCCTGTTCCATACACAGCACGGGGAGGGAGGGACATGAACAGCGGGAAAATAGATTAACACAGGAGGGGAGCGGAGCATGCTCAGTGGGGGCTGCCCTTGTGAAGGACACTGCAGATTGTCTTGCTGGAGTAAGACAGCTGCACACACCTCAGGACATGGTGCAACACAGGAGTTTTCACACTGGGGCTGCCTTAACTCTTTCAGAGGCTGCAGCTGGGCAGGTCAACACCGAAGAGGCATCAGCAAGAGATGCTGAACAAGGATGATGCTCTTCCACGACTCGACAGAGCATAGAAGGGCTGAAACAGAGGCCTTTCAGCAGCCAGACAAGCTGTATTTACAGCTTTCAGAGGGACTGACAGGTTCTTGCTCCTCTCTATAAGGAGGATCAGCCCAGCTATACCACTGGCTGCTTTGCTAGAGAAGCCAGAGTCACTCGAGGCGGATAAACTGTGATCTAGTCATTAGGCGCCCACGGCCACTTAACAGGGAAACAAGCATGAGCCCCTCGTAATACGGTTATCCCGATCTAGCATGGTACTGATAATGGCCCGTCCCTGTTGCCATAGTAACCTGCTACACCCACCGCCTACACATCCCAGCATCTTCTCCCTTATCCGTCAGTTGGCCCTTTGAAAACCACCGTATTGCGCACCCATGTAAACGTTCATGGCTCTTTTGTTGGCCCCTTACCACTGCTTAACTAGCATCATGAAAGGGGCCTGTTCCCCAATAAGCTAACCAGTGCACCTGATTCCCCTCACCGCTTGCCAAATGGCATCTCTGGGCCTCGCATCCAGCAACACAAGTTTCCATTAGGCTGAAGCTACAAACTTAAAAAGCTGAAGGACGGGGGGGGGGGGGGGAGAAGCTTCTGCTAGATTAGCATCTTCTTTGTCTGAACTGACTAGCCGAGCGCAAGCTGTCTGTGCTAGGCAGGACAGACAAGCCCTCTTCAGGATTAAGCAGGATGACTCCTCCAATCTGCCCACCATTTCTTTACACTTATTGAGCAGCGTGTACGACGGGGAGGGAATGTTCTTTGGCAAGCGGAGGACAGGAGTCAGAACTCCTCCCCAGCACCATGCCCGGCTCCACCACTGTGACAGTTTCCAAGGGCACTGTGACTTCACTTCTGTTTCCCCATCTGCAACCGTAAGAACACGGCCACCTCCAAGAGCTGCGAGGCATAATTAGTGTTTACGAGAGCCTCGAGATCCACAGGAATGCCAGAGCTTACTCTTAATTAGAATCCTGTATTTCAATGCAGTTTGCAGCGTAGGCTTGTGAGATAAGCATCTGGGACGAATCCACTTGTTCTTGACTAGCATCAAAACATCAAGCAGTGAGGAATAAGCAGAGAAATCCCATCCCCCAACTGCCTCCCCAACTATTTCACCTCCTGGCTAGGTGGAAAGCTGGTCCCTAACCCCACGCTCCAGTTATTCATTTACCCAGCTACTGAGTGAGTTTCCAATGGCCTCCATGGCTCTGAACAGATGATCCTGGAAAATCCGTAAGATGAAAGGCACCCCCTTCCCCCTTGCTAATCTTCCCTAGCTTGACCTGCTACTTACAAACAGGGAGGAACTAAAGCTTCAGAGGGGTAGCCAAGTTAGTCTGTACAGGATAAACTTAACATCTACAGCATATGTTTTGTTAGTCTATAAAGTGCTAACAGACCATTTGTTGTTTTTTAAACCAAGAGTCTGGTAACACTTTAAAGACTAACAAAACTGGGAAGTAGATGCGGGTGGCAACCTGGGCAGCAGCGATCATGAGATGGTAGATTTCAGGATCCTGACCAAAAGAAGAAAGAAGAGCAGCAAAATACACACCCTGCACTTTGATTCCCTCAGAGAACTGATGGGCACAATCTCCTGGGATGCTAACATGAACAGAAAGGAGTCCAGGAGAGCTGGCAGTATTTTAAAGAAGCCTTATTGAAGGCACAGGAACAAACCATCCCGATGCACAGTAAGAAAAGCAAATATGGTAGGGGAACAGATTGGCTTACCAGGGAAATCCTTGGCGAGCTTAAACACAAAAAGGAAAGCTTATAAGAAGTGGAAACTTGGACAGATGACTAGGGAGGAGTATAAATATCTTGCTTGAGAATGCAGGAAAGTAATCAGGAAGGCAAAAGCACAATTGGAATTGCAGCTAGTGAAGGGGAACAAGAAAGGTTTCTACAGGCATGTCAGCAATAAGAGGGTGATCAGGGAGAGTGTGGGACCCCTTCTGGGGATGAGGGAGGTAACCTAGTGACAGATGAAGTGGGAAGAGATGAAGTACTCAATGTTTTTGCCTCTGTCTTCACACATAAGGTCAGCTCCCAGACTACTACACTAGGCAACGCAGTATGGGAAGGAGCTAGGCGGCCCTCGGAGAAAGAACAGGTTAAGAACTATTTAGAAAAGCTAGACATATACATGGGTCTGGATTTAATGCATCCAAAGGTACTGAGGGAGTTGGCAAATGTCATTGCAGAGCCTTTGATCATTATCTTTGAAAACTTGTGGAGATTGGGGGAGGTCCCGGATGATTGGAAAAAGGCAAATGTAGTGCCCATCTTCAAAAAAGGGAACGGCAATCCAGGGAACTACAGACCAGTCAGCCTTACCTTAGTCCCCAGAAAAATCATGGAGGGGATCCTCCAGGAATCAATTTTGAAGCACTTACAGGAAGAGAAAGTGATTAGGAATAGCCAACATTGCTTCACCCAGGGCAAGTCATGCCTGACCAATCTAATCAGCTTCTATGATGAGGTAATGGGCTCTCTTGACATGGGGAAGTCAGTGGATGTGATATACCTTGACTTGAGCAAAGCTTTTGATAGTCTCCCACAATATTCTTGCCAACAAGTTAAGGAAGTATGGACTGAATATATGGACTGTAAGGTGGACAGAAAGCTGGCTAGATTATCAGGCTCAATGGATAGTGATCAATGGCTCGAGGTTTGGTTGGTGGCCGGTTTCGAGTGGAGTGCCCCAAGGATCAGTTCTAGGGCCAGTTTTGTTCAGCATCTTTATTAATGACCTGGATGAGGGGATGGATTGCACCCTCAGCAAGTTTGCGGATGGCACTAAGCTAGGGAGAGAGGTAGATATGTTGGAGGGTAGGGATAGGGTCCAGAGTGACCTAGACAAATTGGAGGATTGGGCCAAAAGAAATCTGATGAGGTTTAACAAGGACAAGTGTAGAGTCCTGCACTTGGGACAAAAGAATCCCAAGCATTGTTACAGGCTGGGGACTGACTGGCTAAGGAGCAGTTTGGCAGAAAAGGACCTGGGGATTACAGTGGATGAGAAGCTGGATATGAGTCAACAGTAGCCTTCTTGGCTATACGAGTACAATGGCATATTAGGATGCATTAGGAGGAGCATTTCCAGCAGATCTAGAGAAGTGATTATTCCCCTTTATTCAGCACTGGTGAGGCCACATCTGGAGTATTGCACCCAGTTCTGGGGCCCCTATTATAGAAAGATGTAGATGCACTGGAGAGGGTCCAGTGGAGGGCAACCAAAATGATTAGGGGGATGGAGCATATGATCTATGAGGAGGGATTTGGGGCTTATTTAGTCTGCAGAAGAGAAGAGTGAGGGGGGATTTGATAGCAGCCTTCAACTTCCCTTGTGCAGGGAAGCCACACGCGCGTGCCTGCCCAGAAGCCACCCGCCGCTCCCCTGAAGAGAAGCCCCGCGCGCACGCGCCTGCCCAGGGAGCCGACCCTCCCACCCGCTCAGGGAAGCCACGTGCGCGCGCCTGCCCCAGGGCCAGCACCCCCCCCCCCCCCATGCAGGGAAGCCCTGCGCGCGCTTGTCCCCGTCCTGGGAAGCCCCGCGCGAACACCTGCCCCGGGCCAACCCCCCTCGCGCGCCAGAAACCCCCTGTGCGCCTCCCGCGGGGCTGACTCACCCCTCCTGTGTGGTGCAGGCGGCTGGCAGAGCAGCTAGCGCACTTCTGGCATTGCCGGAAGTGGCGCTAAGCTGCGGGTCTTCTGAAGCCGACACTACCTCTTGAGGTAAGTAGTGGGGCTTCTGGGGGGTGGGAGGGGAATGGGCGTGGGGCGGACAGAACGCCTCGCGAGCTACTGATCGAGGCCTCGAGATCGACCAGTAGCTCGCGATTGACCTGTTGGTGACCACGGCTTTAGAGTGTGGCGGGGAAGAGAGGAGATTTACTCCAAAGCAGGGGTGGGGAATCTTCTTTGGGTTGGGGGCCTCTGACCCACTGGAAAAAAAAAACCCACACACACACACACACCCACCCCATATAGTCAGGGATCGCCCACAAATGAGAAGTGTAAAAACAAAAACCCTCACTGACATGACCCCCAAATGAGAAGGAGAAAGACACTCCCCACATTCCCAGAGCCTAAGGGGGCCCAGGTTAGTACATTCTGTGCGCTCCATCCCTGCAGAGGGTGGGAGGGGCTGGAGCACCAGCATGGGAGAGGAGGAAGGGGGGGGTCTCCTGAGCCTTGGTGGCTGGATCCAGGAAAGCCAGGGGCCTTAGGTTCCCCACCCCTGCTCTAATGCAGTGGTTCTCAGACAGAAGCCCATGGTCCGCAGCTCAAGCTCAGCTTTTTCCCCAGCACTGGGGCACCCACGCTGGTGCTCCAGTCTCATGACCACCGTGAGGCTAGAGCACCAGTTCTGGCTTCCCCATCTCCCTGCATGCCCTCTGAGTGGGGAGTGAAGAAAGCCCCAACCTTTCCTGCCAGACTCCACTCACAGAGAAAGAGTAAGTGGCTCCAGGCGCTGCCTCTCCGCACCTCCCAGCTGGGGGAACAGCTCAGTGACAGCTGCCCGGAGGCATTCCCCACTGCTCCTATTGGCCAAAGTTGAGGCCAATGGGAGCAGCAGGGACAGGTAAGTGCTCCTTCATGCCCAGATCCTGCACCCTAATTCCCCCTCACTCATACCCCCAACCAAGACCCCACACCCTCAGCTTGGTCCTGTGCCTCCCTCTCGGCCAGACACCCTACTCCCAGTCTGCTCCTGCCCCCTATCTCCCACCCAGACCTCTCACCTGCACCCCCTCCTACACTCCACCTCCCACTCAGATCCTGCACCCCCATCCCACTTACTGGCAGCCCTGTCCTGCATTTGTGTGTCTGTCCTTCCGCCCCCCTCCACTCCCAGCTCGGGGGTGGGTCCACAAAATCCACTAACTCCAGAACCTCAGAAGAGTAAATCCAGCCCATGGGAACCCTGAACCATAGTCCTCCCTGTCTCACCCCTCGCCAGGTGGGGCTGGTGCACCAGAGGAGTGAGGCACCTCAGTTGAGGTTATTTTACATCTGACTTGTGTGGTCCACAACTGATTTTTCTCTAGGTCAGTGGTCCCAGATCCAAAAAAGGTTCCCCAACTCCTGCTTTAGAGCCTACTTTGCTTTGAGTGGAGTTGTGTAATTCCCCCCCCCAAAAAAAAACCACCCCCAAACCAATCAATCATACACACTACATTTGTAACTTGCACTTTCATAATAGTAGTATTCTTTTTCAGTTCACCTCAAAGAGGTTGTTATACTCTCATCATTTTTACAGTGGAAATAGTTGTAAAAAATAGCAAGTGAACACTGGGCACTTTGTAATTTAGGGTATTTGAAAATTTAGAAAAACATCAAAATATTTAATACATTTCAAATCGTATTCTATTGTTAAAAGAACAATTAAAATTGTGATTAATTTGAATTAATTGCATGGGTTAACTGCGATCAACCAACAGCCCTAATGAGATCACATAACTCTGCCGCATCCGCCAGGCCCTTAGGCGAGGAACCTAAGGCCCGGGGGCCACATTCGGCCTCACTTGCCTGGATCCGGCTCCCAAAGCTCATGGGGACCCCACACTGGTGTTCCAGCTTCCCCCACCCCAGTCGGGGCTGGAACACACACAAGCTACTCACCTGGGAGCCATGTCTGTGAGGGTTTGGGTGTTTTGTTTTGGTTCTCCGCCCTGTTGTGTGATGAGGCCCCTGACTGATTTTTCTATGGGTTAGCGGCTCCTGACCCAAAAAAGGTTTCCCACCCCGACACACTCTTGCCCCCTTCTCCAAACTTCTTGGCTTCACCTCCCACTGCAGCTCTCCTTCCCCAAGGTGATGTACGTTAGGGTAGCGCCAGACAGTTTGCTCCTCCAAAACACCAAGAGGCAAGAGAAAGTTCTAATCAAAGACTATGAAGCCAAAATCCACCCAAAATCCTCCTTGAAAGGGGTGGGAAGAGGCAAAAAGGAAGGGGGGGGGGAAGTCTTGGGGCTACCTCAGAAGTCAGCTGCAAGCTCCCTCGGAACTTTCCCTAACCTCCTTGACTTTGACACAGGCTGCTAAGCAGCAATCATTGTTATGTCAGCCAAATTCAATCAGCTAACTGAACTGTGGACTCATTGAGCCGTTTCATGCATGGGCCCCTTCTGGAGCTAGATAAGATCGACTAGTGTCAACACCCTGGTTTGTAGTTTCTAGCGATTTCCAGTCTGCAGCTGGTGGACACCGTACACCGTCAGCCCTATTTGCTGACATTCAAGCCAACAGAGCATTTGGGTGGGTGAAAGGAAAAATTCACAGCTCTGCTGCACTTCGTTAAGCAGCGCTTCATACCCGATTGGGGCACAGGGCTAGAGAAGACACCTTGCCCTGCATGACTGGACTGAGACGGGTAGGAGACGATCTTTCTAAAACACTCCCAATTTAGTTCATGTACAGACCTGGGCTTTTTTCATCTCACAGAGGCAGATCCTTGGCTGATGTAGAGTGACTGAGCATTGGGCCCCCAACGCCGACTACAGAATAGCGTAGGCAGGTTTTTCATTAAGTGTTTAACTGCTTTGCTGTGACCAAAGCTACAAGGCATGTCCTGCCTTTGCACTGAATTCAAGAGTGTCATTGGAAGGTACCAAGCAAGGAAGATCATAGAACACCAGAACCGTAAGGGACCTCCAAAGGTTATTGAGTCCAGTTCATGGCAGTACCAAGCACTACCTAGAGAGATCAGTGTTTCTCAACCAGCGGCGTGAGTACCCTTAGAGGTACTCGAGAAGTCTGGGGGGTACGTCAACACAAATGAAATTTTAAGAAAACTGAATGTTTGTTTTAAGTTTTACAGAGCTATTATTATTTTTGTACTTCTTACACCCAAAAATGTCATCGCCTGTGCGGCTACAATTAAGTTGCTTAATCAAATGTGTTGCAATGGTAGAAAAAAAAATTGTGTCTGAAAACTGTAGGTACTAAGGGTACTTTGGGGGGGGGGGTAAAAGGGGGGTACTTTATAAAAAATGTTGAGATACACTAGCCTAGATCCAGGGCTGGATTAAGACCTTTAGAGGCCCTAAGCACTGAAAAGGTTATGGTGCCCCCCATATGTAATTCAAAATAAAAACAATACTAGACCGTAAAATCTCTTCTTTTTTGTGCCCCTGCTTTGCTGGTGCCCTAAGCACGTACTTAGTCTGCCTACTGGGTAATCCAGCCCTGCTTAAGTCATCCCTGAAAGGTGTCTGTCTAGCCTGCTCTTAAATATCTCCAGTGATGGAGATTCCACAACTCCCGTAGACAATTTATGCCCGTGTTTAACCACCATGCCAGGCAGGAAGTTTTTCCTGATGTCCAACCTAAACCTCCCTTGCTTCAATTTAAGATGCAATGATGTTTTCTGTTTAACAGCTATGAAGATTTGTTACCAGCTTCCAAAAGTGTGATCTATCTTTCCTACTCCTTCCTGGAATTTTAAAAAAAGTCCATATCTGTGCTCATGTAGAGACCCCACCTTACAACAATAAAACACTGCCCTTGCTAGTCACACCTTCTTTTACTACTGCAAACAAAGACACTAATGAATTGCAGGAGGGGACATTTCCCGTATTAGCAGATTAACAGGTACCTGGTACAGTTTGCTGAATTCACATGCCTAACAAGAAACCAAACCCTCCCCCATCCCGTAAGAAAAAGCAGCCTGCACAGAGCCAGTCACTTTGCAGATGAGATAGAGAACAATGCGAGTGATATCAGGCCAGCCCCTCAAGCTATGAATGACTCCAAGCTTAGTGTTACTACTGAAAAGGAAATTACTGTAACCCAGCCACCCCCCTTGAAAAAAGGAGAGAAAAAAAGTACTCCCACCCCAGGGCATGTAAAACATCAGCATCTCACTCACTATTAGTTTAATGGTGAGTAAGTACCTTAGCTGCCAGAGTCCATAGATTTAATAATTTTACATGGCTGCTCTAGCTCGCCACATTCATCCCTTCTCACTAGTGGTACGACTAAACTGTGTGTGTGTGTGTGTGTGTGTGTGTGTGTGTGTGTGTGTGTGTGTGTGTGTGTGTGTGTGTGTGTGTGTGTGTGTGTGTGTGTGTGTGTGTGTGTGTGTTGGGGGGAGAAGGGGGAAGGTTGGGATACTGGAGGCATCCAAGAAAAACTTCTCCGCATCCACGGAACGTGGTTTGCTCTTCCACTTTTTTTTTGTGGAAGAGCAAATGTGCTGTTTCGGAAGCCCCCTGTATTCCTCGTTCTACGAGGAACAAGGGGGCTTCCAAAAGAGATTTTTTTCCCCAACATTTGGCCCAGTCTAGACGGGCCAAATGTTGGAAAAGCCTCTTCGACAAAAATCGGAAAAAGGTACCTTTTCCCGACAAAAACTTGTAGCCTAGCCGTACCCTAGAAGTAAAGAGGTGACTTCCCAGATCTCTCAAGCCCCAAAACACAGGAACTTCTACAAACTGTTTGGTCTAGGACACTCACCTGGGTGTTACTTGTATGGAACAGTTACACTACTCAGAGCATTTGATGAATGCCAGCTACCAGGATATGCAGAGGCCACAAGCAGTAGCTAGAACGGGCAGATTGAGTAGTTAAACAGCTGAATCTCACTAGATATTAAAAAGGTCGAGACATCTAGACAGAAGAAGAGGGGCACAGGCTGCAGATCCTCCCCTTTCAGAGCAACAAGCCCCCTAGGATGAGAGCTGATCGCCTTGAGAAACAGCAAGAGGGAAATGCCGACACGACTGAGTCAATCAGATGTCTCTGTTTCAGCCCATCAAGAGGTGACACAATCATAGTGAGGAGTCCTAGGCAGAGGAATGGCTACTGCTCTGAATCACACCCTACTGCAGCTTCAGGTGACTGAGATGTGGATCAGTGCCAAGAGCCTGGTCTTCAGGAGGGAATCCTTTAGCTCAGATTTCCTGCCCATGTTTATGAATGGGTGCAGCTCCACCAACAGGAACACTGGTGTAGATGGGGCTCCAAAAGCAACTGCTGGGTACTTTAAGCACCACGTTGTCTAACCCTGCTTGGGGTAGTTCTACAGCAGAGTGACAGCCGATTTGGAGCCCCATCTATTATAAGAGCAAACCCCCCTCCATCAGCAGTTGCAATGGTGGATCATTTTTAGCAGAACAATTCTAGCACAGGACCATGCAAAGCGCAAAGGGAAGAGAAGAGCCTGGGAAACTGCATCATTGCAAGCTGCAACACTACCCAGTGTCCCCAAGTTCATACCCGGCCAGGTAATCATGTCCGTACACAGCATCCCTACTGCACTGCCTTGTAGGTACCAACCACACAGGCCCCCACAAGACACTGCCCACTGCTTTCTCCAGTTCTCTGCTTGTAAGAGGCAAACCCTCAGCTTACATCCCCCCCCCCCCAGCTCATCTGAAGAAGTGGGTTTTGTCCACGAAAGCTCATGAGGAACAGAGGTGGGAGTTTGCAGGGATGCTGGGTCGCTGCGCCTCTGCAGTGTTGGCTGCAACGATGAACCTTGCTCAGAGTAAATGCAGCTGCCACCAGCACGCCGCACAGATACACGAGGTATTGCAGCTTCTGCAGGTTCTTGTGACCCCCCCACTTCTCTCATGCAGCCCAGCATCAGCTCCAGAAGATCTTTATTCCCTGGAGCAGCGTTTCCCAATTTTATTTGGCCACGGAACCCTTTTAAACGCGAAATAATTTTGTGGAACCCCTAATAATAGTCTTATATAAGGAGCTGAAAAAGTAGACCATTGAGAGGGAATATGAGGATTTACGGTGACTGTGTGCGCAGTGCTGAGCGTGACATTGTCCCCATTCTTTGGCTAAGCTGGCATGACACAGGGACACTTATTGTGGCAAACAAATGAAAATGGTTTTCAATAAAGTTCATAAATGCTTAAATATGATTCTTTTAATCAAAACGTTATTGTAACAGAATTTTCTCGCAGAACCCTCATTTTCATTTTGTGGAACCCCGGGGTTCTACAGAACAGCATTTGGGAACCACTGCCCTGGAGGAACAGGCTCAAGTCTCAATAGGATTGAATTAGCTTATTGCCCTTCTGAGAGAGATGAACCGAGCTGAAGGCCATTTCTGCAAGCTGGTCTATTAGATGACATCTTAGAAGTAACGTGCGGTCTGTGGATCTTGCTGGTGGAGGCTTACCCGTGCATCCACCACCAAAATCCACCATCCCATTCTCAGTTCAGGGTGCTGCATGCAGCTTGTCTGCCTGGTGACAGCCCTGCGACGCAAAGGTGGTGACATATCAGTGGCACTGCATATATTTTTATATAGAATCCTTTAGGATGAACACAGTGATGTAATGGTAGGGTGCTCCGATCCCTTCTTTAAAAGGCTGTGACATTAAGGCATTAAAAGCTGCTAGAGGGCTGAAGAGGCTTTAATGCTGAACAGAAGGTCTGCAAGCCCTGGAACCGTTCATGCAGTGTTTGGCCTCAGTTCGGGTGAGAGGGTCAACCCTGTAACAGAGCTAAGCCTCACAGCAGAGAGAGAGAAGAGAGGTTGACAGCAAAATGCTGCAGAAGCAGCCAAGAAAGAAATCCTAACCAGCAACAGACAGAGGCCCCGGAAGGCGGTCCCGCTGGATGGATGGAAGAGGAGAAGTTAGCTTACATAAGCTTTGTGCAAGATAGGCAAGTATTTCTCAACTTTTTTTTTTTTTTTAAATAGAGTACCTCTTTTTAAACAAAAGGGAATTATAAGTACCCTCAGTACCTACAGTTAGATTCACAAAATTCTTTTCTACCGTTGCAACATATTAGTTTAAACAACTTAATTGTAGCCAGGCAGAGGACGAAATTTTTGGGTGTAAAAAGTACAAAAACAATACAGTTTTCTCCAGATTTCAGTTGTGTTGATGTACCCCACAGACTTCTCTCGAGTACTCCTAAGGATACTCACAGCAGTGTTTCTCAACCAATGGTACAAGCCAGAGACGAATAGCCACAAACCCAGGAGCCCCTCAAATGGAAAGGGGGAGGGGTTTCAACATTTGTTTGTCACTTGCCATCAGAGTCCCTTTCAGCACAAATGGTGGCCATGACCTTCTCCAGCAGCAGGATGTGCTAGGACTGGAGGGCAGTCGGCTCGCCCGTCCTCCATCCATCACACCTAACGCCAAAATCTCTGTTGCCTGACGCTTACTGCTCATATGCTAAGGCCGTAATTGGCCTAGCAGGTTCAGTGCTATAACACTAGTGTCTAACAGTCCTGCTTCTTTTCCTCCATCCAATCTTACAGCTAGTGATTACTAAGTCAAAAAGCACCACACATCCGATTTCCTGTTTAGAAATAAGGTGCGAGTGAATTCTGATTGATTACTGTCCCTGCCTTCCAGCCCTCTATAAAAGCATTGGCCCTAAAGCCAGAAAACTGCAGAGTATAGCAGACAATTAACAATTAACAAGCCAACCCACTTCCACCCACACGGCAAACCAGACTGCAAATCTTACTTGTGGTTTGTTCTTACAAGCCTGTAAATTTCCAGGCCATCACTAAACAGGCACCTCAAGTTTCCACCAATTAACATGATTACGCTGGCCTAGGAAGCTTGGCTCATCCGAACCAGTTCTAAACAAGTCTGACTGCTTCCTTGTTCTGCCACCTCCAATATGAATGAATGAATTTGGGTGGATCCGTTGTTCAGATGCTTCTTTGAGCGTTGCAGGGGTGAGCAACTCTCAGACCCATATTTGGTGCATCCGTTTCCTGCACGAGACCACAAGGAGCCTGACTTGCTTACTTACCGACTTAGCTCTACACAACTAAGAGGGTCTGAAATTATCTGACATTGGTTTGTAATAGATTTCAGCTCACCCACGTTGGGGTGAAGGGAAGGGGGACAGCGCCTGTGCGCTGCAGCCTCTGCCAGAGCAGTGTTTCTATCAGGCCTTGGTCATGGCTCTGCTAACCACGGTAAAGTCTCTTCTACAACAGTTTTAGAAGAAAACCTGCTGTTTGTCTCACTGGCAAGGACTGGAAGGCTCATTGCTAGGGCCTTCCTTCCTTCCTCCTGCCCAGGATGGATCTGGTCAAGGTTTACCATTAAATCCTCCCAATTTGGCAAAGAACAAGCTACAATACAAACTAAGAGAACCTACTCTTTTTCCTTCATGGGGCACAGGAAAAGACTCTGGAGGGAGCTGATAAAACAGAGGGAGGAAAGAGATAAACACAAGCAGTGCACAGAGAGACGCTGAAACACATGCCCCTGTCATATGACAGAGAAGTACACAGAGGAGACAGTCAACACTTATGCCTTGAGTCACAGGAACAGCCTCTGACAAGAACGGAAAAGCCGGGGCCCGTTGGTACAGAGCTCCCGTTAGCCAGGCCCACGGTGCTGGAATCCAGGAGAGGACAGTGTATTGCCACGGTCCATGCAGCTGAGATATTCTCAGTCACCCCCCACGTATGCAAAGCAAGCCTGGTCATTATTTCAATAGCATCTTTGTCTCAGCAGCAGCGGACTTAGCAAGTTCAACAAGCCAGACTGTACACAGAGTCCAGGATCAGAGGGGACTCTTCCATGAGTTACCTTGGGGTTCCATAAAATCATCTACCAACAGGAGTATCCACAAGACATTTCTGTTCTTTTTCAGGACCTCGAGAACTAAAGCAACAAGTCATGTTTGGACACACCTCATCTGCAGAGCACTTGGCAGATGTTAACAAATCAATTGGGACTCCCCTCTGGAGTAGATATTAACCTCTGTCTCACTTCCCCATCTATAAAAAGGGAATTAAGTGACTCACTTAGGGCCACAGAGTGAGTTAGTGTTGGAACCAGCCATAGAAATCAGCAGGTTTTAGCCCCAATCCTAGGTTTAGATAATGCGTCACTTGCAGCCACAAGAAAACCTCTGAAGCTGGGGTTAAGAGATACCAAGCAGTTTCCACTTGCTGATAAGGGACTAAAACCCTATCCCGAAAGCCTCAGTTGTCACCCAGAGAAGACACATTTCCATCTAAACTGGAAAGGATCATAGTTGTTGAGGGGAGGGGGGAAGAAATGCAGCTATGTCCAGAAGCATCACAGAAGCCCATTACCAACTGTCTGGTGTCCAGCAGAAACTTCTCCCGTCACCTTATTGCAGAATGACCCACAACAGGGCTCTTTGCTCCTTCGATGCTGCTAGTTCTGTCCACTGCTGGAGATGGGACACTGGGCTGGACAAAACATTATCCTACATCTAGTCCAACTATGGAGTCCGACCCAAGCAGACTCATGTTCCTCCCTGGGATACTGTATCATAAACCCTCCCTAAATTATACATATTACAGACAGATTTCCCAAGTCCTCTCCCAACAAATTGAGATTAGCAAAACTATTTAAAAGGCATGATCTACACCCAGGTTTTACACTGGTCTAACTATGTAAGTTAGGGAGGGTTTTTTTTAGAATACAGTTATAATGGTTAACCCCTACTGTTGACATAGTTAAACCAGTATAACGGTGCCTAACATTAGTATAGCTTATTCCTCTCCCTGTATAGAAATAAGCTATACCAGTGTGAGCATGCTTATATCACTGCATCTAGAACACAGATGCTTTAACCGTATCAATATAAAAAAACCTAAACAAATAGTCTAGTAGCACCATAAAAACTAACAAAACATGTAGATGGTATCATGAGCTGTCAAGGGCACAAGACACTTCTTCAGATGACAGGAGCGTTAGAACAATATAGTTAATGCGCTACAGCGTGCACGTTTAGACAAGGCTTAAAACAACATTTCCTCTCAATTTTCCATTCATGTGTAGAATAAGTATTACTGTGTGCACCAAGGCATGTGCAGATGTGCACCATCAATAGCTTGTGCACCACAATAGCTGTGGGTGCCTGATAATCAGCTGGGCAGCACCTGAATCTTTTCCCCAGGCAGCTGCCCAAGTGCTCAGCTTAAAGACAATACCGCTAATAAAAATAACTCCAGTAAAGAGTTGTTCATACTGGGGGAGGAGTGTGGGGGGAAAGAAGGCTGCATAAGTAAACATCACTCCACAGCAAAAGGTCTCTGATGTGACCTACACATTTTTCCCAGATTTCAACTGTCGCAACACATGCCAAATGCCACAAATAACCAGACTAGGAGGGACCATTTAGCATAGCTGGCTGCAGCTGTGGGAGTTTTATCATAAAACTTGTGCAAGTTACCTTTACAGGGTCACAACGCAGCTTTTAAACACAATTATTCAACAGCTTTGCAATGTGGCATGCTAAGGCTGATTTCTGATAGCCGCTATTCCATTCACAAGTCACTCTAGAACAGGGGTGGGGAACCCCAGGCTTGGGGCTTTCCCCTCCTGGGAGCCTATGCTGGTGCTCCAGATCACCCTTCTCAGGGCTGGAACACACAATCTACTAGCCTAGGCCCCGCAAGGCTCTGGTGGGCGAAGGGAATGTCTTTTTCCTTCTCGGTCAGGACCATGTCAGAGTTTTTTGCAGGGTTTTTTTTGGGGGGGGTGGCTTCTCACTTGTGCGGCCCCCGACTGATTTTTCTGTGGGTCAGCAGCCCCCAGCCCAAAAAAAGGTTCCCCCACCCCTGCTCTAGAACAAGGTGGTCCAAGTAGTCCTCATTTTAAAGGAATAATTGCAATTCCTGGCCTCTCGTCTGTTGCACAACAGCTTAAAATGGTGCACTTACTAGGATCATAGGACTCACAAGTCAAAGAGGCCATAAATAAACTTACCAAGTAAAACAGCACAGCTGTTCTCCAATTAGAAAGGGAAGAAGATAAAGCTACTAAGGAAATAGCTTTGGTCTCTCCACCACTCCCCTTCACACAGAGATGGGAATCACAATAGAAACACTCCTGTTGCCTCTCAGACAAAAACCAACAGCACAACTGGCAATGCATGCTGGTCCGTGGCTTTCTGGGAGACATGAGCCACTTTGTAAATTCCACATCCGCATCAGGCTCCACTTGCTGCTTCTTGGGCAATGTTGCACAGAAGTGAGAGAAGTGCAGTTTTGCAGAGCAGATCTACAGAAATCCCCAGCACTTAATCCTCGCGCTGGGGAGCTTCGCGGGGCCTTGCTGTTACCAGTTTTAGGGCTATATTCAGACACAGAAGTAACGGCTGTCTATCACACTCACCAGTACTCTCTCACTTGTTACCTTGTACTCCCCCACCAGTCTGTCTGCACCCATCTGCTGTCTCTCGTCTTATGCTTAAGCGAGAAGAGTTACCCAGCATTGTTCAGGCCCCTAACTCAATTAATTTTGGAAGGAGGGGGAAATAAAATGAAAAACGTCCATGCTTCTATTAACTCAGTGGTCGCCAACTAGTAGATCGGAATCGACTGGTAGATCTTGGAGTCTTTGACAGGTGATCCTGACAGATTTGGCTGGGAGGCTATCAAGTGCCAGCACTTCATCTGCCCTTCTCAGCACTGCTGTGCTGTTCCTGCCCTAGGGATGTTAAATATAGGTGAATTAACTAACCGACTAGGGGATGGATTTTCCCCTCAATAAGCAGGGGAGCCGCAGCGGGGTTAGGCTCTTAATACATTTAAAAGGCTGGTCTGCAGCAGGGGGAACCCGGCACAAACCAGGAATCAGCTGTCCCAGCTTGTGCTGAGTCGCCCCCCTCCCCCCACTGCATTTCTGGTTTTTAAATGTATTAACAGCCAGCAGGCTCTTAATACATTTAAAACAAAAGGAAAAACAATGTAGCACTTTAAAGACTAACAAGATGGTTTAATAGGTGATGAGCTTTCGTGGGCCAGACACAGTTCCTCAGATCATATTCTGGAAGACAACTGGCATGACCATATATACACCAAAGGAATACAAGGAAAAAAGTGAACACATTATTAAACTGACAAATCAGATTTAGAACAGAAGGTGGGGCGAGGGAGAGGGAGAGAGGGAGGGAATAGCTGTTTATAAGTAAATGAATGGCTAATCAGGGATGATAAGGGGGGGGAAGCTGTCTTTATAATGTGTAAGGTCATTAGCATCTTTGTTAAGGTCCATTCGTAAAGTGTCAAATGTAAGCATGAAAGAAAGTTCTGAAGTTTCTCTCTGTAATCTGGTGTTAAAGTCTCTTTGAAGTAAGATGCATGTAGTAAGGTCGTTAAGACTACGTCCAGGTAGGTTGAAATGCACGGTGACAGGTTTTTCCTTGTGACGAGGTCTGATTTGTGGGCATTAATTCTTTGGCAAAGTGTCTGAGAAGTCCGTCCAATCTACATAGAAGGAGGACACTGTTGGCACATCATGGCATCAATTATATTTCTGGACAAACAGGAATGTGTGTCCTTGATCGTATAAACTGACATGGTTAGGTCCCGTGATGGTGTCACCAGAGTAAATATGTGGACAAAGTTGGCAACGGGGTTTGTTGCAAGGGAAAGTTCCAGGGTTGGTATTAACGTGTTTCAAGGTTAGATATGTCAGTCTTGATCCGTATCCTATACAAGAAACAGAAGAATATCAAGTGGTTCCTTAATTTCTTGGATAGTGTGTGGCACAGTCTCTCACTATAATCAGTACAGTATGTTGCTCTTAATGGGTTGTTCACTTTCAGTCCTTTGGGTACAATGTCCATCTTTGTGCACTTGCATAGAAAGATGATGTCTGTCTGGATCTGAGCAGATCCAATACATTTAAAAAGCAGAGCCGCAGCAGGGTTAGCTCCTGAGACTGGGAGCTAACCCTGCTGAGGCGTCCCCGCTTATTTCAGCTCCATGATTGCAGCTCAGATTATACCCTGTGTAGCCAGCTCAGTTTCGAAGACAGGTTAAACAGAATCACTACTGGGAGCTGATGCTTTGTTGTTTTACACTTTGGGGTATGGAAAGGAGAATTAAGTAAATTTCAAACCCAAAGGAATTCAGATTACAAGGGAAAGAGGCCTCCCCAGAGGAAACTGAAGCACCGACATGCCTCCGTATGCCATCCTCTCTCTTGAAGGGTTTATATATGCCTCAGCGTGCAGCAGCGGCGTTTCTGCCGCTGAAACCTCATATATCAGGCTTAGAAGCGGCCACCTCAGCTGGGTCTGCCGCTAACATTTAGTATGGCAAGAAAGCGACTCCCAAACTTCTGAGAATGGAAAGAAAAACATCCCACTGCAGATTAACAGAAAGGAGTTTGCTCTAGCAAACACGTCCCTCGCCGGCTCGGTAAAGCTAGAGAAATTCATTTCCCCTCTGCCATTGAATAGAACACAACAGCTGTCTCCAGGAGCTCATTGTACTGAGACTTACACAGCCTACTTGGTGACAGTACTAGATGCTGTAATGCCTATGAGTCACTCCTAATTGAGGAAAATGCATTTGCTTTCTTCTAGTTATAAATACTTTGCACTTATTGGACTTTCCACCTGAGGAGCTCACAGCACTTTAATACCAAGTGCCCCAAAGACCCATTAAATCACAGATCCAACTTACGGAGGGGTTAAAAATGGAGGCACGAAATGGCGTTGCCTCATGAGCAGGCCCAAGACTGTGGAATCTAATCCCCTAGGAACTAACCATCAGCCACTCTGCTGAGGGCAACCATTTCTTCGCCCTTGACTTCTCCATTACATCGCTCTGTGGGTGTCTGTCTATACCAGACAGATGCTAGCCAAAAGCACTCAGATGCTAACATGAGCACAGTACAGCAACATGCCTCAAGGGGCTCGTCATGGCTCAGACCCCACTGTGCTTCCAAAGCCAATCCACAGCCAAGACCGCCTTGCTGCTTTAAAGGGGTGTGTGGCTCACTTTGGTGGCCTTTCACCATGAGCCCTTTGAAAAAAATCAACCGAAGCAGATCAGGCCCAAAAAGGTCACACAAATGCTACAGTCTTGTCGTAGCAACAGGTGGGAGCATGGAAGGAAAGTTCCTCCCTAGCCAATGCTACTTAAGGCAAGCTCAGTAACACTTTGAAAATGCAGCCTATTCCTAATGGATTTCAGTTTTTATTTGAACAAATTAAGCCTTGGGGAGTGAAAGAATCAAAATGTTTACAGCGTTGCTGCAATAATTCATTCCTCATTATCGTCTGCTTCTAAAGTTCCCTCCCTCAGTAGCCACAATCCAATCACGGAACCACTGGACCAGCTACGCAAAGACGATTCAAAACCTGCCACATTACTGGAAGCATTTTAGGGACACGCTCCTACGGAGAAGTCTGCAGCTTCACACCAGGAAGAGAAGTTTGAGGGGAGAATAGCTTTACAACAAGACAGGCCTATTTGTCAACAGTAACAAAAGACCCATTTTGCCTAATGAAAAAAAAAAAAAGCATCCTCAAAAAGAAAAACTAAACATTATGTCTTCAGCATCCAAGATCTCTACCTATTTATAATCCAGTGAGAACAGCATTGTCTCCCCTCCCACACACACCTCCCTCAGTACTGCTGCCAACATCTAGCTTACGTTTGCCCTGTGCTCCATTCTGCACTTACATCTGGCCTTCCTAGAATCTCTAAACACGCCACATTTAAACTTAAAAAGCCACCAACAGTCCTGGAGACTAACAAAATATGTAGATGGAATCATGAGCTTTCAGGGGCACATGCTGTGTTAGGGTATCTGGAGCGTACCTACCAGCACTCAGCCCAGCGGTTAACTTGCTAGGGAATGTTTGCTCAAGTGCTTCTGATGATCATAGTTTGGCAGTAGGGCAAAAATCTCACACCGATTCAATGTTTTTAAAGATGGGAGAGATAATTACGACCATCTTGATTGGCCTGCTGCCTAACAGGGGCCAGAGAAACCCACCCAATAATCTCCGCCTCAAACCGGTCACTTCTGCTGAGTGATAGCAAATCTAAAACTATTCTTGGTTTAAAGACTGCACGTGATGGAGAGGCAGCCGGGTGTCCCAAGGTAAATTGGTCCAACTATCTTCCTTGTTATCCCAGGAACCACAACCCCACGCCAAGTACGGCCTTATAGGTTAACCTAACCCCACCTTGAATTCCATCCAGAAACTTGCTGGGAGGGAGAGGTAGATCCAAGGGCAGTTTTGTGATGTGCCCTCAAACTGTTCAGTACGAGACTTCCAGCCGGGACATTCCACACTAGCTTCAGTTTTGGAGTGGTCAATTTAGTGGACGAGGACTTCCAGGGGAGTGCTCTCCAGGTAGGAGCGGGTACTGCTTGAGCCAGGGACGGATTAAGGCATGGGCTAGCTGGGCAGCTGCCCGTGGCGTCAACCTATGGGGGGCGCCTGATGGCAGCTGTAAGGGGCACACAGCGCCCCTTATAGCTGCCATCAGGCGCCGCGTGACCGGCTCCTGGATCACAGGCTACAGCAGCTTCAAATGGTCACCCTGAGTTAACCACCGCAGAGCCAGCCAGCAGCACCCTTCCCCCCGTGGCCGCGGGGCCCTGCACGGCCAGGCTCGGCCTGTCCCGGGCAGCGCGCCAGCATCAGTGGCCGGGTCGGGCACGACACATGTACCATCCCCTACGCGCCGACGCAGGGGCAAAGCCACACATGCTCCCTCCCCCAACCCGGGGGCACAATTAAACTGTCTACCCAGGGTGCCAGAATGGCTCGGTCCAGCGCTGGCCTGAGCTTACACACGTGCTCATGCTCTTCCCACACTATAAATAAACCAGATTTCATGTCAGGAATCTTTCCCCGCTCAGGCCCTAACCACACGAGTACTTTCCACAGTCCCCTGGACGAAACCGTTTGCATCGTTCTTCTGTTTAGACTGGTGCAGCAGACAGACAGACAGACAAGCAAGGGAGGGAAGGCCACAGCCAAGCCCCCTTTCAGCCCTCAGCCATGCTGGCAAACGGTGTGAAAAGACAGGAAAGAAATCGCTGCGTGCATTAGGATCACTCATGGATAAGGAAGCGAGAAAGACCAACATGTCTGCTTCTGAAAAGAATGTTTATTATAATTAAGAATAATTTGCATTTCTATAGCATCAGCCAGACAAGAGTCTCAGAATCATTTACTCATGTTCATGAATCGAGATTCAGTACCAAGGCAGGGAAGGCATTATCCTGACTGGGGAAACAGGCCCTGGACGGGGGGCGGGGGGGGGGGGGGGGAAATCAGCCAAGGCAGCACAGAACCCAGCGCTCCTTACTCCCACAGTGTGTGCTTTACCCACGAAACCAGGAGGACATCCCCTCAGTCTCCCATAAGCTGCTGAGGATGCACCAGGAATCTCAAAGGGAACATGGTTTGGGGTGTTTTAACCAAAGCAGCCGCATAGCGAACTGGAGTCCAGATCCCTCCCACATGTACCTGACTTGGTTTTAATGGGTCAGCTTCCCAGCTGGTGCTGTAAATTGGCCTTGATCTACTAGATTCAATAGGCCCCAAGTTCCCCCGCCACAGAGCTCCACCTAGACGAACAATGGACAAGAGCTCTGTAGTTGAGACACCTTTCACTCTGGCAACTTGCCTTAGTGCTACTCTAACTTCCCACTACATGAGGCCTTCCATGTGCTAGCTGCTTTCCATACACATCAGAAGATATTTCCCCAAAGAACTTGTAATCAAACAGAACAAAACAGGAGGATGAAGGAGAGGGATAAACATACAGATATCCTGGTTTCAAATTGCTTCTCTCAAGCCATGGCTAGTTGACCAGTCCCTGATAGAGGTCACGTCAAAAATTGGATTGTTGTCCTTTGGTCAGATTTCTGGTCTCCTTTCCGGATGCTCTCAGTCAGACTTCAGCTGACACAACAAGGGACTGATCTGGACTTCAGTTCTTTTCTTGCTCACTATTCCTCTGACACTCTGCCAGCTCTGCTTCCAATCTGTTAGAAGCTTCTTGTGGCATTCAGAATAGGGATGTAATTGTATAATCAATTAACTGATAAGCAAAAGCTTATAGTTAATGCTATAGACTACATGTATTTCCCCCCCATCCCTTGCCAGTAAATTTTTTAGCAGGCTGGTCAGCAGCCCAGCTCAGTCCCGGCTCGTGCTGGGTCCTGGACCTACCCCGTCTGCGGATCTGCATTTAAAGTGTATTAAGACCCAGGCGGGCAGGCAGCCTGGCTCAGTTCCAGTTTGTGCCGGGTCTGGGAGCTCATACCCCTCCCCTGGACAGGGGCTGCCCGGGGTCAATAGAAGAGTCGACGAAGAATTCATGAGATTAATCGACTATTCAAATAACCAATATTTAACCTCCCTAATTCAGAGCAGCTCCCCATTTTTTCCTAGGAAGAGAAGTTACTCTAGGACGCAGAAGGATACTTAAAGAAATCTGCGCTACGATTTTGTCACTAGATGCATGTAGCAGGGTTTAGCACACTCCTGGTTAAACAATAGTCCAAGCCTTGCTAACACAAAGCAAAGCTAAGCGGTGAGCAAGAGGCAGGCCCCTGCTCACAGAACTTGGGTCGGACAAGGCTGATCGTGTAAAACACTAATTGGTAACGGGCCCAGGGTATAGAACAGTAATTGGTATTGGTCATAAGCAGGGCTCGACAAACGGCGGCGAAAGCTGCTTGCCAGCCCCGCACTGCCCATGCGCACGCCGCCGGTAAACGGGACGCCGGCTGAAATCTACTCACCGTGGGTGAGTAGATTCAATAGTTTGTCAAGCCCTGGTCATAAGTTGAAAGCACGTTCCAAAAGGGTGGTAACCCCTCGTTAAAAAGGACCTTGGGTCGGAAGAGTTGACTGAAACTTTCACTGTACTTTGACAATAAACCCAGCCAGTCACCTTTGATCTTTAGCGGATTTTGTGGTCTTTGGGGTCTCTCTCAGAGTCTGACTTGGCAGCTACGTGCACAAACCAACACAACACACAGAGAAGCACATGCATGCAGCTGAACAGTTCTCACTGAAGGAGCAGGAGATCCGTGAGGTCACCACACCAGTAAATTCTGATTCTTCAAAGCATTTCTTAGATTTTTGGTTTCAAAGTCCAGCAACAGCGAAAGCTCTCCCCCACCCCTGCCGCCTGCACGGCATAAGCTCTGACATGCCTTAGAATGCATCCTGGGTCTCCTCCCACCTGTGAGTCAGTGCTTTCTAGCATGCCTGACCTCATACCCAGATACATTCTCAATCTTGTGCACTATGCAGCTTCTCTCATTTCCCGTCATTCAGTCAAACTTCCCACACACTGGTGGTACATACTACATAGCATAATGAGGAGCCTGGTATGTATCTCAGTGAATTTGACTCACACCTTAGATACTTAAAAATCCAGCAACGCAATAAATACCAGTGCACACATCTTGTGAGTTCTTCTTTCTATAATGGGTGGGCTTTTCAAAAGTGCTGAAATCCCATTTCCAGAAGTGGCTTAGGCACGTAGGAACCAAAGAGTAAAATTTTCAAGATCACCTATGTGATTTAGGAGTCTTAGAAGCACTGGCAGTTAGTGAAATGTAAGTACTTTTGAAAAGCCCATACATTACAAATGAAGCAATCAACCAACAAGACATGTATATAATAAAAGTATCCTGTGATCTTTTACCCTACCCCCCACAACTCCACTTGCAGGTTCAATCTTTGCAATCCCTTTTTTAGCACAAATTGCAAGTCCTCAGAGGCACTAACGTCCTAATTCTTTATCATAGATGCTCATGTGGCACTTTAAATCAGAACAATAAACCAAGAGTCCTGAATATTTGGCTACAGGAATCAGATGTCATTGCAGGAAGACGCCTGCTGGAGTTAGGGACATCTGAGACAGTAACATGGGGTTATTGAAATACAAGATCTAAGTGGGCCCCAAAAGCCTAGCCTAACAGACACCAGTCCACTCTGGCACATGGACCACTCTCCATAATGCAGGGACTGGATGTCTAAGTGGAACAGGAGGAAAGTCTGCACACATTTGTTTTCAAAATAGACGCCCAGCTCAGATCACTTTACAGCTAATTTAACTTTGCTAATGATTACATGGACATTTTTTAAGCACTAGTTGATGTCGGCTGCTCGAGAGAAAAGTTGATGTAGCAGTGGTTGTAGACCAGACATTCAGAATAACCAAGTGCTGCCAAGTAAAAGCAGCAATGACTCAGTAATTATAGCAGGCTCCAACCAAACAGGGCTGCATCAGCTGGTGATTTAACGTCTCAGATGCTAGACGGAGAAAGGCAGGGTGGAAGAGCATACCCACCAATAGGTACTGCCACTCAGAGACTCGCAGCATGGCGGAGACAGCTAATCACCACCATGCAGACAAGTACAACTCAATTGTCCCATCACTGAGCTAAGCAAGTCTTAGGAGAGGAGTGACAGGCCGTACCTCCTGCTGCCAAACAGACTTGTAAAGGGAACATGGAGCAAGCTGCTCCCAAGAGCAAAGCCAAAATTATTTAAGCTCACATTCAAAGCATCCTTCAGTGAAATACAAAAGGCTTAGAAAGAAGGATTTGGCCAAACCTGGTCAATACCCAACATGGGCAAAATATTGTTCCTGCCCTTCTACAGAACAAATCCGGCAGGTGAGGGTGTCTCCAAGTGCTTGAGTAATGAAGTGAAAACTACAACATGCCTGAAAAGTATTTTTACTGCACAGGTAGGGAAAGTGAGGTGACTTACCTAAGGCCAAACAGCAAGTGTGATAAAGGAGAATGACTGGCAGTTCCTGAGCTATTGTGCTATATTCTGGCACTGTAAAGAGACATGATAGGCACTATTCCTGGAATTTGTTATTAAACCTTTATGTGCATTCCTTGCTCATTCTTGCCATGCGTATGGAAATGGAAGATATTTCGTTGTGTCTGAATTATATGCCTGTGTCCTAGAGAGCCCCTGGCACCGAAGGTCAGCTCCCTCTAGCTAACCTTGATTGCTCAAGTCACCGATGAGAGCACTTGAATCAACTGATCTTGCTCTAAAGCAGCGTTTCTCCACACGGGCCGAGGGCTGCTCCAGTTTGTTTACCTACTGCTCCCTCGCAGCTTCCTTTGGCTGCAGTTCCCCATTTGCAGTCAAGGGACACCACAGGAAGCAGCATGACCCAGGCCACAGCTTCCCACTGCGCCTCTTGGCTGCAAATGGTGAACGGGAGCCATGGAGCTCTGTGGCTGCGGAGCCAATCAGTAAAACCGGAGCAGCTCGTTAGCCGCTCTCTCAAACCGGGCCCACAGCCCACTTAGGGTACATCTACACAGCAGCATTATTTCAGAATAACTGATGTTATTCCAAAACAACAGAGTCCCCATCTACGCTAGGGATGTAAGCGGATAGTCAACTAGTCCGTCGACTAGTTGCTTGCCCCTCCTTGCTGCCTCTATCAGAGGCAGCGAAGGGGGGAGCAGGAGCCAGTGCTGGGGGGAGCTGGCTTAAAAGCCGGTTCCTTCCCCCCTCCCAAGACCATCTCTACGGGGACCAGGTGTGAGCTGGGAATCAGCTGTACTTCTGCCTTTTAAATGTATTAAGAGCCTGCCAGAAAAGGCAGAGCCACATTGGCATTAACTCCCGGAGTTGGGACCTAGCCCCGCTGCAGTTCCCCTACTTATTGACTAGTCGATTAAATTTAACCTCCTTAGTCTACACTACAAGCCTTTATTCCGAAATAATGTCAAGCTGGAGGACATCTTACTGAGACTCCTGTAACCATCATTTCATGAGGAGTAAGGGAATTTGAAGGAGGCGTGTTCTTCCTTTGACTTCCTGCTGTGTAGACAGCGCCAAAAGCCGAACGAAGCTAAATTCAGCTTAAGCCATGCAATTGACGTAGCTGAAGTTGCGTTACTTATTCCAACTTTAGCCCTGCTGTGTCAACATACTCTCAGTGAACTTTCTTTAGAGCAGCGTTTCTCAAACACGGTAAGCAGGTATAGACTAAAGACAGACCTAGGAGAAACCTTAAAGAATCAAAATGAAAACAGTGGGGGAGAAAGTGAATCAACAGCGCATGAATTCACTTTTGTCTCTAGTGAGGCCATGTCAGAAATGGTCTTAAAATTTCTTCTCAACTTGCCCTACCAGAGCACATACTCTATGCCAAAGTCAGGGGAAATATTTGATGCCTGCTTCATGCAGATGGAGGATTCTTTGCACTGAAGAATCACTGGTTAGAAGTAGGGATGTTAAAATGCATTTATTTAGATAAATGTGTAACCACTGACATTTTAAAAGCTGGCTTCCAGCGAGCACCGCCTCCCACCTGGCTTCCCACCTGCTGCCTTCGGGGGGAGGGGAGAGGAGAAGGGGGAGGGGGAGAGGGCATGTAACTGTGCACCTTAACCAATAAGCCCAGGCTTATCAGTTAACCATGTATGTGGGTACCCATTCACATCCCTAATTAGAAGTTATGTTATCACTATCTCTTCCTGAGTGGGTGGTGATCATGAGCCTATCTACACACAGAACTTACCAAACAGCAAATAATGTTGCCATAATTTGGTTTCCATTAGTTTACTTGGGGCCAGATGCCATATAACTATGCCAGCAAATGAAGATCAGGGTGCAATGTTTCCATACTCTATTATGGTTATACAGAAGTATGGCTCCATCTGGACAGGTGAAGCAAAATTGTTACATTTCCCACAAGCAAGAGGGGGCCTAGCAGGAGATTCAGGTTACACCCCTATAACCCAATATACAGCATTTCACTGACAGGGGATATGATAGAGGTTTTCAAGTATCTAAAAGGGTGTTACAAGGTGGAGAGAGAAAAATTGTTCTCCTTGGCCACTGATGAAGCAATGGGCTTAAATTGCAGCAAGGGAAGTTTAGGTAGGAAGTTTTTCCTAATGTCCAAATTATCAGGGTGGTTGAACACTGAAATAAATTGCCTAGGGAGGTTGTGGAATCTTCATCACTAGATATTTAAAAGCACCTTGGATAGACATCTCTCAGGAATGAGCTAGATTTTTTTTTAAAATAAAGTTGAGAAACACTAAAGTACCCTCACAGTTTTCAGACACACAAAATTATTTTCTACCATTGCAATACGTTTGCTTAAACAACTTTATCATAGCCGGGCGGGCCATGAAAGTTTTGGATGTAAAAAGTACACAAATAATAAAGCGCTATAACACAAAAATTCAATTTTTCAGTTGTGTTGACGTACCCCCCAGACTTCTCTCAAGTACCCCTAAGGGTACTCGCACCACTGGTTGAGAAACACGGATCTAGAGAGTGGTTGGGCCTGCCAGGAGGGCAAGGGACTGGACTCAACCTCTCAGCATCCCTTCCAATTCTTGTATTCTATGATTTTATGAAAATTCCCTTTTAATAAACTAGAAGATTTACCCAGCATTGCTCAGGTCCTTAACTCAATTCACTTTTGTTTTTCTTCATTTATATCATTGCTCTGGGGGGGGGGGGAGGGAGGCTGGGAATAGGGGGCTCAGTATCCAGGTTTCCCTGGGAAGAGGGGACTATCCTAACCCTCTCTCTCCACAGCAGCATGGGGCCATGTGAAAAGTGACTCTCCATGACCATTGCAGCTCCAGCAGCGAGAGAGGAGCAAGCTCCCTGGCTAGGGCAGGTCCAGGTTTCCCTGCCCCTTGCCGGAGTGAGAAATACAGGAAATTGTGCATTTTCTCCTCACTCAGTGACAACAGGAAACAGCCAGCAATGTTCCCATACGAATTGGGGAACAGCTTCCCCCCTAAATGGCACCTGGGAGGGAGGGAGGCCGGCCATGCCCCCCAGCCAGCCTCTTTCATCTGCCAGGTGATTCTGTCTCTTTTCTGTATGGTTTTAGGAGACGCAATCCCATTCTGGGAATGTCCCATGTTCCTGGTACAATCAAACCCTGACCTTGCCTTAAGTTATGATACGAGGAAGCTGGATACGGAATTTAGTGGTCCTTGCTCTTGTTTAGGGAGGAGTTCTCGAACAAACAGTTGGACAAACTCTCTCAAATATACTGTAGATAAGTCAGCCTCAGTCCTAACTTCAGGTGCTAGGACTTGGCGAGCCAGCAATAATTCCCATCTACGTGGCTGGTGGAGATCCTGGCCACCAGTGCGGTTGTGTTACACTAGCGCTCACTTCCACACTAGAGCTCACTTCCAGAGCTGGTTACATTCTCACAGGCCGTCAGGTAACTGAAGTTTGCCAGATAGCGGCTCCTTGAAGCACGTCACCAGAAGAGTGCTCCAAGGTCAGCCACTATGCACGTGCCTGAGATTCCAAGGAATCAGGTGCCTCAAGATTGGGCCGTTAGCCCAAGCACGTAGGACACTGCGTCGCTTGCAATGTTGTTTTGGGACAGATTAAACCACCACACAAAGATATCACAAGGAAAACGATGCTGGGTGAGGCTTACTGGTAACCAGTTCACCGGCGCCTGTCCTGAGCAGCCCCTGCCCACGGTACTCCAGCCTAACTGCACCATGGGCGGGGGCTGCTCCAGTGCCCCCCCCCCCGACCCATGGCATGACAAAGTGGGCCAGCTAACCAGATAAATATATAGTTTAGCCAGTTAACATTTTACAGGGGATTTTACGTCTATAGCAGAAGCTGCTTTGTGCTGCAGCCTCTGCCTAGACACTGTAGATCACTCTGATAAATGAAGATGCTCACAAAAGAAGGCAATCAGCAAACCTACTGGAAATTAGAAATGCGCTAACCCCATTTCCCACCTTCAGCACGTTGCATTTCCTTACAGGGAATTTCTGCCGCATGTCATGGCGCTTTTCACACCAGTTTCTCCAGGCGCACTTTGTGACTGGCATGCCATTTGTGACTCTGGATTAAAGTCAGGTTCTGTGAGGCTAAAGGCCAGAACCACCACCAGCACCCCCTTCTACCAGCAGCTGCATAGAGGTTTCTGATTTCTCCACCCAACAGAGTTAAGGAAGATGATAAATGCAGCCCAAAAACTGGACTCCATTACTCTAGTTACTTAATATATGGACTAAGGGCCAGCTGAGGGGGGACTGGGCTATGAAGTGAAAAGCAACAGTGTTGCTCATTAGTCTGGCACCTTCTTCTAAGGATATTTAAGGTCACCTGAAAAGACTTTCCCAGAAAATGTCGGAGTGAGAGGGAAAGACAAAACCCAGGAGTTCCAATTCTCAACACCAGCTCTTACCACTAGATCTTACACAGACACACACAAGGAAGCCTTCTGGGCCTAAATGTTAACACTTATATTCCTAGTTTCAAATAAGAGATTGAGAGGCCTACAGAAGAGTCTTAAAGAACGTTCATATCTACACACACACTCCCATCTAGACCCAAGTTTTCTGGGGGAAAGACATTTCTATAATCTCAGGCCATGATCAGCAGTTTACATTGAATTACCAGTCTAGGGATGTAACAGTGTAGTCGATTAACCAATAAGCAAAAGCTTGGTTAATGCTATAGACCACACACATTTCCCTTCCCCACACCTTGCCAGTAATTAGCCTGGTTCGGTCCTGGCTTTCGACTGGTCTGGGACCTATGCCTGTTGCGGCTCTGCATTTAATGTACGTTAGGAGCCAGGTGGCCAGGCAACTCAGCTCTGTTCTGGCTTGCGCCAAGTCCGGAAGCTCAGACCCCTCCACCCCGACAGGGGTTACTACCACCCTGCGCTGCTGTCTCTGTATCAGAGGCAGTCGTGCGGGGCGACAGGCAGCCAGTCCATGAAGGGAGCGGGTTTTTAAACTGGCTCCCCTCACAGACCAGCTCCCACCTGGCACCCTGCGCTGATGTCTCTGATACAAAGGCAGCAGCATGGAGTTGAAGGAGATTCCTCGGCTGCTGGCCCCACCCCGAGGGACTACAGAATAGTCAAGTAACGGATAAGAATTCATGAGGTTACGCGACTATTCAATTAACCGATATTTAACATTCCTACACCAGTCAAGGCCTTGCGGTCGGTTACACCAGAACCTTTAGAACATTAGACAACAGTCAGAGCCAATCATGAGGTTTCCCAGGGCAAGCACCACTCTCTCTGTCAGCACTCAGAGGCTAACTAGGAGCCTGGCATAAGAGTCAGCGCATTACAGAGTTCCCGAGAACCTGTAGCAGTGTTAAGTGTAAAATAATTAATGGTGAAAATCAGGAAGGGAATAAAGGAAATGCAGATCTCTTCCCCCTCTCTCACATAACCATCCCAAAACAGGAACAGGCAAATGCTTCATCTGCGCTTTAGGCATTACCACATAATACAGTATAAGCAAGCATCACCAGCTGCCCAGTGGCCAGTTTGGCCCCTGCGTGACACCAAAGCCAGTTTTGACATGGGATAGGGCCCTGCGTGCTCACATCACATTCTCGGAGAATTCAACAGGTATCAACCCTGCTAAAGAAGTCCTAAGAAATCTGCTGTCAGAAACTCAGTACACCAGAGCCGTTCAGGGTAGTTAGTCATCTCTCCAGGGGATCTAGATACTCAGGCACCCAAACATTCCGAGTACTGAACACCTCACAATCCTTAATATATTTATCCTACAACATGGTTGAGAAAGAGGAATGTGGTTCAGATGGGAAACTGAGGCACAGAGCTACTAAGTGGGGCTTGCTTAAGCTCTCAGGTAGGTCAAGAAATTGAATAGAAATTTCCCTGGTCACAGGGCAGAGCCCTAACCCTTGGGCTATCCTTCCTCTTTAGGGAGGATCAGCAATAATAGGGAACAAATGATTGTTAAAAGAGTCATATGAATTTCTTTATAACAGAACAGTCAACAGAAGCCACTTTGATAGCATATTTCATCCAAGGATCTCTGAGAGCTTTACCAACAAATCTTATAAGTGCGAAGTGTGTTTACATTTTACAGACCAGAAAGGTTGAGTAACTTCCCCAAGATCACAGAGTGTCCCTAGCCTGTTTGGCAGAAGCAGGCAATGGGCAACAGGAGATGCACCGCTTGATGAGTACCAGTTCTGTTTATCCTCTCTGGGCCACCTGGCATTGACCATTGCTGGAAGGCACTATGGTGGTCAAGATGGACCTACAATCTGTCCACTCTTATGGGATACTCATCAGGAAGAGAGCCCAGACCTCCCAACTCCTAAACCTGCAAGTTTGGGCACTGCCCCATGCCCCCACCCGGCATGCAGAAAAGTGGTGCCAACGTACCCAGTTTCATGAGGCATGCCAGCAGTATCCAAAGGGAGATCTCAAAGGGGATCCGCACATGGGTGTAGTCAATGCCCAGGACCGGGAAGGCTTTCCGCGGCTTGGAGTGCCCAGGGCTGGAGTGGTTGGTCAGCGGGCGAATCTCTTGGGAGACGTCCGGAGGAGCTGCGGTGACATCCCCGGGCTCAATTGCACTGAGGACTGCGGGGTCGCGGTAGGGCGGCTCGGAGGTCAGCATGTGCTGCAAGCCATGGCTGTGAAGCAAGGGCAGCAGACCCAGGAGAGCTGCCACAATGAACAGGAAGGGCAAAGCGCGGAGGGAAGGGACACGGCGGCCGCGCCTCGCCTGCATCTTTCCCGGGCCCCGCTAGCTCAGAGGCAGCCTGTTCCACAGCGCGTCATGGGCAGCGCAAAGGCGCCGCTGCAGAGGGGACGGGAAGGGAGGAGGGGACCGGGCCACACGCATGCAGCGCTCGCTTCCCCCCCAGGCGAGGATTTTAAAAAAGAGCCCATAAGACCAGAACCGAGCCGGCGGGCAGGAAAGCGAGAACCCTGCGGAACCACGGGCACGGCACCCTCCCCGCCAGGCTCAGGAAAGCGGCGAGAGGGCGCAGCAGCAGCCGCCCCGGCGCGGGCAGGGCGGGGGCCCCAAGGTGCAGCAGCAGCCCCCGGCCAATCGAGGGAAGGTGCAGAAGCAAAGGACTGGCGGGGGGAGGAGACAGCTGGAGCCGCCCCGCTGCAGACACGCAGGGTGCAGCCCGGAAAAGCCGGTTCCCCTTGGCTGGGGAAGGGCTCGCCCAGGTTCCTCCCTCCGGCAGGGGAGGGCTGGCGGCCCGCCCCGGGGCTCCCCGCTGCTGCGGGCAGGGGGGCTCGTCCCGCTCCGCGGAGGGTGCCAGGGAGCGCCGCCGCGCAGCTCTGCTCTTCCAGCCGCGCTCACTGAGCCCCCTGCCCGGCCGGCTCCCAGCCTTATAGCCGCCGAGCCAAGGGCGCGGGGAGAGGCAGGCAGCGGCCGAGGCTCCACCGCAGCCACAGCAGCACCCACCGGCCGGGAGCAGCACTGCACAGGGTCCCGCAGCCGGGCCCGCGGCTGGCCCGGCCCTAACCCGACCCACGTGGCGCGCAGGTTTCTTGGGGCCCCTCCCGCATCCAGTGCGCGCGCGCTCCCCGGGCCGCTTTTGCCGGCCCGGCCCCGCTCGCAAGGGACGGGCCGGGAGGCGCAGCGTTCGGTGCGGGAGAGCGCCCCCCTCTGTGCGGAACGCGGCCACCTCTCTGAGGAGTAGGTGGTAGCAGCCCCTGAGCAGCAGTGCGAGAGGGGAGGAGTTTGTAGCAAAGGGCCGTGGGACAAAATCCAACTCTTAGGAAAACTGCTGTAGGGTCATTAATGGAGCCGGAGGAGGGAGGGGAGCCGCGGTTAGGAGCGCTCCGCTAGAGAGACAGACAGATAACATAAAACAGACAGGAGCTTAGACCAGGTCTCATTCAAACAACTTGTTTGCGCAGCGCAAGCTCCCTGGAAGTCAAGTTCCAGCATGTACATAAAATAAACTCGGCCAGGCAATTCATGCAGCAAAGCACACCCAGGAACCCTGGACGTTGTGAAAGCAAAGCCAACCCAGGGAATATAGACTCTGTTTTAATTTAGTTTTTATGCATGTGTACCGGTAGAAGAGAGATTTACTACCAAAAATGCAGCCAATACAGACATGGCCAAACTTTAAGACCTACACAGCTTCTTGGGACCAGATTTTTAAAAAGATGTATTTAGGCGCTTAAAGACTCAGGTGCTTTTGTAAATCCTACAAGGATTTACAAAAGCACCTGACTCCCATTGGAGTTAGATGCTTAGGTCCTTTTGTAAACTCCCACTTGGTGCTTATCTGTATATTTAGGCACCTAAATACATTTACAAATCTGGTTCTTGGTTGTAAATTCCCGTCAAAGAGTACCAGAAATATTGCCCTGTAAAATAAAACCATGGGAGTAACATGAGTCAGCTGATGTGAACTTTATTCCTGGCTCTGCCATTGAGCTTACTCCACTCTTTTGTATTGTTTTAGTGGCAAAATACACACATTTATTTGCTAAATGTAAAATGGGGAGAATATGTCCATCCTTCACGAGGGGGTGGTAGGATAAACATTATAATTTTTAAAAACAATGACTAGTCCTGTGGCAACTTAGGGTATGTCTACACTACCCCCCTAGTTTGAACTAGGGGGGTAATGTATGCATACCGAACTTGCTAATGAAGCCCGGGATTTGAATTTCCCGGGCTTCATTAGCATAAAGCCGGCGCCGCCATTTTTAAAAGCCGGCTAGTGCGAACCCCGTGCCGCGCGGCTACACGCGGCACGGACTAGATAGTTCGGATTAGGCTTCCTAATCCGAACTATCTGTACGCCTCGTTCCACTATCTAGTCCGTGCCGCGTGTAGCCGCGCGGCACGGGGTTCGCACTAGCCGGCTTTTAAAAATGGCGGCGCTGGCTTTATGCTAATGAAGCCCGGGAAATTCAAATCCCGGGCTTCATTAGCAAGTTCGGTATGCATACATTACCCCCCTAGTTCGAACTAGGGGGGTAGTGTAGACATACCCTTAGAGACTAACAAAAATATATAGGATCATGAGCTTTTGTGGGTAAAACCCACTTCATCAGATGACTTGGAGTGGAAATAACAGAATACAAGATAATAACAGCAAAAGTAGTTACCTGTCAATTGTAGGGCCTGTGTTAATGAAGCTAATTAAGTAGACTAAATGTGGCCCATTCATAGCTTTAGATGTGAAAATGCAAATATCAAAGGCAGGGGAAACTGGCTTTATAGTGCATTAACCAATTAAGATCTTTATTCAAGCCAGGTTGACAATGTCAGATTTGTAAATGAATTCCAGTTCAGCAGACTCTCTCTGCAAATGGGTGGTACAATTCCTTTGTAGAAGAACGGCTACTTGTAAATCCATGATTGAATGTCCAGGCTTATAATGTTCCCCTACATTCCTGATGTCTTATTTGTGTCCATTTATCCTTTGTCGCAGAGACTGTCTGGTTTGGCCAATATACATGGCAGACGGGCATGGCTGGTCCTTGATGACATACATCATATTTATGGATGTGCAGTTGTATGAGCCGTGATATGGTTAGGTGTTGTGATGATGTTCCTTGTATAGATATGTGGACAGAGTTGGCAGTGGGGTTTGTTGCGGGGTAGGCTCCTGGGTGAATGTATCTGAGGTGTGGTGTGTGACTGCTCGTAAGTATTTGCTTCAGGTAGCAGGAGATTGTCTGTAGGAGAGGATTACCTTGTCTCCCAAGATCTGAGAGAGCAAGGGATTATTTTCCCAAGATAGGTTGTAGATTGTCAGAAGGATGTGACAGGCTAGTCAACTATCCAATAAGCAAAAGCTTATTGAATAGTTGAGTAGACTAGTCACTTCCCCACCTTGCTGCCTCTATCAGATAGAGGCAGCAAAGGAGGAAGAAAGGGTTTCTTCAAAGGGGCAGCCGTGTGCAGCTGAGCCCAGGCTCAGCTGTGTGGCATTGCCCCTTTGAAATGCCAAGGCGGCGTTTCAAGGTGGCACTGTGGAGCTGGGGACTCCCCAGCTGATCCCAGGTTCCACTGAAATCCCAGGTTCCACTGAAATGCCCAGGTTCCACTGAAATGCCACGGAGCTGAACTCGGGCTTCGTACCGCATTTCAAATCGGCAGCACAGCATGGAGCCCAGGGTGAGCAAGCTCCATGCTGTGCAGCTTTGAAATGCACAAGAACCCCGCTGGGGACTCTTGTGCATTTCAAAGCTGGCACGTCATGTGCAGCCCAGAGTCAGTAGGGGCTCTTGTACATTTCCAAGGAGGAATGCAGAAGTGCCTATTGACTAATCAAATAGTCAATGGAAATTCCATCAACTACTCGACTAGTCAGTAAGTGCAATTTAACATCCTTAGATTGCCATTCGTGCACTGGAGGGGTTTAAACTGGGGGCTGTAGGTGATGACCAGAGATGTTCTGTTAATTTCCTTATTGGGTCTGAAGTAGGTGACTTCCAGGTACTTGTCTGGCTCTGTCAATCTGTTTCCTCACTTCCCCGGGTGGATATTTAAGCTTTAAGAATGCTCGATAAAGATCATATAGATGTTTGTCTCTGTGGGATTTAGAGCAAATCTGGTTGTATTTTAGGGCTTGGCTGTAGACAACTGATCGTGTGATATGACCTGGATGGAAGCTAGAAGCATGTAGGTAAGAACAATAGTCAGTAGGTTTCCAGCAGAGGTTTATGTGACCAGCATTTATGTGTACTGTAGTGTCAAGGAAGTGGATCTCTTGTGAGGACTGGTCCAGGCTGAAGTCAATAGTGGGGTGGAAATTGTTGAAATCCCTTCAAGTGTCTCCTTCCTGTGGGTCCATATGATGAAGATACCATCAATGTAGTGTAAGTAGAGGAAGGGTGCTAGCTGAGGAAATGTTGTTCTAGGCCAGCCATAAAGATGTTGGCATATTGTGTGTACCCTTAGCAGTGCCACTGACTTGAAGGTATAAATTGTCCCCAAATCGGAAATAGTTGTGGGTGAGGACAAAGCCACATAGCTCAGCTGCCAGGTGTGCTGTGGCATCATCGAGGATCATGTTCCTGACCGTTTGTAGCCCACCCTCATGTGAAATGTTGGTGTAAAGAGCTTCTACATTGATGGGGGCCAGGATAATATTTTCAGGAAGATTACTGATGCTCTGTCGTTTCCTCAGACAGTCAGTGGTGTCTCGAAGATAGCTAGGAGTGCTGGTAGCATAGAGTCTGAGGAGAGAGTCAACATAGCTGGATAATCCTGCAGTAATGGTGCCAATGCCTGAGATGATGGTACATCCGGGATTTCCAGGTTTATGGATCTTGGGAAGTAGAGAAAATACCCCTGGTTGGGGCTCTGGGAGGGTGTTTGTGTAGATTTGGTCCTGAGCAGTAGCAGGGAGTTTCTTGAGCAGATGGTATAGTTTCTTTTGAGATTCCTCAGAGGGATCAAAAGAAAGAAGCCCGTAGAATGTGGTGTGGGCAAGTTGTCTGGCAACCTCCTGTTTGAAATCTGACTTTGTCATGATGACTACAGTCCCCTCTTCCCCACCGCCCCCGTCAGCCTCCTTGATTATAATGTCAGAGTTATTTTTGAGGCCACGGAGAGCATTGCGTCCAGCATAGCTGACGTTGTGTGTCATGTGATGTTGTTTGTTCACAATGCTGTGCACGTTTGTGGCAGCAATCAGTGTAGAAGTCCAGAATGTCATTTCAACCATCTTCCATGTAGAAATCTTCATGTAGGGTTCGTAGAAGGGATCCTGTGGGTCAATGCAATGTTCAGTGATGTGTTGGAAATATTCCTTCAGTCAGAGGTAGGGATGTAAGTGACTAGTTGACTATCCCATAAGTGTAAGCTTACCGGATAGTCAACTAGTGATGTGACTAGTTGCTTCCCCTCCTTGCTGCCTCTGTCAGAGAGAGGCAGTGAGGGAAGGGAGCAGGAGCCGGTGCTGGGGGGAGCCGGCTTAAAAGCTGGTTTCCCCCAGCACTGTCTCCGCAGGGAACAGGGGAGGTAGAGGCACAGCAGGAAACAGTGTGAGTGGGGAATGAAGTAATCTCCACTCACACTGGTTCTGCTGCAATTCTGCTTTTGAACTGCACAAGAGCCCCAGCAGGGTTCTTGCTACCGTTGAAAGACGGAGGCACCCTTATCGACGAAAAGTCAATGGAAATCCCATCGACTATTCAATCAGTTAATTAATTGAAATTTAGCATCCCTAGTCAGAGTCAGCGAAAATAGGCTTCCAGGTCACTGCAGAACTGTATCATGTTTGTGGGGGTGGTGAGGCAGAGAGTCCCCAAGATACCACAGACTCTTCTGCCCGGCTCAGTGTGTGGTTGGATGGATTAACAATGTTAGGTGAGTTGAGGGTACCGGAGTAGTAGTACCCTGTGGCGTGTAGGAATTTAGATAGTTTATTGGCCTTTTTCTTCTGTAGGGAAGTGGAATGAGCATTGTAAGTGGCTTGTCTAGTTTTTGTAAAGTCCAGCCACATGGAAGTTTGTGTGGAAACTTGTTTTTTTTATGAAAGTCTCTAGATAAGAAAATGCTTATCAGATAGTTGACAGGATAGTCGACTACAGGAGACCCCCGCTTTATGACGGCCTGATTTACGATCCCCCGCACTTATGACCTTTTCTGTAAGTGTGGAAGGGGCCAAAATCCCACGATTTACATCCTTGGCCCCGCAATTACGATGGCGTATGACACCTTTCGTAAATGTGGGCTCGAGTTACAACACCCCCAACTTGCAACGCTATTCCCGGAACCAATCGCATCGCAAGTTGGGGGCAGCGTATAGTCGCTTCCCCCACACCTTGCTGCCTCTATCAGATCGAGGCAGCAAGGGGGGGAGAAGCGGGGATACTCCAAAGCAGCAGCGCTACACGGAGCCCAGGGTCAGCTGCTCTGTGCAGTGCTGCCACCTTAAATGCGACGGGGAGCCCAGCACCAGGCTCCTCATGGCATTTCAAAGCAGCAGCATCACGTGGAGCCTGGGATCAGCTGGGCACTGTCCCCGGGCTCCATGCGGCACTGCCACTTTGAAACACTGCCACATTTTGATTTTCTCCTGTTTGTTGTATAGGATGCTGATTGGGTGGTTCTTCAGTTTCTTTGAGTGTGTGGCATAATCTCTCACTGTAGTCCATGTAGTATGTGGATGATAATGGATTTTTCTCTTTCAGTCCATTGGGTATGATGTTCATTACTTTGCACTTGTAGAGGAATATGATTTTTGTTTGTATCTGTCCACATTTCTCTATAAAGTTGATGGATTTCCAATTCAAACGGCTAAATGAAGTCCCTTGCACGGTAAAAAGTCTTAGGGGGTACCTGGGTTAGTCTGTAACTTTAAAAGCAATGAGTAGTCCTGTGGCACCTTAGATACTAAGCTTAAAGGCACTCACATACTCTGGGAATAAAGCAAATCCTCAGATTGCAACACTCCCACTGAAGCAAACCAGAGACCCATGCATAGCAGATTGAGGACCTTGGATTTTACCTGAATCGTCTTTGTTTTAAATTTCCTCCCAGCATAATGTGCTGCTGTTGAGACTGAAGACAAGAGGAGAGATGAACACTGGGCAAGGAGGAACTGAGTATCACTGAAGAATACGTTGCTCAACAGATCCTTACTCCAGAGTGGGAGGACTAACGGTCTTGAGTTACTCAAGAGAACCAACAAAGAATAAACCTGACTAATCTATGACTAGAAAGAGGAGAACTGTTCAAATGAATCACGAGTCTGAACAGGAACAACCAGATGTGCTAACATCTTACTTCTGCTTGAATACATTCTAGACAAGCAAATTCATCAGCAAGAAAGTCCTGGGCTTTATATTTACCTATAGGAAGGACTTTGTCACATGCTCCTGAGTAGGGGCCTATGCCTGAACTATTAACCATAAGGCTGTGTCTACACTGACCAGTTATTCCGGAAAATAAACCGCTTTTCCGGAATAACTTGCCAGCTGTCTACACTGGCCGCTTGAATTTCCGGAAAAGCATTGACGATCTAATGTAAAATCATCAGTGCTTTTCCGGAAAAACTATGCTGCTCCCGTTCGGGAAAAAGTCTTTTTCCGGAAAACTGTTCCTGAAAAAGGCCAGTATAGACAGCAGAGATTTCTTTTCCGCACAAAAGCCCCGATCGTGAAAATGACGATCGGGGCTTTTTTGCGGAAAAGCGCATCTAGATTGGCACGGACGCTTTTCTGCAAAAAGTGCTTTTCTGGAAAAGCATCCTGCCAATCTAGACGTGCTTTTTCCGAAAATGCTTTTAACAGAAAACTTTTCCGTTAAAAGCATTTCCGGAAAATCATGCCAGTCTAGACGTAGCCGACGAGTTTTGCCATTGGTTAATGTAGCAGCAAAACAAAAAAATTCTGCTAAGAACATGCAGGGAAGTAGAGACACTTGCTCAGGGACCTCTCCAGGGCTGGATCTCTTCCAGAAATAATGCTCAGAGGCTAAGGTGGTGTGATCCTTCTATGGAAGTAACTAGGTCAAATCTTTCCAACTTCACAAGGTGCCAGACTTTATCTAGATCACTCACTAATAGTAGTAAGTAGCTGCAAATTCCCTAGACTCTGAAAATAGGATCTTTGCCAGGTAGAATGTAGGCTCCACATTCATTTTTTGCTATTTTGGTCAGACATTTCACAGTCAATTGGACTGAGAACTGCTGTAGCTGGGTGACATCTACTGCAGTATATCCACTGTGTGGTACAATCCTGCTTTCTAAAATAGTTCAGAAGCTTCAGGGGGTAGCCGAGTTAGTCTGTTACAGAAAAAAAACAACAAATGGTCTGATAGCACTTTATAGACTAACAAAACATGTAGATGGCTTCAGATGACTGTGCCCATGATTCCATCTATATGTTTTGTTAGTCTATAAAGTGCTACCAGGCCATTTGTTGTTGTTTTTCTAAAATAGTTGTAATTTAGTGCAAACTCCAGAGACTGCAGAATGATGTTCTCTGCTGCCCATAATCCCTCTGACAGGTATCATGAGAAATTGGGTACAAACAGTTAAGTCTATAATAGCGTTCTCTTGCCCATACAAAATTAGATCTACCTTGAAGTGTATAAACATATTCTTCAATTCCTCAGCAACTGTCTCAGGGTAGATTACTAATTATTCATGACTCACATTTTATAGGAGTCAATCTTCAGCATTTTAAGAGCTACCAGAGCTACCCTTTATGGATTTTAGAATATGCATTTACTTTCACATCAGGAGAAAGCCTAATTAACTCAGTTTATGCTTCTTGAGCTGCAAGACTAAAGAAATACAACCCAGGCCTTTAAAAGTATCCAGTCAAGCACATTACATCAGTAATAACAAACTAGAGCAGTGGTTTTCAAACTATGGGTTGCAACCCAGTACTGGGTCCTGGAATGTCAGGCACTGGGTCTTGTTGCTATAAGGTGATCAGTGGTAGCTTCCTGCCAGTCCTGGCCCCACAGACTGTGCTGTGCCCCAGAAGCAGCCAGCAGCAGGCCCAACTCCGAGGTGAGGGTGGGGGGCAGAAGAGCGCATAGGATTTTGTGCACTGCTTCTGCACTGAGTAATAGCTCTGTACTCCCATTGGCTGGGAACTTGCTGCTGGCTGCTTCTGGGACACAGCATGATCTGTGGTGTCAGGAAAGGCAGGTAGCTGCCTTAGTCCCCCCTCCCCCCCCACTCCCGTTGCACTGCTGACCAGGAGCTGCCTCCTGACACAGCCTTACCCCCCCCCCCCCCAAAAAAAAGCTGAAACTCTCATCCCCTGCCCCATCCTGGAGCCCACACTTTAATCAAATTATGTTGGGTCATGGGCATCAACGATTTTCTTCCACTGAGTCATGAGAAAAAAAGTTTGAAAACCTCTGGACTAGAACTTATTCTGCTGTATTCTGGGGGGAGGGGAGAGGAAGAAGCCAGTGCCATGAAAATAATCAACTCTGTATCCAGGGTTACTACTGTCTTCCCCAGACTCTGAAAACACTTTCTTCCCTTTGAGCAGCCTGTCTCTTCATCAGTGAAGCTAGGACCTGTCATCCACCCAATTTCCTTTTCAGACGGTAAAGGTAAAAACCCTCCCACAGCATCCCAAACAAATACACTTAATGTTCCACAACCAAGAACTCATGAGAGCAGCCTACATTATGCCAGTTTCAAGAGCCCTTTCTCGGTTTTATTTGCATATCATTCATGCAGAATTCAGCTGCACTGGAGCCATATTGGAGGAATTCACAACATTCACTTGCCCTTCTATAGCATCCTTGATTAAAGAATCTAAAAGTGCTTCACAGACATTAACTAATGAGGACGTAAGCCAGGGGTTGGGAACCTACAACCTGAAGGCTGGATCCAGCCCCCTGGGCAATCCAGTCTGGCCTACAGAGGATCCAGTGTGCACGCAGCACTGAGGGTGGAGGGTATGTGTGTCCAGTGGTCATACAGTGCTGTGGCTCCCCATCCTGAACATAGGTGAGGAGACATGCACAGGTGAGGTTGCCAAAGGGAGCAGCCATGCACAGTAGCCAATTGATAGCAAGGAAATAGCAGGAGCCCCCCTTTCCACTTGAGTGCTCACTGCGCTAGGTGGTAGCAGGGAAACCTTCCCCTCCTGGGGTGGCTGCAGCAGGGAGCCACACCAGACAGCTGCTTCCAACAGCATCCAGATCTGGCCAGATGCTGCTAGCAACTCCTCCTGCAATCAGGTAAGGAGGCATGCAGGAGTGGGAGGGAAGGGGACTCCCTGAGCCCTTTCCCTGCATGAGACGCCCAGAAAAGGGAAGAAAGGGGAGGCCGCAGCTGGGCAAGCCTCAGAAGCCCAGCAAAGAAAAGCAAACTCATCCATCACACCAAAATAATAGAAGAACATCACATCACATCAAGAGTTTTTTGGGGGGAGTGCGGGGCTTTTGTTTGTTTGCATTTCATTTTTGTGGCCCCCAACTGCTGATTTGTTAGTGGCTCCCAACCCAAAAAAGGTTCCCCACCCCAAGGGAAGCATTATTTATATCCATTACACACATGGGCTACGTCTAGACTGGCCCCTTCTCCGGAATAGTCATGCAAAGCAGGTAAGTCAGAATAGGGAAATCCGCGGGGGATTTAAATATCCCCCGCGGGATTTAAATAAACATGTCCGCCGCTTTTTTTCCGGCTTGGGGAAAAGCCAGAAAAAAGCGTCTAGACTGGCGCGATCCTCCGGAATAAAGCCCTTTTCCGGAGGATCTCTTATTCCTACTTCAAAGTAGGATTTCCCTATTCTGACTTACCTGCTTTGCATGACTGTTCCGGAGAAGGGGCCAGTCTAGACGTAGCCATGGTGTAAATCGGGGACTACGTTGTCCTAAAACATACACTGGGATAGTAGCAGAGCTGAACATAGAAACCAGAAATCCTGACTACCTAGCCCAGGCACTGGCCAATAGACCACACAGCTATTAAGGCTTCTGTAGTTCTTCTACAGTCTTTTCCCGTATCTGACCCATTTATGTCTCTGTTCCTACTGCTTTTTTCCACTTATAAAGGATATCTTAGTATGCCTGCCTCTCTCCTTTTAAGACTTTTCCTACATCCTTTTCCTGTTTCTCCCGACTGATTACTTACAATCAGTAATGTACAATCAGTTGAGCACAGTAGATGAGATCCAGCCTTCCCCTTTCTGCTTGATGCTTTTCCACATCCCCTTGTAAACTGAATCTAAAGAAGCCTAGAATGGCACTGCTGTTCTTTTCTCTACTTCTGATGCGTGCACCAAAAGAATATGTAAAAGTATGTAAATAACATACTATTTAATTTTGCATTTCATTATAATTGGTGTGGGCTAACACGTAACACCTGCGAATATAGATTCTAGTCCAGCTCTGTAACCGACTTCAGCAAATCACATCCCCTCTCTCTTTTTATTTCAGTTTCCTCATCTGCATGACAGAAGTGATAATGATACTTGTCTTCTTCACAGAGTGTTATGAGCCTTAATTAATTAATGTGTATAAAAGACTTTGAGATTCTCCCATAAAAATTGCTATATAGGTGCAAAGCATAATTATTTAAGTACAGAGGCTAATTTACAAATGGAAATGAAAAATAGAGTATAATGAAAATATGAAGCTGACGTTACAGAGCTTATATGGTGTATAGAAGCAGTCAGATAAAAGGAGACAGTAAGTCTACTTGGTTCTCTCTCATGTAAGAACTCTTGATCAGAATCCCATGTGAACTGTTTTCCTAGTAATGCCATAACAACCCTAATGAGAGAATTTCATTTGGTTCATATTATATTTCAACCCCTTGCGCATACAGAATTTCACAAAATACATAGACTCAGTATCACTTACTTAACATTGCTGTAAAGCGCAGGGGTTCTGTTTTCTAGTCATTGTACTGTGATCCCCTTCTGACAACAAAAATTACTACAGGACCCCAGGAGAGGGAACCAGAACCCAAGTCCACCTAAGCTTTGCGGTCTCAGGTGGAGTCAAAGCCAAAACCTGAGCCCCAGTAGCCTGGGCACTGGGGACAAAATTCAAATGCTTCAGCCCCAGGTAGGGGACCTATAACCTTAACCCAGCCACTAAATGGAAGCTCTAAAGCTTTGGCCCTGGGCCCTAGCAAGTCTAAGCCAGCTCTGGCAACTCCATTAAAATGAAAGGGGCTGGCTGTGGGTGTGGCCCCAGCCCCCCTATCTGAAGTGCCCCTGCCTTGAGCCTCCCACTCCTCAGGCACTCTTTGGGGGCCGGGGCTAACACTCCTCTCCCATTCATATAGGAACATTGCCGGCTGTTCCCCTTGTCACAGAGCTAGGGGAAAGTGCACAGTTTTCTGCATTCCTCACTCTGGCTGGGGAGCAGAGGAAACTGAACCTGCTCTGGCCCCTCCCAGCTATGCCCACTGTAGCATCGATAGCCATCAAGAGGCTCTTCTCACCTGGCCCCAAGCTGCTGCAATGAGACAGGGCTTAGGTTGTCCTCTCTCCCCAGGGCAGCCTGCATACTGAACCTCTCAGCCCCACCCCAGAACAATGACTCAATTAAGCATGTACATTTTTATTATTTCATTTCCAAAACCCCCAAATTAATTGAGTTAAGGACCCAAGCAACATTGGGTAAATGTTCTGGAGACATGATAAATGTCTAACTATTTTCATGTGAGCTTTGCAAAATAGAAAAATGATCATTTCTCAGAGTAGTTTTATTCCATTCTTCCTGCCCTGAGTTGTGTGAAAAGACCGTTCATATAACAAGTAGAGTAACCAAATGAGAATACTTTGGTTACATTCCTTGCTTTGCCACCAATTTTCTGGGTGACCTTAAAGAAGTCACAGACTCGCAGGACCTGACTTTCAGAGCTACTGAAAAGCTGCAGTTCTCCTGACTTTCAGCTGGAATTGTGCATGCCAGGGCCTATCAGCTCTGAAAATCAGGCCCCGTGTTCCTCCATTTCCTCATCTGTTAAGTAGGATAATGACACCTATGTTCCAAGGGCCTCTGAGACTTAATTAGTTTTTGTACAGCACGTTGAGATCCCCAGATGGAAGTCATTAAAGAAATGGAAAATATTATAAAGAAGGTTAGGTTATAGGAGCAACAATAATGGATTCTGACTTTTTAAAAAATGTCTTAATCTGTTTTTTGTAGTATTGTAGCCATATTGGTCCAAAGATATTAGGAAAAAAGGTGGGTAAGGTAATATCTTATTGGGGCAATTTTTGCTAATGAAAGAGACAAGCTTTGAAGCTACACAAGCAGGTCTGGGAAAGGTATTCAGCCTGTTAAATAGTTAAATACAGGGTGAACCAGATTGTTTAGCATAAGAAGTTAACACACATTGTTAACATTTTTTTCTCCACTCAAGCTTAGCTGAAGAAGTGGGTTTTGCCCAGGAAAACTCATGATACTACATGGATTTTTGTTAGTCTCTAAAGCAGTGGTCTCCAACCTTTTAAAGCATGAGATCACTTTTTGAATTTAAATGCAATCCCTGATATACCTCAAACCCAAACACCCTTGCCCCACCTCCTTCCCGCCCTGCTCACACCATCTTCCCTCCCTCCGCGATCTTCATTCACTTTTATTAGGCTGGGAGCAGAGGGCTGGGGTAGGGGGGAGGTGGATGCGGACTCTGATGTTGAGAATTTGGAATGTGGGAGGAGTTCTGAGCTGAGCCTGGGGCAGGGAGTTGAGATGCAGGAAGTGGTTCAGACCTGGGAGGGAGTTTTGGTACAGGAGGATTCAGGGCTAGGGCAGTGGTTTGGGGCTAAGGCAGGAGGTGTTCAGGACTGGGGCTGTGGTTTGGCATGCAGGCTCTAGCTGGGCACCACAGGTGGCTTCTGGGTGGTGGTGCAGGGGACTGAAGCGGGCTTACCCCTACTCTGGCCCTGCACTACTCCCAAAAGCAGCCAGCAAACTCATTCCATTCCTGCCTCTGGTCTCCTCTGTGGAGATGCGGGTATAGGGTGAAGGGAGGGGTATCTTGACATCAGTACCACCCCCCTCTTCTTTCTGTGCTCTGCCCTCAAGCTAGAGGCTCCCAGAGCTGGGGAGCAGCTTTAAGGCAGAGAGCAGAAGCAACATGGCAGTGCTTAGAGATAGAGATGAAGTGCCGCACTTGATAGCCTCCTGGCCAAAGCTGTCAGGATCATCTGTCAAAGGCGCCAAGATCTACTGCTTGGTGACCACTGCTCTAAGGTGCCACAGGACTACTAATTGTTTTTAAAGTTACAGACTAACACAGCTACCCTTCTGAGACTTTAACACATATTGTAAGAGACATTCAAGATCAAGTGTCCAATTACCACCTTTTCAGTCTCAGGGGGAGAAAAGGGGGGATGTCAGTGCGTTACACATTGTAATAAGCCATAAATCCAGTGTCTCTATTCAGTCCATGATATTTGATACAAAGGATAGGCTTGCTGCCTTCCTAGACTGTGTCAGGGAGATCTCAGGAACCAGTACCTAGTCACACACTTGTCATAGAAAAACACTGTTCTAAGGGGAGTTTGATGAATGGGAGGTGGTTGTTGAAGTTGTGGTGAAAATCTATGAGGGAGTTTGGGTTATCTGTCCAGAGGATGGAAATATTGTTGATGTATCACTGGTTTCATGGTGCATTTGACATGGATGAGGATGAAGTGGCTGAGTTTTGTAATTGTTTTGGGGGTCGGTATCTGAGTGTTGTCCATTGTCGTGTAGATAGCTGAGGCAAGCAGAGATGCTGCCATTGTCAAGTTGGTGTATAGGGAGGTGACATCCATGGTGGCAAGGACAGTATTCTGAGGAAAGCTGTTAATGTTGCAGAGTTTTTGGAGAAAGTCAATTGTGTCATGGGAGACCTTCTCAAGAAAGTGGATAGATGTGATGATAGTATACTCATTTTCGTAGAGAAATGCCACAGAAGGAGGACAAAAAGAAAGTGAGAGATTGCATAATTAGAGGTAGTGGTTGATCATTGCTTCTATGACTTCTCTGGGTTTCAGTGTGCATGTGTGTATGGGAGGGATGTCATGGAAATTACCTATAGTAGCTGTTTTAAGAAGCTGTTGCTGCAGAAGTTGGAGAAGGCAGCATCAGTTTTCTCCTGAAATAGTGCCATAGCTGAACCTGGAGTCATGAGATTGTGGTTTGAAATGCACTTTAAAGTATTAATTAATAAATAGTTTAAAATATTGAATTGCAAAATAGAGGATATTTTATTTTAAATGGACTCTAGTGATTCTTGGAATTGTTAAGTATAACATTTTGCATCTTTCTAATCAGCTGATTATGACTTAACCACACTTATCCTGACGAGCCCTAATCGGCATTGTACTTCCTCCCCCATGACTCTGATCTGAAAAGTGGGGCACAAAAAAATCTTTGTTAGTCTCTAAAACAAAGAGCAATGTTTAGTTCTTCCAGAACTGCAGAGATGTATGCTTGAATGATGAAGGGAACATTTTTGCAAACAGTGCCACCACCTGGAAAAAATACTTTAACACAGCAAAAAGGTCCTTGCATGGAGCTTCCTAAGACAAGACAAGGTCTGTTTGATTTCTAAGACAGTTTGGTGTGCGGACCATATAGGCAAGGTTAGGCATTTGCATTTTCCTTACGAGATTTAGCCACATCTACTTACCTGGCCTGACTCAATGTAATTGGAGATGTTACAGCAGCAGGTGGAGAGAAGTGATATACAGTAAACTGGAGGTTCAGAGTAGCCTGTGCTTTAGAGTAAGCTGAGACAGGACAGCCCAGGTGGGCTGGAAGGAACAGAAGTCAGGGGGCTCAGGAAGAGAATGACCCTGTCACATGTTAGACTGGGCTTTCAGGACACTCGGAAACCATAAGGCGTTAGAGCAGGATGGTAGTGCAACGCTGACAGGCAGAACTGAACCTAAGACCTCTGGAGCTTTGCACATGAGCCTCTGAGCCTAAAAGCCAGCAGTAGAGCAAACTCATTCTTTCTCTTTGTAAGTGGTTTCAGTGCCATGCCATGGGACAGTGAACCACACCCAGAAGGCATGTAAGGAAGCCTGGGCACCTGGGAGGGTAGGTTCCAAGCAGACCAGGTGTCATGGGCTAGGTCTAGACTGCGGCTTTTTCAGCTTTTTTTTTTTCTCACTTTTTTCCGCTTTGTTTTTCAGAAGAGCTTTTCTGACATTTGGCCCTGTCTAGATGAGGCCAAATGGTGGAAAAACCTTCTCTTTCGGCGGAGCCCTTATGCCTCGTGAAACAAGGTATACAGGGCTCCTCGAAAGAGCGCGTTTGCTCTTCCACGCAAAAAAGTGGAAGAGCAAATGTGTTCCTTGGACACAGCGGGGTTTTTGCAGGATACCTCTGGTACCCACAAAAACCCCATAGTCTAGACGTAGCCATGGTGAACAAGAGCGTGACGTGGATTTGTAGCTGCCTGCCAGGACAGTGAGGCATAGAAGGGCCTAGGGAAGCATGCCTACTGCAAGGAGGTGACCAGCACTTGGGGAAGCTTATGGGCCGTGGGGGCTAGATCTTAGTTGGGCCCAAAGACTGGGTGGCTGTGTCTAGACTGGCCAGTTTTTCCGGAAAATCAGCCGCTTTTTCGGAAAAACTTGCCACTGGCTGCTTGAATTTCCGCAAAAGCACTGACTTCCTACTGTAAGAAATCAGTGCTTTTTGCAGAAATACTATGCTGCTCCCGTTCGGGCAAAAGTCCCTTTGCACAAAACTTTTGCGCAAAAGGGCTAGTGTAGACAGCTGAGATTTGTTTTCCACAAAAAAGCCCCGATGGCGAAAACGGATATCGGGGCTTTTTTGCAGAAAAGTGCATCTAGATTGGCCACGGACACTTTTCTGCAAAAAGTGCTTTTGTGGAAAAGCGTCCGTGCCAATCTAGATGCTCTGTTCCGAAAATGCTTTTAACGGAAAACTTTTCCGTTAAAAGTATTTCTGGAAAATCATGCCAGTCTAGACGTAGCCGGTGGGTATGGCGGGGAGAGGTTGAAGCTCAGCTTGGCTGAGGGACTTAGCAGGTAGGTGGGCTAAGAATAGGGTTGCCAGATGGTTTCAACAAAAATACTGGGCACACTTGACATTATATCACAATCTCCATTACGTTTCATTTAGAAAATACCGGACATTGATATTTTTTCAATTTGTTTCCCAAACGGAAAGCTCAAATACTGGAAGGTCCGGTTCAAAACCGGACACCTGGCAACCCTAGCTAAGAAGGTGAGGCTGGTGCTGCCCAGGAAAGTCCTGGAAGGGGAAGGAAGACACCAGTTCACATGGCTCCGCCCAGCGGGGCTGCCACTTATCAACTCTTATACACTCTGACATGGGCCGCCCGCCCTCCTTTAACAAACTACAATTCCCAGCAGGCGCAGCGGCGCCCCCTGTCCCGCCCTTTGGACGCTTCTGCGCGCGGATTGGCCCAAACCGCCCCGCGGGCTGGAACTCCCTTTGGACCGCGCGCGCTGTCACTCCGAGCGCGGGCAGCAAGACGTTACGAGGCGCGGGCAAGGGGAATTCTAAGAGCGGCTCTGCGCTCTTGGCGTGGCGCACGGGCGGCCGCGCGGAAGGAGTGGTGGCGCAGTTAGCGTGGCGCAGGCGCAGTGCGCGGGGAGTTTGCTGAGCCCCAGACAGCTGGAGGAGATAAACAGGGGAGGGGGGCTGAGGAGGGACCGAGCCCCGGCCAGCCGGGGGCTGCGGAGCATGGCGAGGGGCTAGCGGCGGCCGGCCCCACCCCTGAGGGGTCCCCCTGTCCTGGCACAGGGGCCGGGCTGCCCCCTGCATGGATGGAGCCTCTCAACTTCCACCCGCTGCCGAGCCTGCGCTGAGGAGGCCTGACAGGTAACGGCCCCCCCTTCCCCGCCCCCTTCCCCGCCGCTCCCCCCGCCGTGCCCTACAACGTGACCTCCAGGCAGCTGCCCCCCGTCCTCGCGGCGCTGGCCTGCCCCCCCCCCCCAAGTAACTCCCCCCTCCCCCGCCTGTCAGAAAACTGCCCCCCTCCCCCGCCCCTACCGAGGAATTACCCCCTCCCCCCTCCCCCCTCCCCTCCCCTCCCCTCCCCTCCACCCCTGGCAGGCAACTGGTTTCCCCTCCCCCTTCCCGTACTTGTCTCCTTTCTCTGCTACTGCACCCAGCTCCCTCTCCCCTGGCGCCCTCAGTGGCCTCCCAGCAGTGCCAGGTCACAGCCCTGTCCTGTCCCCACTAGGCTCCCTGCCCTGTCGGGTCACCAGCTCCTGGTCTGACACCGCGGTGGCTGTTCTGTCTTTGCATCCTCGCTGCTTTATCTTCCGCCCAACAAGTAACTGCCCATTCCTTTCCCGGCTATACTCTGCCCTACATCTGCCAAGCACGGTAATTGCTCCGATCTGTACTGCCTCGCTTCTTTCTGCTCCTGCCCTCCAACAGGTAACTGTCCCTCTGTTACTCCCCCTGCCTGCCCCTTGCATACCAACTGCCTATGCGTGCCCCCCTGGCAGTAATTGTTTGTCCACTCCCTTAAGTAAGTGCTTCCCTCCCTGGCTGGTGCCCCCCATGTCTTCCCTGTTCTCCCCACTTCCTTCTTCATCCCTAACTGGCAATGTCCCTTGCCCTGACATTTCTTCCATAGACAGCTGCCTGGCTTCCTCTCCCATGACAGGTGATATGCTGCCACCCATCCTCCTGATTCCCAGCCAAGCAACTGTCACCTTCTTTATTTCTCCTCGGTGTCTGGGGTTATGCCACAGACACCCAGCTCTGGATGCTTGAGTTTGAAGGCCTGTTATAAGTCTGAGTTTGTTTAAAAACAGTACTCCTCCACAAGCACTTCTCCACCTAAGCTGATACCTGTGGAATGTCACATGCAGGATTTTAGGAGTAGAGAGTGGAACCCTACAACATGACCTGAACCCAATGGGACCCAACTGCAAGTGATGGGGAGGGTCAGGTGGGGAACGAACTAGACCAGGTTGGGGTTAGATTACTCTCTTCTGCCTGCTCATGAGGTCAGTGTAGTGGCAGCTGCATACACACCGGTGACAGCCCTTTTGCTGTCCACCATTCCCAGCCTGCTGTGTTAGCATGAGCATGCTAAGGGGTGGTAGTGCCTCTCCATCTGCAGTGCATAAACACAGGGGGGTGGGGATAAGGATGGTGGAAGGCAAGAATAAGGCATGCCACAACCCTCGTGGATAGCTGCCATCCTGGATCAGAGGTCAGGAAGGAATGGTGGCAAGTGTGGCTTTGGCTCACCTTTGGTAGAAAGCGTCAAGGTAGGATAAAAAATCTACTCAGCTCCTTCAGGCTTGAGTTGGGCCTAAAAATTAGGCCCAAGCAGATTTCTAGTACAGAGGTTATTTTACTTATGCATTTAGCACTCCTGGGACTGCTGCTGGAACCCTGTGTTCAGGGATGTTGATCAAATAGAGAGGATTCAGAGGCGTGTCACCAACATGATGAAAGGGTTGTAAAATGTAGTGATAGGCTCAAGGAGCTCAGTTTAGTTAATTTTCACTTTGAAATGATTAAATCAGTCGAAGTACCTGCAAGTGGCTCACCTTTGTCTGCTAGATTGGATGCTAGAGAGCCAAAGGCCAGAAGGTGGAACTAGACAAACAAGATGTACATTTTGAACAGTCAGAGTAACTGACCATTAGAGCAATTGACTAGTGGTTGTGGTAGATTCTGTCACTGGCAATTTTTAAACCAAGGCTGGACATTTTCTTAAAGGATACATGCTTTAGTTGAAAATAGGGATGTAAAATCCTGTTAATCGGTTAACCTGCTAAACTTACCATTTAACGGGTTAATGTAGGGGTGAGGAACCTTAGGCCCAGCAGTGAGATGCAGTCCATGGCTTGCCTGGATCCAGCCCCTGGGGTTCAGGACTCCTTCCACCCCCAGCATACGGAAGCCCACACTGGCACTCCAGCCCCTGCTATCCCTTGCCCGACTGATTTTTCTGTAGGTCAGTGGCCCCCAACTCAAAAAAGGTTCATCACTCCTGCGTTAACCAGTTAAATGGAATCCCATCAACAGAGGGCCTCTCCAGTGCGGCTGGGGGCCTGGAGCTAATCCCCCACCCGTGGGCAGGGCTCCTGGTTAACCGGGTTACCGGTATGCATTGCCCAATAACCAGTTACACATTAAGCATAACCTTTATCTGTTCGCATCCCTAGTTCAAAAGGAATGACTGTTGGGGAAGTTCTATGGCCTGTGTTAGGCAGGCGATCCGACTAGATAACCACAATGGTCCCTCCTGCCTTTAGAATTTATAAACTGTGCCTGAAGGGGTTGCCAGACTTTTGTTGCTCCTGCTGTTGGACCCCTTTTTCTACCAGGCAAATGAGCTGCTTGCATCTAGCGGCTCCTTATTCTCCTTCTCATCCCAAGAGGGTGATTGACAGTTTAGGGATGACTGGCAATGGAAGGGTGCAATTTTAGAGTAAGTTTGCACTATTGTTGTATGGCTAGCTTTGTTCTGGGCACATCCAAGCTCCCTGTGACTGAAAGCCAGGACCCCCTCCATGCTGTGAGCTGAATCTGCCAGATCTTCAGCTGCTCTCCCACCTGCCCCGTCCCATGCTAACCAGCTTCTTCCTCTGGTGACTGAAGGTTTAGATAACAACTCTGTCCCTACTATCTCCTTCCCCTTGTCCCTAGGGGTTGACTCATGCTGATTAACACCATCATACTTGGTTTCTGAGCCCCACTAGCTTTTTTTCTTTTTCTGAATCTCTTAAAGAGAATCTTATTGAAGAGCAATAACACTGTGGTAGGCAATGGTAAAAAAGGGGGGTGGAACTAACAGATTAACATGGCTACCTCTCTGAAACTTGTCACCAGGCAAGGTACTGGATTTAGCCATATAAAGTGGAAGTCTATGAGCTTCATGAAACTTGTGCAGCTGCAGACATCTTCCTACACCCAAATAAATGTATTAGTCTTTAAGGTACCACAGGACTCCTTGGTGTGAGTGTAACTAGTGCGTTGTAGGTTTGCTGAGTAACTGTTTGCATTGGATGTAAGGATGTTAAGGACTAGTCAACTATCCGATAAGCAAATGCTTATCGGATAGTCAACTACTTGATTTCCCCCGCCCTTGCTCCCTCTATCAGATAGAGGCAGCAAAGTGGGGAGGGGGGAAGAAGAGGTACTTCAGAGCGGCAGCGCTGCACATCTGAGCCTGGGATAAGCTGTGTGGCCGCTGTCCTTTGAAACGTGGAAGTGGTGTTCAAAGGGGCAGCACCGTGGAGCCTGGAGTCAGCTGGGGACTCCCCAGCAGATTCCAGGCGCCGTGCTTCCTTTCGGTGTAACTGAGGATCAGCTGGGGACTCCACAGCTGACCCTGGGTTCTGGGGAAATGCTGTGCAGAAATCGGGGTCAACTGGGGAGTCGCTAGCTGATCCTGGGCTCCATGCCGCTGCCCCTTTGAAACACCGAGACTGCATTTCCAAGGGGCAGTCGCCACACAGGTGATCCCTGGCTCAGCTGTGTGATGCTGCCCCTTTAAAATGCCACCTGGGCATTTCAAAGGGGCAGTGCCATGGAGCCCATAGTTGGCTGGGGACTCCCCAGCTGACCCTGGGCTCCGCGCAGCATGGAGCCGGGAGTCACCAGGGGACTCTGAGTCCCCTGTGACTTTGAAATGCACAAGAGCCCCCACTGGGGACTCTTGTACAGTTCAAAGCAGGCATGCCCATGTGCAGCTTGGAGTCAGCAGGACTTCCAGCTGGCCTGAGGCTTCACATGGAGTTCCACATTCTTCCTTTGAAATGTACATCGACTAGTTGACGGAAATTCCATCAACTACTCGACTAGTTAACCGCAAATTAACATCCTTAATTGGATAGGCGGAAAATAGGTTGTGTCTTGAGCGGGGAAAGTCATGGAAGTTTTTGAGATAAATGATATTTCTGAAAGGTCCACGGGGAGGCACAGGTTGAACCTTTCTGGTCCAGGAACATCCATCGTCTGGAATGATGTCAATTAGCTGGATGTCCATTTATCTTGGGTGTGGTTAAGTTTCCTGTGGTCCCATAAAGTTTGTTTACAGTCACCAGTCCTAGCTCTCAGTATTCTGTGCTGTTGTTCAGCTCGAATTTACCCCTAAATGTCCTCTAACAGCCCAGTGAGCAGTGGAAATGTTGGTAATGCTGCTAGATTATATTGGTGTGGAAAATTCCCATGGTATGGAAAATTCTCAGGTTTGGAACGAGTCAGTTCCCAAGGGTGCCGGACTAGAGAGGTTCAACCTATAGAAATAAAAACATTTTTTTATGGTGGCTTTGAATTGAGATTTTGAGAAGGATGGATATGTCAAGAGACTTGGGATTAGCTCACTCATTTAACAATAAACTCTGTGATTTCCCAGATGACTCCTATTCACTTGACATTGATGAAATTTTTTTGAAGAGTAACTGATATCAGATTTGAACTTTGAAGTGCAAAAACTGTTAACTTCAAAGGAAACTTTTCTATGCATATGTATGATACTGTATGTATAAGACCTGTCTGGGGGAAAAGAGAAGAGGGGCGAGGGGAGTGTAAGGATAATTTGGGGAAGGATAGCTAGTTAGTAGATTCAACTAAATCTTTTCATATAAAAATCTGATAGGACCCTGAAGGTAGCCATGTTTGTTGTTTTTGCTGAAACAGACTAGGAATCAGGTGGCACTTTAAAAACTAATTTATTAAGGTTTTAGGGCATAAGCTTTTGTGAGGTATAGCTCATTTCATCAGATGCTAAAGAGGGGAGGGGAAAAAAGGATACGGGGAAAGCAGTGTGACACTTTTTTCCCAGCATGTGTCAAAGTGAGTTGTAGCTTACATAAGCTTATGCCCTAATACCTTCTACATTAATTTTTAAAATGCTACCAGACTCCTTGTTTTCGGTAGGACCTTGAGATACAAAACAGATAAAGGACTACAGTAGTCTGCATTTTGACTGTAGTAACTTAAATCTTGCTGCTGGGAGCAGTTGGAGTTGAATGATTAGCAGGGCCACTGGGTGAAAACTAGTCTGGTGAATCTTGTAACTCTTTTGTAGAGTGCTTTGGGAGTGCCCGTCTAGGAAACTACTGCTGTCTGTGTTCCTAATGTATTGTAACTCCACAAACATTAACTGGCAGGTTGGCAAGGCCTAAGCCTGTAGAATTCAGCAGATCATTAAACTTTGGCCGCAAACTTTAAGAGCTCAAGCGTTGCAAAAGTGTTAGCTGCCTTTTTAGATCTCGTAGGTATACTAGGGCAGTCAAGCGATTAAAAATATTAAATTTAATTGTGATTAATCAAGTGTACTGCCCCTTTGAAACGCTGTGGCGGTGTTTCAAAGGGGCAGCATTGCGGAAGCCCAGGATCAGCTGGAGTTCTCAGCTGACACCAGGCTCAGTGCAGCTGCCTCTTTGAAACCCAGCGGCAGCATTTCTAAGGGGTAGCTTCAGAGGAGCCTGTGGTCTGTGCAGTGCTGCCCCTTTGCAGTGGCAGAGTGGTACTTCAATGGGGCAGCGGAACGTGGAGCCTGGGATCAGCTGGTCCCTCTAGATGATCCCAGGCTCCTAGTGCACTGCCCCTTTGAAGCACCGGAGCAGCACTTCAGAGAGGCAGTGCAGCATTAACGCCTGCAATTGTGTTAATTTTTTTTAATGCTTTAATCCTGCCCTGCGTTAATCACAGGCGTTAACGCAGATAAATCGACAGCCCTAATATATACCCATGCCTCTGTAAACTAGGGATTTAAAATTTCAATTATTTGGCTAATCAAATAGTTGATGCAATTTGTATCAACTAGTCGATAAGGGTGCTTCCGCCTTTAAAGTGTAGCAATAGCCCTGGGGCTGTTGCTACACTTCAAAGGTGAAAGTGCTGCGGAGAGCATGAGGCCGGTGGGGGAGTCTCAAGCAGTCCCCTGCTGGCCCCATGTTCCCCGTGGTGTTTCAAAGCGACAGTGCTGCATCGAGCCCGGTATCAGATGACCCCACGCTTCATGCGGCACTACTGTTTTTAAATGCTACATAGAGCCCTGGGCCAGCTGAGGACCCCGGGCTGCAGGCAGCGTTTCAAAGTGGCAGTGCCGCATGGAGCCTGGGGTCTGGCCCAAGGCTCCATGCGGCGCTGAGGCTTTGAAGCACCCTTTCCCTCTCTTCCCCGCCCATGCTGCCTCTTTCTGATAGAGGCAGCAACGGGGAGTGGGGGAGCAACTAGTTGACTAGTTGTTCACATCCCTACTGTAAACTCCACTCCAATTCATTTGAAGTGCATTTTACCTGCAAAATCTTATGTCCTAACAAACCTGTTAGTCTCTATGGTCGTGGTCACCAACCAGTAGATCGCGATCTACCGGTAGATCTCAGGGGCTCTTAGAGTAGCTCTTGAGCCCTCTCTGAACTGCACCCCTGCGCAGTACATTTACATTAGATTTCCTCATTTGAGGAGCAGCTACTCACCGAGCAACAACACAGGTGAGTAGCTGTGAGGAATGATGGGAGCTGGGAGGCCAGGAGGGCTGAAACACCCCAGACAGTTGACTGTGGCTTTTAGCTGAAAGAGGCTGCCCCGTGCTCCAGCTGATCTGCAGCTTCTCCTCTACGCCTGCCTACGTGGATCTTGGTGCACCCTGGCTGAGCGCCATGGCCAGCTGGCCGGGCACCTGCTTCTCTTTGATCCAGCCCAGCTGCCCTGCACTCAGCCCAGGGAGGCTGTGTCAGCCTCCAGTTGTGCTGTAGCAAGCTTCCCCGGGCTGAGGGCAGGGCAGCCAGGCGGGAGTGAAGAGAAGCGGCTTCCTGGCCAGCTGGCCATGGTGCTCAGGCAGGGTGCACCAAGTTCCACGTGGGCAGGTGCAGAGGGGAAGCCGCACGATCAGCTGGAGCGCGGTTCAGCCTCCTCCGGGCTGAAGGCCACAGCAAGCTGGCCAGGCAGCTTCTCCTCTGCGCCAGTCCATGTGGCGCGTGGTGCACCCTCGCTGAACTTCAAGCAAGGGACTTCAAGGAAGGGGCGGTAGATCTTGGCTTGGTCTGTCATTTAAAAAGTGATCTTGGGTGTAAAAAGGTTGGAGATCACTGCTCTAAGGTGTCACAGGACTCTGTGTTTTTATATCTACAAAAAAAAAATTATGCAGCTACCCCTCTGAGACTTTTTAGCTCTTGTCATTTCTCCATCACCTGCACAGGATAGTTCCCCAAAGGTCAGTCCTGGGACCAATCCTTTTCAACTTATTCATAAATGATCTGGAGAAAGGGGTAAGCTGTGAGGTGGTAAAGTTTGCAGATGATACCAAACTGTTTAGGCTAGTCAAGACAGAAGCAGACTGAGGGACTCCAAGAAGATCTCACCAAACTGAGTGATTGGGCAACAAAATGGCAAATGAAATTTAATGTGGATAAGTGTAAAGTAATGCACATCGGGGAAAAATAACCCCAACTATATGTACAGTATGATGGGGGCTAATTTGGCTATGACAAATCAGGAAAGAGATCTTGGAGTTATCGTGGACAGTTCTCTGAAAACTTCCACGCGGTGTGCAGCGGTGGTCAAAAAGGCAAATAGGATGCTAGGAATTATTAAGAAAGGGAGATAGAAAATAAGACCCAGAATATCTTACTGCCCCGTATAAAACTATGGTACGCCCACATCTTGAATACTGTGTACAGATGTGGTCTCCTCACCTCAAAAAAGATATTTTGGCCTTGGAAAGGGTTCAGAAAAGGGCAACTAAAATGATTAGGGGTTTGGAACGGGTCCCATATCAGGAGAGGTTAAAGAGACTGGGACTTTTCATTTTAGAGAAGAGGAGACTGAGGGGGGATATGATAGAGGTGTATAAAATCATGAGTGGTGTGGAGAGGGCCGATAAAGAAAAGTTATTTATTAGTTCCCTAAATAGAAGAACTAGAGGACACCAAATGAAATTAATGGGTAGCAGGTTTAAAACTAATAAAAGAAAGTTCTTCTTCACACAGCATGTAGTCAACCTGTGGAACTCCTTGCCAGAGGAGGCTGTGAAGGCTAGGACTATAATAAAGTTTAAAGAGAAGCTAGATAATTTCATGGAGGTTAGGTCCATAAAAGGCTATTAGCCAGGGGATAAAATGGTGTCCTTGGCCTCTGTCTGTCAGAGGCTGGAGAGGGATGGCAGGAGACAAATCGCTTGATCATTGTCTTCGGTCCACCCTCTCTGGGGCACCTGGTGCTGGCTGCTGTCGGCAGACAGGCTACTGGGCTAGATGGACCTTTGGTTTGACCCAGTACGGTCATTCTTATGTTCTGTTAGTTATGGAAAAGGTGCTACAGAGGATGGGGTAGCTGGGGGATGGGGTGGGAGAGATGATGTGTAAGGATGAAATCCCATCTGCAGTATCTCCAGACTTTGTGAAACAGTGAGCAGCAGGTAACTAAAGGAAAAATCTATTCTGGATAATTAAAATTGATCATAAGGACAATTGCATTACATTTTGTATGGAAAATGTGCTCCAATGTGGCTTTCTACCCTGGCCTATTTATATTGCTTTTTTCTTTAGTAAACAAAAGTTCTATCTTACATGTTACCAGAGGGAAGTTACCCACAGAACAGATATTACATTGGCTGTAATAGTGTATGTTTATCCTTAAATGTGGCACAATAGGGAGCAATTTTCTCTTCCCCAGAAATGGCAATGCCTGTTTGAGAGGGGAGGTTCCAAATGCATTTGCTCCTTTGCCTCTCTGAGACTACCAGGAGGGGATGTCCTGCTGCTGATTTTTTTCACAATGATATTCCATTAGGAACAGATCTGAAAAACACCCACTTGTTTTGCACAAACTATAGAAAAGCCAAAGTCACTATTGTCACTGGTTTGAATCCAGCCCAGGTCCTGGAAGCAAAAAAGCTGTTTCATTACTAATACCCCTGACCTGCTTAGTCTTCCCTATCCTGTAGTAGGAAAATAAATCTCTTCTTTTAGAGGTGAGCAGGGGAGAAATCAGGAAACCTGAGAATATCTAAGTTTCTGATTTTTCTGTGTCAACAAGATGCCAATACTGAACCTTAAGGTAACAAAATAACTCAATTAGTGTTTTTTCAGTGGAGGATGTCATATGGAGTGCAGGGAAAGAAACCCAGTGAGTGAAGAGGGATTCCTAGTAAAGAAAATGGTAGAAACTAGTTGTCATATTAACCCAAGCCTTGTAACAGCAAATCAGTGTTCCTTATTGTTCTGCTGGTCAGTTGTCTTCCTTAAAGTACTTGGTCCCAAGCTACTTCCTGGAGCTCCTTGTTTTTTTTTCCCTATGACCTCTCTGTCCCATTTCAGTTTTAATCTGCTCTGGGTCATAGTTTTGAGGTGCTGTAGCTATAACCTGAGATGAGGCGTAGGGGGAAGCTTTGTGTGCTGCAAACCCCTCCTTCATCCAAACTCCCTCTCAGACCCCCCCACCCTTTCTTGTATCCCATCCCCTATCCCAAGCTCCCATCTGCACTCAACCTCCATCCCAGAATCTGCACCCCCTTCTTAGAAAAGTGCAGCTCTTGACCACTTACTACAATCTTAAAGTGGCTCCCCATCAAAAATTATTGCCCACTCCTGCACTAGCCACATGTGGCTATTTGGCCAGTTGGGTGGCTAGTTCGCTATAGCAGTAGCCACTACAGTAGTGGCTACTGCTTCAGAGCTGGTTGGACGCCACAGTGCCAGAGAAACATACACTGACTGTTGCATTCTGTTGGGGGTAATAAATGTGTATGCCCTTTCGTGGGACATGGAATTATAGTTTGGCCAAGAAGAATTAAAAATTAACATGCCTAAACTTTGTGGATCTCCTGGGAAGTATATCTAACAACCTCTAATCTAATCTTTATTTTGGGATCTGTTTCTAAATTAATCGGGGATTATTATCTTTCTATCGTAAGAGTAAGATAAGCCCGGCCGGCAGAGTGGCACTCTAGTTTATTGATAATGAGCATGTGCTTATAGTCCACAAAACACTTTAAACACTAACTAACCGGCGCAGCCACTCCTGTGGGTTAGGTAAGCATCACAAATATGACGGAAGTGGAGCAGAGACTGTGATTCGAGGATGATGTCATCAAACTGGGGAAAGGGGTGAGGACAGGATCAGAATTCAGAACTATCTTCATAAATTGGAGAAATCAACAAGAGAAAATGCAATAAAGATAAATGCAGAGTACTATCTTTTGGAAGAAAAAAGTCAAATCCCTAATTACAAAATAGGGAATAACCAGCTTGGCAGTAGTAGTGCTCTAGGGATGTGATAGTGTACATGGTTAAGCGATGAACCTGGGGTCATCTGTTAACCTTCACAGTTACACACAAGGCCCTCCCCACTGCTTCCTCTGTATCAGAGGTAGCATGGGGGGGTGGGGGAAGCAGGTAGGAGCCAAGCATGCCAGCTCCCACCCACCTCCCACTGCCTCTTAAAAGCCAACTCCCTGCGAGCATCTACTCCTGCCCCACCTTCTGTGCTGCTGCCTCTGATAGAGAAGCAGCAGCATAAGAGTGTGAGGGGGGGCTGGTGGCCTCACTGGGAGCTGACTTAAAAGCTGACTCCCTGTGCACTAGCTCCCAGGGAACTGCTCCCCCATGCTTGTAAATGTGTAACCACTGTATTTTTCAGTGGTTACATGTTTACATAAATACATGCATTTTAACATCCCTGGTAGTGCTATAAAAGGATCTGGGGGCTACAGTGGATCACAAATCAAATGACTGAACAATGATGCAGTTGTACAAAAGGCCAGTATGTCTGGGGTGCATCATAAGGAGTGTTGTGTGTGTGACACTTGTGAGGGTATGAAAAATTGTCCTGCTGTATTGGCACTGATGAAGGCTTAGCTGGAATATTGTGTTCAAGTCTGAGCACTGACCCTTTTTAAGAAAGATGTGGACAAACTGGAGAGAGTCCAGAAGAGCAACAAAAATGAGTAATGGTTTGGAAAACCTGACCTATAAAGAAAGGCTTGTTTAGTCTTGAGACAAGATGACTTGTGAGGACTGGAGAAGAGAATAGGACCTGTGGAGCCTTCAAATATGTTAAGGGCTCTGACAAAGAGGATGATGGTCAATTGTTCTCCATGTCTGCTGAAGGTAAGGCAAGAAGTAATTGGCTTAATCTGTAGCAAGGGAGATTAAGGTCAGATATGTGGAGAAAATCTTTAAACTAGTTAAACAGTGGAGTAGCCTTCCAAGGGAGGTTGTGGGGATCCCCTGAGTTTAAGAACAGTTTAGAGTTTAGACCAGTGTTTCCCAACCTATGGGTCGGGACCCAAATATGGGTCGCTGTTACATTTCAAAAGGTTCGCCAATTGTCTTCCCGAGTGGCTCTGCCCTCCTTCTTCCCCCTGTTTTTGAATTGCCTTGGGTCACCAAGTCTTCCTGAATTGTCAAAATGGGTCCCCATCTGGAAAAGGTTGGGAACTGCTGGTTTAGACAAACACCTCTCAGATCATTGGCACTGCTTCAGTACTGGCATCTGGACTAGATGACTTCTCCACATCTCTTGTAGTCCTACACTTTTATGGCTTTCCTAGGACTACAGACCATGCCTGGTGTAGGATTAGAAATCAGGAGTTTCTGGTTCCCAGTCCCCTTATTAATCTATGAGGTGACAATTGCCTGCAGTTCAATTGGACAGATGTTTAGTTTAAAATAAGTTCTCTTGAAGGAAGAGTTAAGATCTTGCGGGCTGGGTTCTGAACGCCTAAAGAGCAACAAAAGGTTAGATGAAGAAAGCAGTGTTCATACTTCCTCTTCAAGCCATCACTGCCTCCAAGAGACAGACTTACAAAATTCTCCCAGACCAGTGTTTAATAATCTTACAAAATTCAGGATCAAAACCAAAATCTTTCTATGCAAAAGTAAACTGCATACATTCCTGCTTTCCAGCTTGACCATTTTGTCCCAAGCCATTCCTCTCTTACTCTTGTGTCAGCCAAATGTTAAAAAATGTACCTATGCGTTTTCCAGGGTCGGGGCATTGGCAACAATTGGTATTTAATAGAACTGCAAAAGGTTCAGTTGTAGACTTGTGCAGTGAAGATGGTTGACTTTAAGCTGGGGCTGTCCTTAGGAAAGACAAGTGTCTTGTAAGATTTAACTTGCTCTTTTCCCTTTTCTTGTCATTCAGTATTGATACGCGGGATTGGCAGACCTGAAGACAGAAATTCCTCATATAGCTGCAGAACAGGTACAGTATGGAAAGCAGTGGGGCTTTTATGTGCCTTTTTGCACAAACATTCCTAAACTATGCCCTGAAATGACCATCAGTACAAGCAAAAAGGGGTAGCTGAGCCCCATTGACTGCTCGGAGAATCCTAATAAAAGGTTTCATTGGTGGTTATGTAGACACTTCTACCGAGAACTAAACTGTGATCTCCCAAACTCATTCCAAATGAGCTGCCAAACAGTTGGCTGGTCCTTGGAAAAATAGCAAACAACTGACTTGTCTCTGTGCTTCTCTGGCAAACTGGTAGGTCGGGGTGTTCAAAATTGCAGGAAAGGGCAAAGATTTACTCCTAGTAGAACTTTGAGAGACTGCACATGCCTCTTTTGGGCCACTGTTAACAAGTGGCAGAATTTGGGAGTTGCCCTATTCTTGGCAAAATGCAATTAGTGTTGGTCTGAGAAGGAGGGAAATCTGCATTTTTTTAAAATGAATATTCGTGTACCTCAACTCTCCTGCTTCACGTTCTGACCACCTAGAGCTCAATTAAAAGGGGTTACTAGAACAAGCAGAAAGCAGTACAGTGGCTGGAGATAAAATACAAATTCCCAGTGCCAGAAGACAGCTGTGAGCGTCTGATCCAGTGGGCTTCAAACGTTTTGAGCTGAGACACTCTCTCCCCTTTGAGTTAGAATGTTTGGTTGTGCCCCCCCATGCTTGCCTCTTATCAGGGACAACCCCTCTGCTCCTGCTCTCCTCCCCCACCTTCCCAAATCCAACCCCTGCTCTACCTCTACCCCATTGAATCCTTTCCTCCAAACCCTTTCCCAGAGCAACACCACATGTGCACCCTCACCAGGGCAGCAGAAAATGGATCAAACTGCCCACTCTGCTACCTTAAGTCCGGCTCCAGGCTGCATCGCTTGGGGCAAAGGCGGGGAGCACAGTGAGCTGGAGCCTCATTGTCCTGCCTCTTGTTGCCAGGAGACAGTGGGGTAGAGCGGGCTGGGGCTGGGTCTTTCTCTGGTTCTTGCAGCTCCTGCTCCTGCTGGTGAGTGTGGGGGCAGGCCCAACCCCTGCTGCCTGCACTAGGCCCTCGGTTCCCTGGTAATCTCCCATGATGCCCTGGGCTCCGAGGTGGCTTAGGACAGTTGAGGCCAGCCATCCCATGGATAGGATGGCATTGGAGATGCTGCTCCCTCTGCAAGCTCCACCAAACATTCCTCCGTAGCAAATTATGCTCCGCAGTCTGAAAACTGCTGATCTAATGTGACCTCCTGGGTTGCCAGGTGTCTGGTTTTGAACCGGACAGTCCAGTATTTGAGCTTCCTGGAAGGGAAACAAATTGAGAAAATAGAAATGTCCGTTATTTTCTAAATAAGATGTCATGTACATTGTGATGTCATGTCAAGTGTGTCCCGTATTTTTATTGAAACTATCTGGCAACCCTAGGACCTCCTGTGTAAGATTGACCTGGTGTGTCTCGGGCAGCGCTCCGTAAAAATGCCAAGGTCAGCGCAGGCTACAAAGGGAGAGCAGATGTCAGCCACCAGTTTGGGGAGTTAACTGAAGTTAAACTCATCAATTAATTCCAAACTGTGCTCCTGATTTCTCCCCACTCTCACCTCCCACATGCACACTGGTCATCAAGGAGCTAACACAGCCCCCCTTTTTTTTCCATTTCAGTTGTCTGGCTCCTAGTCAACACATAGATCCAATACAGTGAGGAGTTAGTTAGAACTCTGCTCCCTTGTATAAAATGTTTGGCTGACCCTTTGGTCAGCCATGTTACCAGGTCAATATTAGTTTGGATCTTACCCAAAATACCAAGCTGACAGTTCTCTAATTGATGCCTGTTTCCAGCCAGATCAGACGGACATGAAATGGTTAAAAATCCATGTCTGGGAAGGAGGAGGGAACTGTGGAGAGTGGCCATTAGCTGCTTCGGGGGAAACAGGGTTCAATATCTTAACTTAGATAATGGCGCAGAGAGCAAACTGATAGTTTGTGGATGATACTAAGATGGGGAGGGTTGCAAGTGCTCTTGAGGATAAGTTTTTACAATTAAAAATGATCTGAAGTAAACAGGATGAAATTCAATAAAGACAAATGCAAAGTATTCCCCTTAGGAAGGAACAATCAGTTATGCATGCACGCGCACTAGGAAATGACTGTCTAGGAAGGAATACTGCAGGAAGGGATTTGGGGGAATATAGCAGATTGCAAGCTAACTTAACTGATTTAACAATATTGCAAAACAGTGTAACAATATTTAACAGTGTAACAATATTGCAAAACAAGTGAACATGGTTCTGGGCTGGATTAGCAGGGGTGTCGTAAGCAAGATACGAGAGGTAATTCTTCTTTGTAGTGTGTGTTGATAAGGTGCCAGCAGGAGTACTGGGTCCAGTTTTGGACACTACATTTCAGGAAAGATGTGGACAAATTGGAGACAGTCCCTAGGAGAGCAAAAATATTAAATGTCTAAAAAAATGACCTTAAGGAAAGATTGGGAAAAAATTGGTTTGTTTTTGTCTGGAGAAGAGAAGACTGGCGGTGGGGACAGCTTTCAAAAAAGGTTGTTACAAGGAGCAGACACACAAATTGTTCTTGCAAACCTCTGAGAATAGATGAGAAGCAATGGACTTAAACTGTAACACAGGCAGTTCAATTGGACATTGGGGAAAACTTCCTGTCAATGGTTAAGCACAGGCCATCATTTGAGATTAAGAGCAGGTTAGATAAACACCTCTCAGGGATGGCCCATAATACTTAGTCCTGCCTTGACTGTAGGGAATTGAACTAGAAGACCTCTTGAGATCCCTTCCAGTCAAACACCTCTGTGATTCTATGAAAGACTTGCAAGAAGAGAGACTGAGAGGCAGAGAACGCAATAGGCTGGTCCGTCTGAAACAGATGCCTTGTGGCATTTCTGAGGCACCAAGGATTGCCTATGTTTTTGGAAGTGATAAGGTTTAGGCAAGACACAGTTGTGCAGATCTCTTGGGATAATAACCCTTTTATCTGTGTGCTATGTATCTTGGGGTGAATATCTGTTGGGGAGTGCTGCTTCTGAAGCATTTTTATCAACCGGTCGCAGGTTCCTGAAGGGCAGCATCTTGTAGATGCTAAATCCAGATGGATCTGTCACGTTACTGCTGTGGCAAATAAGGTGTGATGTCCTGAGCAGAGTTGTAGAACTGTGGGCTCTCATCAGAGAGGTGGGGGAAAGGTAATTAGTGTTGTCTGTCATGGGAGGGTGCATTCTTAAGGGACTGCAAAGGTATGTAGAATACTGACCATACACTGAGAATAGGGGATTCTATAGCCTGGAAATGCAACTTTCTAGATGGGCGAACCATGGGTATTTGCTCTGGGAGAAGTGTTGGTAGAGGCCGATTGCTTGGGAAAAGTGCCTGGGAAAGCAGGTAAAGGCCGACTGCTCAGTAGTAAGCTTACAAAACTTGAAGTTCTCCTTCGAGTGGTCCCCGTGGGTGCTCCACTCTGGGTGCTGGTGCGTCCTCGCGCTGGCGACCGGAGACTTTTTCTAGCTGTTTCTGCCATGGCGCCCTCTAGTGTCATTGGGACTGAAGGGCGCCTGCGCGCGCGGCTCCTCAGTTCCTTCTCTACCGTCCTCGGCAGCAGACGGAGCCCTCTCTTTACCCTATTTCTGTGGGGAAAAAAACAGTTAAATTCTTCGTTTTACCCCCTAGTTACCTCATCAACCAAGTTTTCGAACCCCCCCCTCCCAACTAGTTCTTTAAAAAAAAAAAAAAAAAAAAAAATTCTCTCGTTGCGGCTTGCCGCTTGTTCCCCTACCCTTCATGCCCGGCTCGCCGGGCTTCAAATGCTGCGAGACATGTCGGGATGCCATGCCGGCGTCCGACGGACATTCCGCCTGTATTAAGTGTCTTGGGGAGGCACACCAGACGCAAAAGTGTCAGCATTGCTCTAAATTGACAGCGAGGGCACGCCGTGACAGAGCCAATAGACTGACGACTCTCTTGTATGAGAAGTCGCTCCATCCCTCCTCAGAGGACTCTCCTCCGCCTCAGCCGACTAAGGGTATGGAAAAGGACCAAACCCCTACGCACTCTTCCTCTGCGGTGTCAAAAACCGTACTCCCTCCGGCTCCAGCTATATCCTTGACACCCTCAGCATTGCGGGTGAGCACTGAGAACATGCCGGGAACCTCTGGTGCACCGCGGTCTAAGACGCAGGCACCGCACAAGAGAGCTCATTCTGAGCCAAAACAAAAATCAGCGGCACCGACCGCTACGGCACCTAAGCTGTCCTTGGCACCGACGGCCGCCTACAGAGCGCTTGGCATCGAAGCACCACCAAACGGCACCGGGCTTGGCACCGAAAAGGGCCCGCACCGATAATCCACCTCCTAACACTTCAGTGCCGAGATGCATGTCGGCACCTTCATCTCCACCGAGACCGCACCGCTCGGCACCGTCCCAAAAGCCGAAGCCGGTACCGATCCCCGGTGCGGAGCCACACCTCTTTGGCACCGCCGTCCCCGGGTTCCTCTATCCACTCAGCGAGATCGCACCATTCCTCGGCCGCTTCTCGCTCAGCTAGTGACATCGGCACCGAACCCAGAAGCAGGTTTTCGTCGCAACATTCTAGCCCGGTTCACAGACCTCCATCCTGGCAAATGCCTGCGGTTCAATATGCATACCCTCCCCCTCCGCATCCATGGTATCCACACCAGTATGCCTATCCACCCCCGCCATATGCCACCCAATGGCAACCGTGGAACTCACATCCAAAGAGGTCTCACCATTGACCCTCTTCTACCACTTCCAGGCCACTTCCAGCCTCTCCTCCTGCCACCACATCGCCCACAGAGCCAAATTATCCAGCTCCTTCAGGCGGCCATGACTCCCTCTCTGTGGGCGAGACCAGATCTCTGCTACACAATTCCTCCTCCTCCTCCCCAGACGAAGTGGTCACCACAGATGCCCCACTGTCGGGAGAAGATACAAAAAAGTTCCAAGAGTTGTTTAAAAGAGTTGCCGTAGCGCAGGAAAAAGATCTTCAAGAGGTGCAGGTCAAACAATATCGACTCCTTCGCACGCTTCAACCTCCAACTGCTTCCAGAATTGCCATCCCTATGGATGAGGCCATTATGGACCCAGCTAACAATATTTGGCAGACCCCAGCGTCCATCACTCCAACAAATAAGAGAGCAGACCGCAAATACTTCATCGCTCCAAAGGATATGGACTTTCTTTTCACCCACCCACCCCCTAACTCCTTAGTAGTGGATTCTGTACGTCACAAGGGTAAACAACCTAACCTAAGAACAACCCCACAAGACAGGGACCACAAAAAGGTGGACATTATGGGCCGAAAGGTTTATTCTTCGTCCACATTGCTCCTTAGGGCGGCCAATTACACTGCTATGCTCGCAGACTATGATAATGCCAATTACTCAAAGCTCCAGGACCTCCTCCTACATCTCCTGGAGCATAAACGGCCAACCCTGCTTAGTATTATGCAGGAAGGTCTCACCATTTCCCGCACAGCTTTGCAGTCCGCTATGGACGTGGCAGACACTGCGGCTCGAATCACGGCCTCGGCGATAGTGCTCCGCCGAATGTCATGGCTACAAGCCTCCGGCGTCCCTAGGGACCTCCAACAAAAGGTCGAGGATTTACCCTTCGATCACACCAACCTATTTGCAATCAAGACCGATGAGGTGTTGCATTCTATGAAGGACTCCCGTACAACCCTTAGGACCCTAGGAATGTATACTCCTCCATTTAGAAGAACTAGATACCAGCCTTACCAACGGCTGAGAGAACCGTTCCGCCAACAACCCAAATATGATTTCCGCAAACAAAGATCCCAGCGTCATAGACCACAACGTCAACGTCAACAACAACATGCCACACCTCATCCCCCAGCTGGCAAGCAGCAGGTTTGAAGGCCTGGTCGAGAGCCAGGAAGCCACTCCGCCGACCCGCCCAACTGCTACCCTTCAGTTCCACCACCCCCTCCGAGCGTTTTTCCACCAATGGTCCCTCATTACCTCGGACAAGTGGGTTTTGAACTTAGTCCAATCTGGCTACGTCATCCCCTTTACCTCTACCCCGCCCAACCGCCCTCCTACCCCATCCCTTTTCAGGGACCCCTCTCACAAAGCTGTACTCCTGCAGGAGGTTTCACACCTCATTCAACTGGGCGCAGTAGAACACGTACCAACACAATTCCGAGGCCGGGGATTCTACTCAATGTACTTCCTAACCCAGAAGAAGACAGGAGGTTGGCGCCCCATCTTAGATCTCAGGCGCCTCAACAAATACATTGCATACCACCATTTCAAGATGGTTACCCTCTCAACTATCATTCCTGCACTCGACCAACACGATTGGCTTTCGGCTCTCGACCTTCAGGACACATTTCCATATTACAATTCATCCTGCTCACAGACGCTTCCTCCGATTTACAGTGGGTACCCAACACTACCAATACAGGGTGCTCCCGTTTGGTCTCTCCACAGCCCCCAGGGTATTTTCCAAAACCCTATCGGTGGTAATGGCCTTTCTGCGACGCCAAGGCATCATAATATTCCCATACCTGGACGATTGCCTCATAAAAGCTGCGTCTTTCGACGAAACGAAGGCCATGACAGATACCACAGTAGCCCTTTTACTCAGTCTCGGGTTTCATGTAAATTATGCAAAATCCACTCTACGCCCAACACAGAGACTGGAGTTCATAAGTGCCTTCCTCGATACAATCGCAGCAAGGGCCACTCTTCCCGAACACAGGTTTGCGATAATCTGCGACCTTATCTGAGCGATACAAGCGGTACCTACTGTCACGGTCCGCCACTGCCTCAAAATCCTCGGACACATGGCCTCCACGACTTACGTCGTCAGTTTGGCCAGACTTCACATGAGACCTCTTCAGTCCTGGCTCGCTACGGTACACAGACCCTTCAGGGACCAAATCACCAAGTACGTTGCTATCCCACCACGCATTATCAATTCCATGCTCTGGTGGACAATTCCTCAAAACATGCTACACGGCGTCCCCTTTCAACGTCCAACTTCCAATCTCACGCTTATAACAGAAGCCTCACTCATGGGATGGGGAGCCCATTTGGGAAGCATCACAGCCCAAGGCAAATGGTCATTTGTGGAACACACACTCCACATCAACCTCCTCGAGTTACGGGCAGTCAGATATGCATGCCAATATTTCATTCATCATATAGCCCACAAGACCATCACCATTATGACTGACAATACCACATGCATGTACTACATCAACCGTCAGGGTGGCGCCCGTTCCCCTTCTCTATGCTCGGAAGCCACCAAATTCTGGACCTGGTGCCTCTCACATGGGGTCACCCCTTCCGCTGTATATCTTCCCGGAATACTCAGTGTCACGGCAGACACCCTAAGTCGCATGTTCATGGACCAGCACGAGTGGGAGATCGACAGACATGCCCTAACTCCGATCTTCCTTCACTGGGGCCAACCAGAAGTGGACCTCTTTGCCACAAAGAACAATCTAAAGTGCCACCTCTACTGCTCCAGGGGAGCTCTGGGCAGAAGTTCCCTCGGGGACGCCCTTTCCATCGCATGGGACGCCTCCCTCCTCTACGCCTTTCCCCCTCTCCCACTCCTTCACAGAGTCCTGGACAAGATCAGATTGAGCCAGGCACGGGTGATTCTGGTGGCACCTGCTTGGCCCAGACGAACATGGTACCCTTACCTCCTCAAGATGATGGTAACAGAACCGTATCCCTTCCCTCCACATCGCGACCTCCTCTCACAAAACCACGGTCGGACCCTTCACCCGGACATCCCCAAGCTGAAGCTCCACGCCTGGCTCCTTCATGGCTCCAAGATGCTGAAACGGCCTGTTCGGAACAAGTGAGACACATACTAATTAATAGTCGGAGACGCTCCACCAGGAAAACCTACCGCTACAAGTGGACGCGTTTCTCCCAATGGTACGCTCAAACCCATGCAAGCCCACCACATCTTGCTCCTATACATACCTTATTGGACTACTTACTCTCTCTAAAACACTCCGGCCTAGCACTCAGTACTATCAAGGTCCATGCTGCGGCCATAGCTGCTTTTCACCATTCTCTACGAGGCTCTTCCTTTCTCACTGACCCGCTGACCAAGCGCTTCTTCAAAGGCCTGCAGAACACCTTCCCTCCGGTTCGGCCACCAGTCCCCATTTGGGACCTGAACCATGTCCTTAAGAGCCTCACAAAACCCCCGTTTGAACCAATAGCGACCTGCTCTTTGTCTCATCTGTCCATGAAAGTGGCTTTTCTCGTCGCCATTACCTCCAGTAGGAGGGTGAGTGAACTTGCAGCCTTAATGGCTGACCCTCCATACACCGTATTTTTACAGGACAGGGTGGTACTCCGACCCCACCCTAAGTTCCTACCTAAAATACCCTCTCCCTTCCATGTGAATGAACCCATACACTTACCTGCCTTCTTTCCGAAACCGCGCACGGAACCGATCCACACCGTGTGGCACACTCTGGACGTCCGACGAGCATTGGCATTTTACATAGATCGCACGAGACCCTGGCGAGCCTCGCCTAGACTTTTCATCTCATATGCTGAAAGATCTAAGGGACAAGCAGTCTCATCTCAGAGAATCTCTAAATGGATTACATCCTGCATTAAAACCTCTTATACCTTACATAACAAAGACTTACCTGGACTTATCACAGCTCATTCCACTAGAGCGGTAGCTTCCACGACCGCCTTTCTTCGTAATGTTCCATTGCAGGACATTTGCAATGCTGCTACCTGGTCATCTGACCACTCGTTTGCGCAACACTATGCTCTCTCCACTTCGATAGCATCTTCTATGGCGGTTGGACAAGCGGTGCTATCCACAGTTACTACCACACGGCTCCAAACCCACCTCCGTGAGCCGACAACTGCTGTGTAGTCACCCAGAGTGGAGCACCCACGGGGACCACTCGAAGGAGAAGAAAGAGTTACTCACCTTGTGCAGTAACGTTTGTTCTTCGAGATGTGTCCCCGTGGGTGCTCCACTACCCTCCCTCCTTCCCCTGCTTGGAGCCTGATACTCTGGCGGGTAGAGAAGGAATGGAGGAGCCGCGTGCGCGCAGGTGCCCTTCAGTCCCAACGACACTAGAGGGCGCCACGGCGCCTGCGCGCCGCGGCAGAAACAGCTAGAAAAAGTCTCCGGTCGCCGTCGCGAGGACGCACCGGCACCCAGAGTGGAGCACCCACAGGGACACATCTCGAAGAACAAATGTTACTGTACAAGGTGAGTAACTCTTTTCCCTTCCCCGAGAGGCTAGTAGACACTCTTATCTTCACTCTGAGCCTCGCAGAAAAGTGACTGACTGGAAACAGCCTTTTCTGGTTTCTCTGATAAAGCAGCTTATTTTGCACATTGGTGTTATTTGCCCAGGACTGGCCTGGTGCACAAATAGTGGTTGTGGGCCCTACAGTTCTGTGTCTGCTTCAGAGTTGCTGACTCAGGCTGATCTCCCTTGCTCAGTGTTGGGCATAGAAGGGGAAGTAAGAGCAGCTGCCCATCCCCCTTCTTCGCAAAAAGTATCTGGAATAGTGTAACAACCTCATTTGTTGCCACTGAGTTTGCTGCTATGCTGACTATAGCAGAGGAAGATTTTCTATTCCTTGTGGAATATGTTTCCATAGACTGACACAACAACATTGTTTGATAAACTGGCTTGGGTAACCTGAGGTTAGTTATAAAAAAAAATCTGATAGTTCAGCTATCTTACATGAAGATTTGAAATATTAGTGACTCGTATCATGCATTCACAGTGCCGCCTTTTAACATCAAGTCTGGGAGATGGGATTAATATGGGTAATGTTAAGAATACTTAAAATGTAAAACTCTTAATGGACATACATACTAGCTTTTTCTGGTAAATCTTCATGTGTCAACAAAATCTGGACTGATCATGCATGTGTGGTGGCAAACTGACACTATCAGCCTAGATGTCCAGAGGAAACCTTGCTAAATACTAAATCCTAAATACTGCAAAGGCCCATTAAGCATTGTCCATTACAAGATACAGTACAAACACCCTTCTCCTCCTGATCTGCAATAGCTTCTGCTACTCAAGCCCTGGATTTTTGATGTGCACTATTTACTAAATTTTGTCTGAAAACGTGAGCAGAGGTAAGAATAAGACAGTAACTAACCTTCATTGCGTCTCTTGACCTATCCTAGGAATTGTTCCCAGACTTCTGGGGTGACAGACTGTCACCTTGTTGTTTCTTCTCTCCCCAACCCCACTCACCAAGATGCGTTTCTTTGATCCAATGAGTACTACACGCTACTAACAAGTTCATGTTTAGGAGTTGATAGCAGGGAATGTTAGCCTGAATTTCAGTCTCTGCTTAGACCGTTGTTTCTTAAACTTTTTAGACCAAGGAACACCAAACAATATTTTTTTATGAGGAACACCAAGGATTTTTTGTTGAGCAAAAAAAAAGGCCGGGGGTGGGGAGAAGGGAAGTTATTGAGCACAGTTTAAAAAAACACTGGCTTAGACTCTTACAGGTTTTAAACAAAACCCTTAATGTTACCCTTATTTGGCATTGCTTCCTGAGAGCAAGCTATATTCATGAGATCAAATACTAAAGAGAATGTCATCTTTATTTCTGGATCCTGTAACAGACTGTGTATTAAACCTGTCTTTTCAAAATTGAGTTTAAAAACATTTGAAACAGTGAGAGTTACAGCATCCTTGGTAACTGAATGAGGGTAGCATCACTGGGAGCTGATGTTTTGTTTTATACTCCATCAACTGGCCCTCCTTTTGGGACCAGGATTGAGAGACAAGAAACGTACTTCACTGTTTGTATGCTGAGACTAAGCTTTCAAACCCTTTAGGCAAGTTATGTTAAATGTGGTTAAGTTTTCAGGGGGTTAAAATATGTCTCCTTGCATTCAAAATGTCATCACTTGCTAATTTGGACTGTAAGGATGGTGGTGGTATCTGATCATTAATTATCTTTTATCATACCAAAGGAATGCTTCGGCTCTTCTAGAACATAAGAACGGCCATACTGGGTCAGACCAAAGGTCCATCTAGTAATTTAGTGTTGTTCATAATAGGGATATAAACGAGTAGCCGACTACCCGATAAGCAGGAGCTTTTGGGTAATTGACGACTCGATCACTTCCCTTCCATTGCCACTCTGCACTCTTAAAGGGACAGAGGAGCTGGTGCATAAAGACGCTGGCTCAGTCTCTGATCCTCTGCAGGGTCTCAGGACAACCCTCTCCTGTGCTGCCACTCTGCATTCTGAAAGGGACAGAGCCGCCTCCTTACAAGCCCCCTCCATTCCCCCTGTTGCCACTCTGCACCCTTAAAGTGAGAGACCCGGGGGGCGGGCTGCCACTTCTGTCCCTTTCAGAATGCAGAGTGGCAGCATGGGGGAGGGTTGTCCTGAGACGCTGTGTGGGACCCGAGACTGAGCCAGTGCCTTTGTGCAGAGCGGCCCTGAGGGAATTGGAAGGGCTGTGCTGAGATTCAGAAGTGAGCCTTTCCCAAGTCCACTTGACTCCCTAGTTCATAATCAATTGTATTCAGTTGCAACTTGTTTTCCTTTTAAAAATGGAGCCTCTTGGCTAAAAGCAGAAGGGCTAGAAAACACATAAGAAAGGGCTTGTACACAGTACCACTTATTAGTCTAACATCTGTCGCTCCAGGGTGTGAATAATCCCGTCCCCCTCCCCACAAAGTGGTGGAAATTACACTGACCTAAGTGCCAATGTGAGCTTCTCCTGCTAGCATAGCTACTGCCTCTTGCCCAGGTGGCTTTATTATGCTGCTGTGGAAGTGTCCCCCTTCAGCATGGAGCATCTTCACCAGATGCGCAGCTTTGGCACAGATGTGACACTGTAGAGCTTCTAGCATAGACTAGCTCAAGAGTTTAAGTACTTTTAGTACACTGATTGGGATGGGGGTGGGAGGGACCCCAAGTCTTTCATCGTTCAGTCTTGGTACTTGCAAGGTCTCTGCTGCTGACAGGATATCCCTAGAAACAGTTGTTCTGTGTAGGCTTGTTCCCAGAGTGTTCCTAAACTGGAGATGTGCTCTTACTGTCAGTCATGCTGCCTTCCACTCCTGAGTTTCCTGAAGGAGGCTTGCGCAGTGCTCACCAGTTTTTTTTGTGAAGGGCGTTCAGCATTGCCATTAGAGACAACACTTAATTAGTGGTGTGTATAAATGACCTGTTAAGTTTCTCTCTTCTCTGTTGGTAGGTAATTAAATGTCTTTACTGTGGAGCTCTGCTTTGTTGGAATGCTTGGATGCACTGCAGCTCCTCCTGTAGCTTTCTTTTGTCTGCCCCATTGTGAGAAGATGGCAAAAGTAAACATTACTCAAGACCTCATCCACAGGCAGATCAAGGTATGTGTCAGCCAAGATTCTTATTTGTGGTGGGGGGATGGGTAAGGAGAGCTTAATGTTCATGCCAGAGCAGTTTCTGTGGAGCTTGTTTTCACAGTACTAATATCCACCATATACCCCCTCTTGCTGTGGTCTTATTAGCTCTGCGAAGGATTGATACTTGGCTGGGAAGTTGTGCTGTGGAGTGGGCGTTTGGGAACGGTTGAAGTGAGGGGTCGGGCACTTTCAATCAGAGTAAATATCAAAATAATTCCCAAGTAGTGCTGGGGATACTGTACTGATGGGGTCGCCATCTTTAGATAAAACCCAAGAGATTCTGGTGACTTGTGATCAGTTAGAACCCTGTTAGTATACAGATTAGAGATGTTAACCTCTGAGTCCTGACCAAGTTTCACTTGTGATAATTCTATTCTTTAGCTTCCTGAGCAGGTTCATTTGGATACTTAATTTTTTTTCCTTTCCATCCTAACCTGTTTAGTGCTAGTGTGTATGTGTGTGTGTTCCTCAGGCACTCATTACCATTGTGTCTTGCAGTTGTAGTGTCATAAATTTGTAAATGCTTCAGAGTGAATGGGATGGAACAGTCAAATATTATAACAATGTGCCTCCTTTCCAAACACTGGGCAGAAGGTCCAATGCTCTGCTTTAATTTCCTGCATTCTGGCCCTGTTCCCGCAGTGGTTTTTAGTGCCGTATTGCAGGTTATTAAAGTGTACACTCTCTTCAGACTAAAATATTAGGTGCTCAATAGTTTGGATACACTTAAAAGATTATCTAAAGTTCCAGGGCTAAGGTGGGGTTGCCAATAGCCCTGTATTATTAGGGATGTCCCTTTTTAAAATAAAATAGTGTCCTGTGTTGATACTGGGTCTGATCAAAAGTCCATCTAACCCAGTATCCTATCCTCTGACAGCACCCAATCCCAGGTGCCATAGAAGGAATGAACGGAACAGTAGGGTTGCCAGGTGTCTGTTGTTGGCCCTGACAGTCTGTCACTTGTGGCTTCTGCCCAGTAAAAACCCCCAGAAAATACCAGTGATTTAAAGGGGCCATGATTCTTTTGTGTGTGGCTGTGGGGTTTTTGTTTTGTTTTTGCTCAACCACTTTGGTCCCCTTTTATTTTTTGCTCAACCAATTTTTTTTCTTCCTGCCATGTACGGTATCTTTTGTGACAGTATCTGGCAACCTAACAGAACAGGTAATATCAAGTGTCCATCCTGTTACCCATTTCTAGCTTCTGACAAACAGAAAAAGGAACAGACACCTGTGTTACCATAGTTCAACCAGGGCAGTGCTACGGGTTGGTAATTTGATCTGGTGCACAGCGTCACAGTGCTCCTCATTCAGCCCAGCCACCCCTCTGTCATTCCTAAACAGCCCTTGGACCTCCTGTATTTTGTAATTAGGATTGGCAACCCTAACTGTTTGTGTTCAAGTACAATAGAACTGTGCACAGCAAGAGCTGATCCCATTTTGTGTTAGTTGGAGCTTTCTCAAGGGCTAATCCAAGAGCGTACAAGGAACTTCTACAGGAATTAACCATCAGACCCTGCCATTTTCTGTTCTGACTGCAAGATGCACTCTTTGATCTTTCTTTTTCAAATTTAAACCATGTTGTATTATTTAAAAGTAAACTATCTTTGTGGGGAGAAAGAACTATACATGACTGATGTGAATCTTGTAGCTTAATAGCAAGCAAATGGTCTGGTAGCACTTTATAGACTAACAAAACATGTAGATTGTATTATGAGCTTTTGTGGGCACAGCCCACTTCTTCAGATGACCGAAGTTATGATTAGAGGATAAGGAAACTTGAAAAAATAGATGGGAAGGGGGCAGGGAAGAAAGATGTTCTGTCCCCACCCCCAATCTCTGTGCATAAAATATCAGGAGAGAGGGTGCTAAACTTGAGTAGATTAAGATCAAAGTCAGTGGATGGATAAGGCAGGAAGGATACCATTCAGAAAGTAGTTAGCACCTTCACTGATAAAGGTTCCACCACCCCATATCTTTATTAAGTCCATAATTAATTGAATTGAATTTGCATATGCATTGTAATTCCAAGCTTTCCCTGTGGATTTGGCTTGAGGAACTGGCCTGTGACAAGACCGCCACCTTCAGATCTGTGAGATTATGGTTCAGTAAACAGAAATGTTCTGCCACTGGCTTCTGAGTATTTTCTTTATGTATATCCGATTTGTGTCCATTGATTCTTTCACGTAGAGAACGTCTAGTCTACTTTCTGAATGGTATCCTTCCTGCCTTATCTATCCACTGACTTTGATCTTTATCTACTCAGGTTTAGCACCCTTTCTCCTGATATTTTATGCATAGAGGCGGGGGGGGGGGGGTAGGTGACAGAACATCTTTCTTCTCACCCCCTTTCCCTTCTCCTATTTATTTTGAGTTTCCTTATCTCTAATCATAACTCTGGTCATCTGAAGAAGTGGGCTGTGCCCACAAAAGCTTATGATAACATCTACATGTTTTGTTAGTCTATAAAGTGCTACCAGACCATTTGTTTGCTGTTGTTTTTTTCTGTAACAGATTAACTCGGCTACTCCCTGAAGATCTTGTAACTTAACATGCTTCCATAAGGGGTTTCAGATACTAAGGAGACAAGATCTATATAAAAAGCTTAATAGTGTAGCACCTTTCTGCATTTCATGAATAAAGAGTTGGGGTGGTGGATGGTGTAACTCCGATTGCTCTGCCTCTGCAGTTAGCCTCCCTACATCCAAGCCAACTGCTAACACATTGATGATCTCATTAAGGAAGACAAGGAAAACAACCATCCTGTGTCTTCCTCCCTTTCATCTGTACTGGCACAGCATTGTGGCAACTGTTCTCTTTTCTGTAGAACAGTCTGTGCTGCCGGTACTGTGGTTCTGTGGAAAGGGTCAATATCTCAACTGTCTCCTGTTAAAGGTCCCAGAATGAGACGAGCCTGAGAACAGTGAAAATGCAAGGAGGGTGTGTGTTTTGTTCTAAAATGACACTTAGTTCCTCAGGAAAGAGGTATAGGTCATAGCAGCCCTTTCTGAATAGCTCTAATAAAGTGCTTGTATTTATCCTCAGCAGTGACTTGAAGCTTCTGGTTTTTGGCCTGTTTTTGCTAAAAGATTAACCCCTCTCCCCTTATCAAACTCTTGGTTGTATCATTGTGGTAAAAGTAAACCAGAAAAGACAGGGTTGCTTTGTGTGTGTTTGTGTGTTTTCCCTTTCCTTGGGCTGCCCTGATCCTTATCTCAGTTGCAGGACTTGAGCCTGGCAATTGTGGTTTTACCACTAGTGGTACTGAACTGATTTCTCTCTCTCTTTCTGAACTGGAGAGTACAAAGTGCTCTCTTCAGGCTGATAAGAAAATTGTGCCCTTGCCAAAGGAAAGGCAACTAGCTGGTGCTGTGACCCATTTTGGAAGGGGGGGGGGGCCTCTGAGTGTGTTTTAAATGGTTGACTCTCCTGCTTGGTATAAGGGAATGGTCTGTGCTTTGTGTAGTAAATGGAGTGGTTGTCTTTCACACAGGAGAAAGGCGCCCTGGGCTTTGAGCGGCACTATCATGTCACTGACCCATTCATCCGACGTCTGGGCCTCGAAGCAGAGTTGCAGGTGAGGGGACAGCAGAAGAGCAAAATTACCTACCTGTGCCACATTAAACTGCATAACACCCACTAATCTGAGCCCTGTAGACTTATAAACTTTTAAGAGTGCTGGTTTGTCTTCTCAGCATGCAGCACTTCTGGCACAGTGCTAGTCAGCAACAGTGTAATAAGTTAGTGTCTGTGCATTTTATAACACTAGCTGCCTGGAACCAATCCTAGTCATAGATGTCTTGACATGGGCAAACCTCTCCTAGCTAAGCCTGAGGGCCTGACTACTTCTTCCTATGATGCTTGTGACTGCAGTAAGTTTCTTAGAGACTGACGCATGAATTGTCACCCTGCAGTCTGGTACTCCCAGTACAAATTGAAAGTGTGTTTGTCTTCACGTTGGTACAAATTCAGTTTTTTCCCTTCCATGCCCCTCTTCAACACCATTTTCCTCTCTTCCTCCTCCCCCCCCCTCCGCCCTCCAACCTCCCAGAAAGTTCACTGGGCACTCCAACAGTTTATCTTCTAGTCATTTGTTAGATGTGCAATATACTTTCAGCCTAGTTACCCAGTGCAAGGTGCTTCTCAGCCGGTGGCAATGAAAGTGCACTTTCCTTCAATGCCCCCCAGTGTCTGTGCACATGATTCTCAGTGTAGCCAAGAGCTTTTGAAAGACACTGTTCCTTGCATGCAGCAGTATCTCTGTATTAGCTGCTAAGGCAGAGCTGCTATTGGATCAAGTTGTAAAGGTGGTATTTTCCCCAACAAACTAGAGCATGCCTTTCTTGGAGGTGCTTGTCTGAGGGGTGTCTGACACTGAAGGCTGCTTGTATCAGATTATGTGGGGAGCTTGCGGTGTCCTTGTCTTTAATAGTACTGCTTGATAAGTCTGCAGTTGATAACGTTCTCTCCCCTTCTTTGCGCAGGGTCACTCTGGATGCGTCAACTGTCTAGAATGGAATGAGAAAGGAGAGTAAGTATGTCTCGATTCAGGGGTGGAGGAACTGACAGCCCCAGGCTCTCCCATCAGTGGGCTGTGGATCATATCAGAAGAGGTCACTTCATTTATTTTACTGGAAAGAGGAAGGTTCAGGCTATAAGTCTTGAACTATAGTAGAATCCCGGTTTTGCAACTGAGGCTTGTTCTGCTGGCTGTATATGAAAATGCTTCTCTTGTAACAGAAACTAGGACTGGTAGGAAGTGAAGGATCTTCTTGGAGGGTTAGGGTCTTGTTTTTTTTCATCCTGTTGTGGCACAGGTGGGGATTTGCATCCTTGTATGGGGCTGCAGTGGTGGCCTTTTTTTCTTTCCTGTGTTGTAATCCAAGTCCTTCTCTGGTGGGGAAGCAGAGTGCAGGGGAGAGGGCTGAAGAACGTGAGAACATAAGCATGGCCATACTGGGTCAGATCAATGATCCATCTAGCCCAGTATCCTGTCAGCCAACAGTGGCCAATACCAGATGCCCCAGAGGGAGGGAACACAACAGGTAATCCTCATGTGATCCCTCTCCTGTTGCCCATTTACAGACCGAGGTTAGGGTCACCATTCCTACCTGTCCTGGTTAATAGTCATTGATAGACCTAACCTCCATGAATCTGTCTAGCTCTCTTTTTGAACTCTGTCCCTCTGACCATCTGATATCCATCTGAAGAGTCCCTCTATCCATCTGATAACCTCCTTTGCACTATTTTAAGATAAAGCATTTGTGTTTAATACCTAGTGCAAGTGAAGTAAGCCATATCCACCTGGGAAACTCATGTTAGGGAGAGTCTTTACTGTGGTTGTGGCCTCTGGTTTTCACCCAAATCCATAATTCAGTGGAAGCTTCATGTACTTGAGGAAGGAATTTGGCATTTGTGATCAGACAGCAGTTCCAACCTGTTCTGTGCCTCTTCAACTGAAATACACCTTTTCTGCCATTTAATGCTTATGAATCACTGCACAGATTCTGGTATGGGGCACATTTGAGGACCTGTTGTGAAGGACAGAATGTGGGCTCACAGGCTGATTGGCTGAGAAGCTAATCACAGTTGGGTGTAGAGCAATGTTTATAACCCTCTCCTGTCTTTGGTTTTTTCAGCTTGCTGGCTTCTGGTTCTGATGACCAGCACACCATTGTCTGGGATCCCCTGCATCACAAGAAGCTTCTTTCTATGCACACGGGGCATACTGCAAATATCTTCTCTGTCAAGGTGAGTGGGGCCCCAGGTGTTTGAAAATGAGAACTGGAAGGAGGACACAGCTAGATGGGTCTCCGTTTTGATGACATACATTAAAATAACTTCACTAAAAAGAAAATGGACTTGTTTTTAAAACATTGCTAGGGGAATGCTTTTCCATAAGCAAATCCTCCAAAGAGCACTCTAAAATATTTTAAGACTTACGGTATTAGGGAAAGATGCATGAGATGTTGTATTATGCGTCTCAGTCTCTGTTTGGGCCACATATATACATAGAAATTAAAAGCTTCAGCGGGTAGCTGAGTTAGTCTTTAAAGTGCTACCAGACTATATGTTGTTCTTTAAGTTGTAGATGATATCATGAGCTTTCGTGGGCACAGCCCACTTTTTCAGATGACCAGAGTGGTGGATGTCCAGAACTAAAATAAATAGGGGAGGAAGAGAGAAGAGGCAGTGGGTATAAAAATATCAAGGGAAAAGCAGAGCTGGAATGTAACAGGAAAAAAAATAGTCTATAAGCACCTAAAGACCGGATAGTCAAAAATGGCAGATAAGAACTATTACTAGGCAGTTAGAGAGAGGGAGTATTAACATCAGATACTATACAGACAAAGAACCATTGGCACCTTCATTGTTTGGTAGGTTGATGATGTCCCAGCCATCTGGTACCTTTATTTAAACCATTAGCATGAGTATCAAGCATGTGAATGAATTGTAGTTCCAGTCCTTCCCTGTGTATTTGGCTTGTGGAATTGGTCTGTAACAAAACAGCCACTTGAAGATCTGTTAATGAATGCCTACGCAGATTGAAGTGTTCCCCAACAGGTTTTTATGTTTCCTTTATGGATATCTGATTTGTGTCTATTAATTCTTTCCCATACGGACTGTCCAGTTTGTCTATATAGATCCTGTAGGTCAGTGGTCCCCAACCATTGGAGGTTGCCAGGCGCCAGGGGGCATAGCCGTTCGCCCGCCAGGTGCCAGAGGGCGGGGACACTTGCGTGCCCGGGGTGGGGGCGCCCCCCCCAAGGGCCGCGCACCTGGGGCTGGAGCTCCCTCGGGGCTGGCGCCCCCTCCAAGTGGCGCTCCCGGGGCCGGCGCTCACCGTGCGCGCGAGGCCAGCTCCGGCACCATACATGCGCCACGTGCCCTGGGCCAGGCCAGCCCTGAGCACTTGGCGGGCGCACACAAATGCCCCCGCGGGCTCCATGGCGCCCATGGGCACCGTGTTGGGGACCACTGCTGCAGGTGTTTGTCTCTGTTTGTGGGATTGGAGCAAATCGGGTTGTGTTTTAGGGCTTGGCTGTAGACAATAGATTGAGAAATGTGTCTGGGATGGAAGCTGGAGACATGAAGGTAAGTGTAACGGTCAGTGGGTTTCCGGTATAGGGTGGTGGAAATGTGTCCACTATTTAATTGTACTGTAGTGTCCAGGAAGTGTATTTCCTGTGTGGACTGGTCTAGGCTGAGGTGGTTGGTGGGGTGGAAGTTGTTGAAATTCTTGTGAAATTCTTCAATAGTCTCTTTTTCCATGGGTCCAGATGATGATGTCCTTGATGTAGCGTAAGTAAAGTACCAGTGTTAGGGGACGGGAGCTGAGGAAACGTTCAAGGTCAGTCACAAAGATGTTGGCATATTGTAGTGCCATGCGGGTGCCCATGGCTGTGCCGCTGACTTGAAGATACAAATTGTCTCAAACGGAAGTAGTTGACAAAGTTGCAGAGTTCTGTAACTAGGTGTGCAGTGCTGTTATTGGGGATGGTGTTCCTGATGGTCTGTAATCCGTCTTCAAGTGGAATGTTGGTGTAAAGGGCTTCTACGTCCATAATGACTAGGATGGTATTTTCAGGTAGATTACTGATGTTTTGAAGTTTCCTCAGGAAGTCGGTGGTGTCGCGGAGGTAGCTAGGAGTGCTGGTAGCATAGGGTCTGAGGAGGGAGTCAACATAGCCAGATAATCCTGTTTAAAGTGTGCCAATGCTTAAGATGATGGGTCATCCGGGATTTCCAGGTTTGTGTATCTTGGGTAGCAGATAGAAAGCTTCTGATCAGGGATTAGGGAGGGTGTTGGTGTAAACTTGTTCCTGAGCAGCGTCAGGGAGCTTCATGAGCAGTTTTTCAGGTTTTTTTGGGGTATTGCTTAGTGGTATCACAGGAGAGGGGCTTGTAGAATCTGGTATTGGTGAGTTGTCTGGTTGCCTCCTGTTCATAATCTGGTCTGTTCATGATGACTACAGCGCCTCCTTTGTCAGCCTCTTTGTTTTTGAAGCTGTGTATAGCATTGCGTTCTGCATGACTGAGGTTATATGTTGTTTGCTGACCAGGTCAGCTCGAGCATGTTTGCAGAAGCAGTTGATGTAGAAATCAAGACTCTCTCATTAGGACCATTAGTGGGAGTCCATATAGAAGCTTTCCTCTTATGGGATCGGCGGGGGGGAGCGGCAAGGTCAGTGTGGTGTACGTTGGTGGGCTGGAAGTATTCCTTCAGGTGGAGGCAACACAAATAGGATTCCAGATCCCTGCAGAACTGAATCATATTCGTAGGGGTAATGGGGCAGAAGGAGAGTGCTCGAGAGCCCAGCACAGGAATCTGTCCTAAGAGTGGTTGATAATGATGTTGGGTGAGTTGCAAGTATCTAGAATGAGAGATCCTGAGGCATGTAGCAGTTTGGATAGTTTATTGTCCTTTTTCTTCTGAAGGGCGATCAAGTGGTCCTTGTAGGCGGTTTGTTGAATTGTAGTAAAATCTGGAAAAGATGAAGTGTGTGTGGAGGCTTGGTTTTTTATGATGGTTTCTAATGTTGAGAGCTCCCCTCCCTCCCCCCCCCCCCCCCATTTGTTGTATAGAATGCTGATAAGGTGATTCCTTAGTGTTTTTGCAAGTGTGGGGCATAATCTCTGGCTGTAGTGCATGGAATATGTAGACTGTAATGGGTTTTTCATCCTTAAACCCTTAGGTATGATGTTCATCTGTTTGCACTTGGAAAGAAAGATTATGTCAATTTGGATCTGTGCAAGTTTCTTTGTGTAGTTGATGGATTTCCACTGCATACGGGTGAATGCAGTGCCTTGCATGTTCAAAAGCTTCAGGGGGTTAGTCTGTACAGGATAAACTTAAACAACAAATAGTTTGGTAGCACTTTAAAGACTAACAAAACATGTAGATGGTATCATCTGTTTTTGTGGGCACAGCCCACTTCTTCAGATGACCAAAGTGGTGGATGTCCAGAACTAAATAAATATGGGAGAAAGGGGTGGGGTGGAGGGGGCGACAGCAAGGAAGGTTTAGGTTTGACATTACGAAAAACTTCCTAACTGTTAAGGCGGTTAAACACTGGAATAAATTGCCTAGGGAGGTTGTGGAATCTCCAACCTGCTCTTAAATATCTCCAGAGATGGACAGACATCTAAAAGAGATGATTCTGGATGGTGCTTGATAACCCCTCGAAGTCCCTTCCAGTTTGTATATTTTACAGGCTCATAGAATACTAGTAGTGGTGGTTACAGCAATTGAGACCTTTTTTAAAAAAAGGTCTCAACAGAACTGTTGTGTGTCTCATAGCTGGAGACTTTCAAAGATTTCTACATCAAGCATGTACAAGGAACATATATGCAGATGGTTCCTTCATCTGCACAGAGAGTGGCTGATCCAGTGGTTAGGGACCTAGGAGACCTATTATTCCACCACAGACATTTCATGGGATCTTGGGCAAATTATTTACTGTCTTGAATGTGCCTCAGTTTCTTCATTTTACAGATGGGGATAATAGCACTTCCCTGCCTCAGTTTCGGTGCTGTGAGAATTAAAAAGATTGATCTGCTCCATTACTACATTTAATTAGCATAATTTAAGAACGTGGCTTAGATCGCTATTCTCCTGCAGTTGGGAGTGATTTACATCTCCCCGTGAAATGCAACAGAAATCTTTAAATGGAGGAAGAATTTGCTTTCAAAACATGCCTCTTTACAGAAGGGAAACTGGAGACTGTTCAGTTGTATCATGCGGAGCATGAGCAGTGGTAGCCAGAGTTGGCACTGCATGGAGAGCTCTACAGTCTAGTAGTGGGCGCTCTCTAAATTATGCAGGAAGGCAAGAGTTGCTTTGCCTGTTGCAAATAAGAATGTCCTGCTATCCAACAAGCTTTGGTTTCCCAACCAAGAGCTCCTGTTTTGTTGTGTTGATGCCTGGTGTGATCCAAGTGCTTTTGGGATATAACTTGCAAAAAAGACGCAGCAGCAATTGGGTTATAACTGATCAAGGTTGGATGACTAGAAAGTGGCAGTTGAAGCTTTTCCAGGTTTGAATGTCGGATCTTCCTCCCACAGTTCTTGCCACATTCAGGGGATCGGATCCTCATCACAGGGGCTGCAGACTCCAAGGTGCATGTTCATGACTTGACTGTCAAGGAAACCATCCATATGTTTGGCGACCATACCAACAGGGTGAAGCGTATTGCTACTGCTCCTATGTGGCCCAACACGTTTTGGAGCGCAGCCGAGGATGGGCTAATCAGGTACGACGTTTTGGTGCTTGTTCCGGGGAGTGCTGTAAGATCTCTATCAGAGTAGTCATGTTGAGCTGTCATAGATTCCTTTAGTTCACTCAATTCTCTGTCCCTTCTGGTTGGGTTAGCACTGGGGCTGGCATAGCTCAATTCATAAATGGAGGAACTTTGGTTGGATTTACCCAGTGTTGCTCAGGTCCTTACATCAATTCATTCTTTTGGGCCTTCTTAGGGGGTGATTTTCTTCTTCTTTCTTTTTCTAATTTTTAAAAAAAAAGTGCTTGCTTCATTTGAATCCTAGCTCTGGGGTGGGGTTGGGGATGACCGGTTCAGTATGCAGGCTGCCCTGGGGAGAGAGGATTACCTTAGCTGTCCCACTGCAGCAGCTTTGGGGCAGGTTAGAAGTGCCTCTCCATGACTGCTGCAGCTCCTGCAGGCCCAACCAGGGGAGGAGTGCATGTCCCCCAGCTGGGGCAGGTCCAGGTTCATCTGCCCCCTGCGCTCCCCAGCCAGGGTGAGGAATGCAGCAAACTTTGCATGTCCCCTCACTCCCTGATAAAGCCAGAATGTTCCTGTATGAATCAGTGTGTGGTAGGGAGGAGCTTCAGCCCTCCTACTCCCCCCCCCCCCCACCTTTCCTAAAGGTTGCCTGGGGCATGGGAGGCTCAGGCAGTCTCTGATGGAGGGGGAGTCTGTCTCTTCTGTATGGTTTTATGAGAAACAGTCCCATTCCAGGCACATCCCATTTTCCTGGCACAACCAAACCTTTACCTTGCTTTAAATATTGATAAGAGGCAGCTGATTACCGAATGTGGTGGTCCTGGCTCTTACCATTAGGAGGAGTTCTTGAACAGGCACCAGGGGCAGCCCTAGACTAGCTGCCAGCAACTGGTGTCCTAGGTAAAGCATGCAATCGGCACCCTCACCTCCAAACCCCTCAATGATATCACGCCACCGTTTGGTGCCCCATTTAACTTGGCACCCTAGGCAACCGCCTAATTCACCTATATGGACGGGCCGCCCCTGACAGGCACGCAAGTTCTTTCAAATATCTAGTAGATTTGTGTTGCCGTGTCATGTAGGAATGCTAGTCACTGACCAGGACCCCACAGCGGTTGGCATTGTACTCAACACAAAGTTGGTCTTGCCTCAAGAAGTTTACAGTTAAGTATTAGATGGACAAAAGGTGGGGGGGGAGTACAAGGGAAGCAGTGAGACAATACTGGTGGTAGGGCAGTAGCCTCAGTACACCAGGTGAGGAGGGATTGAAGGGTGGCTGATGAGGTAGCTCTGGGGCCCTCCTCATCTAGAACAAAAGGGGCAGCAAGGGAGGGGAGCCAGCACAGAGGTGCTTGTTTGTTTGAAAAGTTAACAACTGGACAATGGAGGCTGGTGTTGAGGGCCAGTTAGTGTGTGTGCAGATCCCAGCACAAAGGGGCCTGAACCTGGTTAGCCTCTAGGCACTACAGTAATATTAAAAACCAAAGTCACAGCCTCTCATTCACTGGTGAATGAGACACAAGTAGGGTTGGGATTCATTGTGGAGATCCGTGAAAGTGAGGGTATGTCTACACTGCATCCCTAGTTCGAACTAGGGATGCAAATGGAGACAATCGAAGTAGTTAATGAAGCGGGGATTTAAATATCCCGCGCTCCATTAACATGATCTCGCCGGTGCGCTAGTTTGAATCACAGCTGATTCGAACCAGGAAGTGCGCGCCGGGACGCGTTAGGGCTTTAGTCCGGACTAACGTGTCCCGGCGCGCACTTCCTGGTTCGAATCAGCTGTGATTCGAACTAGCGCACCGGCGAGATCATGTTAATGGAGCGCGGGATATTTAAATCCCCGCTTCATTAACTACTTCGATTGTCTCCATTTGCATCCCTAGTTCGAACTAGGGATGCAGTGTAGACCTACCCTGAGATACTTCCAGTTAAAGGGGAGGCGGTGGAGGGCTTCAGAGACAGGTGATATGAATGGCTCGAAAAATTTCCTTGGCAGCAGTATTCCCCACGGATGTGAATGGGGCAAGGTTGTGTTTTATCAAGAAAGATCAGAACTCAGATTAGAGGCGAACGAGAGGCCGTGTCTTCGATTTTTAATATTACTGTAATGCCTAGAGGCCAACCAGGTTTGGGCCCCTTTGTGCTGGAATCTGCACACGCCTACAATGAAAGAGATTGGCTTAAAGCAGTGGACTCCAACCTTTTTACACCCAAAATCACTTTTTAAATCTCAGAACAGGCGAAGATCTATCGCCTTGCCCCTTCCTTGAAGCCCCGCCCTCTCTATTCTCCTCCTGTCCATCACTTGCTATCCCCAGCCCTTACTTACACACTCTGATAAACCGTTTACTTTTAAATTATGCGATATATAAAATTAAAATCACCTGTTTATAGTTATGAAATAAATGGTCTGGTTTTTATTCATGATATTTAAATCTAAAATGAAGCATTTATAATTATACATTTTGTGGGGACAGAGTTCTGCGGCTGGGGGCAGGGGAGAGGAAACAGGGTGCTGGGAGGGCAGGGGACAGGGTTCTGCAGCAGTGGACAGAGTGCCAGTGGGGACAGGTTTCTGCAGCTGGGGACAGGGTGCGAATGGGGACAGGAATAGGGACAGAGTTCTGTAGCTGGGGAGGGGGGACAGCGTTCTGTGGCTGGGGACAGGGGAGGGGGGACAGCATTCTGTGGCTGGGGAGTGTGGTCTGGGGAGTGGGGTGCCAGTGAAGACAGAGAGTACCCTGCATCTGCATCCTCCCAGGATTCTCCCCCCACACTGAGGGAAACCACTGGTGCAGGGAAGCCTGCCCTGGGGCCAACACCCCCTGCGCGCGCCTCCCCCGGGACTGACTCACCCCTCCTGTGTGGTGCAGGGAGCCAATGCTCCCTCCTGCAGTACACCCGGTAGAGCAGCTAGCGCACTTCCAGAATCACCGGAAGTGGTGCTAAGCTGCGGGACTTGTGTCCATCCCTGGGAAGCTGACACTACCTCCATTTTCACTTGAGGTAGGTAGTGGGGCTTCTCGGGGGTGGGAGGGAAATGGGGACGGGACTGACAGGATGCCTCACGATCGACTGGTCGAGGCCTCGCAATAGACCAGTTGATCGCAATCGACCTGTTAGTGACCATGGGCCTAGAGTAGGGGTGTAAAATCCTATTTAAAAAGTTAACCAGTTAAATATTGTTTAACTGATTATCCAGGATTCGACAGGTAGGGGGTGCTTCAGCTCAGCCAGGTTGCCAGTTAATCACTTACCTGGTAAGTATCACCCAGTAAGGGTGATGCTTACTGGGTAACTGGTTAACCCTTTACATCCTTAGACTAGTCTATCACCTCCCTTTGCCCCCCTAACCTCCTTCCTCCCTCCAAACTGCATAATTCAGCTTGAAATAAGAGATCTTTTCATAAACTAAGGAAATGAGCATTTCCTGCTACTGAAAAAGAGGTTAGAAAAGAACGTATCTGCATCTGCCTGCTCTGCTCCTTTTTGATGTAAAGGCCTGTGAGGTTTTCCCTGCAGATCCCTCATTAAGACTCTAGAACAGGTCTATGCAAAATGTGGCCCGTGGGCCAGATCTGGCCTGCCAAGCCTCCAGATCCGGTCCATGGAGGCAGTGGGGAGCTCCAGGCAGCTCCCCAGCTTGCCCCACGTGCCATTCAGAAAAGTGGCTGTAGGCCTCTGTCTTGAAACTGGAGGGGAAGGGGGAAGTTTTAGAAGCCATCCTGGCCACAGCCTGCTTTTAGCACCCCAGCCCTTTCCTGCCCCCAACTCTCTACGCCCTCCCCTCCCACACCATTTGACATACTCAAATCCTCTCCCACTCTTACACCCATACCCCCTTCCAGATCTAGCACCCTAGTCTCCTGCCCCAGATCACAATCCCCTCCTACCCTAGGTGACATCCCAAACCCGTGCACTCCAGTTCCCTGCCCTAGGTCACAACTGCCTGCTTCATCCCAACTCCCTGCCAGACCCCAGTCTCACTTTTGCACCGAAACCTCCATCCCAGACCCCGCATCTCCATTAATACCATGATAGTGTGGCTCCCGACCACCTTCCAAAATCTTGGAGTGGTCTCCCCCTCCCCCCCATCAAAAATTATTGCCCACCCCTGCTCTAGAAAAATTAAAGATAACAACCTCCACGCAGCTTACTCCAGGTTTAACACTGGGCCCTCTGTGTGTGTTAGGACAAGACTGAGCATTCTTGTTGGTGCTAAATAAATTCACACATGATAGAGACATGAAGTTGAAAACATTGGTGTGAAGCTGAATTCATCAAACCAAAGAGCTTGCAGTAACCTGGGACACTAGAAGCTTTAGCATTACTACTTTTAGGGGCAGCCATTGTCCTGTGGCATCTTAAAGACTAACAAATATAGTTTTGTTAGTCTTTGAGGTGCTGCAGGACTCTTTGTTCCCAAACAGTCGTGCTAATACAACAGTCTTGGAGGGGGAAGGGTGTCCTCTTTCCTCCTCAGACACAATCCAGTTCTTTGTGAAATCTAGGTCACTATTTAGCAGTAATAATATAGAGGTATCTGAATTCTTCCTCTGCTTTCCATGGTGCCCAAGCTAAAGTCCCCTCTGTTGCTATGCTGGACACTGGTTTATGAGCTCTCCCTTTTGCCTTTTAGGCAATATGATCTGCGAGAGAACAGCAAACGCTCAGACGTCCTGATAGACCTGACCGAATACTGTGGGCAGCTGGTGGAGGCCAAGTGCCTAACTGTCAACCCTCAGGATAACAATTACCTAGCGGTGGGAGCCAGTGGGCCCTTCGTACGGCTCTATGACATACGCATGATCCACAATCACAGGTAATGGCAACCATCACTCATAGGACCTTCTCAACAGGGAAGTGAGTAGTACGAGACCTGAAAGAGGCCTTGCACGGTAGGAATGGGGCATCTAGAGGAGCTGGCAATCCTCCTCAGCTGTGCAATGGTACTAAGTTTTCCTCCCCCAGTGTCCCTTACACACAGGTAAGTGGAATTGCCCAACATTCTTGTGGTGGAACTGCCTAGCATTCTTGTGCATTCTTTTTCCTTGCAAGTCAGAAAGCATATCTCAGGCAGTTGACTTCAGGCAGTGCAGCATTGTAATCCTAAACCCACTTTCCTTTCTGGCTAGAAAAAGCATGAAGCAGAGTCCTTCGGCGGGAGTCCACACCTTCTGTGACCGGCAGAAACCCCTTCCGGATGGTGCAGCACAGTACTACGTGGCAGGTACAACTGCTGCTCTGATGTGACCACTGTTTCTATCAGGCAGTGCCTAGGAGCCAGAATCACTAATGAGATGCCTATTGTAGGAGTCTTTGTACATGCAGCACCAACATGCCGTCCCAAAAACCACCTCTGTGCAAGAGAACTTACAATCAGTTGCTATTAGCACCGGTTATCGTATTATGAAAATTGGGACTGTCCTGCTTTGCTATACTGATGCATTGACTAACCTGCGGAGGGACTGGATGGCTATAGCTCCTTTCTCAAGTGTGGGTTGAGTACATCACCTGACGTAAACTGCACATGGATTTGGCCTAGAGGTGTTCATGTTGGCCAGTTGATGTGAAGAAGTTGCTCTCGATGCTCTTACACCACAGGTATCCCCTTTTAGACAGTTTCATTGGAGAGTCAAGAACTAAATAAACCACAGATTATACATTGCCCTCTAGAAGGGAAAGCATTTGTGGTACAATGTGAGAGGAAAGTTGGCCTCTTTTACTTAAGGATGTGAATGACTAGTCGACAAGCAAATGCTTATCAGATAGTCGACAGGATAGTTGACTAGTCACTCCTTCCCCCCCCCCCCCCCCACCCCGGCTACCTCTATCAGAGAGAAGCAACAAGGGGGGGAAGGGGAGGGGGTACCTCAAAGCGGCAGCGCCACACAGAACCCGGGGTCGAGAACTCTAGGGCTGTTGCTACACTTCAAAGTTGGAGGTGCCCTATTGACTAATCGAATAGTCGATGCAAAAATGCATCGACTATTTGATCAGTCAATATTTAACATCCTTACTTTCAATATCTCTCAGGGAGACTTGGCCACCAGATTTTCTGTTCCCTTCACTAGCTCTAATCACCCCCCCATCCCGCCAAGCCCATAATATGGATTGGTCCTAACCACTGTATTAAAACAGTGTGAAAACGGTCGGTTAGGCCAGGAAACAGTTCCATTAAAAAGAATAAGAATTGTGTCCCTGGCAAGCCTTATTTCTAAGAAGGTCTCACCATAGGATAGGGTTCCTTAATTCCTTAATCCTTCTTTGTTAGACTAGAAAAATGTTGAATGCCATCTGAAGTGAAAGAACCCATGTGGGGGTTGAGCACTTTAATTGCTGTGTGTCCAAGAAGCCCATGTTTTGATGTGCCAATGAGCCAAGACACACAGAACCATTAGAGCTGAAAAAAACCTATGTTCAAATGGAATCTTTCGTGACTTGGGGAACGGCTGACTCCCGTGAATGGCCGGAGTGTCAGGATATTTTCACTGAAGCAGTGTGTTGGCTGCCTCTGGATCCTAGCAGGATAGCAAACATGTTCTTAAGGGGCTGTTCCTTTACACCTGGGCACAGCCAAGCAGAAAGGCCCTGAACACGTGGCCGAGTAAGTTTCAGAGCAAGTAGTCTTGCCTTGGGTTAGAACCTTTCAGACTTATTATATATCCCAATAGAAAACTGGGAAATAGCTTGAAATGTGACTACATTTCATTCATGTATCTCTTTGAGCAGACTCCAAAACACCTAGTGGCCAGTGAGGAGCAGATGATGACCAGGGGCTACCAATTAAGCAAGGGAGCTGTAACTTGGTTTCTTTCCTTTCTGCAGGGCACCTTCCAGTGAAGCTCCCCGACTACAACAACCGACTGAGAGTTCTAGTAGCCACATATGTCACCTTCAGCCCTGATGGGACAGAGCTATTGGTCAATATGGGAGGGGAACAGGTAGGATCTTAAGTGAAGTTCAGTAATAAGTGTTTTATATAAGACTGAATTAGTTGGGTCACGATGTTTTGACTCAAACTGCAGAGAGTAATGTCAGGGTGTTTTGCCCTGAGCTATTTGTGCATGTCTGTAATACAGTTTGATTTAAGTGGCTGGTGTATTAGATTTATTCATTTGTTCCCCTCATACATCAGCAATAGGTGTAGTGTTAGACTTAAATATCATTTTCATTCTAGTTTTGCAGTTGACGTTTGCCTGTCTGCAAGAGCTGCAGAAATTGTTTCATGACTGACCAGGAAACCTGCACTAACTCCTATTTTGCTGCCTCTGGCTAGTTCTAGCGGAGGAAGCACTTTCTCCTCCCACAGAGGCAATGGCTTGCACCTACTAAGCATTTGATGAAATTCATGGATGTCTGTAAAGTAAGGCTGTAAAAGACTAGTCGACTATCCCATAAGCATTTGCTTATTGGAAAGTATTTTGACTAGTCAACTAGTCGATATATTTCCCCCTCCCTCAATCCTTTGCTGTCTCTAAAATCCCCAGGTGGCTTTTCAAAGGGGTAACTGCTGAACAACTGATCCATGGATCAGCTGTACGGCGGCTGCCTCTTTAAAATGTCACCTGCGGCCATTCAAAGGGGCAGCCATGGAACCCGGGTCATCTGGGGACCTGCAATCAGGTCATGGGCCCAAGGACAAATGGTTCAAGTAGCCACTTGTATAATGTGATGTTTACATTTGTAGACTTTTTTTTTTTTTTTTAAATCCTGGTAACACCGTAGCTGAAACTTTTGTGCCCTTACTAACCATTTAGTCACTGTCAATTTCTTGCTTGTATAGCGTGTTTGGTATCAAGGGGACTTTATTGCCATTAGTTTAGTAGAACTGGTACCAATTCTTTCTGGACCTCTTACCTGGTCCTAGCGCTGCTACTGCCATCCTTTTGTCTCCTTATTGGATGCATGTCTATACACATTCTACCAAACTGTACAGCTGGGTGTTGTGTCCTGCTCATCACTATGGTATCACCTACAGTGCACTCAGTCCTTGGTGTCTCTCCCATTGCCTTGTAGGTCTACTTGTTTGACCTGACTTACAAACAGCGACCGTACACTTTTCTCCTGCCAAAGAAATGCCACTCTTCAGGGGGTAAGTGGTGCGGTGTGGGAAGTGAGAGAGAGAGAGAGAAGCATAGCAAAGCCATGTGTGGCACGATTCCGTTTTCCAGCGTGAAATCTGAGCTGGGCAGGAACTGGGAAAGTGAATTAGGACAGTGCAGTAGCAGGGATTTTTCTGCAGTGCTGTAAGGGCTATAGTGTCTAAAGCCCTTCTACAGAGCAATAAAACAGGTGCCTAATAAGCAGAAGTCCCTGAAATACCCAAAAATATGTAGGGGTTCTTCAAATTCTGCCTAAAGAGTAAGGGATGGTTTAGTGCAGTGGTGGGCAACCCTGCAGCCTGAGGGCCACATACAATCCATTGGGCTTCTGTGTGTGGCCCACAAGACATTTTATTTACCACTGCCCATGTGCAGATTCAACTGGCTTCTGTCCATATAGATTGGTTTTCCTACCGGTATTGCCAAAGTGTTGATGGCACCCAGCATTGTCTGACTGAGAACCATGTGCTCCCTCTGCAGCCAATCCAAGCACTGCTACTGTTCAGTCAGCACATTCCACAAATGCTAGATACACAAGCAGCGTTAGCAAAACTCCCTTGCGGCCCACTGAGGTGAAGGAGAGCCACTTGCGGCCCATTCACTAACCTAGGTTGCCCGTTACTGCCTTAGTGTCTTCAGACAGGGTCAGTTTCAGACTGCTGGTCTTCCTTTTACTTCCTTACCCAAAGGTACCTCCAACTGAATGGTACCTAGAGGGAAGTAAGACTTGAGTAGCCTTGTTCCTTAACTCTATCCCCTCCGCTGCACTTGCAGCAAACAAACTCCACCTTGGAGAACAGAAATTTGAGGCAAAGGCTATGCTGTGACAGTCTAGCCTGCAGAAGGCACCTGCACACAGAGGTGAAAGTAAGCCAGTGTGCCTTGGTGTGGCACTCTGGCAAGAAACCTGCCAGAGCTGCAGAGGGAGGGGCAGCGCGTTCCCTGCCTGGCTCCCGGGGCTTCCTGCTAGCTGCCACAATCAGCAACAGGCAGGTTAGAGGGGCTGGCTGGAGAGTCCCACATCCTGGAGTGCCCCAGTCCTGAGTCCCCTCCACCTCCACTGCCATTTGGGGGATGAAGGGGATGCAGCCACACATTACTGGTTCCTCTTGCTCCTGGCTGCCCGGGGGAGGGGCAAGGGAGGAACGCGGCAGGCTCTGCAATTTCCCGTCACTCGCTGAGAGTCCAAGGAAGCAGGAAGGAGAAGAAAAGCAACATGTGTGGACTGCTGCTGCAGGCCCCTGCGCCCCTTGCCCTGAATCCTGCAGGCCCCCACATCCTTCCTGCTCTGAGCTTCCCTCATCTCTCTGCCCTGACCCGCTTGCATGTTACCCTAATTCCTGGATTTTCAAACCTTCACGCCCCGAGCCCCCCACCTTTACTCCATCCCACACTTGAATTTCTCACAGGTTCTGTCGTATCACGCACACACCTCGGGGGGGAAGAGAGGGGGGAATAAGACAATATCTGGAAGAAACGTACATTACTTTCACCGTTGCCTGCACGTAGTTTCTCCATACCCAATCTTTTGGCAGTCTCAGGGGAGTCTGTACTGTTGTTCATGCTCCAAGCTATTAAGGTTGGTGTTGGTCACCTTACATACTCAAGCCACAAGTAACTCCTCTGATAGCAGTTAGTTGCATACAGGAGCAGCAACCAACAGACAAGCTGGCTAGGAAGTAGAAACGAACCTCATCAGAGCTAAATTAATCCTTAGAATTGGTAGCCAAATAAAAAATCACTGCCAAGAGGACCAGTGGAAGTGAGGGCAGGATTGAGAGCCAAGAGCTCATGGATTCAAATTCAGACATAAATTCCCCTCTGACTTCAGTGATGTCCCTCCCTAGCCCATTTTTCCCCCCACCTCCTAATGTGAGGCAAGCACTAGTGTCTTCAAACAATATTGCCATGTTGGTGTTCCAGTGAGCTTCTAAAATGTGAAGGTGAAGTTAAAGCTCCAGGTATGGTGGCAGTACCTGTTTGCTCTTTGCCGCCTAAGGATTAAATGGAGATGTTCTGTCTCTCACCTTCATAAAAATGTAAAATCTAATCTGGCTAGACTGCAGCCCACATGGCGTCCAGTCACCATGCTTTCTTCTGTAGCATCTCGCTCCACATCCACCTTCCTTAGCGTCACAGTGTCTTGCTTTAACTCAACTTATCAGTGTGTATTTTAGTCACTTATAAAAGCAGAAGGCTAGCTGGGGCAGTGTAACTCAGTGAGGTGGCTGAAATAGCCATTCTATAACCTTAGAACCTCTACGAATCAAATGAAAATACAGTGGGTCCTGGCTTGTGCCAGGCCCAATCTGCTGACTGGTTCTGAATACCTTTATCTTGTCCCCCATTTTATGTGGGAATAGGGAGGCAGGAAAAGATTGGAGAAGCGCTAGATGTATTCATCTTTCTTGCTTGGGAGTTCTGTTGTGATGGATCCAGTAGAGTATTTGTAGCTGATATCTGAGGGGGTCAGCCAATCCTGCCCAAGACTTATATTTTCATATATTTTGAGGTAGGCACCATACTCGCTGAAGTCAGTGGAGTTGTAGTTACAAGTCTGACAAGCCCACGGAGGTGTGAAATCCATAGCTGGATTTTATTCTCCATTTTACTGATTTTTTTTTCTTACACTCTTCCTCCCATTCCCCCCAGAAGTGCAGAATGGAAAGACATCAGCCAATGGAGTGTCAAACGGCATCCATCTCCACAGCAATGGATTCAGACTGTCTGAGGGAAGAACACCTCTCAGGTGAGGTGACACATTTGTTTGGCCGAGGTGCCCTGGTTCTGCCCTGTGCCCCCAGTGAGAGCCATAGCTGCTGACGCAGGTGTGAAGTGGAATTCTTTGTTTACTAATGCAAAGATTGCACAAGGAGCTCTGTTCTGGGATTCACTCAACTGCTGGAGGTAAACCGGCTACAAACAGGAGCCAGGTAAGGCCAGAGCCAGATGGGGAAATCATGGCCATCAGGATCTTTCTCTTTTTATGTTTGTGGTGAATTATTGCTGATTTAAATCCACAGTTGGCCTATCACATGTGGAAACCAACCTCTTTTACTTATCCGTAGCTCAGTCTCTTTCCTAACCTGAAAGAACCATGTTTGAGGGGTGGAGGGCAGCATGGGCTGTCTCAATGGTCCATGCTGCCCTTCTCTCCTTTGCTGGTAATAGGATCTGTTGGGATGGGGGCACTTGTTTGCTGTGAAATGATTTGGCAGCCTCTGTTCACAGAACAACACTTGGAGGGTCGTGACTCAATCATGATCATCCCGGCCTGGATTTGAATGGGTGACTGGGTTGAATAAGTCTTTGCCATTACCAAAATATACCCTGCTTCTCTCTCTTTTGTAGTTGGGAAAGTAGAGGCAGACTTTTGAAGTTTAACACGTCTGGTTTTGGGGGAGTCCTCTAGATTAAGGTGCTTCATCAGCAATCTTTTAAAATGTCAAATAGCTGGTTAGTGCAGTCAGGTGAGCTAGCTTATTTGACTTTTTAAAAGAATGTTGTAGCTGAATGCAGACTTGAAACTCAAAAAAAATACTGGTTATACAGTAGAACTTGTGGAACTTGCAAGCTGTGGATGAAACAAGGTGATACCTAGTAGATTTCAAGTAGAGTTTAAATATGTCATATCGATAACAGAAGCACCAATTGTTACATTGTAGTCTACTATATATTCAAGAGGCTTGGTTTTGTTTGAGAGGGAGCGAGTCCGTCTGTTCAAGAACTCCTTGCTGTTACTGAATTTAGTAATCCTCTTAAACAGAATGCAGCTTCCTCTTATCATAACTTAAAGTGAAGTAAGTGTTTGGTTGTGCAGGGGGGGCATGCATAAAACCACACAGAAAAGAAACCATCACCAGGCAGGTGAAAAGGGCTGGCTTGGGGCACCTCCAGGGACCTTTTAGGGAGGGCAGGGGAGGTTGAAGCTCCCTCCTTCCCCAGTTTTGTACAGGAACATAGCTGTTCCCCCTCAATCAGGGAGTGAGGGGGAAATGCACAATCTATTCCTCTGCCTCCGAGTTCCTCAGCCAGAATGGAACCTGGACCTGCCCCAGCTAGGGGACATGCACCCTTCCCCTGGCTATGCCCGCCAGAGCTGCAGCAGCCATGGAGAGGTGATTCTCACTTAGCCCTAACCTGCTGCAGTGAGAGCCAGCTGGGGCAGTCCTCTCAGGATATGTCTACACTACAGTGTTATTTCAAAATAGTTATTTTGAAATAGTTTATTTCGAAATAACGTGTCTGCACACAAAATGCATTTTGAAATAGTGCATCCACACTGAGTGGACTCCGAATCACATTTAAGGCTGGCCAGAACCAGTTCCGGCAGGGCACCAGATCAGGACTTACTGTGTAGGGCTGCTGCCTGAAGCTAATTGACATCTGTGCTTAAAGCCGCCCCCCCTCCCCCTCCCCCGGACAGCCAGTTCTCAGGTTTCCCTGCTTGCTTGTCTACCTCAATGAGGGACAGCAAAGCATTTTGTCTCTGCGTGCTCTGGTTGCCTTCACTCGGGACACCACAGCACTCTGCAACATGGAGCCAGAGCTGCCTCTAGGCACCCTGGTGCTTCTCTTGGACACGTTGCTGTGAGCCTGGCTGCACTTTCTGCAGGCTGCCATCTGGGAGGTCCATTGGGGGGCTGTCAGTATCCAGGAGGCCCTGCAGGAGAGCTTCCACCCTGAGGAGCACTAAGAGCCTCCCTGGTCTGCCCCCACTGTGGGCTTGTGCCTCATTCCTCCCTCATGTCCTTCCGCTTACTCCTCCCTAACCCCCCTTCCTGGTGTCATGAAAATACATGTATTTTATTTGAACACAAACTCTCTTTATTTAACAAAACTGGGGGGGGAGGGAATGAAACTCTGGTGAGACTGGGGAAAGGAGGCGGGAGAGGGGAGAGGAGGGAGAAACCTGGGAGGAAGGAGCTGGAAGGGGGAAGCAAGGGGAAGAAGGGGGAGGGGAAACTCAGGGCTCGGGGTTGGGGGTCTCGCCGGACCAACTTGATTGTCATGCAAACCTGCTCCTGGGTTCGCATGTGGCCTTCGGCAAGATAGCTGCCAGCCTGGCCACCATAGGCGGCCGTGTGACTGGGGTGGGGTCTACTCCATTGATTCTCAGTGCAATGGAATTCATCTGTTGGAAGTCTGTTTGGCCAGGTTTAATCTCTTCAGTGTTACCATAGTGATTGTAACCCCATGCCTGTCCATCCCTGTAGTCCCCAGATGGAGCTGCCTCCATACCTGGAAAAAATAAAGCAGCAAGCCAATGAGGCATTTGCATGCCAGCAGTGGACTCAAGCCATCCAGCTGTACAGCAGAGCAGTTCAGAAAGCACCCAACAACGCCATGCTGTATGGAAACAGAGCTGCTGCCTACATGAAGCGCAAGTGGTAAGTCAATTGGAGCTACTTTTGTGGAAGGCTAACACAATTGTGTGCTGTCAAATGCCCTTTACCAAAGGGCTGGGGCATCATAGCTACACAAAGTTTCGGGCTCTGGACTTGGATGACCCAACAGAGTTCCTTTCTCATGGGTGCCATTGCTCGCAGCAGGGCTTCTTGCCACATTTTGCTGCAGAGTGGGGCTCATCTAATTGGATAAAACCTACCATGCAACATAAAGGTTAATTACAGATTTGTGAATGTTGGAGACTGGTTCCTGATAGTGTCTGCTCACAAGATGCTGTTGTTAGTTCACCCCATTGCTCACTGGTACACTGTGTAGCTTGCTGTTTTTTTGTAAAAAGAAAGCTATAAACGCATGTGTGTCAAGCAGGTTCAGTAGCTCTGTGATCTGATATAGGGAACAATCCAATGGAAGGACTCCTAGACATCTATCCCCTGAGGAGAGAGGGGTCATGTTGCTCATCTGGTTCAATCCTTGTACTTGCCTTAAAGCCCACAACCCCTTGCAGGTTAGTTGTAGACTCCCACTGCTAGCCTAATCCAAATCACCATCTCTGGAAAACTTACCCAGACTACATCTAACATGAGGTGTATCCGTTCTGGCTATTACCTGAACTAGCCACATCTATCACACTGTACGCTACCTGGGATTCTTTCAGTGATGCTGCAGGGTTATGGTAAATGCTTTGGGTGCTGCCAAAGGCTGTATCTGACCCGCTGCTGAATGCGTACTGCTAGCATCTGCAGTGGTTAACATCCCTTCTGACAGCAGCCAGGGCTGCTCTCATAAAATGGCAAAACTGTTTAGCCAGGCATTCATGCATGCACAATCTCACCTTGTCCGTCTGTCTGCCCAAGAAGTAGGGCCATTGAATGAGACTTACTATCCACGTATTTAAAATCGGGATGTAAGTGACTAGTTGACTACCCAATAAGCATATGCTTATCGAGTAGTCACTTAACTAGTCACTTCCCCATCCCCTTGTTGCCTCTATCAGAGGGGTGGGGGAGCAGGAGCCAGTGCTGGGGGAACGGGGGAGGCACCAGCTTAAAAGCTGGTTCCTCCCAGCACCATCTCTATGGGGTGGGGCAGAACAGGGGAGGCAGAGGTGTAGCCAGGGGACCAGGCATGAGTCAGGAGCTGATTCCTGGCATGTGCTCGGTGCCCCACGCACACACCTGCTGCGCCTCTTCCTTTTACATTATTAAGAGCTTGGCGGTTCTTAATACGTTTAAAAGGCAGAGCTGTAGCGGGGTTAGCTCTGCATTTTCCCCCTATTACTGACTAATTGAGTAGTCAATGGAAATTCCATCGACTACTCGATTAGCTGATTAAATGCAATTTAAAAATCCTAATTTTTAAAATACTTGCGATCTCTATTGCTGAGAGCACAGCTTGGGAGCAGCCTCAGAAGGATGTAAAAACCAAGGAGGGAGAAGTCTCTTGGGTGGTGGAATGGAATGGTAAAAGGGAAAACCTAGGTTGAGCCTTGAGGCAAATTTAATTAGTGAGGTGTTTAAAAAAAATGATCCTCTTCACTAAGGAAATAGGATGGCTCAGTTGATGGGCACATCTGACATTATACTGGGCCAAGGTGAATAGCAGGATATTTCTTGAGCTGGGAAGGTGAACAGTTAAAGCTCCAGCATGTTTCCTTAATGTGTGATTGTGACAGGATACCCAGAGTGCAACTTGGACCATGAACCACCAAACCCACCATCCTGGACTGTCTCTCTCACTGTGGTGCTAATAGGCACTGCAGTTGTACAGCCAACCGCAAGCAGGGACGCACCCAGCCATGTTACATGATTGTCCAGCTACTCAGGACCTATCAGAGAGGCACTTTGCACCCCAGAAATATACCATCCTGCACTACTCCAGGTTCCCCTGCATTGTGCAAATTCCTCAATAAATTTGCTGCTGCTTCATAGGAAAGTAAGACGTGCTCTAGCCTTTGTAACCTGAGCTCAGATACCCTAAAGCACTTCAGCTAAAAACACATTGTTTTGGGCAAAATGTAAAACAGATTAATGACAGAAAGAGGTTTTAAGTGGTTATAAGTAGCAGGCATAGAGGTCTACACTGGCCTCTTGAATTTGTGCAAGAGCACTGACTTTGTAATGTACGAAATCAGTGCTTCTTGTGCAAATACTTTCACGCTCCCACTCGGGAAAAAGCCCTCTTGCGCAAGAATACTGTTTTGTGCAAAAAAGCCCTGATGGCTAAAATGGTGATCGGGGCTTTCTTGCGCAAAATCGCGTCTAGACTGGCCACGGATGCTTTTGCGCAAAAGCATCCATGCCAATCTAGACGCGATTTTGCAGAAATACTTTTAATGGAAAAGTTTTTCCATTAAAAGTATTTCTGCAAAATCATGCCAATCTAGACTCAGCCCTACACTAGAGAAGCCTCGAAATTAGTCTGAGGCAGGCTTCCCTAATGTGGATGTGCTACCTCTAATTAGAGCCCCAGGAGGCACGGGGGAGTAATTACTTTGAATGGCCCTAGGGAAGGAGCTATTTTGAAATAGCAGCAGTGGCACTTCCATGCTACTGCTATTCCACAATGGCTGTTTTGGAAGAAGCGTTATTCCTCATGGAATGAGGTGTATAGTTTTTGAAATAAGCAGTGCATTATTTCGAAATTATTTTGAAATAACAGAATTGCTGTGTAGACGCTCGCACTGTTACTTTGAAGTAACTGAGCTGTGTAGATGCACCCGTATAGAAAGAGGAAGGCTTTGGATTGTAAGGTCTTAGCTTGTCCCCCACTCTCCCTAAAACTACTGCTTATGCTCAATAGCTGTGTTTCAAACCAACATTCTGTCCCTTTGAATCTGAAAACCCCCCAGTTTGCACTTACAGGAAAACTTTCCTAAGCAACCAGTTTAAATACAAAGCTTTTGAGCTTGCATAAAATCTTGTAACACTGGGGGAAGGAAGCTACTACTTTGGAATAGCAAATTCTTGATAACCGATCCTTCTGGCTGTTTCTGGTTTGACCATGAAGATTGAAGCATTTTGGAATGCTAGAGAAGCTAACAGCAGAACTAGCTCTTTAAAATACCAAGAACCCTACTCTGTCTCTACTTCACATAGGCTACGTCTACACTGGCCCCTTTTCCGGAAGGGGCATGTTAATTTCAGAGGTCGCAATAGGGAAATCCGCGGGGGATATTTAAAGTAGGAATAAGATCCTCCGGAAAAGGGCGCTTTTTCCGGAGGATCAGGGCCAGTGTAGACACTCTTTTCCGGCTTTTCTAAAAGCCGGAAAAAAGCGGCGGACATTTTTATTTAAATGCCGCGGGGGATATTTAAATCCCCTGCGGATTTCCCTATTGCGACCTCTGAAATTAACATGCCCCTTCCGGAAAAGGGGCCAGTGTAGACGTAGCCATAATGCTTTGTGGTCAAGTCTAGAATAAGTTTTGTAAAGGCCTGTTTTGAGCAGGGGAACCTGCATCCACTGCTGAATTGACAGCGTGATGTTTCTGAAGGTGTAGTTGCTTCTGAAGGTGTATAAACGTGCTAAGTGCTCTGTTTGTGTGAATGCAGGTTCTGCTGCTAATTTCACAGATAAGCCACTTAACCTTTCACTACCACCCTCTTCCAGCTGTAATGTAGGGGCCAGTATTCACTTACCTCAAGAGTTGACACTTTATGGGCTAAATTCAGGCGGGTGCAACTTCATTGTTTACACAGTCTGAAATGAATCCAATGTTTGCTAAGTGCTTTGATTTTTTTTTTCTTTGCAGTAGAAGTTGCAGGTGGTAATACGGCTGGCAGAACTGTTGGTCTGCAAATATGGCTCCACAAATAAGAAGCCTCTGGGCTGACGACCTGCTTCCAAATTCCATTCAGTAGCAATCAATCTCTTACCTCCCACAGTCCTCTTAGGCCCCCCTCAAAGTTTGGACTTGTGGGCAGTGCTGTGCTGTTGTAGCAGGGATGGCAAAAAGACATGTCTATGGTTGGGTTCATCCCATAAAGCTGGTGGCCTTGTGCCCCTCTTCCCTTAGGGGTCAAGTTGGGTGGGGTAGCCTTGCTCTTCCAAGTGCCACCCACACGAGTCCCCAAAACTGAGTCAGACTGTGCAGATATTATTTTTAAAAGTGCATGTTCTGACTGGGCTCCTACATGGCCTGCTTGACTCTCTGATAGTGGAAGGAAAAACAAAGGGTCCACCTCATGGTGCCAAACCAAGGACCTGCTCAGAGCAGGTGTACCCCTTAAAACCCTGCCCTAGCCCATCTGCGCTGCTCTAGCACTCCAGTGAAGACACTCCCCTGTTGGTGGGGAGGGTTTCTCCCATGGGCATACTCCTCCTGGAGAAACTGACGAGAGAAGCTGTCCCATCAACCTAGCACTGTCTACATGGAGTCAGGCTGGTTTAACTACGTGACTGAGGGAGTGGATTTTTCACATGACTTGTGCTGATAAAGCTCTGGGGTGTAGAGCTGGCCTCGGATTAGATTACACCTCTTTCCTTGTGGGTTTTAATAAGCGGTGAAAGAGCTATCGAGGTTAATGTTCTAAAGCCTGGATTTGGGCACCTGAGTTACCATGTCACTGAGATTTTTGGGTCAGCTCCTGTCTCAGATACTGTTCCCAACTCTGGAAGAGCACTATGCTCTGCTCCGTTTTGAGGTTATTTGTTGCATCCCAAATAGGGGCTTAGGCCAGGACTATGCTACAGACCTGCATCAGTTGTTAATGGGGGAGTGTTCTCTTTGATCTTTTCCATCCGTGAGTAGAATGAATTTTTATGTGCACAGGAGGCATGTGTGAATGTGCACTACCAGTAGAAACACCAAACCTAGCAGTGGGCACTCTGTTAATCAGCTGGGCGGCATTTGAATCCTGAGGAGCCACATGAGTGCACAGGTTACGGGGAACACTGGTCACAGGTGTGAAAAATCCACATCCCTTAGCCACACAGTTATGCTGATCTAACCCACTGTGAAGCTAAATCTTCTGCTGATGTATCACATGCCTCTCGGGGAAGGTGGGTCTACTGTGCGGACAGGAGCAGCTCTCCTGTTAGAATAGGAGCATCTTTGCTAAAGCACTGCAGCGGCACAGGTGTGCTACCGTAGTGCAGTATGTAAAGAGCAGCTTTTAAACTTTATTTTTAAATATGCTGAGGCTGGCACATGAGGACAGCTTGGAAGAGTTGCTAATACAGCTGCCTGTCAGCCCCATCACAGGCCTGGCTGGTGTCCCCTTCCTCAGCCCACATCTAATATAAATGAATACCAAAACGAAAGATTTGTCATGCTTCTGCTTTTGGGATGCATGCTGAGGCAGACTGGCATGGTCCTCTGGAGGAACTAAGCGTGCTTAGCCTAGATAATTGTATACCTATTTGGATATTATGATTTGGATCAATAGGTATCAGTTTGGGTTATAGAAGAAACTTAAAGCAATAAAAACATCTCCGGATGAACATGAGGATATAAACAATAGCTGGAGGAGAATGTAATTTTGGAGATAAATGTCCATCAGGAATAAAACCATCCAGATTTGAGATCTCTGTGGTGGGCATCTATCTTTTCCATTGCAAAGGGAAATGTCCTGCTACACTGTCTGGCCACAAGAGGGAACTCTTGAGCTACTGCACACATGGAAAGGTATCTGTGCCCTGAGGCTCCTTTCAGCAGGCTTGGCGGGGCCTTGCTCCTTTGGGAGGGGGATGCCCACCATTGATAAGTTTGCAACAGTGGGTCTTGATCTGTAGGACTTGAAATAGTAGCACAGGAAACAGTTGTGCTGCCGCCCTAGGGTGGGGGGCAGAAGTCTGGCCTCCAAACAGGCGGTGATCCGTCGTCTTCTGTGTGAGGATGTTTGTCAGCTGAGTTCACAAATAACAGCTGGGCGATGAAACCAGCCAGCAAAGGAAGTGCTGTTGGAGATGCTCGAGCCAATAGGAAGCCCCACTCCTCTATTGAGAGCTGAGAAGTAGATAAGCGTTCCGGTTGCCCAAAGCCTGGAAGAGGGTAGTGGATATTTAGGTTGCTTCTATCTCCAGCGACTGTTCTTCTCTCTGCAGGGATGGAGATCATTACGATGCTTTAAGAGACTGCTTGAAGGCCATCTCCTTGAACCCAGGCCACCTGAAAGCCCACTTCCGCCTGGCCCGCTGTCTCTTTGAACTGAAGTATGTGGCAGAAGCGCTGGAGTGTCTGGATGACTTCAAGGGGAAGTTCCCGGACCAGGCGCATAGCAGCGCTTGTGACGCGCTGGACCGAGACATCAACGCCGCCCTCTTCTCGAAAAGTGATAATGGTGGGTGCTAGTGCTCAGCACAGTGTCTCTACCCTTTGGGTTGGAATCCAGCATCTCCCAGGAAGGGGGCCTGGCCCTAACTTGCAACCCCTCCTTAAAGTGGGGCTCACTGAGATGCAAGCAGTTTTTTTCCATAGATTGGTTTGACTTCCTGACTGAAAGTTGTCACCATAACAGATGCCTTAAGGACTGTTCCAGCAGTCTGGTGACTTGCAGCCATTACTTGGTCACTTATGGAGAGTTCTAAGTTCTGTAGTGTATTATGGTCTGTCCTTTTTGCGGAAAACCATCCCTTTCAAGAGAGGTTCCTGGCTCCTGAGACTGTGCTTATGAATTGGGGCTTATACATAGGGTTGACTTCTCAGCTATGGAGGAAGGTCCTGATGCCAGAGAACAGGGAAAGTATGGACAGCCGCAGTGCACGCGTCCTGCCAGTAGCTGTCACTTGGCCAGGGAAGATTTGCCCACCCCTGGCTGTGATTGGTTGGATCCTTGGTCTTTGGAGGCGAACAACAAGGGAGTCAGTTGGGAGATGGAAAACTGCCCTTATATGGACTGATCCTAAGGTGAAGAGTTGTAATCATTTTTGGTCTTGAGCTGCACATGAGCTCTAGAGTTGGTATTGCAAGAAGAGGGTTGAGGTACAGAGGCGAGAAAGTGTGCGCGCTAAGTACCTGTCCTCTGGATAGACTGGCCTTGGCTCTCAACTAGCACTGTCACTTGAATGCCTCTCACAAATACTAACCTAGCTGAAGAATTCTCTGTTCCAACATGAGATGTGTGGAGGAAAATATCTCTTTGCTCTATCCTTCCAGCTGAAGACAAGAAAGGGGGCGGGCCAATTCGGCTGCGAGCAACCGGGCGCAAAGATTCCATCTCGGATGACGAGATGGTGCTCAGGGAACGCAGCTATGACTACAAATTCCGGTACTGTGGCCACTGTAACACCACCACAGACATCAAGGAGGCCAACTTCTTTGGCAGGTATGCTGACCTTGCATGGTAAGGGTTTGGGACTTCAGTTGCACAGAATGGCCGAGTGTTGCGGTTCAGTGTAGCTGTCATGATGTGGAGCCCCAGCAGGGGTGGCTATGAGAATATATTTTCACTCCTGGTCTGTGGGTTTTTTGACTGCTGAAGTGTCACTCCTCCTCCATGCATTAGTGGCTAAATAGTAGCTCAGCACAGAGATGGGACTGCTCATCACAACTTTTCAGTGCTCCAGCTCTTAGTGCCTAGCCATGTGAGTTCCAAGGATGGGAGAAATGACAAACTAAGGTTGTCCCCATTTAGAAACGTCCCTTTCCTTGCGGTGCTGGGACAGTGTTCTCTGACGCTGGAGGTGCTGGAGACCCATCTGGTTTTCTTGCTCTGGACTGTGCTGATGAGTCTTTAAGTGACTGGTGAAACCCATGTGCAAGAGTTTTCACACTAGCCAATTCCCTGAGCCTGTCCTTGCATGTTGGTGTGAATAAGGCTAACCCAGGCAGTGGTGGCTAACTGACCTCTCTGCCTAATGGACTTATCTGCTCCCACCTTTATCCTTCACACCCCTTGGAACAGCCGCCTGTTCCATGAATGTGAATCTTTGCAGTGTACAGAGCCTTCCTCCACCCTTTTCTTCTAGGCCTGATGCTGTCTCCTATAACTATCCTGTGATTTCAGCGGAACCCTTTGTTCTTTCCTTCCTAGCAATGCGCAGTACATAGTCAGCGGCTCCGACGATGGCTCTTTCTTCATCTGGGAGAAAGAAACTACCAACCTGGTGCGGGTGCTGCAGGGGGATGAGTCTATTGTGAACTGTCTCCAACCCCATCCAAGTTACTGCTTCCTGGCCACCAGCGGCATTGACCCAGTTGTACGGCTCTGGAATCCCAGGCCTGAGGTAAGAGCAGCAACAGAGCATCTATAAAGAGGCAGGATGAGGGGGTTTAGGACTCCATGCTGGAAGCCATTGTCCTGGGGCAGGCGAAAGATAAAGACTGATTACTGGGTATGGGATAGTTGGATGGATTTGGAGTGAGACTTGTGGCTTTTATTCTGGCTTTCCCATTTCACTCTGTGCCTGCCTCACTGTTCCAGTTTGCAGAAGGGAGAAGGACACTTGCAATTCAGTAATACTCTGAGAACAAATCTTGTGCATAGCAAAGTAGTGCAGGCAAACCCAGGGAGAACCAGCTTTGCACTTCTTGCCAAAACACTTGTTTTCCAGTGAGCTCCAGGTTAGGCTGTGGACAGGCTTTTCTGAACTAGGCCAGGTATGGCTGATCCAGGAAGATGCTAAGATTTTGGGATGTTGGGGGGCAAGGGTGGCAAAACTGAGCAGGAAAGGCCTGGTGTTATAGGAAGGCTTGGAGCAGAGGAAAGATGTCTTGGTGAGGCTGAGGTCTAACTAGATCCAGGGGTAGCATAGTACAGGCTCTGCTCTCCAAGGTTTCCTGCCTTCTTTTCACTGGACTTCGCCAGTGTTCCTCCCCTGGCCTGGAATGAGTCTCTTGCTTTTTCAGCACTCGTGGGTTGGCTTTTTAAAAACCCAAGTCTCCCGTTTTTAATGTGTCCAAAGGTAGGATGTTAGGGAATTAAAAAGGAGAATTGTCGAGGAGAGGAAGGGCACTTGTCACAGTCGGCACCTCAGCCTTTGCTTTTCTCCTTCTCCGCCCCATCTCAGAAACCCCTGCTGCAGCTCTGTGCTGCAGTATCCCGTAGCATCTTGCCTGAGCTGTGAATTTGATGCCCCAGCTGGCACAGCCCAGTTAGTGGGCCAGCAAGATGAAGCACAGGCAGCTGGGCAAAGAAATGTTTAAGGATGGCCAGCAGCAGGGCTATTGAGCCATTCTATCCAACCCCTACTGAAATCCTAGTTCAATATAGTCCCTGCCCCGTCTCTCCCTCTCCTTCCCCCCAACATGTGCATCAGACTGTTGGGCTTGTCATGTGAACATATACCCACTAGGGAGTGGACCAGTTCGCCAGTCTGTGTCACTACATGACTTTCACCCTGTATTCAGTCCAGGAGACCTGACCTTAAAGTTTCAGAAGGGAGTGGTAGAGATGAGCAAAAATCAGTCCTAGTGTTGCCTCGTGCACCTGCCCTCCCCAAGCTGTCTCCTTTCTTGTTTGCAGACGGAAACCCTCAATGGGCGTGTAGTGGAAGACATGGAAGGTGCTTCCCAAGCTAACCAGAGACGAATGAACGCAGACCCCCTGGAGGTGATGTTGCTGAACATGGGCTACCGTATCACAGGACTGACCAGTGGGGGGGCTGGAGGCTCAGACGATGAAGACAGCTCAGAGGGGCAAGTCCAGTGCCGGCCCAGCTAAAGCAGAACTGCTTGTCCTTCCTGTAATTGTTTTGTTGAAGGGGAACCTGACTTCCTTGGTTCTAACCTTTCTCTGAATGCACTGTTTCACACTATGCACAGAGTAGGACAAGCTGGCAGGGGCAGGAGCGGCCTTCCCATCAAACCACCGCCACCACCTCTCCCTCTCCTCCCCGTCACACTACTGAGCAGCATGGCAATGCAGTCTGGGTTTGGCCTTTAGTGGAATTTAGTCCCTGCAGGGATTTTGAGTTGTCTGTGAGCAGTATAACCTGGTGACCTTCTCCAGTGTGAGCTGGAAGAAGGGGCAGTGGCTACATTCATGCGTTTGCAGAGGATTCTTAACATCCTAAATAAAATGTAAAACTAGGGCAGGGATTATGGAATGACTTTACTGCAGTTATCTTGATCCCTGAAGCTTGGCTTAGCTACTCTACCACCAGTCCGGGGTCCTTGGTCTTTGGCTGTTGGTCATAATGAAAAAATCTGTGTGGCCAACTAGTGTTCAACTGATCGCCACCTGTTAACGTATGGCCCTGGAAGGGGCTGTGTTTGCGTTTGCAATAGGTGGTGGCCAATCCATATCTCTGGGCATCTACCTTAGCTGATGAGTGAAAGGATACATTGAGTACATGCATTTGGGAGAGGGGGCAACCTGCCCTCCCAGCTCTAATATCCATTATTGTTCTCTTGGCTTGTGAACGCAGAGAGTAGAGAAAACAGGAGCGGGAGGATATTGGTCTGGGGTATGAGGCTTTGATGACTGCTGTGAGCAAAGCTACCAAGGAAAGTGGCTAATAGCCCTCTTCCAAGGCTTCCATCTCCTTCACCCAGAAGGCTTTCTAGAGCCATTTACCTTTTTCTCCTAGCACCCGTGCTCTGGTGTTGGGAATGCTGCTGTCGTGCACTATTGCATCTGGAGTTGGAGCTTCTAGAAGGTGAATTTTTTTTTAGTGCAGCTAGCTTCTCAGAATCTCCACTACTGGCCACAGCTGAGGTGACCGCTCCCTGCCTCATCCCCAGGTGACCTCTCTCCTGTGCAACAAGCAGAGAGGAACGGTGGGCCAGTGATCCTCTCAGGAGCTCTCCTGGCTTTCCCCCACATTTTCCTTGCTCTGTGTCTGCAAGGGCAGGCCTGGTGCTTCATACCTTTAGAACACAGCACTGTATTTCCCACTCTTTTCCCCCAGGTAACTTGCAGCCCTGTGTCCCCTCTTGCCCTTACCAAACAGGTAATATCAAATTGATCTTACACGACTGTTTTTTATGACTATCAACTAAAACCAAAGAGCCCCTGGAGATTTTGCTACTTTCTTGCACTCTTTACCTTTTGCTGCTAAGGGTCTAAATACGCTACCATTGGTCCAGGAGTGTGGGGGTTGTGTCTGGGCACATCAGGGCCCACATCATGGAATCTCTGATCTTCCTGTACCTGTTGTGGAAGAGTGAGCGGCCCCTCCTTCCTCTCTGGCTGCCATGCATTGAAGGCAGGAATGGCTGGGTGTTGGTTGATCAATGTGACTAGCTTTCCTCCTACCACCTCAGCGCACTTTTTACCTGCTTTTCTGTACAACTAGCATGAGCCAACTGTGACCTAAAGGTTTGTGGTCTATCCCATGGTCTGCCCCCTTTATAGTGTAGGATGTACCCTGCAGCGTTTAGTGGGCCCCCAGCAGGCAGTGCTCCATCTTGCACCTGCTGTAATGAAGGTGGAGCTAGCTGGGACCATGTCATCTCTGCCTTTAAGGCAAAAAGCAGGTAATGTCTGCTCCATCTTACACAAGGGAGGCACAGCCCTGATGTTCTCTAGGTCACTGGGAAGACTGAGTGTCCTTGTACTCCTAAGAGCCTCAGGGGACTAGGACAGAGGGTTGTCAAGTAAACATAACCTCAGATTTTCTTCAATCCAGACAGGACTTTCTGGGGACAGGCCATCAGTTGGTGGAGGAGGGGGCTTATGCCTTTCCTGTTCTTGCCTGCGTGGGTTTTTTTAACCTACCACCAATGTGGTAAACCTGACTCTTAACACAGTTGTGACCGTTCAGTTGTATACAGGCTACTCCCAACAGCAGTGTGCCGATATTCCCAGGTGCTCAATGTTAAAAACCCCGGGGCAGCAGAAAATGGCTTACTGGTTTGGTTTTTTAAGTGGCCTTTCTTTTTTTTGCCTAAAATATTCATATAGACTCATCTATCTTCTCCCTCTCCTTAAACTTTGCAGGCTTTCACTAAATACATCTTTCAACTTTTTTTAATTTTTTTTAAATTCTAATCTATTGAGATTGGAAACTCTGAAGACAACAGAACCACATGCTCTCCTGGGGTTTCTCTTTCCATTCAGTGTATGCCATGGCAGCTGGCTTTTCCAAGCACCGGTGTAGCTCTTCTACCTGCCATCTGCAGTGTGAAAGCAACAAGACTTCCTGCTTCTGCAGTTGATAGCTTTTTTTAATGGCTGCTTTGATTAAAAAGAAAAAAATAATAGTGGGGTTGAAGGGAGGAGTCCTAGCCACACCTCCTCATTTTGAACAGATTCCATATTTATTGGTGAAGGAAAAACATCCTGGGAGAAGAGATGTTGCTTTTATTTACCTTTGCTATTTTCTTCTACCCTTCTTGAAAAGAAGTCCCTCCCTTTTTTGGTTAACTCTTTCTAACTGAGGATAGGCAGAGATTGCTCCTTTTATTTTTGTATTTTTTAGCAATGGGAATCTCCTTAGACACTCTAAGATGTCTTTGCAATATGCAAAGGAAACTGCTCATAGCTTTTTAAATATTAGAGATGACAGTCTGCCAACCTCTGCCCCTGCAGTTCTAGAGATAACATGCAGGCCTTCCTGTCCTCATTAACAGGAACAGACTGTCTGTTTCTCTGGTCCCTGGAAGAGAAAGGGTTAAGCAATTAAACATTTTTGTTCTAGTTCTTTTTGGTGTCATTTGTTCACGGGATTGTGCTGCCCTTGTTTTTTTCCGCCTATACCATTGCCTGTGTTTGGCGGGGAGGGGGAGAGAAACAGCTGACTTGAGGATAACTATTAAATAAACACATTAGGCAGGCTCCTGCCATCTTAGGGGAGGGTATAACAGAAGTTTTTCTAAGATAGCCAGTAGTGACTATCGTCAGTAGTCCTCAATGGATGAAGAATAGGGATGTGAAGGAGTAACTGGCTCCCCAGGAGTAGCCCCACGGGCACAGGGCTGCTCCAGCTGAGCTGGAACGTTCCCCCGCCTGGGATCCTGCTTAGTTAGTTAACAAGGTAACCTAACGTTTAACCATTTAACTGAGTAACTGGTGTTTTACATTCCTAATGTAGAACTGACTGCTACTGTGGAGTGGGAGGCGCCGTTGCTGTCCTGCAGAGTGGGAGTTGTGCCTCACCTTGGGCACAAAATGGGAACAGAAACCTCCTGCCTAACTTTATCTCCAGAAATTCTGACAAAAATATCCTGGGGCTTCAGCTGTATGGGCTACACAGGACATTTAGTGGAGGGGACTAACTGGCCTGCTGGTGAGATTGCCCTGTGGAAGGATGTGTGATTGTTTTAACCTAGTTATGTCTTCTAAAGAGACATGCTAGCTTGAGGGAAAGGGAAGCTCATGTCTTGTGCCAAATTCAAAGGTAGGTGGGAGGGCCCCACTCTGGGGCAGGGCGGCGAAGATGGTGAAGGAATTGAACTGTTACTTCTGCCAGGGGAGGAAATGGAACTCTTGGAAATTCTTCTTCAGTGGCCCCCTGTGTCTGAAGGAATGAGCTCAACTGCTCCAGGTGCTGGGAGGTGTCTGCTTCACTCCTTCCTCAGCAACTGAGCTGGCTTTGCTTTCTGGTACTGGAAGCACCCTGTAAAAGCAGATTTGCCACCTTGAGATTATCTGTAGGGGAGTTTTTAAACTATAGGACTGGGGAAAGCTGACAGGTGTGGCGGAGCACATGGATCCGACAGAGACATCTCTTAGGGGAGGGTCTATTAATAGAGATTCTCTGTTCTAGTATGGAGGAGAGGATGGAAGAGGATAAAATATGCGTAAGATCAGATGAGAAACAATCAAAAAAGAGTGCCATTCAATCTCATCAGGAAATGGCAGACAGCTAAATAGTGACAAATTTTTGAAGTGCTTGTATACAAATGCTAGAAGTCTAAAAAGATGGGTGAACGAAAGTGCTTCATATTGAAGGAGGATATTGATATAAGCATCGCAGAATTTGATGGAAGGAGAACAGTCAATGGGACCCAGTCATACCAGGGTATAAAATATATCAGACACACAGAACAGGTCATGCTGCGGGGGGAGTGGCACTATACGTGTAAGAAAATGTAGAATCAAATGAAGTAATCTTAAATGAACCATAAGGTTCCATAGAATCTCTATGGGTAGAAATTCTGTGGTCTGATATGGCAGTAGGGCTATATTACAACCACCTGACCAGGATAATGATAGTGACAATAAAATGCTAAGGGAGATTAGAGAGGCTATAAAAATAAAACACTCAATAGTAATGGGGGATTTCAACTATCCTCATGTTGACTGGGTACACATCTCCTCGGGATGGGATGCAGAGATAAAGTTTCTTGACACCTTAAATGACTGTTTCTTAGATCAGCTGGTTCTGGAATTACAAGAGGAGGGTTTAGTCCTAAGTGGAGTGCAAGATCTGGTCCAAGAGGTAAATATAACTGGACCATTTGGAAATAGTGACCACAATGTAATAAAATGTAACATCCCTGTGGTGGGAAAAACACCACAGCAGTCCAACACTTTGGCATTTAATTTCAGAAAGGGGAACTACACAAAAGTGAAGTTAGTTAAACAGAAATGAAAAGGTACAGTACCCAAAGTAAAATTCCTGCAAGCTGCATGGAAACTTTTCAAAGACACCATAATAGAGACCCAACTTAAATATACACCCCAAATTAAAAACCACAGTAAGAGAACCAAAAAAGTGCCATTGTGGCTTGGCTTAATCAAGTAAAAGAAGCAGTGAGAGCTGAAAGGACATAGTTTAAAAAGTAGAAGTTAAATCCTAGTGAGTAAAATAGAAAGGAGTATAAACTTTATCAAACTAAGCGTAAAAAGGTAATCAGAAAAGGGGTTTGAAGTACAGCTAGCCAAAAAACTCAAAGCAATAGCAAAAAGTACATCAGAAGCAGGAAGCCTGCTAAACAATCAGTGGGGCCACTGGACTATCTAGATGCTAAAGGAACACGGACAAATTAAATACATTATTTGCAATCTTCGTGGCTGAGGATGTCAGGGAGATATCTAAACCTGAGCCATTCTTTATAGGTGACAAGGTCCCTCACCAATGGCTCTTAAGTAAAGTAAGTTGACATGGGATAAGAGGGAAGGTCCTTTCATGGACTGATAACTTGTTAAAAGACAGGAAACAAAGGGTAGGACTAAAGGGTCCATTTTCAAAATGGAGAGAGGTAACTAGTGGTGTCCCCCAAGGGTCCATATTGGGACCAGTCCTATTCAACATATTTATAAAGGAGAAAGGGGTAAACCAGTGAGGTGGCAAAATTTGCATGTGATACTAAACTGCTCAAGATAGTTAAAACCAAAGCAGACTGAAGAGCTTCGAAAGGATCTTATGCTAGCTGATTGGGCAGCACAATGGCAAATGAATTGTAATGCTGATAAACATAAAGTAATGCACATTGGAAAAAATAATCCCCCTTATACTTACAAAATGATGGACTAATTTAGCTATAACCCACTAGAGAGAGAGAGATCTTGGAGTCATTGTAGGTAGTTTGACTGCAGCAGCAGGGGGGAAAAAAAGGAAACAGAATTTTAGAAATCATTAAAAAAGGAATAGTCTGTCTTATTCTCTATCTTACTGCCTCTGTATAAATCCATGGTATGCCCATATTTTGAATACTGCATACAGATGGGGTTGCCTCATCTCAAAAAAAATATTGGCATTGGAAAAGGTTCAGAAAAGGGCAACAAAAATGAGTAGGGGTTTGGAATGGGTCCGATATGAAGAGAGATTAAAAAGATGGGGACTTTTCCATTAGAAAAGAGGAGACTAAGTGGGGATATGATAGATGTCTATAAAATCGCGACTGGTGTGGAAAAAGTGAATAAAAGTTATTTACTTATTCCCATAACATAAGAACTAGGGGGTCACCAAATGAAATTAATAGGTATCAGGTTTAATACAAACAAAAGGAAGCTTTTCTTCATACCACGCAGTGTCAATCTATGGAACTCCTCGCCAGAGCATGTTGTGACTTCAATGGAGTTCAAACAAGAGCTAGATAAATTCATGGCAGATAGGTCCATCAATGGCTATTAGCCAGGATGGGTAGCTTTGGTGTCCCCATCCTCTGTTTGTCAGAGGCTGGTGACAGGAGAGGGAGCACTTGGTTACTTGTTCTGTTTGCTCCCTCTGGGGCATCTGCCATTGGCCACTGTTTGGATGACAGGACACTGGGCTAGATGGACCTTTGGTCTGACCCAGTATGGCCATTCTTATGTACCTAGTGCATTAAAGCTGGGCAAAATCCAGAGTTGTGCCCTCTCCAGTGAACATTAGGAAGCTGTTTCCTTGAGAATGCATGCCAGACAGTCTCCTACCCCTTCCTCTGTGCTGCTTTCAACACCACCTTGCAGCCACCAGCTCAGTGCAAGGACAATGCCATCCCGAGCTCTGGAAACTGCCCTAAGCTGAGACCTTGGCAGTGATTTCTTGCCATTTTAGGGGCCCACTGATTCCATGCTATATCCTTGGGCTGATATGTGCAATCTGAGATGTCTGTGTAATAGCCACTTCTGCTCTGACAGAGCACAGTGAGCTCAGCTGCATTCTGAGTGGCAGGCAGTACCAATCCCATTTGTTACGGATGAAAAATCTCTGCTGCCTTCTACCCTTTACCCAGTAACTGGATTCTACAGGAAAGCCAGTTAATCTCCTCCTTCGTACTGCGGTAGTGATCCTGTCCTGCTTACTGCCCTGAGCGAAAAGTTATAGGAATGCAGCATGTAAATTAGGGATGGGACAGTTTAACCATGTATACAGTTACAGGTAGGCTCCTGCAGAACTGCTTCGCCTCCTCTCCCCCCCCCCCCCCCCCCCCGCCTCTGTATCAGGACAGGTGGGAGCCAATATGCAGGGGGAGCCGGCTTTAGCTGGCTCTCGGTGTGCACCGGCTCCTGGGGAGCTGACTGCCACCCTATGTATAACCATGTAACTGCTGAAATTTTCAACAGTTACACGGTTACTTAAACACATTTTAACATCCCGAATGTAAATAGTCTCAGGAGTTGGAGAGCACCTTCCCCTTCAACAGCAGACTCTTTAACCCCCAACTACTGAGGGCTTTTTCCTATCTACATTTTGACTTACAGGCTACTGTACATTTGAATAATTCAAACCGTTCTGATGTTGCTGTGAATGACGAGAGTTTGTCACAAGACTTTTCTTACCTCGCCTTATACAGGAAAATATCTGCTTCTGTCAAACAGTGAGCAAATCCCAGCTTCCTAGGGCCAGTTCCTGAGCGATGCACAGTACCCATGGCTTTGCCAGAGTTGCGGGGGTTCAGTACTTTCCAGGGTCAGGCATTTGGGTTGTTTGTGGTCCTCAGCCCTGGTGTGAAATAGCTGTCCAACCACCTGACTTCCCTTTTCTCCCTCTCACATCTTTCATCTGCCTGTTTATTAAAAGATCCAGCTCTTCAGCACTAATCTTAAGATATAGGCTCAGGCTCTGCTACTGGCTAACCAGAAAATTGAACCTCCTGGAAATGTGCTGTTACTCAACCCCCACTCTGCACTCAATTATAGGCTCAGGTTATTAAAATCAACTGAATCTTGAGTTCTCACAACCTTCTACTAGACAAAAGCAATCATAGACTTTAAGGTCAGAAGGGACCATTATGATCATCTAGTCTGACCCCCTCTCACAGTGCAGGCCACAGAATCTCACCCACCCCCTCCTAGAATAATCCTCTCACCTATATCTCAGATATTGAAGCCTTCAAATACTTTGAAGACCCCAAGATGCAGAGAATCCTCCAGCTGTGATCTGTACCCCATGCTACAGAGGAAGGCGAAAAACATCCAGGGCCTCATTTCTGTTCAGACTAGCACAGCTTCTTTCTCCCCAAGCTGTAGGAAAGGGTGGTTTGCACTGAGGAGGGAACCAAGTGGTCTCTGATGGATCAGTTTGTTTCTGAATCACTCACAACAGTGTGTGCAGGTTTTGCTTTGTCTCTGCTATTTAGCCTCCTCTGGGAGCATGTCTTTAGAGGGGGAAGTAACTCCAGCAGGAGCCTTCTGGCCTGCAGTTGTTCCAGTCAGGGCAGTTTATTACAGCGGCAGATGCACTCTGTCAACTCGTCCCTTGTTAGCATGTTTTAATAATCGCGTCCGCGCTTGGGCTGAATTTTATGGACAAAGATGGTGGTAAAGATGGACCAGAAGAAGTAGAACTCAGGCTAGTGGGATGAAATTAAGAACATGGAAAGTGTAGGTTGTGTACCTAAATGCTGAAGAGGTAAATTCAGGCCTCTTGTAACTCCAAGGAAGGGAACAGTGATGACTTGCTCTTGGACTCAATTCAGCCACGTAGGGTAAGTTTGATTTACATTGCTAAGCCAATGGCTCATACTGTAAGGCAGTGGTGTGCAACTTTTTTTTCAACCATGACCCTCATATACTTGTGTTGTGACTCCCAAGATAATTTGAGCAGTGCAGCGCTTAGATCCTGGCAGCCAGGGGCTGGGCCTGGCCATTGGTGGCCCCCCAGAAAGATATCCGTGACCCATGGGTTGCTCACCACTTCTGTAAGGAACAAGCCTGTAGCCACTCCCAGTCTGTGGGACTAAGAAGTCTCTCTCCTCTCTAACAGGAGTGGCAGAGGGGTACAGAAAGCACGTTACAAAGAACAGGCATGGCCCCTACCAGAGATCTTCACTGGCTGTTTACTGAAACCAAGTGGTGGCTGTGGATATGAGAGCTGCACAATCCCACCTCTGGCTTTCTGAGATTGGCATACAGAGCCCCAGGGGGGGAGCAATGGAAACACAGAGCTCAGGAGTGGCAAAAAGGCCTCTGCAGGACAGATCTGATCTGCGAAGTGGGTTGATCTGACCCGCAGAGGCCCTGCCGTTCCCCCACCCCCAGGCCAATCAGGGCCCCCGGGGGCACGGAGAAGAGCGCAAAGTGTTCTCCGCCCTGCTCCTGCCCTGCAAGGGGCATGTGGCACTTAGAAGCACCATGCTCCTGGCAGGATGGGAGGAGACTTCACATGCTCTCCTTACCCCAAGCCCTGATTGGCCTGGGGGCAGGGGGCGTGTGTGGGCAGGGGGAGAGTGCGAAGTCTCCTCCTGCCCTGTGAGGAGTACCGTGCTTCTAAGCACCGCACCCTCCTTGCAGGGTGGGAGGAGACTTTGAGTGCTTCTCCCCTGTCCCCAGGCCAATCAGGACTTCAGGGTGGGGGAAGCGTGTGAAGTCTCCACCTGCCCTGCAAGGGACTCTGCGTTTAAAGTTAACCACCAGCTGCTGCTAAGCTGGCAGTTGACTCTGTGTGGTGCTCCCTTGCAGGGCTCGGGCAGGGAACCAGAGACTTTGTGTGCTCCCCCTCCCCCAGGCCCTGATTGACTTGGGACTAGAAGGGGGAGCGCACAAAGTCTCCTCCCACTGCCAGGGGCATGGGTGCCTAGGAGGCACCTATGGGGGGGCAAAGACTTTACATGCTCCCCCACTGCCAGACCAATCCAGGTCTGTGGGTGGGGAAGCAGGGAAGTGTCCTGGTCCTGCCCCTTCCGGAGCAGCCTGGGGCCACATAAAAAATTTCGGAAATAGCCCCCAATAAAAAACTGCCCACCCCTGTCCTAGAAGCTGCCGATGCATTGGCAAGCACCAATTTAAGTGAGGCAGGGAGGGGCCAGTGTGGCTCTGAAATGGCACTGATTCAGAAAAGGCCTCACTGGTCATGGAAAGGATGAGGGAGCAGCCTGGGCTTTTGTTTTCTGAAAAATCTGACGTTTCTGTTTGCGCGTAGAGGCTGTCAGATTGCAGAAGACACCCCCACCCATAGCCTTTCACGGGGATAGAAAGTATTTTTCAAGTGTCCTCTGTCAGATTTTACCTTATTGCCATTCCAAACTATTTCCCCAGCCTCTTGCCCTTGGTATTGGCTGCCCCGATGTGGCTGCTGCTTTGTTTGTCAACATTTTGGCCTTTTTTTGCTGAGTGGTTTGTTTCTGGCAGCTCCTGTAATTCTTCAGCTGTCACAGCAGGCCAGGCTCAAGAGAAGGCAGCTCAATGAACAAGAGCTGGCTGCATGCCTGCTTCTTTCAAGCCTCTGGTATGAACATCTTAGCCAATGCTCGAAAGGAAGTAAGCAGGAGATGCAATTGAATTCCTCACAGCCCCCATTGCCATCTGCTTGAGCGAATCCAAGCTGATATGCTCCTCAAGCTATTCCTGCCCCAAATGGGCAGGCCTGACATGTTCCTGTCTCTGAAAGGTCTTGGTGCTCCTGGGGAACAATGACTAAGGTTTACCGGCTCTTGCAATCAAGTGTCAATTCCATTAGTAAATTCTAGCCTACGAGGCAGCAGAACACTTCCTAATAACACAAGGCAGCGGGCTCGGTGGTAGTAAACCCACCAGCATAAGAACATAAAGGTGGGATGGAAAAAGTAATGGAATATGGTGCTGCTTAGGGATGTAAGCAGCTTGTCAACTATCCAATAAGAGGCAGCAAGGAGGAGATGGGGAGGAGGTGCCGAGGGAAGCTGGCTTAAAAGCTGGTTTTCTCCCAGCTCTGGCACTGTGGGAGGGGTTAGGGGCACAGCAGCAGCGTTCCACATTTGAAATGTACAAGAGTCCCCTGCTGGTCCCAGGCTCAATGCTGCTTCAATCTTTGAAATGCACAAAGAGCCTCATTTGAAATGCACAAGATGACTCTTGCTACATTTCAAAGCAGAAGCGCCCTTATCGACTAATTGAAATTCCATCAACTATTTGATTAGTTGATTAATCTAATTTTAACATCCCAAGTGCTGCTTAAGACAGTGCTTCTTGTGCATGACTGATGTTCCATTCATCTTGTGATGTATGAATCATGCTGGCAGTTCTCTTGTGTGTCAAACTGTTTTCCCCAATTCTAATTTTGTGCATGGAAGAATTCCTTGCATCATCTCTTCCAACTACACTCACTTCAGCCTGCTGACTTTGGGTGTTTGTATTCTAAGCAGCAATGAGAGCATCACCTATCTACCAATTGTCATGAGGCAAGACTTAGGTATCCTTTGTAGCTGTCCCTTCCCTCCTCTTCAAATAGATGGAATTCTACCTAGAGGAGGGCTTTGTAGAGTGTAACAAAGTAAATGTGTTCTGTTGCTGAGAATTATTTCCTGTGCATGTACAGAAGGGGGGGGGGAGAGAGGGGAATTAAGTGGACTCTGGGGAAGAAATATGTATTCCTGGGCTACAATTCCAAATTCTTCCTCAGGGCAATAAGATTCCTAGTGTTCTTTGGCAGTTTGACCCGCACCACTGCAAGAGGGGACTGGATGTTGGCATGGTCAGCAGAGAGCCAAAGACACAGACTGTCAAAGGACCAAACTCATTATTGCTAGAAGTGGTCCTGCAATAGTTCCCCATTTCTACTGAAGGCAGGAAAAGGAGTCGGAGATTAGGTTGACTATTGGGAAAAACTTTCTAAGCATAGTTAAATACTGGCCTAGGCTTGTGAGGGCAGTGGTGGAATGCCAAATCCCCCCCCCCCCCCCAGGCTTTTAAGGACATGTTGGTCAAACACTTGTTGGAGGGTGGTCTTGCTCCTGGCTTCTGCACAGGGGAGAGGACTTGACAACTTCTCAGAATCCTTTCAGCCCTATGTTTCTGTGATTCTCTGACACCACATGGGAAGCCAGCCTGTTGGTGCCACCCTGGTTACTTCTGTGCCGAGAGGTCATGGGCCTCCATGCCATGCAGCTTGCAGTCTACTGCAATGCTGACAACTGTTGGTTATTTGAAAGGGATATTCTAGCTCCTGAGGGCAGTGGTGCCAGAGAAGAACTATCAAATCTTAACCTCCTCCCTTCATGCTTTTGCTAAGTGCTGCAGCTAATGACCCTTCATCCATTAATCTATCTGGGTGGTCTAGAAAACAAAGCAAAGTCTCTCTTCAACAAACACTTGATGGTTTTGTTTGTTAATCATCTTCCTTAGACATGAACATATAAGCCACATGAAACAAGCAAGGCCTCACTTGCTGGGAGTGGGAATGATTTTTGGCAAGAACACTCTCCTGTTGCTGCTGCTTCATGAGGTTTGGTAATGGAACATCTCAAAGAACTTTTTACCTCAAGGTTACTAAATGGGAGCCTGGCCTAGAAGAAAAATGTCACAACCTGAAGGCTTCGCTGTTGTCTGGGAAATGGCTTGATGGGTGTCATCCCAGTTCATGCTAGATCAATCTTCACAGCAGAGATACTGTTGTGACAGTCAGCTTCCTTTTGAGCAACTGCAGGGAGTGGATGAGCTGGGTAGACTTAATTTAGTTCTCTTACCCAGGAGGAGTAGTTCCAAAGCACTGGCTAGTCCAAGGTTTAAGGTAGGATGTTAGCTAATAACTGCCATATTCGAACAGATTAGTGTAGATAAGGCAATATAGACTGACATGCTTAGCTGGTTCAGTTGACCCCTAGGCTCCAGTGGACTGGTTAGCAGGAAATATACAGTGCTTTGTCTACACTAGCCTCTCAGAATGTTAGGTGTCATCTTCTAGCAGCACACCTTTAAATCTTAGTCAAGGCAAACCTTTAATCATGCTTGGGAAGCTTGCAGTGTGGGTTTTTATACTGCATATGCTCTGTGACTAGCGGATCAGTCTCCAAGGTTTTCTAGCTGGCACCTTTCACCAGCCTGAAATAAATGCAATTAAGGATGTAAAATCCCATTTAATTGGGTAAATGCAGTGCTGGCACTGTGTAACAATTTAACCAATTAAAGGGGGATTGGTGGGGTAATGGAGTAGACCCCCCCCCCCTGCTCCTCCACTGGGGTTGGACAAGAGCAGCCTTCACTGCAGCCAGGAGCTGCTCCAGTCTGGCTTTTCCAGCTCCCGTGCAAGGGCTGCTGCAGAAAGCCAGCAGAAAGCCCAGCGGGGCTGAAGTAACCCTCTGCCTGTGGCTGGGCCACTGGTGGGAAGGTGATGCTTACCTGGTAACAGTTTAATTGGTTACCCATTAACATCCCTAATTACAGTGTATGTGTGCATATATAAACAACCCTCCCTCTCTTATTTTTCTCCTGCTACCTCTCTCCTAAAACATCTCTAGATAATGCTGTTAACTTTAAGGCAGCCAGTGCTCTGCTAATTCAGTTTAACAGTGAGACATCTAGGCAATACAGCAGAAACAGCAGCATAGGAAAGAGCAAGATGATCTCCTACTTAAAATTGAGCCCCTGATCTGAAAGTTTATATTCTGCTGGCTATTGGGAATAATATTCTCAGCCTCTATTTAAAAACAAGCTGCATCTCGCAAAACAACCGTTTTATTAATGCAGTGCTTTGGGTTGTACTGCAACCCCTTGGTGTTTTAAAGAGACCTTGGGCAGAACAAAGGCAAGCACAGAAATTAGTCCAAGACTTTTATTAGAACCAGAGCTCCACCAGCTGGCTTCCCACTCTGCAACATTTCAGACATTACTCATTGCTCCCACTGCTTGGCAGGGTGCTGGTATTATAGCAGTCTTCTAATCTTGAAGGGAAATAGCCACCTCCTTGTTGTAAGGAGGAATCAATGGCTTCTAGAGGCATAATAGAAGAGGTACATAGAAGAGTGTGTGGTGCATGATGCTCAGCCAGGTAGCTCATCAGCTTTTGATAGGAGCTAGGATCAAGTGTCCTGCTCTCAGGAAACAGCAGCCAATTAACCCATGTTCCTGCTAATACAGCAAGTTATCACTCAGTAACCTACTGAGAAGGTTGTGGTAGTGGAAATCTGGAATAAACAAATTTCTTTTTCAGCTTCCTCGTGTAGTTGAATTCAACTTCCTAATAAAGCACTTATTTTTCTAATTTGAGTCTGGATTTGTAAATATTACTCTAAACGCAGCACCTATCCTTTCTGTACCTCACAGGCATGTGTGCGAATTGAAACTTGATTAATGTTTATGAAATGCTTTGGGATCCTTGGCTTAGATTCACAATGGAAGGATCAGGGATGTTATATTTTTCCTTGCTGTTCTTGTATTTTACCTGATTTTTCTGTCCTCTTGTTGATTGATGGTTACCTATTTCCTTTCTTCCGGATACCATTGCACCTAAAACAGCAATTTCTCCCCTCTGTCTTAATTCCTTTTAACTGTTGTACCCAGTATAAATGTCCTCAAGTTTGCCTTACAGATTCCCAGCCACGATTTTGGAAAAACCCAAAGAAAAGACCCAGATAACTATTCTCAAGTTTTACACTGAATCTAGTGCATGCAGAAAAGGGCCAAACCTGTGGGAGTTTCCCCAGTGCTGCTGAGTGGATACCCATGTGATGCAGACATGATCAGTAAAGGTTATGGCCATCCATCTATGTCAAATCTCATTGCCTCGATTTAAGGGTCTCCCAGCAACTGAGAACACAACGCCCTATTTTGGGGGAACTGTCTAGGAACCAAAAGCACTACGGTGATAATGGCACTAAAACAAAAAGCACCACCCACTCTCTTCCTGCAACAATGGATGAATAAATTCTCAGCATGTCTCAGAAAGGAAGGATTCTGAAACCTTGACACAACTTGCAAGAGAAGGCAAAGCAGAAAAATCTGTCATTCCTGCAGAGAGGACAGCTTGTATTGGCTCCAAACTGGGAGTGCTCCAGCCAGCTCCATTGGCCTGTCACAATGCAGATGAAACATCGATGATGCTGCAGACTTCTTATCAGGAGAGAGAAAGAGATGATCCCTCTGGAGCAGTGCTAACGAACAATACATAACTATGCCTGCTGCTTCAGTTTGGCACGGTTAGACACAAGCTGTTGTAGGGTAGTGCTTTGTTAGGAAATGAAGAGATTCCCCTTTTTGGGCATCCAGCCAGGAACTTTGATGTAACTCCTGCTTCATATAAATGTTTCATTTCCTTTCCCCAGAGAATCTAGCATGTATAAATCAGCACTTAAAGAACTATTACACTATCTTGGAGGTGTAGGGGAAAGATTTGCTTTTAAGAGCATAAGGCTGTGGGGTTTTTTGAGGACTGGGCCCTATGTGTGCAAACTCCTTCCCATTTAATAAGACACAATCCTTATGGGGGGTGGGGGGTTTTTTCAATTATTTATTCTAGACTTGCTACAGAGCTGTGGTGAAGAGAGGGATGGGAAATAGCAAAGTCCCTGTCCTTTTGAAAGGCAGACATGGTATGGTTCAGTACAACTCGAGAAGGGCTTGGACAAAAAACTGTTCAAATGTGAAGTGGCTGCAAGTCTGGGACTCTTTTGGAATTGGCATTTTTGTTCAGGTTCATTCTGTGTTTCTAACCCCCTGGTTCATAAAAGTCTCCCTTTGTGCCCAACAGTGAAAATGTGACACTAAGCAGGTGCAAGATGAGGACAAAGGTGAGATGTTAAAGGCAGCCACCAGCCCATAGGCGGGCATAACCTAGAAGAGGTGGCCTGCAAGGCCGAGGGGCTTGAATTAGCACCCCAGTGCAGACAAATCTTACCCTGGAGGTGATGAACATTCAAATGTCCTATTGGGGGAGAGGCTGAAGGAAATGCAAGGTTCTGACCCAAAGCCTCAGAGGGCTTTGGGCTCCAACTGCCACATTTGACAGCAGAAGCAAATAGGCTCAAATCTTTAAAACTATTTAGGTGTCTGTTTGCCCACTATGCGGTCGGGGTAAGTTGCAGCCTCTTGCATCCCTTCAGCCCCGTTCCCATTCTAGAGCAGGAGCTGGGGGTGGCACAAGGAGGCCATGAGTGGTGGCACGTGTGGGGGGCTGGGAGAGCTGGGGCTATACAGGGAGCCTGGGTGCTCACACCGGGTGCTGGATCTTTAGGGACAGCCGGGGGGGGGGGGGGGAGGTGCATGGGGCTGGGGAGCCAGGGGCAGTAGATAGGGCTAGGGGGGAGGGGGCTGTAGGGGGCACTAGCTTAGGGGCTAGGAGGGGGAGGTGAGGGGCTGTGTGGGGGGACTGTAGGGGGCGCTATCCTGGGGTTGGGGGGCTGTAGGGGGCATTAGCTTAGGGGCTAGGAGGGGGAGGTGTGGGGCTGTAGGGAGGAGGGGGGAGCTGTAGGGGGCGCTAGCTCGGGCTAGGAGGGGGAGGTGTGGGGCTGGTGGTGGTGGGGCTGTAGGGGAAGCCCAGCAGTAGACGGGTAGGGCTGTACGGGCGGTGGGGTGGGGGAGGTGCATGGGGCTGTCTGGGGCACGAGGGGGGGACTGTGTGGGGACGAGGGAGGCGCGGGGCGGTTTGGCGGGCGCTCGGGGGGCGGGGCGAGAGGCGCGCGGCGGTTTGGCAGGAGCTCGGGGGGCGGGGCGAGGGAGCTCGGGGGGCGGGGCTTCCCGGCTGAGGGCGAAGGGCCGGGACCAGACGCCGGAGGAACTAGGGAAGGCCCCGTTCCCCCTAGTTACCGGACGGCCCCGGAAGCGGGCGCGCTGCCCCGGAAGTGACGCGCTCCCCCGACGATGGCGGAAGCGGAGGCCGCGGGGGGGAAGATGAAGCAGTTTAATGGCGGCGGGGGGGCCGGGCTGGAGCCCGAGCGAGGCCGCTTCCCCTACTGCGTGGTGTGGACGCCGATCCCCGTGCTGACGTGAGTGCGCGGCCGGCCGGCCCCTCAGCGCCCGCGGCTGCCCCCGGAGCAAGGGGAGCCGCCCCGCCCCCGCGCGCTCCTCTCCGTGGGCCTGCCTGGTGCCGCCGCGCCCCGCAGAGCTCGGGGGGCGTGGCCTGGGGGGGCGGGGTCCTGGGTTTCCCGTGCGGCAGGGCTCGGCAGCGGACTCGGGGGGCGGGGAGTAGAGTGTAAGGGCGCCCCCTGGGGCCGGGGCTGGGCTGCTGCACCTGGGCAGCCGCGGGTGGGCCGGGATCGCTGCAGCCCGGTGGTGGAATCCTCTCCTACCCTCGCCGCAGCAGGGGAGGGGCCGCTGCCAGCGCTGGACCGTGGGGCTTGCTCCAGGATCTGGCTGGGACAGGGCGGTGGGGCCAGAGGGGGGCTGGACCCTGATTGGGGCATTGTCGCTGTTGGTGCCTTTTTCCAGTTTTCTTTCCTGTGATTGGGAGAAGCCATCCAAACAGCCATCTCTAGTTTAGTGATAGAGATGTCGCCGTGTTAGTCTGGGGTAGCTGAAGCAAAATGCAGGACTATGTAGCACTTTAAAGACTAACAAGATGGTTTATTAGATGATGAGCTTTCATAGTGTCGTTAATCAGCTAATCGAGTAGTCGCTGGAGTTTCCATTGACTACGCGAGTAGTTGATGGCGAGAGGGGGCAGCGCTCGCTACCCCTGCTGCCGCTCTGCTGTTTAAATGTAGTAAGAGCCCAGCTTGCCGCATCCCAGCTCCTGCTACGTTTAAATTGCAGATTCTCAGTGGTGTTAGTGACTGGGGGTGGCGTAAGGTGGGACTAAGCCGTCTTGGCTCCCACTGGCCCCAAGAGCTAACCCTGCTCGTCTCTGCCTGTTAAATGTAGTAAGAGCCCGCAAGGGGGGAGTGAGTAGTTGACTCAACTACTCAATAAGCATATACTTACCGAATAGTCGACTGCTTCCTTACATCCCTAATCTCTAGTGATGTCCAAACAAGTACATGCAAAACTAGCTCACTACACAGAGGCATATGGAAGCAATATAACCTTTTGCTGCAATCCTACTAAAATATCCAAAGCCATAATAAAATTACTTTGTTTTGTTTGCTAATTCTTTTAGTGGCTAGGCCAGGGGCAGTCAAAATACAGCCCACGGATTGGATCCAGCCCACTAAACATTCAGATGTGGCCCACCACAGTCCTGTGGGCTATCAGTGTCCTGTTGCCCAGGGGGGAGCTTCAGGCAGGCTCTCTGTTTGCCTCACCCCCACATGCTCAAAACGTGTGCCTCTCCACACAATGGCTATGTCTACACTCGCGGCTGCTTGCGCAAGTACGGCCGTTCTTGCGCAAGCATCTGCAGAGCATCCACATTGCCCTCCCGCTCTTGCGCGAGGAAATTTACAGTACGGCGTAGTAAGAGAGGTCTCCTTGCGCAAGAGCTATGCCCTTTTTTAACAGGTGTAAGCCCTCTTGCGCAGGAGCTCTTGCACAAGAGGGCAGTGTGGACGCTTGGCAGGGATTTCTTGCACAAGAAAGCCTGATGGCTAAAATGGCCACCAGAGCTTTCTTGCGCAAGAGAGCGTCCATGCTGCCATGGGCACTCTTGCGCAAAAGCACAGCGCGCACATGGCAGCATGGACGTTTTCTTGCGCAAGACTTCTTGCACTAGAACCCTTGCTCAAGATATTCTTGCGGAAGAAGCCTCCAGTGTAGACATAGCCAATGTGTGCCCCCAGGGAGTGGTCTCCATGTGCTGCCACCAGCACAATCCTCGCAGCTCCTGTTAGCTGGAAACCAGCCAGTGGGAGCTGCCTGGGATGCACTTACAGTGCAGGTGCACAAAGACTCTCTCCTTTTATGGTGCATGCTAAGTAGGTCACCTTCCCAAGGGTACCACTGGGCTGCTGGCCGGGAGGCACCTAGAGTAAATGCCTCCCGGCTAGAGCCTACACCTGACATCCCACCCTCAACTACACCCCAGGTCACGTCCCAAACTCTTGCACTCCCTCCTGCACCCCAGTCCTGGGTCATAACGCAAACCCTTTGCATCCCTTACCCCTGGTCACAGCTCCAGACCTCACACTCCCTTCTGCAGTCCTCTACCCTGGACTCCTTTGTGTACCCAATCTCCATTCCAAATCCTGCACCCCCTCCATTTAATATCCTAGAAAAGTGCAGCCTTTGACCACTACCTTATTCTTGGAGGGGCCCCTCATCAAAAATTATTGCCTACCCTGAGCTAGTTGTAGCAGAGCTGAGATGAGGGAGAAAAGATACAGTATTTTATGCAGCGTACCAGAAATACAGAGGCAGCAGTGCAGGGTGGCAGCCAACTCCCTGAGAGCTGGTGCATGCCAGGAGCCAGCTTTTAAGCTAGCTGTTGGCAAGTACCAGCTCCTACTCCAATCCCAGGGAGCCAGCTGCTGCCCTGCACTGCCAGCTCTGATACAGAGCCCTCAGGGTGACTGTTGGCTCCCTGGGAACTGGATGAGAGTCTGTGTGTAACAGTTCACAGTAATAGATAAGCCTCAGCTTGTCGGTTTACTGTGTGAGTGGTTATACTTTTACATATCTAATGCATAACGGTGTCTTTTGAGAGCAGCATCAGGCCCCGATTCTCTTATCTGTTTTCATATTCTCCTGCCTGTATGTGTGTCTATGTAACCTTGCTTCTGTCAATGAGTGCTCAGCTCTGGTTTACTAGAGATCATATCTCCTTCTCCCCTTACCATCTGCATTTACATCTAATTTGCTTGTTCTGTCTATTTTGTACCACACAGTTTGTTGTGTAGTCATTCTGGAAGTCTCCTGTTTGGGGATGGGGCGGTGATCAGGATGAGACGTTTGACTCAGACATTTCATTTGTTGCCTTGATAGATGGCTCTTCCCTATCATCGGCCACATGGGTATCTGTACATCGGCGGGAGTCATTCGGGACTTTGCGGGCCCTTACTATGTCTCCGTAAGTAAATTATGGTTCTATTCTAGTTGGTAAATGAGGAACTTGGGGTTGGCCTAGTTCCCGCCTTCCTCAAATACTTCTCTCAATATTTTGCATTTCCAAAGTGAAATGAAAATTTGAAATTACTAAATTTTAAATTAAATTTAATTTAAAAATTTAATTTTAAATTAATGGAGATTGCCTATCTCCTAGAACTGGAAGGGACCTTGAAGGTCATTGAGTCCAGCCCCTGCCTTCACAGCAGGACCAAGAACCATCCCTGACAAACTTTTTGCCCCAAATGGCCTCCACAAGGATTGAACTCACAACCCTGGGTTTAGCAGGCCAATGCTCAAACCACTGAGCTATCCCTCTCCCCTAAATGATACTGCTGTGTATCATTTTTTCCACTGGCTAACTCTGTATTGGATTCAGGGCAGTCTAAAGCAGCCATGTTAGTCACCTTTGTGTTGACTGCTGGCCAGTGCAGTTAAGTTGGATATTGCAATCAAGGATAGGTTAATTTGCTTTATTGAGCAATAATGTAAGTGTGTATTTTGACCCCTTTTACTTCCAGAGAAGCATTAGATGCCAGTGGCAAGGGTCAGTCTGATGCGTCCCACAACACAGGTGAATATTGTCATTTTGGGGTCAACATCAGGAGTTCAGTTTTGTGGTAACTTACAGATTGACTGAGTTAGGAAAAGGTGTATTTTATGTTATGACTTCCTTGGTAATTCATGCCCAATTACTAGTAGGGATGTGAACAATTAGTTGACTATCTGATAAGCAAGCTTGTTGACTAGTTTCCTCTTTGGTGTCTCTATCAGAGAGAGGCAGCTAGGGGAGGAAGAAGAGGATATTTCAAAGCAAGTGTCAGGCTGTTCTCTCGGCGTTTCAAAGTGGCAAGGTTTCAAAGTTCACAGGGAGCCATGTGGCGCTGCCACTTGAGCCTGATGCCAGGCTTGCAGCATTTCAAAGCAGCAGTGCTGCACGGAGCCTGGGGTTAGCGGGGGTCCCCAGCTGACCCTGGGCTTCATGTGGCGCTTTCACCTTGAAAGTATAGCAACAGCTCAAGGGCTGTTTCTACACTTCAAAGGCGGAGATGCCATATCAACTAGTTGAATAGTCTATTTGATTAGTCAATTACCCACAATTTAACATCCCCATTTTCCAGCATTTGTTATATTTACTTTTAATTTGATGGACTTTGAGTGTAAGGGAGTCTCAGTTGATGTAATTCACACTGACACAAATGTGTACAGCTTTTATCAATATGTAAAAAATATGTTTCAGTACAGAAGTAAATGGAATCAAGAAGGAAAAGGTAAGGTAAATATATCAAATATGGAAGATGTAGCAATGTATCTAGTACACTTAACCAAACACTTATTTCAACAGCAGTTGCATCAGTATCGATGAGAGTCTAACCTTGAGTACACTCAAATAAGATCTGTGTCTAGGTAAAATGAGACTACCGAGGAAAGAACTTAATTGATTCATGCCATGAAATAAGCCTTACAGAAAAGATGCACATATTGAATTTTGTGTGGTCTGTGTTCCCCTAAGAGATGTTTCTCCTTTCTGTAGGAAGACAACATGGCGTTTGGGAAGCCGGTGAAGTAAGTGCTACTGTTTCTTTTTATTAAATGTCTAACAACTAAATATGCAAATATTCTTTCTTCACTGAAACCAACATAAACATGTAATAATGTAGGTAACATTCTCAGAGATCAAATGCCCTAATTCAAAAGGGCAGCTAGTGTGTCTGTGCTTCCCAAGAGAAAACCTTACATTAAATCTGATTAGAGGCATGACTGCAAAGTTCTGGTGTGCAAATATTGAATCTCTAATTATTTTAATGACTATTATGGTAAGGACATTGTTAAAGTAGAATTTGTGGCAGAGAGTTGCTACAAGTAAATGATATCTAAAATTGAATGATAAGCAGTCGATACTCATGTTTTTATTCATCATGGGGCAAATCAAAATATTTGTACATTGACTTCTAATTTTTTGTATTTTACAGGAGGCCCCCGACTTGCAACACAATTCGTTCCAAGTCGGGGGCGTTGTAACTCAAACCTGCATTTACGGTAGGCGCCGTGCGCTGTCGTAAATACAGGCCGAGGATGTAAGTCGAGGGTTTCTGGCCTCTTCCACGCTTACAAAAATGGTTGTAAGTGCGAGGGGTTGGAACTCAGGCGGTCGCATCTTGGGGGCCTCCTGTATTCAAATAAATATATTGATGGAATTAGGTTTTTAAATTCCCCAAGGAAACTGGAGTTCAGAATCTAATTTGTTCCATGTGTACAATACTATCTTGCCATATGAAATGAAGCTGTTTTAGGTTGGGAGATTAAGCCTGGCTCCTATTGCCGTCTTATCACATGCACCTCTCTTGAACAATGCAGTTCCTTGAGTTCACTGAGCCTCATTAAGGAATGACTATGGGTTTCTCTGCTTACTACTGCTTTAAATAGCCTCCTAATGAGGAAGGAAAGGGCACTATGAAAGAACAGAAGGTATAGCAATTAAACTAGCAGTCCTGTTGGCTGTCTTGTCAGATACTGGAAACTGGATCCAAACAAAGTGTACTCCAGTGGTCCCAGTGCTTGGGATACAGCTGTGCATGATGCCTCAGAAGAGTACAAGCACCGAATGGTAAGACATTATTGAAGTTAAACTCCAGCCTCCACATGGGCTGGTCTTGATTTAACCAGGTACAGTGAAACGGGATTTACCTTGTGTATTTTTTCTCTAAAAAATGCTCACCTAATGAAGCTTGGAGAAACCATAGCTCTTTTCCCATCTGAGACATGAAATTTCTTGATGGGCTGATCCCTTTTTATGAAGCAGTTAAGAAGCATTATGTGATCAAAGTCAGTACTTGGCTGTTTTCTGTGTTATGCTCAGTCCTCTTGTCTCTGTTTTTTCATGCTTGCCTATTAAAAGGCTTATTTTCTTGCATTCATTCTCCATCTCAAAGGAAATATGGAATCTCAGAATCCTGCCACTTATTGCTAAACTAGGAGTAGGTCCTGGGGAATATACCCTCTCAGTGGGGTTGGGGTCTTTTTAAGTTCTATTAGGTTGTTTTCGTGCCCCGGAGAACTTATCATCTGGCCCCAGACCTAACAGACAGGAAAACTCTAACTCAATTTCCCTTTTTGTTCTAGCACAATCTCTGCTGTGACAACTGTCACTCTCATGTGGCGTTGGCCTTAAACCTGATGAGATACGATAACAGCACCTCCTGGAACATGGTCAAACTTTGCTTCCTCTCCCTCCTGCATGGGAAGTATGTCAGGTGAGCTGCGAACCAGTCCAGATCCAGCAGGCAAGAGGATCTGTTTACTGAAGTGCTAGCTTCTCAAAGTTTCTGATCCTTCAGCCTTTCTCACTACCCCAGAGAGAAGGGGTTAAGTTTTCATTTATATGTCTTTCAATGGTGTATTGAGGATGATAGGTCTCAGCTGAGAGCATACCTGCCCTTGGCCAGACAGCTGTGGGCTCAGTGCTTAAGCTAAGTTGGCAGGTTTGCCATCCTTTTTACCGGTATGTTAAGAGCAAGCTCTCAGGAGTGGTAGCTTGGCCTCTGAGTTTCACCGGGAGAGAGATCATGAGTGTTCTGAGCAACCCTATATCTCAGATAAAGAGCAGGGTGTGGTGTGCGAGGTTTTGCTGAGCTTATGGTGACATCTGTATCTCCTGGGACACTGGTGTTTAATACTTTTAATTGTGAAGTCCTTTTGGGGGGCTTGGCCTAGGAAAAGTTCAATCTAAAGCAAATCCTAGTTTATGGTTCCCATGAAATCTTTGGCTGCCTTTGTAATGTTCACAGAATTTCACAGTCACAGATTTTCTTTTCTGTCTTTTGTGTTGCAATAAAATGAGCCCCATTTGTTGTTGTTGTTGTTGTTAGGACTTTTACCCACTGCTTTTTGGATTTTTCTCCCAATCCTCTACTACCAGAATTTCTTTCAGCACCATAAGTGTTCACCTGGGCTTTTTTTTTTTTTTTTTTAATAACTTCACTGCCAATTTCTCAGTCCTGGCGAATGCTATCTGTGTAGTCATGGAACAGGCTGAGCATGGCAGTTAGAGGACAAGCTTTCCCCATTGCTGTCCTGCTAGTGTGCTCTGTACTGTTCTGGAGGAATCTCTAGGAGCTTTTAGGGACTTCAGTCCTTGTGTCTTATTCACTCCTTGGCCTGTCCATTCAGGTTGCCAATTGTAATGGCATTTCATTGCATTTTTGTAACGTGGGAATTTAAAACCTAAGAACTGATCTGATGTCACAGTCTCCTTTCATATAGCCACCAAATAGCCAGCCAGTGCTAACTGCTGGGCTGGATTTGAACTGACAGCAGAAATCAAGCTGGAAGTGCACATCAAGGGAGGTTCTGCAGGGATCAGTTCTGGGTCCAGTTCTGTTCACTGTCTTCATCGCTGGTTTAGATAAGGATGTAGAGTGTACTCCTGTTACACTTATGGATGATAAGCTGGGAGATGTTGCAAATGCTTTGGAGGATGGGATTAAAATCAAAATGATCTGGAGAAACAGAAGAAATGGTCTCAGGTAAATAGGATGAAATTAAATAAGGACATATGCAAAGTACTTCACTTGGGAAGGAACCATCAGCTGCAGATGTAAAATGGGAAATGATTACCTAGGGAAGAGTACTGTGGAAAGAGATCTGGGAGTCATAGAGGATCATAGGCTACATGAGTCAACAGTGTAACACTGTTGCCAAAAGAACGACCATCATTCTGGGATGTATTAGCAGGAGCGTTGTAAAACAGGAGAAGCAATTCTTGTGCTTTACTTCATGCTCATTATTGAATTGTAACATTGTGTGCAATTCTGGGTGCCACATTTCAGGAAAGATGCAGACAAATTGGAGAAAGTTCAGACAATAACAAAAGTGATTTAAAGGTCTAGAATACAAGACCCAGAAGGGAAAACTGAAAAAACTGGGTTTGTTTAGTCTGAAGAGAAGGTTGAAGAGGACATAATGGTTTTCAAGCACATAAAAGATTGTTACAGGAAAGTAAAAATTATTCTCTTTAACCTCTGCAGATAGGACAGGAACCAGTGGGCTTAAATTACAGCAACAACAGTTTAACATTAATGGTTGGACATTAAGAAAAACTTCCTAACTTTTGATGTAGTTCAGCACTGGAATAAATCACCAGGAGGTTGTGGAATCTCTGTCGTTTGAGATTTTTAAGAGCAAGATAGACAAACTCTTGTCAGGGACGGTCTGGACCATACTTAATCCTACCTTGAGTGCAGGGGATGGAACTAGAAGACCTCTCGATCCCTTGCAGTGGCACAACCAAATTGCCTTTGAGATCTGGTTATTCCTGTGTCCACTAGTTTCATGTGTAAATCTGAGGAACAGAACATCAGGGATGTGACATATGTAAGTTGCATGATGCAAAGGTACAAATTAGGGTGATGGGTATAAAGTAGCATAGTTCTTCCCTTTCTGGCTTGCAACTCCTCCAGTTATCCCCAGACATTTCTCTCCCTTCCCACCTCCATACACACTTGCATAGGTCCTTATCCAATTAATCTCTTTAATCCTCTCTCTCTCTTGCAGCATAGGAGGGTTCGTGAAGACCTGGCTTCCCTTTGTCCTTTTCTTGGGGGTGATCCTGACAGTCATTCTGACCCTTCATTTGCGGTGATGGATATTGTGAACTTCTCTTCCCATTGGTACACAAGGGATGAAACTGTGGTTGCTGATCCAACAGGCTGGGGACACAGAATGCTGGGAGTCACTAAACAAGAAGATGGAATCTTGACTTGATAGGAATGGCTCTGATGTGTCCATCCTGGGAGTGATGTCTTTTGTTCCGTATTATGTCATTGGGGTCTCCCCATATTTTGGGGCTGGGGCCTCTGAATTTGGCTGCTCACCTCTCCTGCTGGTTGGTTTTGGGAGTGCACCCTGCAAGCTATGATCTCGACACAGGGTAATGTTGCAAGGGCTAAACCTGCCTCTTAGTACCTGGACAGCCTCCTTAGCACAAGCAGATACTCATTGTAAGGTTTTCTGTGATCTGGGGCTGCCTTTACATAGCTACTTATTTCCTCTCAGCAAACTTCATCACGTGCTGCTTATCGGTTACACTTCCCAGATATGGTGAATTTCTGAATTTTGGGGTAGGGAGGGAGAGTGCCTTTATTGCACAAATCTTCTATAGCACACATTTCCAAGTGGAGGCTGGAGTCTCCTAGCGGCCATGCTCACCTGCTGGGGTATGTAATGCCACTGTACTTGCGTACAATCTCCCTTGCACCTGGTAGTGAAATAGTGGTGCTGGTGGTTCCTCTGATAACATTCATGAGCATTCTCCTGTGGCAGGACAGCTCTGCTATCAACTAGCAGCCTCTGAATGAGGGCAACTGCACTAAAGCACGCATAGATTTTAGGCTGGGAGTGGCTCCTAGCAGTTTGTGCACTTCCAGAGACAAGTGATCAGAATCTGCACATCTGGTCCCTGACGCACACAGTGTACCTCCCCTGCTCTGTCTCTTTCCATTTTGTTTTCCTGCAACAGTTTACTTTTCTGTAGACCCTAACACTTGCGTACTACAGCTTAACCATGCCATTGCAATAGGGATGGTGATATGGTGGCGGCAGCAGCATACCTGTGGGATGGTACATTGAGCTGTGGGTTTCTAAAACCTATTTGCTCTGCTCTGGAGTAAAACTTTTGAATTCCAAGCCACTTGACGGTGAGTATAAAATATTTATTGAAGTGTTTGAAGACATGCACTTGAGAAACTTCAGTTTGCTGTTTCCCTTAAGCAAGGGCTTATGGAAGGTAGCCTCTGTGCCATACTTCAGGGTGGTGGCGGTTTTCCTACAGCTGGTCTCAAGTTATTGAACATGAAGATCTATTTGCTTCCAAGGCAGATGCATTATTACACCTTGAAAAGATCAGTGTTACGTTACACTGATGTAGAAGCATTCACCGGACTGCTTTGTGGGATCCCTTATGAAAGCTAAAGAAAGATTGTTGGTGAAGAGACCAACTTGATATCCCTAGAATCTGCTCACTCACCAGAGTCCAGGCAGCACAGATGTAGGCTGGGCAAGCTTCCCATAGATGTAAGCCAATAAATGTGCCTCAATCCTGACCTGGAGGCACTTCCTAAGAAAATCAGTTTCCATGTTTGTGCATTCCTTAACCTCTCTGCTCAGGGTGCTGTCCAGCATGCCCATTGTGATGGCTGGCTTTTACAGTGGCCACTTGTCTGTTATGAACTGCGGCAAGCATGCCTACACAATCACAGAGGGGGATTCATTTTTCAACTCTGCTGCTTTAAAAGGACAATTCTTTACCATAGCAATGAATCCCCGCCTCAAGACACTTGTGTTATGGGCAACCGCATGACCCTTCTCTCTAAGGGGACCCTTGCTTAGTTGCATGCCACTTTCACTGGTTCCCGTGCCTCTTGAAAGATCATTCCAGACCACACTTGTGGCTTTCAGAGATCTCTGTGCATAATCCTCCAGCTCCGGAGGAGGAAAGGGACTTCCCTTGCACAGCTCCGTCTCTGCTGTCTGGCATCCAGTTTTCTTTAGCATCACTTTCCTTGCTAGCCTAAGAAGGTCACATAGATGCTGCATTGTCTTTCCCTTACACCTAAAACTCAAATCCTCTTCTTGTCTCTCCAAGGGTCAGTTATTTTGAGCACGAGTGGAGAATAGGCTGCTTGCTGCTAAATAAAGTCTAGGCTGATTAGATATTAAAGGTCTCCCATCAAAGTGAACCTTACAGTGAGAGTGTGGTGTCTAACCAAGTTACCCTATGCTGTTTCAGTTATCACCTGGCCAAGTTACTACTGAGATAACAGGCCTGGCCAATTGAATAGGAAAGACACTTAGGCTACATCTACACTGCCCTCTCTTGCACAAGAAAATATGCAAATTAGGCATAGTGGTAAATATTGCTGTGCCTCATTTGCATACTTAAGGAGCTGCCATTTTTGCGCAAGGGGCTTTTGCACAAAAAGCCATCTACACAGCTCCTTTTTCTGCAAAAAACCTCCTCTTGCACAAGAGCCGTTCTGCCGCTTTTTTCAGGAAGAACGGCTCTTGCGCGAAAGCCCCTTGTGCAAAAATGGTGGCTCATTAAGTATGCAAATGAGGCATGGTGATACTCATATTTTCATATTTTCTTGCGCAAGAGAGGGCAGTGTAGACATAGCCTTAGTGCTTGAAGTGACCTGCCAGGAATGGTATCAGGGAAACTCCAGAAATCTCTTCCAGAGCTAGACCCCAACCTGCTTGGTGCAGAAGCAGCTGTCCTGATACATGTTGGGTCGACTTGTGAGAGATGTCCCGTAAGCAATGCAAGTGTTGCCAAAGTTGAAGCTTTGACACTCTCAGTGGCTGAAGTAGGAGCCCTTCTACTGGCCACAATCCCCATTTCTGTGTGTTCAGAAAGTATCTTTGCCATCTCATCTTGCGTACACCCCCCACAATACCCCACTGTCAGGAGTATTAGAAACGCGTTAATAGCACCCACCTAGAGGATTGTCCGATCTGAAGTGGGGATTGTGCAGTGCACCTTTAGCTGATACAGGCATCAGACTGGGAATGAATGCACGAACCTGATCGCAGCAGCGACGGTGCTGTTGTCAGTGCTTTCTACAAGTCCTACCTGAAGGACTAGCTCCTGCTCAGGCTCTGGCCCTGGTTTCACAGACACCGAAGGAGTGTGCAGGAGTCACGCATAGCTATTCAGGGCAGCCTAAGGGGGCGAACAATCTAGGAGGAACCCCAAGATTTGGGTACCCTGATGCCTCTGAATGTGCCAAGCTGTCACACTTAGTAAGACAGGCCAAAGGAAACTTGGCACAGCTCTGTTGCTCCCACAGCTATAAGCAGAGAACCAGGCACCTGTCTCTACTGGTAAAATTCAGGCCCACCAAGCTCCAGAAGTGACAATAATAATGGTCACTACTATAGTGCAGATGGGACAGGTGGGGTTTTTTATGACCCATGCTGTCTAACTGGGAGCTGCTCCTGGAAGTAGCTACACATCTGATTATTTTTCCCTTTGGTGTAGGCAAGTAGCTTTGACTGATGGACTTGCAGCTGTCCTCATGTTGCCTACAAAGGGCATGCTGCTCCTTTTTGAATAGCGGTGTAAAGTATTAACACCTATTGCTGAGGTGTTGCCATTGTTCAGTATTTCCCTCTTACGAACACTCTCCCACGAGGGTCTAGGGCCCCCTGACCTATCCATTGCTTGTCTCAAGCAGGTCTGTTGCCAAGCTCCTTGGATTTGCCTCTGTTCTTTGTCAGGCCCCTGACCTTGTGATTTGTTCTCATTATATCAGGGCTATTTTGTAAATATTGAATTCTGCTGCTGTGATTTCATAATTCCAGTGGTGGGAAAAATAAACTCATTTCTGTGTATGTCTCCAAGCGCCAGTTCTTCCAGTGTTCCATCTCCTTTCTTCCTCCTTGCAGTCAGCAAGGGATCATAGAACTAGAACCGGAAGGGACCTCGAGAGGTCATCGTGTCCAGTCCCCTGCCCTCATGGCAGGACCCGGGAGAGGTGTGTGTATGACCCATGCACAGCTCACTCTGCCCTCACCCTATCCTGTGGGTGTCAGGGCTGCAAACTGCTTTAGCGGTAATAGTCTGTGATTTCACCCCACTGCAGGTGTCCTGACCAAAGGTCATCCAAGTGCCATCTCAGCATTCCACCCTGCCATCTGTGACAGGAGAAAAAGGGATTCTTGGTGGAACTGAATAATGGCCCAAGCATTATCCTGCCTCACACAGAGCGGCTCTGGCTTCCTCTTCAGAAACCAGCTGAGGGGTCAGGGTCAAGCTGGCCATGTGCCAGCTCCACCTGGTGCTACATAGGCCACCTGCAGAACCACAGAAGAAGGCGTCTCATTGCTTATCTGGTGCTCAGTCAGCACAGGTATGGTCTTGAGCTCCTGCTTCCGTGCCTTGTGCATTGGGCTGTTGCTATGGGGCTCTTCAGGCATGTGTCCTTTCCCTCCCCCACTCAGTACCACACAGTCTGTCTTCGTGACAGTTACGACTGTATTTGGGGAGCCAGTTGCAGCCAGATTAAAATGGGGCATGTAAGTGGGCCCTTTCCCTGTTCTGGAATGGGGCTCAAAATTTTGATTGTGTCCAAGCTCCCATTAATGCTGTTGACCCTGGTGACTGGGCCTGCCCCATCCCCTCTGCCTGCTGTTACCACTCAATAGGTTTGAATTGCTAATCCTTGGAGATCACTGACAAACGATAGAGCAGGCACTGAGCCAACCTCCTGGGAGAAGAATGCTCTGGGATAGAAGATAAGCCCCTTTTTGCTTGGGCAGGTTTAGCCCACTTAGCTGTGAATAGATTCCTGGTTTCATTGTTTAATTCTTCTGCTTCCCTGTTTTCCTAGGAGGCTTGTGAGAGACTCTGGCTAGTTCCTTAACCTGCTGCACACCCATCCTCCACTTTCCTCTAGCAAGACAAAGGTCCTGCCTCTTTAATTTCACTGAAGCTTTTGGGGGCAGGGCTTGGGAAGGGAGTTCTCACAGCTGTGCAATGTGAGCTGTGGTCTAATCGCACTGTGGCAAGGCTGAATGGAATAGTAGCATGCACACAGGCGGAGCTTTGTCCTTTACATCCCCCACCTAAGTCACTGGGGTTGCAGGGTGTAAAATGGGCCTTGGAATAGAAGGATTGGTACATATCAGGCAACCAGCTGCCCATTTAGTCGGATATCCCGTGGCCAGCCTTAAAAATAGGTCAAATCTACTCTTCCTGGGCCTTTGAAATTCTCCCTAATTATAAAATAGTCAAGAGTGCACACAGTGAAGTCTTTTCTGTCCAAATCCCCTCATTCTCTGTCACAGGCCCTGGGGGCTGAAGCCTCCACCTGTGGTTACCAAGGGCCCCATGTATCCAGGGTGCACAAAGACCACTGCCAAACATCTGATTGTAACTGCTCTGATTGTATACTGCCTCCTTGACTGCTCAACTTCAGTTCCTTTCTAGCGGGAGAAGGCTCTGTTTTGCTCCCTGCATTGCTGTTTGTGCTGCTAGCTGGCTACTCTGCAATTCCCCTCCTTCCTCTCCTCCTCTCCCTCCCCCATGTACCATGCAGATCAGAGGGCTGATAGTACGTGTTTAGGGAGCTGCATGGGGCTTCAGGAGTCCTGCTTTGCAAAAGACCCTGTCAAAACTACGACCAGACCTGAAGTTCTCAGCCAGTTTAATCAGATGCTGGGGAGAGGGCCTGGGAAGGAGTGAGCCAGTATTGAATAAGCCCCTTGGAGAGCAGGGAAGCACACATGGAAACACTCTTTCCTCCAGAGCTCAAAATTATTAGCAGCTGCACATTGGCCTTTGATTCCCTTCACTCAAGGAACTTCACTGGTGAGAAGTTTCTGCATCCCATTGATGTCAGTTAGCAGGCTGCTTTTGATGTGTTCCTCTCTCTGGTAACCTATTGCTGCCCCACCTTAAAAAGCAGCAAAACTCAAGAGCACTTACAATGGCAGTGGAAAGACCCAGTAGACGTGACCGTGGGCTGTTTGGCCTCGGAGCAATGTGACAGTTTCCGTCCATTTTTGGACTCGTTTACAAGGACTGAAAGGGTAATGTATGGACACTGTCCTATGCTGCTTCCATTGGTGGGGACCAGGCTGTGGGCAGCTTGCCCTGGTAGCTACAGCCCCGACATGTCTGTTCTGTAAATGGCAAACAGTCTTTAGCCCGTCAGGGCTGCCATCTAGCACCAGTTCCCAGCATTGCTCTCATTAGCTTGCATCTTTAAGGCTCTATTCCCGGCTGAAGAGTCTTGGTGGCTAGTTCCTTTCTTCCTGGGTTCTGGAGAGGTTCTCCTTTATTGTTTGTGACAGGGTATTGTCTGCTTTATGTGGCAGAGCCCACGTTAAGGTGGAATCTCACAGTAGCACCAGGGCTTAAAGGTATGTGACTGGGCAAAGTTACCCTAATGAAATGCAGCTTAGTGCTGCAGGATCGCAGGAGAGGCGCCTGTCTTGATTCTTCCTTTATTAAATTCTTTGAAGCATTGTTTGTTTTGGCTGGCCCCACCTCAACCTCTGTTCCTGAAGCAGCACTAGCTGTGATTCTCCCAATGACTAAGCGCAGTGCTGACTTGCTGACCCGTGAAGCCATACCAGTGGCTGTTCCCTTCCCTAGCTGCCATTTGTGCTGCAAGAAAGACACCAGGATCATCTTCTCTCTCTTTCCGTTGAAAGCGTTTCAATCATGCGTGTGCAGCATTTCAAGCCACATGGAGAGGTGCAGCATTTCCCAGTAGAGTTACGGTGCGCTGGCTCTGCCAAGGCACTAGGCTTGGGGAATGGCTAACTAGTTTGGCTCATAGCTCAGATCATAAGAGAAGGGGATGAGAGTATTTTACAAGTTTGCTTTCAGGAATCTGCCCCCTACTGTCTCCTGCATTTTTCTGGGCTGCTGTGTGTAAATGGCAGCAATATTAAATGTATAGGAATGAGTAATAGTGCTCGAAGCACATTTACACCTGAATAACAGGGGCCCCGCTAGAGGACTATACTGCTTGACCAGAATTGATTTCTAAACCAACAAAGTGATACAACACCTGTGGGTGGACAAGCTTGACTTTCAGAGGAGCACTAGCTCCATCATGGCTAAGGATGAGACAAGCTTTTTGGTTAACAGGTTCTATTTCCAGTGTGTTCTAAAATACACGTGTATAGAGCCCTGCAAATCGGCGGATATCTGCAGCTCATTTTTGTGGATATGGAGGAAGATACAAATTTTGTATCCCTGCAGATCTCTAGTTAGGGATGTGAATGTTTAACCAGTGAGCCTCACCCTTAACTGGTGAATCTTAGCAGTTAAGGTTAAGCAATGGGGGCTGGAGCAGGGCTACCCGCCTGCTGCAAGCAGGAAGCTACTTCAGGCTCACAGATCACCTACCATGGACAGGGGCAGGTGGGAGGGCTTCACTAGCCAGTTTGGGGAGCCTCTCCCCACCCCTTTAATCAGTTAACCGGTTAAACAGTATGTTTTACTGGTTAACCAATTGAGTGGATTTTACATCCCTAGCTCTAGTGATGTGCCTTAGAAACTGCTGGACCATGTCAGCAGCAGGAGAGTTAGTGGAACAAATGTGGAGTAATTTGATCATGGGACTTCTAAGACCCTCCTCTCCCCAATGCACATACCTAAAATCACGGAAGGGCTTGTCTTTGGGCAGCTAGCACATGCCGCCATGCCTCCCTGTCTGCCTTTCCTGTGCTGGCAGCCCCTGTACATCTGTGTCAGCTGGAAACTACCCCTCTAGGGCAGTGTAGATGTACTCTCAGTGCTCTGCTGAGAGTCCGATTTGTGTGATGATCACTGGGAACTAGGGTTGCCAGGTGTCCGGTTTTCACCCGGACATTTCGGTATTTTGGCCTTCTGTCCTGTAAAAAAAACAGAATACTGGACATGTAAAATGTCCGGTATTTTCTGTTTTCCTCAGATGGATGGACGGCGGCATCTGCGAGGGTGAGGGGAGCGAGGAGCACAGTAATTTAAAGGTGCAGCAACTTTCTCCTCCTTCCCCCTCCCCCCACCAATTTTTCCCTGCCTGGTTGGGATTTTTTGTGAAGGTATCTGGCAACCCTACTGGGAACAAATCATTCAAAACCCAACCTCCTATCTAGTGCTTGGTATCAGTAGACCTCAGAGTGCCTTACAAAGGAGGTGAGTATTAGCTCTATTTACAGGTGGGACATTGAGGCCCAGGGAGAAGTGATTTGCCCTCGGTTACCTAACAGGTTAGTGGCTCAGCTGGAAATAGACTCCAGCTTTCCTGAGTCCAGTCCAGTCCTGTCCTTTAGGACACACTCCCTCTCTAGCCTGAACGAGAGTGGGAACTAACTGAAGGAACTATGGCTTTGTGGCTCAGGTATTGGCCTGGAACTCATGAGTTCTGGGTTCTCTTCCTGGCACTGCAACAGGCTTCCTGTATAACTCTTGGCAAGTTGCTTCTCTCTGTCTCAGGGTATGTCTACACTACAGCAGTGGCGGCCTGTCAATACAGGTGAACTAGGCAGTTGCCTAAGGCACCAAGATAAACGGCCGTTGAGGGCTTTGGAGGCTCCAAAGACAAAGTGGAGGCTCACAAGAACAGCCAGACTGGGTCAGACCAAAGGTCCATCTAGCCCAGTATCCTGTCTGCCAATAGTGGCCAGTGCCAGGTGCTCCAGAGAGGGTGGACCAAAGACAATAATCAAGCGACTTGTCTCCTGCCTTCCATCTCCAGCCTTTGACAGACAGAGGCCAGGGACTTTGGAGGCAGAGGCGCCGATCGTGCGTTGCGCCTAGGGCGCCAGTTGCCAGCAGCTCGTCTAGGGCAGCTCCTGCACTACAGAGTTTTTTCAGAAAAACTTAAAATTCGTTCACACTGCAATCACGTTCTTTCAAAAGAAAATCAAAGGAACAGAGGGGTTTTTCCGACATTGGTAGTCTGTGAGGAAAAAGCCTTTTTCCAAAAGAGCTCTTTCGGAAAAAGGTATGTGTGGACGGGGACGAGGGAGTTCTTTCGGAAGAAGAGGAAAAAGCACAGGTGCCCTGGTTGCCACTCCGTGCATAGTAATCACAGTTTAAATGCGAGATAGTGTCCATTCAGTATGGCCGCTCTTTTGAAAAAACAGACCGCTTTTTCTATGCGCTTTGCCAGCGTGTGGACGTGCTTTTTCGGGAGAAGTTTTTTCTGAAAGTCTCTCCAGAAAAGCTTCTTCTGAAAGAACCCTGCAGTCTAGACATAGCCTCAGTATCCATCACCATCAAAAGGCTGCACTACATCCGAGTGTTACAAGGCTGAATACCACAATGTGTTTGAGAATCACAGACATGACAAAGATGAAAGCCCTTTTAAAATACCCTGTAAAAAAGATAGAGCTCTTCACAATTACCTCCAAATAACTGAGCATTAATTTCAGTCATTACAGCCCTGGGCTAGATGTAAACCAACAATTTGCAACTAGAAAGCTCCATGCACAGTTTCCAAATGTGAGTGAAAGTAATGAATGGGCTGCAGTGACATTCCAGAAAATAAGACCATGGAGACATTGAGATGGTATCAGAAGTCCCCAGAGCAGTGTTTGAGTGACTTATGTCATCACCAGAAACCCCCTTGGGGAATTCATTATTTTTACAGCTTTACTATATAGATCTAAGCCTCCGTGCATTTCCAAATCACTCAGGCATGTACCACAGTAAGCGTCAGACTCAATGCAGTTGTTAGTGCAGTAATCATCAGGATAAAAGCAATGGGATTTAAAATCATGTGAATCAGGCCATTTGGGCTACATCTCTCAGAGAACGTATGGAATTGACTGAGCTAAAATAGCCACACTCTGTCATTGTAGCATCAGGACATGGGAATGTGACTTTCTGATCTGCTAGGCTCCTAAATCCCATTGATTTCACTGGAAGTTAAGTGCCTAAATATCTCTGTGGATCTGGACCTAAGTGTGGTCACATCCCCTGGTGCTCAGTGTGAGCTGAAAGTGTTGACCAGGGATCTGGTGCCGACCTACCAAATGCTCTTTTTCATATCCGCATGTGGGTTCTACCACCCTTGTGGGCTCCTTTTGCCTTGCACTTGATGGCAGAGTGAGAAATTCACCTTGACAACCATCAATAGCTGCGGGATTTTCCAACACCAGAAAGTGGCACTAATCAATTAGAGCTCAATTTACAAAATGGGCATTTAGAAAGCATTGGGTTATTTTAGGAAATCATAAGGGCCAGATTCACATTTATCTTAAGGCTTCTTTACACAGTCACAATGTGGGAAAAGGGACTTTAGTGAAAATGAAATTATTTCCTAAGTGGTTGGAAACATGTCTGCAAGTGAAGCCCTTATGTCCAGATCCTCAGTTATTTGGGTGCCTACCTCCCATTCATTTCCATGGGAGTTACCTTTGAGCATTCGGGCCTTGGAGACTAACATGTAGGCTCATCTCTTTGAAGTATACAGAGCCCCCAGTAATAATAACAATAATAAATAATAATTAATACTTAGCTGTTATAGGTAAAGGTAACTTTTAAAGGCAAGTTTATGACGCACATAGAAAACCTGGAAGACTTCTTATTATTCATGTTTCAATTGGGGAATGTTCTACTTTTTAATTTTTTTTAAAAACCTTGTTTCTTTGTCTGGAAGGCTCTGTGGAGGACTGCAAAGCTAACAGGATTGTCAAGTCACAAGTACCAAGAAAGTGAAGTGATTGGAAGCAGAGAGAGATTTTTTGTACATAAGCGTTTTGGTTTTCATTTTGTTTTGTTAAACTCAATTTAACTCAGCTCTCTGACAAACAGGTGCGAGATGAAAGATTTAGCAGCCTAGCCTCTTCAGGAAGACATCAAGAGCTTTTGCACCAGTTTTCTAGTTTCTCGAGACCCCCAATAAAAAAAATACACTTGTGAAGTTGCCATCATACTAATTTTCTAGTCATCCATAAAGCTTCTGGAAAAACATGGTAACTCCCCTCCCCCCGTATACCTCCAAATGGTCCTCCCCCCATCCTGCACTGGAATTTCTAATATTTAAAAAATAAAACCACGCAGAATTCCCCCTCCCCCTTCGGACATTTTTTAAACAAAAACTTTAAAGCTTTTTTATCATAACAATGAAAAGGGGCTCAGACCTGATTCCTTTGTCCTTTGCAGATCACTTTTAATTGGTGTTTTTGGGCATGAGACAAAGACATTACATACTCTCTCCTTAGAGGCGTCTGCCCTGATTCCTTAAGCCTGAGCTGTGACTCCTGCAGCCTTCCTCATCTGTTGAAAGGAGGCAGACAGAAAGCCTGGAGGGGTTTGTTACTTTGTAAAAGGGGAGTTTAGACTGTGATGCCAGGTTACAACTTGTATACGTTTCTGCACCCTCCCTTGTACCTAGTCAGGAAAGGGCAACATGATGCTCTGTTTGTCCTCTATTAGGCAACTTGTGGCCCAGAGTGAGAATCTACAGTGCAGAACCAGGTTTTGCCTGAGAAGAGAGGGAACAGGGCCGTTTGAGATTAGATATTTATATATCCCTGCTGGAAAAACAAATTCTAAACTAACCCTTTTGACTTCCAGAAAGGAAGCCATCACTTTAAACTAAACAGATCTCCATCATTTGCTCCAGGGTAGGTGCCTTTAATGAGAACTCCCTTTGGTTTGATTTAGCTCAGGTCAGTCTCAGCATGCTGTCTGTAATAGTCAACCCCAACCTGAGCTGTGGCCCACGAGCCTAATGCAAAACAGACACATACTTAAGCTCACCACTTTGGAACTTGTACAGAATCCACATGTGAGCATAGGTGCTGGAAGATGGGGCGCTGCAGCATCCCCTGACTTGAAGTGCTTTCCGTTCGTTATACACAGGATTTACGGTTTGGTTCAATGGCTCTCAGCACCCTTGTTATAAAAATTGTCCCAATGCCCCTGTGCCCAGGGTTCACAGTACCAGCTGCTGAGCGCACTGTGGAATATGCACAACACTAATGCAGGGTTCCACGCTCCTCGCATGGCAGCACAATGGCACCAACACACTAGCACTGGGCCTTGAACCGGTAACTTTCCCCCCATGGCAGTGAGACCCAAAGTTTCCAAGGCCAGTAGGTTTTCTGTGCATTTCTCTCAAAACCTTCAGGGCCCAGCTCCATTCCAGGACTGCATGCCGGACGCCTGGCTGCCAGGGAGAACCCCTGACATTCTCCTTGTGAATTAACATTCCTGGGCAAAAGAGAATTTCTTTCCGGTGGGGAGGGAGGGCAGGACAAAACACACCCAGCGGGAGAGGCTGTGAAAGGGAGGGAGCGCACTGTGTGCACCAGTGGTCAGGAGCATAGTTGGGAGGTTAGCTGGGAGGCTGGCTTTGAAGTGGGGTCATTTTATCACAGCTGGATGGAGGGGGATGTCTTTCTCATCCAGTTAGCAGCCCCTGCATCAAAGGGCTTCCTGGTGAATGATATCAAATTGCACTTAAGCATTAGCACATTAAGAGCTTTTGAAATGACAGCAGCAGTGTCTAGGCTGCCTACGGCCCTGGTGCCTCACGGGCTGCATCCCCGCTGCATCCCCCCTTGTCATGCAGGGCAACCAAATAATCCGTTTTGTTTTCAGGGGAGGGAGGGGACTGGAAGCCCTGGGGCAGGGAAGGCCGAGGAAGGCTGGGGTTTAGGGCTGCCAGCTGTCCGGATCTCACCAGGAAGGTTTCAGACTTCATCCCTGATCAAAAACATGGTAGAAAAGCTTAGAGATCCCGCTTGGCCATGTAGCTAAAACCCTTCAGTTCTCAGCACATGGGAGCTCAGTGCTCCATCCCCAGCACAGAGGGAGAACTCTGTGATCGGCACATGAAAGGAGAGAACATGAGGGGAGGGCAGAGAGCACTGGGAATAGATCTGGTGGGAGGAGAGGAGGGGGAGTTTGGCCCAGATGGCCTTATGGCGGCTTATTCTCAATCTGCCACTTGAACTGAAGTGGTGACAGTGCTTGGCACAGCCATGGTGCCTTCCACACCAGCATCTCGGTGGGCTGTGGCACTCTCATTAAAGCCTCACTCACGAGGAGTCCCTTCATCCAGCATTGAGCTGCAACTGCGTCTGGGGGGTGGGGGGAAAGACAGCAGCTGTTTAACAGTGCAGAGCAACACTGCATAATAATAATAACAGCAGCAGCACTCCCTACCTCTGAGTGCGCTCCCGCCCTAGATCGCAAAGCATTTTGCAAGGAGATCGGTATCATCACCATCTCCGTTTTACAGACAAGGAAAGTTTCCCACGGCCACCAAGCAGGCTAACTGCAGAGCTGGAAACAGAACCCAGGTCCCCTGCATTCAAGTGTAGTACTTGATCTACTCAGGCAGGGGAAGGCTGTATCCAGCTGACATTGAAAGCCAGGGATCAGAACGTTAAAGTTAGGGAGGTGGGCACCAGGCTTACTGGCCCTACTGTAAGGAATGTTTGTTTAATGGCTGTCAGCAGGTAGGACCTTGACATTACAGCCTGGTACCATGTGGGGCTCCAGCTGCCTGTTGACTCAGCAGGAAAACTCCTACATGGCTGCAGCACCTGCCACTCTCCGTGGGTCACCCTTACCCACCCCAATCAGCTTGTGAGATTTAGCAGGATCATGGCAGCACAAGATGGGTGGGCAGAAAAGCTGTCCACCATCAGAGAAAGGGCACTTTAAGATTAATTAGATCACACTGATTTGTACCACTCCAAGCAGTACTCTGCCATATGGCCCCACCCTGCCAGCTGGCCAGTTAGGCTACATCTACAGTGCAGGCTTTTTCCACAAGAATAGCCATTCTTGCGCAAAAACTTGTGGCGCGTCTACACTGAACGCATTTACAGTAAAGCATCAGAAGAGAGGGCTTCTTGTGCAAGAGTTATTCCTCTCCTCACGAGGAATAAGCCCTCTTGCACAAGAAGGCAGTGTGGATGGGCAACAGGGGTTTCTTGTGCAAGAAACCCCTATGGCTAAAATGGCCATCAGAGCTTTCTTGTGTAAGAGAGTGTCCACACTGCCATGGACGCTCTTGCGCAAAAGCACATGGCAGTGTGGATGCACTCTTGTGCAAGAACTTTTGCGAAAGATCTCTTCCACAGAAAGGTTCTTGCACAAGAAGCCTGCAGTGTAGACATAGTCTTAGGCTGTGTCTACATTGGTGTGATCTTGCGCAAAAGCAATTGCTTTTGCGCAAAAATTTGCTGCCTGTATACACTGGCCGCGAGTTCTTGCGCAAATACACTGACGTTCTAATGTATGAAATCAGGGCTTCTTGCGCAAGAATTCAGATGCTCCCGCTCAGGAATAAGCCCTCATGCGCAACTGTTCTTGTACAAGAGGCCAGTGTAGACAGGCAACATGGATTTCTTGTGCAAGAAAGCCCTATAGTTAAAATGGCCATCGGAGCTTTCTTGCGCAAGAGAGCATCCACACTGGCATGGATACTCTTGCGCAAAAGCACGTGCCAGTGTAGACTCTCTCTTCTGGAAGAGTTTTTGCACAAGAACTCTTCCACAAAAGAGTTCTTGCGCAAGATCATGCCAGTGTAGATGTAGCCTAGTGTATAGGTGCAGATTGGTTCTGCACTGAATCTCCCCTACTGGTTATAACCCTTCATTTGTGGCACAAGACAGAAACACCTTCCCACTGACATCTGTCCGCTTCTTTGCAGAGGGTGGAGATACCCTCTTTGATCCTGGGGGTCTGGGCATCCTGGGTTAGGGGAGAAATTGCTCTTAGAAAACTCTGCAGTCCTGGGTTCCTGTTTTTCTTCTGGTCACAAATACCTAGTGCAAGGCCCTCGGGTTAAACACCAAGGCTATGTCTACCCTGGAAGCTTCTTGCACAAGAACTGTTTTGTGCAAGAGTTCGTGTGCAAAAAGTCTTCCACAATAGTGCGTCTACACTGACGTGCTTTTGCACAAGAGCATCTATGGCAGTGTGGACGTGCTCTTGCGCAAGAAAGCTCTGATGGCCATTTTAGCCATAGGGGTTTCTTGCACAAGAAATTCATGTTGCCTGTCTACACTGCCCTCTTGTGCAAGAGCTCTTGTGCAAGAGGGCTTATTCCTTGTGGGGAGAGGAATAACTTTTCCGGAAGAAGCCCTGTTTTCCGACTCTAGACTGTAAATTTACTTGTGCAAGAAGCCGCCAGTGTAGATATAGCCCAAGGTTGTGACTCAAGACCAGGCTGGCCGTGTGTCCTGCTTCATGAGCCTGGTGTGCACTGTCAGCAGAGCTGGTGACCTACAGCCCTGGCTCCACTCAGAGTGCAGGCAGAAGCTTGATTTTGGAGATGAGAAGTGATGGAAGGATATGCTCACTTTTATAAAAGGGGAGAGGGGTGCGCTCCGGTAGTCAGCAAGCTGTGAAGAAAGTCCCAAGCCATTGCTCTAACATCCAGGAACTCCCCTCTATCTGGCACCAGCATGGTACATTGGCTGCTTGCTCAGCAGCTATCTCAGTGCCAGGCACAGTCTGGGAATTGCAGATCAAGTTACCTTTATCCAACCATTGAACTCAGAAGGAGACAGTGATCCCCCAAGGGCAAGAGTAGAAGGTGGGTACAGGTTCCTTTTCCATCCCACTGCATGCCATAGTGTTCGGCTGCTTGCGGGGTGCTGCATCTGGTGCCTAGGAGACCTGGGGGCAGCAATGGTGGAGGAGCGAAGACAGAAACATTGATCGACTGGCCCTTGCTGGCTGTAGGCAGGGAGGGGGACACTGTTCTTGAAAAGGTTAGTGATTCCATTGTTGCTTTGTGGAGTGCTCAGATTTCCACCCCCTACAACTTTGTGGGATCTCCCATACCAACCCCACCTATTTGGCCTTGATGTAGGAAATAGGATTTGCTCCATAGCACATCTTTCCTAATGTTTAACTTCTTAGAAAAGAAGAGACTAAGGGGGGGGTATGATAGAGAGATAGAGGACTCGTGTGGAAAAAGTGAATAAGGAAAAGTGATTTACTTAATTCCCACAATATAAGAACTAGGGGTCACCAAATGAAATTAATAGGCAGCAAGTTTAAAACAAACAAAGGAAGTTTTTCTTCACCCTGTGCACAGTAAACCTGTGGAACTCCTTGCCAGAGGATGCGGTGAAGGCTAGAACTTTAACAGGGTTCAAAAAACAACTAGATAGATTCGTGGAGGTTAGGTCCATCACTGGCTGTTAGCCAGGATGGGTAGGAATGGTGTCCCTAGCCTCTGTTTCTCTGGAAGTGGGAGATAGGGGAGAGATCACTTGAGGATTACCTGTTGTGATCTCTCCCTCTGGAGCATCTGGTATTGGCCACTGTCCACAGACAAGATACTGAGCTAGACGGACCTTTGGTCTGACCCAGTATGGCCGTTCTTATGTTCTGCATCCTTGGATTGTACGTCCATTATGTTCACTCCCCATTCATTGCAAGATCCCTGTTTTTTAAAGCCCGCCACAAACGTACACTGTGTCCAGTGGAACTATTCATGTGAGGAAGGACTGCAAGACCGGGACCTTTATTTCACTCTGCGTCGCTTTTCTTCACTCGTATAACACCAGCCTCCTTGCTGTCCTTCCATGGGTGGTGTGAGAACATTCTCTGCAGCTCTTGCCACCTGGAGCAGCTTCCTTCTATTTTTCCACCTGCTCCACTCTTCATCTGTTTTCACATTTCAGCTGAGCACACAGCTTGCGTCCCTTGCTTCTGCACCTTCATTTCTCTCTCCCTCTGCTATTCTTTCTTAGCTGTGAAAGGCTCTGTACAGAATGAGGTTATAGTGTATTACTGGCAGGTCCCTGTGTGAGTGGGGGAATTCAGATCCGGCTCTTGGGCTAGGCAAACAAGTCATCCTCTCCCTTGGCATCCCAGCTACCAGCTTGGCAGCATCCTCAGATCCAAGCAGAAGTGAACCTTGCCCTGATTTGTAAAGCTGTTAGGAAACAAAAGCAGGTTGAACCTCTCTAGTCTAGACTGGTGCTGAACCAGAGAATTTGCCAAACCACGGGAGGTCAATATTGACTAGCAGCATCACCAACACTTCTCCTGCTTACTGGGCTCTTAGAAGACATTTAGGGGTAAATTAGAATGAAATAACAGCACAGAACACAGAGCCAGGACTGGTGGCTGTAAACAAACTTTATGGGACTGCAGGAAACTTGGCCACACCCAGGATAAGTGGACATCTGGCTACTGAAATCCTGCTGGACCACGGATGTTGCCGAACCAGAGTGCTGGACTAGAGAGGTTCAACCTGTCCTTCCAAAATAAAAAATGCCATTCACCTTCCTGGGACACTGAGTCACACAGGGACAGTCTGTGTCTTCTACCAGCTCCCTGTGGGTGGGGTCTTTGTTCAAAATGAGAAATCAAGCGATATTCAGCCCCTCTGCTAATTCATTGGGCTGAACCTTCGGTGCTTTGCCATAAATCTATATAATCGAGAGGACTGAACAGCTGGGGAGGGGGAGATAGGGATTGTCTCTGAGTGGCCAGTCTGAGTCCATCCTGGGCTGGGAGTGACTGAAGTTGTCCCCATCACACATAACACATAACACTGTTAGAATTGACAATACCTGGTTCCCTGCTTGTCCCTTTGCAGAAAAGCCTGGGGCTAAATAGTCCATGGAACTGAGCTCCGCTCCCTGCTCCATAGACTCCCTTCAAGGCAGGAATCAGGCCTGTTGGAGGAAGCTTGTCCTGCCTCCTGCTTTGGTGTGCTTGCATAGGGAAGGAGAGGCCTTCAGTCACCAGGGCTGGCAATTTGGAACCAATACTACATACAAACACGAAGACTGTGTCTACATTGGTGCGATCTTGCGCCAAAGCGGCCGCTTTTGTGCAAAAACATGCTGCCTGTCTACACTGGCCGGGAGTTCTTGAGCAAGAACACTGACGTTCTAATGTGTGAAATCAGGGCTTCTTGCGCAAGAACTATGATGCTCCTGCTCAGGAATAAGCCCTTTCGCGCAACTGTTCTTGTGCAAGAGGCCAGTGTAGATGGGGAACATGAATTTCTTGTGCAAGAAAGCCCGATGGCTAAAATGGCCATTGGAGCTTTCTTGTGCAGGAGAGCGTCTACACTGGCATGGATGCTCTTGCGCAAAAGCACATCTCTTGCGCAAAGGCATATGCCAGTGTAGACGCTTTCTTGCGCAAATACTCTAACACATACTCTAACTCAAAAACTCTTGCGTTAAAGAGTATTTGCATAAAATCTTGCCAATGTAGATGTAGCTGAACTGTGTATTGCATGTGCCACTTGGAGGGTGTGACTTCCAGGGCTAAGCCTCAGATTTGGAACACCTGGGCTCTCTGAAGCCCCAGGCCCAAAGCCCTGTAGGCTTAACTCAGCCTTTCAGAGTAGATCCATGCAGTTCCCTGGGTGAGGGAGGCTTTCTGGCCCCAGAGGGTCTGTAAAGTGCTTTTCAGTCCTTCAAGATGAAAGAAGCTATAAAAACAAAAATAGTTATTAGATGCTGCTGCAGTGAGTTACAAGGAATTCTTCTGCCTCGGGGGAGTTTGGGTCCCACCAATAAAACATGAGTGGAAACATGAATTTCTTCATCTAGTTGTTTTCCTCTAAAAAACTCTTACAATCCAGTGTTCTGTCCGTGGTGTAACTTCAATATTTAGCAGATTGAATTCTATCCCACATCCAACGCCAGAGTTAGAAATGGTAATCTTCACTCGGACAACACCTAAACAGCAGCTACCATCAGGGCGCCTCTGTATTACAGTAATACAAATCATTTCACCCATCATCACTTGGTGGGGCTTCCTTTCTGCTTTGGTTGTGTGACATTTCTCATGACAGGTTTGGTCTTTTAACTTAATCTTCAGATGATGTTGGACCTCGGAAGAGCTAAGTTTGGTCCATGGTGTAAATTATGACTGTGATCCAGGGACTAGAGGTAGCAAAATGCAGGGAGAGGGAGTGAACATGTCTTTAGGGAGTGAACATGTCTCTAGGTGCACCTGGTGGTTTAAGTCATTGGGAATGTTTATACTTTTGTAAAATGCAGGACAATGTAGCACTTTAAAGACTAACAAGATGGTTTATTAGATGATGAGCTTTCGTGGGATGACCCACTTTGTGCATTTCTGAGTGTTCAGCCAAGCAAGAGAAGAGGGGTGGGGAAGATAACGTCTAGCTATGGGATTGATCTGGCCCCCTTATCCCTAGTATCCCAACTGTTCACAATCTTTAAATTTCATAACACCCCTGTGCAGCGTGCCTGGCCTAGGCAGAGCAATCCTTGGAATGGTAGACCCAGCTAGGCCCTCCCCCCACCATGGGATCACAGTGAACTGGTGAAACATTACTTTTAACAGGTTCACTTTTAAACCAGGATTTTCCCATCCCTAGTGTGAACCTGAGCACGGCTTGGCCAAGCCAGACTCTCTGTACTTGGTGTGTGTCTATGCAGACATACGCTGGGTTTGGCCTGCCTGGCTAAGGCAGCCAGGCTCTCTGTACATGGTGGCTGTGTCTAAACTGGGCAGTTTTTCCGGAAAATCAGCCGCTTTTCCGGAAAAACTTGCCAGCTGTCTACACTGGCCGCTTGAATTTCTGCAAAAGCACTGACTTTCTACTGTAAGAAATCAGTGCTTTTTGCGGAAATACTACGCTGCTCCCGTTCGGGCAAAAGTCCCTTTTGCGCAAAACTTTTACACAAAAGGGCCAGTGTAGACAGCTGAGATTTGTTTTGCGCAAAAAGCCCCCGATTGCGAAAATGGCGATCGGGGCTTTTTTGTGCAAAAGCGCGTCTAGATTGGCCACAGATGCTCTTCCACAAAAAGTGCTTTTGCGGAAAAGCGTCTGTGCCAATCTAGACGCTCTTTTCCGAAAATGCTTTTAACGGAAAACTTTTCCGTTAAAAGCATTTCCGGAAAATCATGCCAGTCTAGACTAGCCGGTGTATGTCTATGCAGACATACACAAGGCTTGGTTTGCCTGGCTAAGCCAGACTCGAGAAGTCAGGGGTGGGGAACCTCAGACCCGGGGGGCGGCTTGCCTGGATCCAGCCCCCCAGCACCGGGGCACCTGCACTGGTGCTCCAGCCCCCCTGCTGCCCCACGGCAAGGCTGGAGCACACAGACATCTACCCGGCTGGGCCCCTCTATTCTCCGGTGGGCAAGAGGAACGTGGGGAGTCGGGGGCCACGTCAGTGCGGGATTTTCCTGTGGGTCAGCGGCTCTGACCCCGCACACAGGCGTGTGCCGACGTGGCCTGTGTGTGCGCCCTGCCCGGGGCTTGGCGTGCGGGGCTGCCTGCCCGCGCGTGGGCCTGCGTCTGGCGCGGGTGGGTGTGCAGCCCACGCGGGGCGTTGTCTTGTTTTCCCCTCGCTGGCAGCACGTGGCACCCGGGCCGGGCGCGGAGCCTTTGCCGCCGGGGGGGGATGGCTGCGAAGGGCCGGCGCGGGGCGGCAGGTACCCCGGGCGGGGGCCGAGCCCGCGATGGCTGGGAGGAAGGAGGCGGGCCGGCCAGTCCCCTCCCCGCCGGCCCCGCCCGCTGCCTTTGAATCTCGTTCAGCCCATTGTGCGCTCTCGGCCGAGCCCGCTGGGAAGGGGAGCGGAGTCCTGCCCGCAGCGGGGACACGGTGAGTCGCCTGCGGGGTCCCGGCTGCCCGTCCCCAGCCGCGGGGGAGGCTCGCGCCCGCCCGGCCAGACGGCACGCGTGGGGGGGGAGGGGGATCCGGGCAGGGAGCAAAATGCACAGAAAGTTTGGGGAGAAGGGGTGGGGAAGGGGTGTGCAGTGGGGCCGGGCGGGCGCGAGGGGGGGAGCTGGGGGCGCAAAGGCGCTGGCGGGGGCTGTAGAAGGCAGGGGGGTGGCGGCAGGGGGGCCTCGAGGAGAGGGAGGTAGGGGATAGAAATGGGGGCATATGAAAGGGGGGAAGGACTGTGAGGGGATGGGGCACTGTGTAAGGGGGCAGGGCGTGCTGACCGGGGTGCAGTGCTCCACTCTGGGTGCCAGTGTGGCCCGGCACCCTGGGGGTACCGAGTCTCTGCACAGACCCTGCATCCCTGTTACTAGCTCTCGGAGGAGGCTTTGGGGCACTTGGCTTGGTTTACATCATGCTGGACTCTAGTGACCCCCCCCCCCTCCCCTTTGTCTGCAGGCGGAAACAGCTGAGACTGGCATATTGGAAATGTCCGTCCGGGAGCCCCCCCCTGCCAGTCTGGGGTCCTGGGGGCTCCTGCTCCTGAGCCTTCTTCTTGCCCAGCTTGCTTGCCAGGCTTGCCCCGTCCCCTGTGAGTGTTCGGAACCAGCCCGGACTGTCAAGTGTGTTCTGAAGGAGCTGAGCGCTGTTCCGGCTGAGATCCCCAGATACACCCGCAACCTCTTCATCACCGGCAACCAGATCACTCGCATCAACAGCCAGGACTTCCGGGGGCTGCCCAACCTTGTCACCCTCTCCCTGGCCAGCAACAGGTAATGCCCCAGACTGCTGGTGAGGATGGTGTGTGGGGCAGCGTAAGTTTCCTCATATGGAGGAGAGACAATTACTTTTTTTTTTTTACATTATGCTGCACTGACCTGCGGAACTCACTGCCACAAGATGCCCCTGCACTCGAAAGCTTAGCAGGATTCCAAAAAGGATGAGATGCTTATAATCAATAACGATCATCCACATAACCACTGTGCATAAGGAAGGGTCAGCTTATTTCAGAAGGGATCTAAATGCTCATGCTTCAGGGCACGAGAGAGTTGTGCACTGGTGGGGATTAGGAAGATACTTCCCTTCTGGGCATGGCATTCCAGAGTTTCCCAGTTTTGTGGTTTCTTGCGTCTTTCTCTGAAACATCACTCAGAGCCGGCGCAGCAGGCTAGATGGAGCACTGATCTGGCCAGGTTGTTCTGGGGTCTGCACTGCGTTTGTAAAGGGCATGGCTGCAGGTTCTTGGCACCGTGCACCCCTGCGGGCGCAGATTTACACAATAGAAATGTGTATGTGCCGACGTATGTGGTAAATGTACAACCTACGCTATTTCCATGTGCATCCACAGGGAAATATGCAAGCGCCTTTGGGCTCTCTCTGGTTCTGCCGCATGCAGAGCCCATTGACTCCTTGAAGGGACACAAGGAGGTCACCTCTGAGTGGGCTGGCTAAGCAGGCCCAAGAGGTTAAGGCAGCCTCCAGATTTCCAGTGCGTCCATGATTTCACACCTAGAGGCCTGGGCACACTGAGCTGCTTCTGAGCCTTTAATTTGCTCACATGGGAATTAGCAGCTCTGATCCTCAGTCCCATGAAACTGTCTGATTTCTCCTTTGCTATAACTATTAGAAGTGCTGCTGAATCCCATGGGGAAGTCTTCATCTCCAGCTCTCCCAAGCCGGAGAAACAGGGCTCCCGTCACAGTGCACCAGACCTTACAGGAACCAGTCCTGGGGAGCGAAGCCACAGGAAAGTAAAGCTCTCGCTGGCCTTGCAAAGCGCCCGTTGGCAGTGCCGCAGGCTGGCACCTGTTTGGATTTGGCACTTGCAGGTCACGTTCAGGAGGCTGTTTGTGTCTAGAGAGCCTAGGACCTGTTGAGGAATCTTTCATTTGATCTTGGTATGTGCAGGAAAGCAATGTGATGAAGTATCTGGAGAGCAGGCTGGCACACAGCAGCGGATGAAGCGCTTGAGGGGTGGGGGCAGATCTGTGGGGAAGCCTGAGTCCCACTTCTCACCATCTGCAAGGTCTCATGGGTTCAGTGAAGCTGGCATGGGCTGAATTGAATCTGAACTTGTCCTCAGCTCAGGGTGGCGGGAGGGAGCTCTTGGCCTTGGTGCACACGTGGCAGGCAGGGCATGCTGCTTTTTGGAGAGCTCTGTCTTGTGCGCTGTGCCGGATTTCAGGGCAGAGAGTCGGCTCAGCCTGGCTGGGAGTGAGTTAGCTTCCGAAGGGTGCAGAGCTGCTCCAGTGTGACTTTCCTGCAGGACTCCACCAGAAAAACATCTGGTGAAAGTGACTAAATCCAAATGTGAAGGAGCGGCCTCCGAATAGTTCTGCTGGGAATTTGGGTTGGGTACTGTGGTGTGCTGAGCCCATCCTACCGCAACAGCAGGGCCCAACCCAGGATCTGGGGAGACCTTGTGTGAGGACTAACAGCATGAACGTTTCGTCCAGGAGCCAGAGGGAACCACAGGACTTGTCTGTGCCTAGCAGCCTCAGGAAAGAATCCTCTTTCTGTTATAACAAAAGCTGCAGCGGGGTGGCCGAGTTAGCCTGTAACAGGAAAAACTTCAACAACAACAAATAGTCTGGTAGCACTTTAAAGACTATTTGTTGTAACAAAGTCCTCTCTCCCTTCCGCAATGCTTCAGGGAACCCCTAACCAAAGGGACAGGAAGAAATTTCCTCTGTGAGCAAGTTAGAACTGCAGAGTTTCTTGCACCTTTGCCGGAGTAGCTGGTGCTGGCTGCTGTCAGAGGCAGGATACTGGGCAGACTGGACTGATCCTGCCTGTCATTCCTGATGCACGAAAGATACTGCAAGTACTTTGCTGGGTCACTTGAGACTTGAGTTTGCCTGTCAGGCCTGGTCCTTCTTGCTGGTTTCGCTGCGTGTTGTGACTATTTGTACGGGGTCTTTCTGAGGAGGCTGATTGAGATGTCTCGGCATTGCTGCCAGGGGGTCGTGCTGGTGGATTTTGAATAGGGTTGCCTTGTTTGCCTGTACTCTGCTCACGTGCTGTGACTTGGCCGTCTGCGCCAGAGCGAACACGTGGACCGCGGTGGGGGGTGTCTGTAGCAGATGGGCAGAAAGGAGTGAAAATCAGTTATAGTCACTTCCTGGAGCGTTACCTTCAGGGACAGGCCTATGTGGTGTGGAAGAAGTGAATTTAGTGCTGCTTTGACAGCCCTGATGACTGGTGCAGTTGATTTAGCTGCTGAGAAGCCAGCAGCAGTAAACCAGCTACCCCGCCAGTGTGGGGCATGTTAAGAGGTGTGCAGATCGTCCATGCTCCTTGAACTGTCCGTCGTGACAGCCAGCAAAGTGCCCTTTGCACCAGTGGGTTTGTGAAGGAATTGGGTGAGACTCACTAACTGGTGTCGTGCTGGCAGCTGAATGCTCTCTGCCGAGCTCGGCTGGAGTCAAACCAGCTTTCTGTGAGTGGAAGGCTCCTTAGAGCAGTGGTCACCAACCAATAGATCAGGATCTACCGGTAGATCTTGGAGCCTCTGACAGGGGATCCTGACTGGTTTGGCCAGGAGGCTGTCAAGTGCAGCACTTCAGTGGCTCCTCCCTCCACTGCTGCACACCTCCTGCCTTTGCCTTAGAGCTGCCCCCTTCGCCCCCGGGAAGCTCACGCCTGCCCTGGCCCTGCCCCACTCTCAAAAGCAGCCAGCAAACTCCCTCCATCCCAGCCCTGTTGTGCCCCCTCCCCGCCCTGGGAGCCTCCTACTTGCTGTGCAGAGCAGGGAAGGGAGAGGAGGGGTGCAGATGTCAGGGTGCCCGCTCCCATCCTGTACTCTATCTCCACAGAACAGGGTGCGGGGAGTACAACAGGGCTTGGGATGGGAGGGAGTTTGTTGGCTGCCTTTGGGAGTGGTGCAGGGCCAGGGCAGGGGTGAGCCTGCCTTAGCCCCACTGCACCCCCACCCAGGAGCCACCTGAGCTAAGCAGCACCCAGCTGGAACCAGTTCCGAACTCCTGCCCCAGTCATGAACCCCCTCCTGTGCCCCCTGCCCCAATCCTGAGCCCCCGAACACAAACTCCCTCCCAAAGCCTGCACCCAGAACCCCATCCTGCATCCCAACTCCCTGCCCCAGGCTCAGCTCAGAGCCCCCTCACACTCCAAATCCCTTAGCCCAAGACTCTGCGCCCCAACCCCCTGCTCCTGCTTGGTGAAAGGGAGGGAGAATGGAGAAGGGAGGACGAAGTGAGCAGGGGCGGGCCCTCGGAGAAGAGGCACGAAGGAAGTGGGGCCGGGGTATTGGGGTTTGGGATAGATCTTACATTGCACTTCAATTTAAAAAGTGATCTGGTGCTTAAAAAGGTCAGAGACCCCTGGCTTAGAGTATTGCCGGGCCCTCGAGCCTTGCTGTGAAAGCCTGAAAACAGGTGGGAAATGGGGAGCTGTTTTGCCCAGGCACTGCCAGACGGGGTCAGACCGTGGTCCACCTGAACCAGTCTCTTACCTGCCAGTGCTTTGGGGAAGGGGCTAGTAACTGCAGTAGGCACAGGTGCTGAGGTCAGTGTCTCCTCTGATCGGACGTCACTCGGGTAAGTGTAAACCCTTCCCTTCCCAGCCGTCCTCGTCCTCGACTGTCGGCATTCCAGCTCCCCGTTCCATGTGGGGCCCCGCGGCACAGAGCTAGCCTGGATGACTTGCAGGTGGGGGAGAGGGGAGACTTGCATGGGTGCTTTACCTCTAAGGGCACCTGCCAGATGGCTGGCTGGAGCAGCCTCTTGCCAGTGCACTGTTCCCCTCCCGGGCGGTAAGCCTGCTTCTGCACCCCCCCCCGCCCCCCCCGTTTCTTGTGCACAATAAATGCCAGTCACGCGAAAAGATGCAACCCCCTCCCAGGCTTTCCAGAGCAGGTGGCTCTCTGAAGAGCCCATGGGTTTGGTTCAGTAAATGGGGGCCAGGTCCTCCCCCAGCATGAAGGCTATGGGGTCATAGACCCCAGATCCAGAGAGCCATGGTACTAAGTGCACTTCAGGGGTCTGGCTTGTAGCGCTCCAGTGCCCCAAGCAGATACTTCTGGCTTGTCCCTGACCTCGTGTTTACCAGTCTGTCGGGTAAGGCTGGCAGGGTTTAAAGGAGCCCGTTGCTGCAGCTTTCCCCACCTCTCAGGGCTCAGTGGAGAGGGGCTTGTTCTCGTAATCCTGCATGGGATGGACCCGTCTGGGTTTGGAGGTGAGGGGGCTCAGATCCTCAGGCCGGGCCTAGCTGTGGAGTTACAGGCCCATGATTCTGATCAGGAGCTGCCAGAGGATGCTGGCTGGGGAGTCCAGGTATGGGAAGGGAGGGGGCCAAAGGGCAAAGACTCTGCCTCCAGCATAGGGAGGTGCGGTGAGGAGGAAACATTCGGTCCCGCCGGCTGCAGCTGGTGCAGGAGCGAGGAAGGGAAAACCCGCCATTGTGTCCCTGACAGGAACGCCTTGGGCCCGATCTAGCAGGTGTTCAGAGGGAATGCTGGCCACCTCCTCTCAATGCTGCTTTTTCTGCCCCTTCCGGTCGTTCAGCCAGCCGCTAAACTGAGATCTCACTGGCTAGGACAGGAGGCGGGAGCAGCCAGGAAAGCTGTCTGCTGGGAGGAATATCTGCAACCTCTTCACAATGCCTCACCCTAGTAGAAATGTTGGATCCTTCGTCCCTCTGAGCCAATCGCTCCACAGGGCGGTTGATTCGGCTGAACCTATTCACGGGAGAATGGGAGGAAGTTTGGCAGTGACTTTGTTCTGCAGGAGCTAGACACGTGCCGTTCATCGTTTCCCAGCATGCCCTGGGGCAGAGGTAGCCGTCCTGCATTATGAATCCGGGCCCCACTGATCAATGACCAGTTCTAGCACCTGCAGCTGTATTGGCGCTGGTGTCGCGTGGCAATTATTCCTGGCTCTTTTCCTCTCCGCCCCGATCCAGGGCTCCCACCTTGTTCAGGCTGGTGTGGAGTGACTTTTGTGATACGAGCAAAACACGGGGGGGAACGGGGGGGACTGAGCTGAGTCCGTCAGACTCATGTCCCTTGTGTCCTCAGTAACTTTTCAAAACCAGCTGTCGGAGGAGAAGCCCATGGGTTAGAAATCGAACCAATCAGACCCTTTTGCCTCGGCCTCTTTAAAAGATCCCTTTGGAGCCCGCCGCCTGATCAGGTACGCTGCAGTGTTCAGCAGGGAGAGGAAGGTTTCGTGGTGACTTGGGGACCAGCAGCTGGCCTGGCTTGATGAAATGCCTGTCTCTGCCAGGTCCATGTGGGCGAGCCACCAGTCGGCCGGATGTGGCTGGTGCCTGGTCCCCATGTTCCGGGTCCCACCTGGTCCGTTCCACTGGATCGTCGCTTCTCGCCCCGCCGCCAGGGAAGGAGACGTGCTGACATTGCCATGGCAACAAGCTTACAGGAGATGCTGCTTGGAAACAGACTCCGGCGGGGCTGGCGCTGTGGGAACCTCTCTCTGTCTGTCGGCGGAGACCTGCCAGTGCCCTGCAACCCGCTGGGGAGGAAGTCAGGACCGCTGCCTGGTAATTGGCTTTGGGGCGAGGCAGTGGACCAGCGAGCCTGGGTCTCCACCCCACAGCCAGCCAGCACTGGTGAGCACAGGTTGTGCTGCCAGCCAGAGGCCAAGTCTGAGTGATCATCTCCTTAGTGGGCAAGGGACCACATCACCCAAGCCACCTGCCCATTAGCACTGCCGGGCCCTGTGCAACCAGGCTGGCGGGCTCTGCTGTCCTTCGGTGGAGCTCCCTCTGGCTTGGACCAGGGCACGCTGGTGAGGTCATGGGGGGCAGGGCCTCGCACTGCTGCCCACGCTGTGGTTCTCTGGAGAAGCTCCCACATCCAATGTGGAGCAGAGAAGGGAAGAAGCGGGGGCCTGATATCTCCGTTGTGAGGGCCGCCCGTCCAGCGGTAGCTCTGCCGGCGAGCAACTGGTCTGGCTGGGAGGCAAAACCGCAGCGCATTCGCTCACCCAGAGGCAGCTGGAAGTGGGCTTCCATCAGCCACCAGTGCAATCTTTAGAGCAGGCTAGATAGCGTCCTGGAATAAACCAGGCTAGGTCTGCTTTCTGCCCTGTGCCCGCCTTCCTCGCAGAGGGACGGTACAAAGGACTGGGGATTTATTGCTTTCTTTTGTCTGCACTCGCTCGCAGCGGGACGTGTCTGAGGGGCTCTGGCAAGGCGGAGCGAGCTCGTCGGCTCGGAGCCAAGAACTTAAAGCCAAGTCCCAGGATTCCGTAGCCAGAATCCTAGAGCCACAGGGTGGGACAGGGCCACAAGAGTCAGCTCGTCTAACCCCTGCTGAGAGGCAGGCGTTGTCAGGTCTAAACCATCCACGGCAGGCGGCTGCTACCCAGGGTAAGTCATCGTCCAATCACGTCACTGAGGCCTAAACTTTCAGAAATAGCCACTCGCTTTGACGCCCCTCTGTGTCTCTCCGAGGATGGTGGGGACGGGCGGATGGTACTTCTGGCTCCAAGAGGGCTGTGAGGGGTAATGCATCTGTGTCGGCAGAGCTGCTTGGAAGGTGCCGGAAGCCACCTCAGTCGTATCCTCTTGTGACACAAGCCCATTTCTCGATGGCAGAGATGTAGTTGAGTCACCAGCAGTGTTCCAGCCATGGGGCTCTCAGCAAGAGAGCCAGGCTGGGCTGGGGGCGGTGGGGACGGGGAAACGAGTCCCTGTGACTGCGCTCACTATGGATGTCAGCGAGTAGCCAATTATACGATTAACCGATAAGCTGAGGCTTATCGGTTAATCTTTACTTGCATCCCCCGCCCCCCCCCCCCCCCGCTGCGTCTATATCGGAGGCATCGGGGGGAGGAGGAGGAGGAGCCCAGCACTGGTTCTGTGGTGCTGCCGCCCCCCGCCCTGCACTGCCACGTCCATGAGAGGCAGCAGCATGGAGGGAGGGGCCATGGGAGGCTGCCGCAAAGCAAGGGGGGCAAGCTCCCCACGGACAGAGGCTGCTCCCACATCCCACATAGCATCCTCTGTCTCCAGCGGGCCCAGGCTGCGGGGGGGTCTGAGCAGGATGCGGAGCAGGCTCTGTCTGCGGGGCGCTTGGACCCCCCCATAGACGGGGGCTGCTGCTGGGGGCCAGCCTCTGTCTGCTGGGAGCCTAGGCCCTGACCCCCCCACAGGCAAAGGCTGCTGCCACCCTGCACTGCTGCTTCTGTATCAGAGGCAGCAGCGCAGGGCGGCAGGCAGCTGGTCCATGGGGGGACTGGTTTTAAAACTGGTTCCCCTCAAGGACCAGCTTCCCCTGCCACCCTACGCTGCTGCCTCCGCTACAGAGGCAGCGGCCCAGGGTGGTAGGGGACTCCTCGGGAGTGGGGCTGGAGCGCACTGGCTATCGAATAGTCATGTAACCGATGGTATTTTATGCGATTACACAACTATTCAGTTATACGATCGCTAACCTCCCTAACGCTGACGTGAGCACGCGATGGCTGATGTCGCCCAGTGGCTCTCACATCACACGCACCTCTGTGTCCTGCTCCTGGAGTGCGAGCCGCAGCCCCGTGAGTTCTGTGCGAAGCCTTTGTGGATTCAGTGGGGTTTGGATCAGACCCTGTGTCATGAGCCCTTTGGGGCGTGTCCCGTGTCTTCCGATATGTCTGTCCAGCACCTACCACCAGGGCCCTCTGCTCCTGACTAGGACCTTTGGCCACCGCTGCAGTATCATGAAGGCAAGGCCCGTGATCTCTAAGGCCCCGGTGGCGTAAGGAAGCAGAACCCACTTCCCCGTTCCCTGTGTCCCATTTATCTACCAAAGAAATTAACACTGCCTGCCAGCCCTGCTTCGTGACTTGGCTCCTCCGCTGTGTGCCGCCAGGGTGCAGGAGCTGATTGCGAAAGGACTGGCAGGGCGGGAGACCTCCTCGTCTGAGGCGTAAGCACAGGACAGCCCCTGTGGGGGTCAGGAGGCTGCAGCTTTCTCCAGCAGCATTTCTTTAGCATCTGGGTAGCTAGATGTCTGAGCAGAAACCTTGCTGTAGCTTCTCCTTCCTGGGTGGGCCTGCATATGCTCCCCCAGTGGCTACTAGGGATGTGACCGTGGACCCGTTGACATGAACCTAACCGTTACATGAAGCTCCCCCTCCCCACTGCCTGTATATCAGAGGCATCGTGGGGGGAGCAGGAGGGAGCTGGTACATGTGAGGAGCTGGCTTTTAAGCCCCACCCCGAGCTGTTGCCTCTGATGTAGAGGGACCAGTGCCGGGGGAAGGGAGAGAGGGCAGGCAGGCGTAAGTGTCAGTAGTTACACGTTTACAAAAATAAACACTTTTAAACATCCCTAGTGGCTCCAAAACCCTGCTAAGGGACTAAAGCTTTGGAGCTGTCTTTAGCCACGGCGGCAATGAGCCAGGACACCGAGTGGGCAGAGGTGGCTGCCGTCTTAGCACAGTTTATTATTCAAAGGGTGGCCCTGGCCTGGCCTGGCGGAAAAGGGGTATCTCTACAGTGCAATTAGACACTGACTCGGGCTAAGAAACTGTTTGATTTCAGTGTAAACATTCATGCTCAGGCTGCCATCTGAGCTCTGAGACCCTCCACCTTTTAGGGTCCCTAGAACCACATTTCCCATTGAAACCAATGGCAAGATGCACCGGGTGTGTCAACATCACAGTTGAACAGCCCTGTAGCCTGTGTCAGCTGGCATGGGCCGGCTGCAGCTATTTAATTGCTGTGTAGACATACCCTGCTGAGTGTCTTGCTATTGGTTTCTATGGGAGCAGGTCTTGGCATCAAATTTCTAGGCTCTGGTTCTGTCTAATCCAGGGCATTAGCTAGTGGAATGTCTTGCCTGTTGGGTCAGAGAGACATGAACCTGCTGCTTGTGTCCGGGTCAGTAGGAGGGGTGCTTGCTCAGAGCTCACATTTCCCCCTTGACGGGGTTTGGTAAAACCAGCTCCTCTTAGTAATAGAAACATTACCCCAGATCCCGGCAAACAGACGTCAGATAGCCCTCCCAAAAGGGTCACTTCAACCCCCCTGGAAATCTACATGCCACTTGGAAAACCCTCCAGAATAGCTAATACAGGCAGTCCCCGGGTTACATGGATCCGACTTACATCGGATCCCTACTTACAAACGGGGTGAGGCAACCCCGCACTGGCTGCTTCCCCCCAGCAGACCAGGGAGACGCGAAGCTAGCGCCCCCCCCAGCAGACCAGGGAGATGCGGAGCGGCTTTTCTCAGCAGACACCTCAGCTTGAGAATAAAGGACTGAGGGAAGTGAGGTGTGGGAGAATAGAACTGAGCTCTGGAGAAATGTTCGGCTAGAGTTTCCCCTACAATATGTACCAGTTCCGACTTACATACAAATTCAACTTAAGAACAAACCTACAGTCCCTATCTTGTACGTAACCCGGGGACTGCCTGTACATAAAGGAGAATGTTTGTGCTCTAATAACTTGGACACTATGGGTATGTCTAGACTACATGCCTCTGCAGACAGGCATGTAAAATAGGCTACCCGACATAGTCAGTGAAGCAGAGATTTACATATCCCTGGCTTCATTAAAATAAAAATGGCTGCCACGCTGTGCTGGCTCAGATGATCGTCGATACAGCGCGCGAGTCAAGACACGAATCAGTCGACAGGGGAAGCCTTTGTCAATCGCTCCCTTATGCCTTGTGAAACGAGGTTTACAGGAGCGGTCGACAGAGGCTTCCCCTGTTGATCGATCCGCGCCTTGACTCGTGCGCTGTGCCGACGACCAGCTGAGCCGGCACAGCGCGGCGGCCATTTTTATTTTAATGAAGCCAGGGATATGTAAATCTCTGCTTCATTGACTATGTTGGGTAGCCTGTTTTCCATGCCTGTCGGCGGAGGCATGTAATCTAGACATATCCTATAAGACCTACCACAACCAAACTTTGCATGGGATAGCCTTTCCTCCAGGAGAAGGTTTAAAGGTACTTTTGGACCCGATCAGGCCTGATCTCAACCAGTGAAAATCAAAGATAACCCACCGCGCTGCGCTGCAGGGGCAGCCCCACCCACCCTAGGTCACGTGCCGGCTGCCTGCGGCCCTAAAGCCCTGTCTGGGGCTCGCCCCACCCCCACGTGCACAACAGCTCGGGCATTTGCCCTGCCTCCCGTGGCTATGGTTACCAGGTAGTCTTAAAAAAGAAACCTGGCCACACTTGATGCCAGGGGAGGAACTGGCTGGGAGGAGTGTGGGGCTGGCTGGGAAGCGGGGTTGGGGGCAGTGGGGTTGGCCGGAGGAAATCGGGGGCGGGCGGCCGGTGGGAAGCAGAGCTGGTTGGGGGCAGTGGGGCTGACTGGGGGAAATCGGGGGGGGGCAGCCGGTGGGAGTGGGGGAGATCGGGGGAGGAGTGGCCGGCGGGAAGCAGAGCTGGTCGGGGGCGGGTTGGGGGCAGCGGGGCTGGCCGGTGGAGATCGGGAGGAGAACTGGCTGGCAGGAAGCAGGGCTGGCGGGGTGGGAGGGGAAGCGAATCGGCCGACAGGGAGCAGGACCGAGCAACGTCGGGTAACTCCAGCTAGTTAATCTATAACCAAACAGAACAGGATGGATTCAGACCTTACAGTTGGTTGGGTCCATCAGGAGGAAGTCAGTGGAGCTAGACGGGTAAAATCAGCATTGGGTCACGTCATTTCCTTTGTGACGGCAGGTGTGGGGGTTGGAGCTGACGGGGGCTGAGGAGTGTTGGGGTGTGTGACGGCAGGTGTCGGGGTTGGGGCGGAGGGCGGCGTGTTGGGGTGTGTGACGGCAGGTGTCGGGGTTGGGGCGGAGGGCGGCGTGTTGGGGTGTGTGACGGCAGGTGTCGGGGTTGGGGCGGAGGGTGGCGTGTTGGGGTGTGTGACGGCAGGTGTCGGGGGCGGGACGGAGGGGAGCTGAGGGCGGCGTGTTGGGGTGTGTGATGGCAGGGTTGGGGTGGAGGGTGGCGTATTGGGGTGTGTGACGGCAGGTGTCGGGGTTGGGGCGGAGGGCGGCGTGTTGGGGTGTGTGACGGCAGGTGTCGGGGTTGGGGCGGAGGGCGGCGTGTTGGGGTGTGTGACGGCAGGTGTCGGGGTTGGGGCGAAGGGCAGCGTGTTGGGGTGTGTGACGGCAGGTGTCGGGGATGGGACGGAGGGGAGCTGAGGGTGGCGTGTTGGGGTGTGTGACGGCAGGTGTCGGGGTTGGGGCTGAGGGCGGCGTGTTGGGGTGTGTGATGGCAGGTGTCGGGGTTGGGGCGGAGGGTGGCGTGTTGGGGTGTGTGACGGCAGGTGTCGGGGGCGGGACGGAGGGGAGCTGAGGGCGGCGTGTTGGGGTGTGTGACGGCAGGTGTCGGGGGCGGGACGGAGGGGAGCTGAGGGCGGCGTGTTGGGGTGTGTGATGGCAGGGTTGGGGTGGAGGGTGGCGTATTGGGGTGTGTGACGGCAGGTGTCGGGGATGGGACGGAGGGGAGCTGAGGGTGGCGTGTTGGGGTGTGTGACGGCAGGTGTCGGGGTTGGGGCTGAGGGCGGCGTGTTGGGGTGTGTGATGGCAGGTGTCGGGGTTGGGGCGGAGGGTGGCGTGTTGGGGTGTGTGACGGCAGGTGTCGGGGTTGGGGCTGAGGGCGGCGTGTTGGGGTGTGTGATGGCAGGTGTCGGGGTTGGGGCGGAGGGCGGCGTGTTGGGGTGTGTGACGGCAGGTGTCGGGGGCGGGACGGAGGGGAGCTGAGGGCGGCGTGTTGGGGTGTGTGATGGCAGGGTTGGGGTGGAGGGTGGCGTATTGGGGTGTGTGACGGCAGGTGTCGGGGTTGGGGCGGAGGGCGGCGTGTTGGGGTGTGTGACGGCAGGTGTCGGGGATGGGACGGAGGGGAGCTGAGGGCGGCGTGTTGGGGTGTGTGACGGCAGGTGTCGGGGTTGGGGCGGAGGGCGGCGTGTTGGGGTGTGTGACGGCAGGTGTCGGGGTTGGGGCGGAGGGCGGCGTGTTGGGGTGTGTGACGGCAGGTGTCGGGGTTGGGGCTGAGGGTGGCGTGTTGGGGTGTGTGACGGCAGGTGTCGGGGTTGGGGCGGAGGGCGGCGTGTTGGGGTGTGTGACGGCAGGTGTCGGGGTTGGGGCGGAGGGCGGCGTGTTGGGGTGTGTGACGGCAGGTGTCGGGGTTGGGGCGGAGGGCGGCGTATTGGGGTGTGTGACGGCAGGTGTCGGGGTTGGGGCGGAGGGCGGCGTGTTGGGGTGTGTGACGGCAGGTGTCGGGGTTGGGGCTGAGGGCGGCGTGTTGGGGTGTGTGACGGCAGGTGTCGGGGATGGGACGGAGGGGAGCTGAGGGTGGCGTGTTGGGGTGTGTGACGGCAGGTGTCGGGGTTGGGGCTGAGGGCGGCGTGTTGGGGTGTGTGATGGCAGGTGTCGGGGTTGGGGCTGAGGGCGGCGTGTTGGGGTGTGTGACGGCAGGTGTCGGGGATGGGACGGAGGGGAGCTGAGGGTGGCGTGTTGGGGTGTGTGACGGCAGGTGTCGGGGGCGGGACGGAGGGGAGCTGAGGGCGGCGTGTTGGGGTGTGTGATGGCAGGGTTGGGGTGGAGGGTGGCGTATTGGGGTGTGTGACGGCAGGTGTCGGGGTTGGGGCGGAGGGCGGCGTGTTGGGGTGTGTGACGGCAGGTGTCGGGGTTGGGGCGGAGGGCGGCGTGTTGGGGTGTGTGACGGCAGGTGTCGGGGTTGGGGCGAAGGGCAGCGTGTTGGGGTGTGTGACGGCAGGTGTCGGGGATGGGACGGAGGGGAGCTGAGGGTGGCGTGTTGGGGTGTGTGACGGCAGGTGTCGGGGTTGGGGCTGAGGGCGGCGTGTTGGGGTGTGTGATGGCAGGTGTCGGGGTTGGGGCGGAGGGTGGCGTGTTGGGGTGTGTGACGGCAGGTGTCGGGGGCGGGACGGAGGGGAGCTGAGGGCGGCGTGTTGGGGTGTGTGACGGCAGGTGTCGGGGGCGGGACGGAGGGGAGCTGAGGGCGGCGTGTTGGGGTGTGTGATGGCAGGGTTGGGGTGGAGGGTGGCGTATTGGGGTGTGTGACGGCAGGTGTCGGGGATGGGACGGAGGGGAGCTGAGGGTGGCGTGTTGGGGTGTGTGACGGCAGGTGTCGGGGTTGGGGCTGAGGGCGGCGTGTTGGGGTGTGTGATGGCAGGTGTCGGGGTTGGGGCGGAGGGTGGCGTGTTGGGGTGTGTGACGGCAGGTGTCGGGGGCGGGACGGAGGGGAGCTGAGGGCGGCGTGTTGGGGTGTGTGACGGCAGGTGTCGGGGGCGGGACGGAGGGGAGCTGAGGGCGGCGTGTTGGGGTGTGTGATGGCAGGGTTGGGGTGGAGGGTGGCGTATTGGGGTGTGTGACGGCAGGTGTCGGGGTTGGGGCGGAGGGCGGCGTGTTGGGGTGTGTGACGGCAGGTGTCGGGGATGGGACGGAGGGGAGCTGAGGGCGGCGTGTTGGGGTGTGTGACGGCAGGTGTCGGGGTTGGGGCGGAGGGCGGCGTGTTGGGGTGTGTGACGGCAGGTGTCGGGGTTGGGGCGGAGGGCGGCGTGTTGGGGTGTGTGACGGCAGGTGTCGGGGTTGGGGCTGAGGGTGGCGTGTTGGGGTGTGTGACGGCAGGTGTCGGGGTTGGGGCGGAGGGCGGCGTGTTGGGGTGTGTGACGGCAGGTGTCGGGGTTGGGGCGGAGGGCGGCGTGTTGGGGTGTGTGACGGCAGGTGTCGGGGTTGGGGCGGAGGGCGGCGTATTGGGGTGTGTGACGGCAGGTGTCGGGGTTGGGGCGGAGGGCGGCGTGTTGGGGTGTGTGACGGCAGGTGTCGGGGTTGGGGCTGAGGGCGGCGTGTTGGGGTGTGTGACGGCAGGTGTCGGGGATGGGACGGAGGGGAGCTGAGGGTGGCGTGTTGGGGTGTGTGACGGCAGGTGTCGGGGTTGGGGCTGAGGGCGGCGTGTTGGGGTGTGTGATGGCAGGTGTCGGGGTTGGGGCTGAGGGCGGCGTGTTGGGGTGTGTGACGGCAGGTGTCGGGGATGGGACGGAGGGGAGCTGAGGGTGGCGTGTTGGGGTGTGTGACGGCAGGTGTCGGGGTTGGGGCGGAGGGTGGCGTGTTGGGGTGTGTGATGGCAGGTGTCGGGGTTGGGGCGGAGGGTGGCGTGTTGGGGTGTGTGACGGCAGGTGTCGGGGTTGGGGCGGAGGGCGGTGTGTTGGGGTGTGTGACGGCAGGTGTCGGGGTTGGGGCGGAGTGCGGCGTGTTGGGGTGTGTGACGGCAGGTGTCGGGGTTGGGGCGGAGGGCGGCGTGTTGGGGTGTGTGACGGCAGGTGTCGGGGTTAGGGCGGAGGGCGGCGTGTTGGGGTGTGTGATGGCAGGGTTGGGGCGGAGGGCGGCGTGTTGGGGTGTGTGACGGCAGGTGTCGGGGTTGGGGCGGAGGGCGGCGTGTTGGGGTGTGTGACGGCAGGTGTCGGGGTTGGGGCGGAGGGCGGCGTGTTGGGGTGTGTGACGGCAGGTGTCGGGGTTGGGGCTGAGGGCGCGTGTTGGGGTGTGTGACGGCAGGTGTCGGGGTTAGGGCGGAGGGCGGCGTGTTGGGGTGTGTGACGGCAGGTGTCGGGGTTAGGGCGGAGGGCGGCGTGTTGGGGTGTGTGATGGCAGGGGTTGGGGCGGAGGGCGGCGTGTTGGGGTGTGTGACGGCAGGTGTCGGGGTTGGGGCGGAGGGCGGCGTGTTGGAGTGTGTGACGGCAGGTGTCGGGGTTGGGGCGGAGGGCGGCGTGTTGGGGTGTGTGACGGCAGGTGTCCGTGTTGGGGCGGAGGGCGGCGTGTTGGGGTGTGTGATGGCAGGGTTGGGGCGGAGGGCGGCGTGTTGGGGTGTGTGACGGCAGGTGTCGGGGTTGGGGCGGAGGGCGGCGTGTTGGGGTGTGTGACGGCAGGTGTCGGGGTTGGGGCGGAGGGCGGCGTGTTGGGGTGTGTGACGGCAGGTGTCGGGGATGGGACGGAGGGGAGCTGAGGGTGGCGTGTTGGGGTGTGTGACGGCAGGTGTCGGGGTTGGGGCGGAGGGCGGCGTGTTGGGGTGTGTGACGGCAGGTGTCGGGGTTGGGGCTGAGGGCGCGTGTTGGGGTGTGTGACGGCAGGTGTCGGGGTTGGGGCTGAGGGCGGCGTGTTGGGGTGTGTGACGGCAGGTGTCGGGGTTGGGGCGGAGGGTGGCGTGTTGGGGTGTGTGACGGCAGGTGTCGGGGTTGGGGCGGAGGGCGGCGTGTTGGGGTGTGTGACGGCAGGTGTCGGGGTTGGGGCGGAGGGCGGCGTGTTGGAGTGTGTGACGGCAGGTGTCGGGGTTGGGGCGGAGGGCGGCGTGTTGGGGTGTGTGACGGCAGGTGTCCGTGTTGGGGCGGAGGGCGGCGTGTTGGGGTGTGTGATGGCAGGGTTGGGGCGGAGGGCGGCGTGTTGGGGTGTGTGACGGCAGGTGTCGGGGTTGGGGCGGAGGGCGGCGTGTTGGGGTGTGTGACGGCAGGTGTCGGGGTTGGGGCGGAGGGCGGCGTGTTGGGGTGTGTGACGGCAGGTGTCGGGGATGGGACGGAGGGGAGCTGAGGGTGGCGTGTTGGGGTGTGTGACGGCAGGTGTCGGGGTTGGGGCGGAGGGCGGCGTGTTGGGGTGTGTGACGGCAGGTGTCGGGGTTGGGGCTGAGGGCGCGTGTTGGGGTGTGTGACGGCAGGTGTCGGGGTTGGGGCTGAGGGCGGCGTGTTGGGGTGTGTGACGGCAGGTGTCGGGGTTGGGGCGGAGGGTGGCGTGTTGGGGTGTGTGACGGCAGGTGTCGGGGTTGGGGCGGAGGGCGGCGTGTTGGGGTGTGTGACGGCAGGTGTCGGGGTTGGGGCGGAGGGCGGCGTGTTGGGGTGTGTGATGGCAGGTGTCGGGGTTGGGGCTGAGGGCGGCGTGTTGGGGTGTGTGACGGCAGGTGTCGGGGTTGGGGCGGAGGGTGGCGTGTTGGGGTGTGTGACGGCAGGTGTCGGGGTTGGGGCTGAGGGCGGCGTGTTGGGGTGTGTGACGGCAGGTGTCGGGGTTGGGGCGGAGGGCGGCGTGTTGGGGTGTGTGATGGCAGGTGTCGGGGTTGGGGCTGAGGGTGGCGTGTTGGGGTGTGTGACGGCAGGTGTCGGGGTTAGGGCGGAGGGCGGCGTGTTGGGGTGTGTGATGGCAGGTGTCGGGGTTGGGGCGGAGGGCGGCGTGTTGGGGTGTGTGACGGCAGGTGTCGGGGTTGGGGCGGAGGGTGGCGTGTTTGGGTGTGTGATGGCAGGTGTCGGGGTTGGGGCGGAGGGCGGCGTGTTGGGGTGTGTGACGGCAGGTGTCGGGGTTGGGGCTGAGGGCGGCGTGTTGGGGTGTGTGACGGCAGGTGTCGGGGTTGGGGCGGAGGGCGGCGTGTTGGGGTGTGTGACGGCAGGTGTCGGGGTTGGGGCGGAGGGCGGCGTGTTGGGGTGTGTGACGGCAGGTGTCGGGGTTGGCGCTGAGGGCGGCGTGTTGGGGTGTGTGACGGCAGGTGTCGGGGTTGGGGCGGAGGGCGGCGTGTTGGGGTGTGTGACGGCAGGTGTCGGGGTTGGGGCGGAGGGCGGCGTGTTGGGGTGTGTGACGGCAGGTGTCGGGGTTGGGGCGGAGGGCGGCGTGTTGGGGTGTGTGACGGCAGGTGTCGGGGTTGGGGCGGAGGGTGGCGTGTTGGGGTGTGTGACGGCAGGTGTCGGTGTTGGGGCGGAGGGCGGCGTGTTGGGGTGTGTGACGGCAGGTGTCGGGGTTGGGGCGGTGGACGGCGTGTTGGGGTGTGTGACGGCAGGTGTCGGTGTTGGGGCGGAGGGCGGCGTGTTGGGGTGTGTGACGGCAGGTGTCGGTGTTGGGGCGGAGGGCGGCGTGTTGGGGTCTGTGACGGCAGGTGTCGGGGTTGGGGCGGAGGGCGGCGTGTTGGGGTGTGTGATGGCAGGTGTTGGGGTTGGGGCTGAGGGCGGCGTGTTGGGGTGTGTGACGGCAGGTGTCGGGATTGGGGCGGAGGGCGGCGTGTTGGGGTGTGTGACGGCAGGTGTCGCGGTTGGGGCGGAGGGCGGCGTGTTGGGGTGTGTGATGGCAGGTGTCGGGGTTGGGGCGGAGGGTGGCGTGTTGGGGTGTGTGACGGCAGGTGTCGGGGTTGGGGCGAAGGGCGGCGTGTTGGCGTGTGTGATGGCAGGTGTCGGGGTTGGGGCGGAGGGCGGCGTGTTGGGGTGTGTGATGGCAGGTGTTGGGGTTGGGGCTGAGGGCGGCGTGTTGGGGTGTGTGACGGCAGGTGTCGGGATTGGGGCGGAGGGCGGCGTGTTGGGGTGTGTGACGGCAGGTGTCGCGGTTGGGGCGGAGGGCGGCGTGTTGGGGTGTGTGATGGCAGGTGTCGGGGTTGGGGCGGAGGGTGGCGTGTTGGGGTGTGTGACGGCAGGTGTCGGGGTTGGGGCGAAGGGCGGCGTGTTGGCGTGTGTGATGGCAGGTGTCGGGGTTGGGGCGGAGGGCGGCGTGTTGGGGTGTGTGACGGCAGGTGTTGGGGTGGGCAAGGGGCGCAGGTGAGTGCCAAGGGCTGTTCAAACACAGATTTAAGGGACCAGCATATCTCAAAGTGCTGCACACGTACCCCTAGGTTTCTGAAAAGTAATTTCCAGCCTGTTGCAGCCTCCCCTCTGCCTCTGGCCGGTGTTTAGTAGAAATTTGCCTGTACCTGGCCCGGCAGGAGCCTGAAACTTCGGGTGTTGCAAAGTTGGTGTCAGCGCTGAACCTGGCCTGAGCTCCTCTGTGAAAGCCGCTCCTTCTGGCTTATGTCTCGGGGCTGGGGCAAACCTCTCTTGTTCCCCTTCAGTAATCCCATGAACCACGAGGAGCAGGCTCTGTTACTTGTGCCTCAAGCACCCAGAAACCAGGCCTGGCTTTCTAGTCCACCGGAGCGCCCAGGCTCTTGATTTATACCCGCTGATTAAGAAGAGTGGCAGCCCTTTGTTTATTGTATGGAACCAGAATCAGGACCGTTCCAAATCCACATTAAAGATCCCTCTGGGATCAGTCAGTTCCCAGACATCACAGGAATGTTTCAGGCCTCCAGCCAGCTCCTTTATGGGGAGAACTAGGCCCGGTGCGAGTCAAGTACCGAGTGCCCTCAACGCTCCGCCAAGTCAATGGGAACCGCAGTTGTTCAGCAGTTTGCAGGATTGAGCCCTATGTTAGCCCCGTTCAGGGCAGGAATGATTCCCGCTCCAGCAACTGACTAACACTAAGTGGCATCCCCCTGCCCCCACTATCCCTGGTAGCGGGGATGGGAATAAACAGTGCATAAAAGGGCCTTTTGGCCACGCTGGGGCCTTTTGTTGCTCCCATGTGGGAGGCATGAATGCTGAGGAGGATCTGGAGTTCATCACCTTCTGGGAGGGTGGCTGACTCCTGCAGATCCTCAGGGACCTGATTCCACCCACAGACATTTGCATTTTGGAGACTAGCATGTGTGCATGTGACAGCGGAATTTGGTTCTGTGAGTGTGATTAAAATTCTGCTGCCCTTAAAGGGACACTGACAGGTTCCAAAGTAACACTTAAGGTCTTGTGGTAGTGTTCATCCCTGCTCTCTCAAAGTCCTTTGCGAAGGGGCCTAAGCTCATAGAGGAAGGATGTGACTTGTCCAAGACCAGACAGTGAGGCAGAGGTAGGAGTAGAAAACTTTTTCCTGAAGAATCTGAGGGTAGGGCACCCATGACCGGATGCATGAAATATCTCCAGAGGGAGAACCCATGTGTCATTGTATATACAGGTTTCCCTATAGGCTGAAATCCTCCATTTGCCCACAGCACAGCAACAACACGGGCCTTGGCAACACAACCCTCTTTCAGACAAAAGGAAGTATTTCTTCACACAAAGCACAGTTAATCTGTGGAACTCCTTGCCAGAGGATATTGTGAAGGCCAGGACTTTAAAAAAAGAGCTAGATACATTCATGGATGGGCAGGGACGCACAATATAGAGATACACCTATCTCATAGAGCCAGAAGGGACCTTGAGAGGTCATGGAGTCCAGTCCCCTGCCCTCACGGCAGGACCAAGTACCATCCCTGAAAGGTTGCCCCAGATCCCTAAATGGCCCCCTCACAGATTGAGCTCACAACTCTGGGTTTAGTGGCTTGAGCTATCCCTCTCCTCTGCATGTTAGAAGCTGGAACTGGGCAGCAGGGGGATGGATCACTTGACGGTTCTCTGTTCTGCTCACACCCTCTGGGGAGCCTGGCGCTGGCCACCATCGGCAGACAGGCCGCTGGGCTAGATGGACTTTTGGTCTGACCCAGTCTAGCTGCTCTTATGTTGCATCGCCATTGTCTACAGGGCCGGCTTTAGGCCGATTCGACCGATTCCCCCGAATCGGGCCCCACACATAAGAGAGCCCCTCGCTGGCTGCTCCCCTCCCACAGCTCTGTGGCCGGCCGGGCACACTGTGGAAGGGGGTGTTGGCCCCGGAGGAGGAGTGCGGCAGCTTCCCTGGATTTAAAGGGGCCATGACTCTTTTTTTTGTTTGTGTGTGTGTGTGTGCGGTGGGTTTTTTTTTTTTTTTCCCAACAAAAAATCATAGCTGCCAGGGCCCCATCGAAGCTCTTCGAATTGGGCACCACGCTACCTAAAGCCGGCCCTGATTGTCTATCCAGCTTGATGCCTGGGGGGAGCACCCCTAGAGGTGCAAAGGGAGTCGGGATGTAAAATCCTAGTTAATCAGTTACCCGGTTAAACCTTAGGGTTATCTGGTTAACCAATTAAACAGGATCCCACCCCATAAGTGGGGCTGCTGGTGGCCCTCCCCTGTGCTTGAGGATGCCAACTCCTGCTGCCGGCTCTCAGCCCCAAGTGGGAGGTGGGGAGTTTCTGCACACAGGGCAGCCAGCTCCTGCTCCCAGCCCCCCATGTACAGGTTGGCCAGCTTCCTCTCCCCCTTCCCCAGGCTGTGAGCAGGGCAGAGGGCAGCTCCTCCTGGGTACCAGTTAACTGACATCCAGTAAGCATCATCCAGTAAGGGTGATGTTTACCAGTTACCCATTCGCATCCCTCCAAGGGGGTTCATTCTCCAGGGCCCGTTCACCCCTGCTGCCTGGGAAGCAGACTGAGACTCAGCAAACTCGTTGCATGCAGGCATTGATGGGTCATTGTGTGGGAGCAGCTCTGGAGCTGGGTGGGAAGGGGGACCTAGGAAAGGCCCCAGTCCCACGTGGTGGGCTATCGCCAAGGGGCCGAATTGGAGTCCTGCTTTGTTAGGTCTCCTAGGATCCTCGCCCTGATCGTTTCTCTCTCCCGCTCCAGGATCAGCAGTGTGGCGTCGCAAGCCTTCTCTGCCCTTCCCAGCCTGCGTTACCTGGACTTGAGCAATAACTGCCTGGTTACCATCCACCCCGATGCTTTCAGCTCCAGGAACAACTCCATCTGGGAGCTGAACCTGAGTCGCTCCCTCTACAACTCCTCTGCCATCTGGCCTGTGGCAGCTGCCATAGCCCAGGGTGGCTTCCGGAGCCTCTCCAAACTGGAGCTGACCAGCAACGAGCTCGTCTACCTGCCGCGGGGCATGTTCTCCAGCCTCTCCAGCCTCCAGCACCTGGACTTGAGGAACAACTCCCTGGTGGACATCAAGAACGCCACCTTTGCTGGCCTTGACCTTGAGCACCTGGATTTGACCTTGAATGCCCTCAAGACCCTGCGGGTGGAGGCGCTGGCCGAGCTGGGGAGGCAGTTGCACCTCCGCCTCTTCCTGAGGGACAACCCTTTCCTGTGCAACTGCGACATCGAGGACCTGGTGAGCTGGCTGAATCAGAGCCAGCAGGTGGCCGACGTGGAGAAGCTGGCCTGTGTCTTCCCCCAGGATCTCCAGAACACGTCCCTGCTGGACCTGGCTGGGGTCGAGCTGGGCTGCCACTCCAGCCAGCACAGCAAGAACGCTCTGCAGACCTCGTACGTCTTCCTGGGCGTCGTCCTGGGCGTCATCGGCGTGGTCTTCCTCTTCGTGCTCTACCTGAACCGCAAGGGCATCAAGACCTGGGTGAACAGCACACGGGACGCCTGCCGCAACTTCATGGAGGAGTATCGCTATCGCTACGAGATCGACTCTGACCCCCGTATCACCCAGGTCTCCACCTTGGACATCTGACCGCGTTCCTCCTGGGAGCCGACGCAAGGCTCTCCGGGTGGCTTTGTGAGCTTCCAGGGGTGGCCGGGGGCTGCTCATCTCCAGAACCAATTCACCTGCTTGGGGACCAGCTGTCGCGCTCCTTGTAATGGACCTGGGACTTTTTTTATTGAGGGACCCGGCTGCGGGGGAGATGCAGCTGCCCCCTGCACAGTCGGTCTCTTGCACCGTGTTAGCGGCCCGAGGGGTCCTCTGGCAGAGGGTCTTGGCCTTGGCCAGATCTTTGTGGACATTGTAAAGGGGATTTCTGCCTCCCTTTGGTTTTAAGCTTCCATTCAGGCATTGTGGGGGTAGGAGGCTCTACCCAATGCAGGGAGTTGCTATCCTGGGAACACAAGAACTAGACCCACCCGCTGGCTCTGTTAGCTTAGCACCCCCACTCCTCCAGCATCAATGCAAACCCGCGATATAACGCAATAATTAACCTCCGGGCTACGGGACGATGATCAGCCTTCCCCCAACAGCATGTGGATGGGGTCAGCTGAGCTTGGAGGCCGATGCTGCCAGAGGAAGGTGAAAAGCCAGGGCTGTGTCTGGAGTGCCCGCTAGGGGGCCCCAAGCCAGCAGTGGTGGGACAGCTGGGATTTCACAAGCATCCTTGGAGGAAAGGCTGGTGTGACGGACTGGGGCGGAGTTGTTCATGACCGGCAACTTTCTGAGATGATGACTGAACGCTGGGCGTGCCAGGGAATCTCTCTCAGGCATCCTGCAGCTGGGCCAGGAGGCAATCCCTGGGTAGAGGGGAAGTTTGACATGGGCGGGGGGTTGGGGGGCTCTTTAGGGGTTTTATTACTGTAAATATTGTAAAGCAGGGGAATGAATGGACGGTGTGGGAGGGGGGATTTTGGTTTTCTCAATGCACTGAGCTCACAGAGTAACCGGCCCAGCTGACAAATTCCTGTTACGAACTGAGCCCCCTTGTCAATGCTAGGGCGGCCTTGCTGCACTCAGGGGCAATGCCCAATTGACTTAGGAGCCTAATCGCACTTTCAGAAGGGATTTAGGCACTCAGGAGTCCCCCTCCGTTGATTATCAAAGGCCTTTGACTCACGTGCCTAACTGGCAGCTTGGCGCTGGGTGCTGAGTGCAGCAAAGCCTCGATAGCTGGCAGGTCTGGGACAGTCCCTGCAAAACGCTGCCCCCGAGACCTCTCCCCCACCGCTCCGGTGCCCGTTTGGGTGTCAGTGCTCCTGCTGTATGTGCTGACCTGAACCGGCTGGCGGCTGGCTGCTCCCTGGGGCGGGGGAGAACCGGTTCCGATCTGGTTTTGTTGCCCAATTCTGACCAATAAACGAGTTCTCAAACCATGCCTTGCTGGTGGTGTGAAATGAAAGGCATCCCTTACTTAGCCTGGGGGGGGAGGTGGGGAGCAGTGGGGGTCCCTTAGCATGGCTTCTGAGCATAGCCCAGGGCAAGCGCTGTAGGGCTGGACTGTGCCCGTGGGCTGTGGACCAGGGCTGGCCCCCCTGGGTCGTCTTGGCATGAGCCAGTAAAAGCCACAGGGGCTCTGGCCATGCTCCTGAGCAGCTGGCCTGGCTGAACTCCTGCGGTAAGAGACTGTGATCAGCATTTGGGGACAGCCTGGCCTTGCACCTGGTGAAGTCAAACAGCCATAGGTGGTGGGGCAGGTTGTGGCACATGGTGACACACTGAGAGCATGACCCATTAGCTTTCTGCAGGGGCTGATTCTTTGGGCGGGGGGGGGGGGGGGGGGGACATGCTGTAGCGCAGCGTTCTATCCTGTTGGCCACCTAGGGAAACTGAGGCACTGATAGCCCCATTCACTGCTGCCCAGTGCTGAGGGCTTCTTGCCAGTAAGGTAAAAGGGGTGTACAAGGCTGCCATGTCGCTCTGTGCTCCTCTGGTACGTGTGTCTAGACTGGTGCACTAGAGCCTGAGAGGGGAAGGCCCCTTGCGGCGGAAGTGCCTATGTACGTAAGCTGCCTCCGCTCCTGGAGACCACCCTGCGACAGCTACGGCCTAGTACTCAGAGTGCTGCAGGAACCCAGGCCCTCTGAAACCCAGCTCCAGGGGTCCTGGAGTGGCCAGGCCCCTCTTGAAAATGCTGCTGTAAGTCTTGTTCGAGGGCTCTCGGCTGCCAGGAGTCCGAGGCTGTTCTCCCCTGTTCCAAACCACAGCTGCCCTTTTGCGCTGGCCGCTGCTGGGTGTCTTGCAGGAGGTGGGGAGCCCCTGGGACTCCACAGCCCAGCTCTCTGCCTTGCCACAGGGCGGCAGCATTCCCCCCCCCCCCCCAGCTCTTGGCAGAGCTCCCTCCCCGCAAGCCTAGGGGTGTTTTCCAGCTGTACTGGGCGTCTGGGCGAGGATGCCATTAGTCACCAGGAACAGCCTGCCTGGCTCCTCTACGAAGCTGCAGGGAGGGACTGTCAGTTGCTTCCTTCTTCCCCAGGCAAGCGCCGCTTGCCCAGGTCAGATGAGTCTCCGCGTGGGGGAACCACTGGCTCCCACCTGCAGGCCGGCCCCATGGAGAGGACGCTGCCAGGAGAGTTCTGCGCAGCTTGGAGATGGCTCTGACCCAGCCCCGTCTCCTTGGCCTTTGACCTCTGTTCTGAGATGCACTTCCCATGACCTCAAGAGGGAAAACAGCCCCAGTAGCACTTGGGGGGCAGGGGAGGGGACCTTCAGGGCCTGAGGACCCCAGGGTTGTGGGTTTGAGCCCTGTCCATGCAGGAGTGTCACCCCCCTAGCTGCCCCATTAGGAAGGACAGATAAGGGACGCCCTGATGGTAGGGTGGGTTCTGGAGCGGCCTAGAGGTTAGGGCATTGGCCTGAGGACCCCAGGGTTGTGGGATTGAGCCCTGCCCACCCAGGAGCATTACCACAGCCAGCACCCGCTGCTTCATTAGGAAGGCTGGATAAGGGATGCTCTGAAGGTGGGAGGGGAAGCTCCCACAGCTGGAGTCCTGAATGCTCTTGCTGGGGTGCTGCTGGGAGGAAACTTGCACAGTGGAGGCGATGCCGTTGCAAGTGCACTGCAGGCTGGGCTGGTGGGGGGAGAGGGAGTCATGCAGCAACCCTGGCATCTTCCGGAAGGGGGCCCCTCACCTCCCCACTGCAGTGAAACTCCCCCCTTTCCTGTCAGAGGCTGGGAGAAGTGGAGGATCCCATTGCGTAGGGGTCAGAGTTCCCCCCAAGGGGTGGGGTGGGGTGGGGCCACACACCAAGAATTTGAGGCTCGCCCACCTGTGCAGCAGAACTGCACTCTGGCTCAGCTGCTCCAGCAGCAGGGCAGTCACCATGTAGCCCAGGCCCGGCCCTAGAGCTGGGGACGCAAGGCAAATGCCTGGGGCCCAATGCTGCTGAGCATCCGCCGGCCAGGCCCAGGGCTCCGCTCCCAGCATCCTGCCTTGGGCCCTGCGAACCCTTGGCTGGGCCTGGCCTTAGCTTCAGCGGCTGGGGCCAGAGCCGGAGCACGTGTGACAGGTGGCCCGCGGCTGCTCCGGCAGTGAAGGGGGCTGGGCCAGAGCCGGAGCAAGCGTGGGTGGCTCGCAGCTGCTCCAGAGGTGGCCAGCGCTGGGCGGGGCCGCAGTGCCGTGCCAGGTGCCCCAGACTGAGTGGGGAGGGGCCAGGCCCTGTTGCTAGGTGAGAGCAGGAGCCGGCTGCAGACACCTGAGCGGCTGCGCAGCCTTTTCCCCTCATGCTGGGGTCGACTTTCTACTGCTCCTCGGGCTCTGCTCTGCCACAGGCCAGACCAGACCGGAATGGGGCGTCCCCAGGGGAGTCCCAGCCAGGCAGCGACTGCCCACCCCCAGGACTCCTTCAAGGGAGAGTCCCAGTGGCATTCTGGCCCGGGGAAGGGAGAGAGGCGAGGCAGAGGGACCAGCCTGGCAGGGCAGTTCCGCTCTGGCTGCAGTTCTGCACTGAGCTGCAAAGGGACCAGGTTGGGTAAATGTCGTACAGATCCCCCCTGGCCTGGCCTTGTTCGTTGTAGTGTTAAAAACAATCCACCGTCTGGGGCTAGGGCTGCCTACAGCCTCATGGCAATCGACAGACTTGGGCCTTCTGTTCTCCTGATGACAAGGAAACCCCCACTAGGGTCTCCTTAATTTACCTCTTCAAAGGATGCTCTTACGAGTCTTTGCCCTTCATCATTTACATTTGTAAACACCGTGCAGATGGAGGACTGAGTGCTATTTACCTTAGATTTTAATAGTGAATAATCATTGAACATATGTTTCTAATATAAGCTCTTCCGGTTTTTATTGTGATTTTGTAATGATAAAGTTGAGTCTCCATTTTTGTTTTTCTATCATTTTAGGATGATTTGATTTAAAGGCTGACTGACTTTCTGGATGGGTGTCAACATTTACTTCAGTTTCCTTTGATCTGACAACGAGAGATGTCCTGTGTGAATTTATTTTGATTCACTTGGGCAGCACTTTAGTGCTTTTTCATATGTTACCACTTGTGTATGTAACTATTCACTAAAGACCAGGTTGAAAGCACCTAGATCGGGGTGGTTGGCCAGTTAGACTCAAAGAGCCAAAAGAGCCATGGAGAGTAGTACAAAGAGCCACACACCCCTCCCCCAGAACCAGGTTCCCTGCCCCCCAACCCAATGCCCCCCCCGAGCCAGGTCCCCCCCAGATCCCCTCACTCTAACAATGCTCTCCCCCTCCCCCAGAGCCAGGTCCCCCCAGTTCCCCCAACCCAATGCCCTCCCCCAGAGCCAGGACCCCCCAGCTTCCCTCACTCTAACCCAATGCCCTCCCCCTCCCCCAGAGCCAGGCACCCCCAGCTCCCCTCACTCTAACCCAATGCCCTCCCCCAGAGCCAGGCACCCCCAGCTCCCCTCACTCTAACCCAATGCCCTCTCCCTCCCCCAGAGCCAGGCACCCCCAGCTCCCCTCACTCTAACCCAATGCCCTCTCCCTCCCCCAGAGCCAGGCACCCCCAGACCCTTCCCATTCTAACCCAATGCCAGGTCTCACTGGAGCTGCCACCACCCCAGCCACGCACTTCTCCCTCCAGGACCTGGGGCGCAAGCACAAAGCGGGCATGCGGCTCTGAACGAGCTGTAACCCTGAGAGCCGCATTTCTGTGAGCAAACAGCCGCATGTGGCTCAAGAGCCACAGGTCCCCTTGACCTAGATGCTTTTGAACATCCCACTAGTTACCTAAATACTTTTAAAAATCTGGCCTAAGGATAGTATGTGATCTTCTATGGAACCCTTTGCAAAGGCAAATTTCTACTCTACTTTTTACTAAACATAAATACGCAGCCAGGACCGACAGCTACAAGAATGAAAAGAGAACGTGTTATGCACCTGAAAGTCATGAAGTACATTTTGGGTGGTTCTTGCTTTCTTTCTGAGCCTGTAGGGTGCACTAGTTACATGCACGTACTGTTCCCTCTCCCAAAGAATCCATATACAAGTACATTTCTATAATACTTTGGACTTCTAGTAACACCCACACCCCTACCAATTGAAAATCGGTTACAGATTCTTGCTTGTGTAAGTAATTTCTCAGCCTGCAAACATTGAAACGCATCCTTTATTACTCCATTTGTTGCATACATCTTTTTTCCTTTTAATTTTATACACTGTTGTATTCTACATATGTTTATGGTACATTTCAGTGATGATCTTTATCCCAATACGTTGACTGGTTTGTGCTGCCAAAATCAAAGATGTTTTTAAAATGATCACCCCTTTGCGCTGCTGATGTTTTAAAAATGAATGACTCCCTCCCCTGCTTTGCCTTTGGGTGAAAGTACAATGTCCTGTCTCCACTATGTTTTTACCATGCATGTTAGTTACTCTGTGGTAAAACCACAAATTTCATAGCACTGGGGAGCAGTGCCACGGGGGGTGGTGTGCGCCACAGTGGCACCTATCTGAACAAGCGCACATGACCTAATTGGTGCACAAGACAAAACTCACTCCACTCATGGATGGAAAATCTTAGCGGGAACCCTGCTAGGGGTCCCTCGATGCACTGATCCTGTCTGGCATCTCCCCATGACTCTCCAGGGCAGGAGGGCGGCAGGTGGAGCAGGAGAGACTCAGGTGCAGTCAGGCTGGTGGGCCTAGTGAGGAGAGCTCAAAGGTGCCCCCTTACCACCCATAGTGGCTGGAGCCCAATGGCTGAGTGGTGAGGCCTTTCCTGGGTAGGTTGGGCGGGTTGGTTTGTGGCCACCTCAGTGTGTCCCTGTGGCCTGGCCTAGCGGCAGAAAGTGACCCAGGTCCAGGGAGAGGCTGGTATCCTGGGGAGGATGCAGGATCTGAGCAGGCTCGTGAAAGAGCCACTGATGCTTTTTGGGGATGATGCTCTGAGGTCTCTTCCTGCTGTGGTCACCAGGAAACTTGTTCTGGAATTCCTGCTAGCCCTGTCCCCTCCCCAGAGCCAGCCTCTGTGTTTGTGCAAGCGTGCGTGCGCGTGTGTACATGTGTGTGTGTGTGTGTGTACATGCACTGGAAGGAAGAGAACAAGGCTTTAAAAGCCCAGGTCCTGGCTTCCAGGAAGGGAGGTGCCCCAGCCCTCCACAGGAATCTGGCCCTAACTCCTGCCCCAGAGCCCTGCTGGGGGCTATCTGTGGCTATGTCTAGACTGCAGGCTTCTTTCGGAAGAAGCTTTTCTAGAACAGATCTTGCGGAAAAACGTCTTTCAAAAGATAGCGTCTACACAGCAAAAGTGCAACAAAAAAGCCATGTGCTTTTTCGAAAGAGAGCATCCACACTGATTGGACGCTATCTTGCATATAAGCTGTGATTACTGTGGATGGAGTGGCCACCAGGGCACCTGAAACAAAATACAGGATTATGTAGCACTTTAAAGACTAACAAGATGGTTTATTAGGTGATGAGCTTTCGTGGGCCAGACCCACTTCCTCAGATCAAATAGTGGAAGAAAATTGTCACAACCATATATACCAAAAGATACAATTAAAAAAAAAATGAACACATATGAAAAAGACAAATCAAATTTCAGAACAGAAGGATGGGGGGGGGGGAAGGTAAATGTCTGTGAGCTAATGATATTAGAGGTGATAATTGGGGAAGCTATCTTTGTAATGGGTAAGATAATTAGATCCTTTATTCAGACTCAGGTGTAAAGTGTCGAATTTAAGCATGAATAACAGTTCAGAGGATTCTCTTTCAAGTGCAGTCTTAAAAGGCTTTTGAAGCAGGATGCAGGATACACCAGACTAACACGGCAACATTTCTATCACCAGGGCACCTGTGCTTTTTCCTGGAGGCCTCTTCTTTCAAAAAAACACTCTCTTCTGCGTCCACACATGCCTTTTTCCAAGAAAGCTTTTTTGGAAGAAGCCTTCTTCCTCATAGAATGAAGTTTACCACCGTCAGAAAAACCCCTCTGTTCTTTCAACTTTCTGTTTGAAAGAACACAATAGCAGTGTGGACGTAAGTATTGTTTTTCCAGAAAAACTCTGTGGTGTAGACACACCCTGGTTACGTCTACACTGCAGGCTTCTTGTGCAAGAACTGTTTTGCACAAGTGTTCTTGTGCAAAAGGTCTTGCACAAGAGCAGGTCCACACTGCCATGTGCTTTTGCTCAAGAGATGTGCTTTTGCCATTTTAGCCATAGAGGTTTCTTGCGCAAGAAAATCATGTTGCCTGCCTACACTGCCTTCTTGTGAAAAAGTTCTTGCACAAGAGGGCTTATTCCTCGTGGGGAGAGGAATAACTCTTCCGGAAGAAGCCCTGCTTTCCGACGCGTTACTGTAAATTTACTTGCGCAAGAACGTGCGTGCAGTGTAGACACCCGGCAAGTTTTTAACGCAAGAACAGTTCTTGCGCAAAAAGCCTGCAGTGTAGATGCAGCCCCTGTGATTCTGGTCCTTGCCCCTCACATCCAGTGGGAGCCAGCAGGAGGCCCGTTGCTGGAGACGATTAATGGCTCCGTTAGGGAGAGATGCTGACCGCTAGCGTTAGGGGCTCCTGGATCCTGCCCCCTGCCATGGGACCAGGCTACTCACCTTCAAACCAGTGAGACAGAATCCAGGCTCTTCATTTCTGCCGCTCCTGGAGCCATGTGCCGAGAGTGGGCAGAACTCTCCTCCTGGAGTCCCTCAGTCAGGCGCAGCCCCCGTGTCTTGGGGTTTCACGAGGGGGTGAAAACCCCAAGTGCAGACACCAGTGGGGCTGCGTCCCCCTATAGCTGGAGGGCGAGAGAGCAGCCTGCAAGGAGACCAGCTGCGTGTCGAGGCGACTCACACGAGCTTCCGTGCATGATGCTCCGGCCTGTGGCACTGAGGGAGTCTGGCTCATCGATACCCCACCCTCGTGCTGGGGTGGCAAAGGTTCCCAGGTGGCGGTGCCAGAGGGGGCACATAGGGGGCAGCAGAGCAGTCGGGACACGGGCTCGGCTCGGTTTCTCTCTGCCAGTGACGGCGCTGTGCTGTGCCCCCCGGGTGCTCCAGGGGGCGGGTGAGCAGCCAATTCAGCAGGGAAGGGATGGGGGGTCCCTGTGTAGCGCTGGTACCCAGGACCTCCCCGTCAGGCTCAGGCCCCCTCAGGCTGGCTGCTGTGCGTGGGCAGCCAGGATCCGGCCCTGAAGAGCTCCCAGTCCAGGCAGGTCTCAGGCTCGCCAGGGTGTACCTGGGGGGCTCTCAGGCTGTCCCACCCCCAGGTGTGGGCCCTCTAGTCCGGTCCAGCGGGCGGCTCTTGCTCCAGGCCCGAGTTTCCTCCCCGCTCTGTGGGGAGGTGTTTCCTCCCCGTGCGGTTGACTCAGCCTTAGGTCTCCTGCTGAGGCTGCTGCTGGGTAGCTTTGCAAACACAAGCAGGGCTGGGGGGGTCGGAAGAGAGCAAACTTCTGCTCCTCCAGAGGCGGCTCAGGGCCCGCGGGGAGGTGTCTGCGAGGACCCCGCTCACCCTGCTGCCTTCCTTTCCCTCCGCGCAGGCACCCACCTGCACAGGTAAGCGCCTCCCCCTCCCCGGGCGCCCCACCTGCTGCAAAGGTTGGAGGGGTGGGGGTGGGGCATCAAAGGAGCCTGACCCTGCAGGGGTGCGAGGCAGCCACCCCTCCCTGAATGCCCTGCTGCAGGCCTGGTAGCTGGCCCCTTCCCTGCAGAGGGGCCCCCTGGTCCCAGTGGGGTGGCAGAGCCTTGAGCTGCCTGCCAAGTGCCAGCTGGCAGATCTTTTCCCTCCTGGGTTTTGGTCAGACACGAGTGCCTGGAGGGGGAGGGGGGCTCTTGGGAAAGCTTTGAAGAAGGGGGGGTTGGGGGGCTCTGCCACATGGCAGGGGTTCCCATCCATCTTCCTTCCTTCCTGCCTGGCACTGCCAGGGGGCCAGCCCTGGTCTCACCGGGCGAATGTGTTAGCACCCAGTTGGGGGGTGGGGATCCAGTCACAGGATGGGGTCCCTGCACCCAAAGGCTCCACTTGTGCTGTGGGGGCTGGATTTGTGCTGGGCGCTGCAGGAGCCAGTGCGGCTGCTGCACTGCGGGTGCTACCCCGGAGGCTCGTCCTGGGGGCCGTGTGGGCACCAGGTCCTGAGCTGAAACCAGAGTCTCACTCGTGGAAAACAAAGAGCCAGGGAACGGGCTGGGAAGCTGGGACATGCACCTTTCTGTGCACCGAGTGGTATGTGCTGCCAAACAGCCACCGCGTTGCCCCCCAGAGGTGGCTGCATTGCAGCGCTGGCCATGCAGCTGGGTGTACGGCTGGGAGGCACTGGGGCTCAGGAGGCGCTTTGGGTGAATTTGGGGTCATGCTCATGGGGCAGCTCTCTGGAGGGAAGGGAGGGCGTTTGCACGGGGCGTGCGCTGGGTTTGCCGAGGGTGTCGGTGCACGGGGACAGAGCCGCGTGCGTGGGCATGTGTGTGTGTCACTGGAGGGCTGGCGCTCCCTGGTTCAGCCGGTTTTAATTTGGGCACCAGACGACATCGCCTTCATAAACAAACAGAGCTGGCGTCCCCCACCCCCGGACCCACGTGTGCCGCCCACTGGTGTCCCGGCCGCAGCGAGCGCATCTCCAGCAGGCCGCTCAGCCCGCAGCCTCTGTTTTCATCCCTGGTGTGGTGGGCAGAGAGGCCCGTGGGCTTCGTGCACAGCAGCCGGTAAACAGGATGCTGCCTGTGGTGGAGCCGGGTTTGAAGCCCACAGAGGCAGGGAGCCATGTGGCATGAACAAGACAGTGGGAACCTCCTTCAGGCGGGGCTTCCAGTCCCCTGCCTGCCCCCCCCCCCCCCCAAGCCCTGGTCCCAACTGCTTCATCCATTGCTGAAACGCAGCCACCTGTGGGGTGGGGGAGCCAGGCTCAGCCAAGCACAGTGGCCCATGTCCCCCCCCCCACACACACACCCTTTTTAGGAATGCTGGAAGGCCGGAGAGCATAGTTGGTGAGTTCCCTCTCTTCCCAGAACTAAAGAATTAGGGGTCACCAAATAAAATTAATGGGTAGCAGGTTTAAAACTAATAAAAGAAAGTTTTTCTTCACACAGTGCACAGTCAACCTGTGGAACTCCTTGCCAGAGGAGGCTGTGAAGGCTAGGACTATAACAGAGTTTTAAAAAGAGCTGGATACATTCATGGAGGTTAGGTCCATAAAAGGCTATTAGCCAGGGGATAAAATGGTGTCCCTGGCCTCTGTTTGTCAGAGGCTGGAGAGAGATGGCAGGAGACAAATCGCTCGATCATTGTCTTTGGTCCACCCCTCTGGGGCACCTGGTGCTGGCCACTGTCGGCAGACAGGATACTGGGCTAGATGGACCTTTGGTCTGACCCAGTCTGGCCGCTCTTATGAGCTTCCACTTTGCCTTTGGAGCTGGCACGACCACAAGGCAGAGCTCTGCTCCCCCATGGGTTGGTATGTTAGCCCTGCCTCAGCCCACTGAGCCATCCCACCCGTAGCAGGTCTAGCGGTGGGCTGGGCCGGGGGCAGCCACTCCTCTCTGTGGTGGGCTTTGCCGTCACCTGTCTCACCACGTCCCCGCGCCCAGGAACGCTGTGCAGGGGCAACGCTGGCCTGTCTCAGCACCGGAGGGACGGCAGCCCCCAGGACAGTCGCTCCATAGAACCTGGGCTCCGAGGGGGGTGCAGCGAGAGCAGCGGCAGGGACTGGAGAGCTGGGGGCTGGCGACTGTGTGATGGGAGGCCGGGGGCTGCGTGCTGTGAGCAGGGCCTGTGGGGCAGGGGAGGGGTCGGGAGACAGGCCCCTGTTCTGGGGGGGGCTCCTTGGTCCATTCTCCCTGGCAGGCCGCAGTGCAGTCTGCGCTGAGGGCACAGGGACGTGAGACGGGTGGAAGCTGCACAGCCCGGAGGCCTGGGGAGCTGTGTAGAGTGGAGGGGAACCTCCCTGCTGGGACAGGCCCCCTGGAGCTAGGGCCCCCAGGTGATGTAGCCCGCAGCCAGGAGGGGGCTGGCAGGGAATCCCGAGGGACAGCTCTGTGTGCCCCTGCCGAGGGCGCGGGGCGCAGCAGGAGAATCAAAGCCAGCTCTGCCTCGGAGCTGGGGGACATGACCCTGTAAGAGGGAGGCCCCTTCAGGCCCGGCCATGGGGACCCCCTGCCTGCAGTGGGGCTGCGGGACGTGATGGCCTCCGCCCTGCCCTGCTGCCCTACTGCTGGAGGGAGGGTGGAGCTGGCACGTCTGGTGCCATCCAGCCTGGGCCTGCACGGGGTGGGGATGGCAGGTTGGGACCTGCTGCTGGCTTCCTGCTTCCCTTGTCCAGCCCCTCTCCTGTGCAGTGGGGCAAGGGGCCGGGAGATCCCTGGCAGCTGGCCACGTGGGCCAGCTGGAGAGGCAGGAGGTGCAGGGAGTGCAGGTGGGCCATGCACAGCTACAGGGGGGGATGCCAGCTCCCGGGTCCTGCCCCCTGCAGGTGAGCCAGCCCTGACTGCCCCTCCCTGCCTGGCGCTGAGCCCTACCTTGCTCTCCTGGGACAGTGGCAGGTAAATCCCGCACTGGATCCCTAGTCTGGACTGGATTCCAGCCCTGCTCCTCGTGTACTGGCTCAGTGCCCAAACCCCCTAGGCCAGAGGAGGGGGCCTGTCCTTGCCCCGAGTAAGTTGGCTGTGGGGCTGGCATCGGCACATTTCAGTGCCCTGGTGGGGCCCGGAGCCGCCCGCCCCCGTCGCTTTCTGCGTGGCAAGGGCTGCTCCCTGGACTCTGCAAATGTTTGCCTTCTGGGAGGGGCGCTGCTTCTGATTCCCCTCCCCCGCCAGCTGTCCCGTTAAATCCCAGCCTGGTCAGGACCCCTCGGGCAGCCTGCCCCCCCCCCCAGCCTGCCCCCCTGCCTGGGTTTCAAGCGCCCACTGCAGCCCCTTTCCCACCTCCGTGTCTCCTCATTGCTCCGCTCCCTGGCAGGCCGCAGGCTGGAGGATGCCCCATGGCCCCCCTGGGCTGTGTCTGATGCAACCGCGCTCTCGCCGGCCTTGTCAAGCTCTTTCCCAATGCGGGCGGCAGGGCGAGCTCTGCCCAGCTCCCGCCGCCTGCGGTGCGGCAACCGTCAAAGCGCGGCGGCAGCTCCAGTCAGGGCTCAGCGCTTGATGCTCTGTGAGGTGAGTTTGCCAGGTCTCAGGCCAGACTCCGCTGGGCAGTGTCCTCCCCCCAGAAGCCGCCCCTGCATCTGCCACTGGCTAGCGCCTGTTTGGGCACTTGGCAGAGGACTGAATGCCCCTCTGCCCCACCCCCCCGGGGCACCTCTAGCCCTTCGCTGCCCCTTTGAAAAGTCTTTCTCCTTCCTGTCACACCACTATGCCGCAGTGCACCCAGGGAATGCGCCAGCCCGTACAGGGGCCCTAAGACGTGTTAATGCTCCAGGAAAGGTTCCCCTTCCTGGAAAATCCCGCGGGTGACTGGCAGCCCTAAGCACTGTCCGGGCCATCACCCCTCACAGGGCGCCGCCCTGACATGGGCAGTGCTAGCTCTGAGCCAACGCCCTGGGCAAACACGGACGCTGCAGAGCTCACCACACAGCAGGCCCAGAGCTGGGGATGGGTGCCGCTGGTTTTCGTAGGGACCAAGGAGCAGGCTGACGGGGTCGCCGGGCGCTGGGACCTCTCACCCGTGTGGCTGGCCAGGACTCCAGGGTGCTACTTGTGGCTCTGCCTACACTGCATGATTATTTTGGAATAAGCTAGTCCGGAAGAACGACTCTGAAATAGCTTATTTCGAAATAGCGCAGCTACACTACAGGGAAGCCTGGAAATTAGCCCGAGACAGGCTCCCCTAATGTGGACGCGTTACCTCCATTTACAGCCCCAGGAAGCCCCAGGAGTAATTACTCTGAATGGCCCTGGGGAGAAGCTATTTCGAATTAGCAGCAGTGGAGCGTCCACGCCACAGCTATTCCGAAATCGCTATTCCGGAAGAGGCGTGATTCCGCGTGGAACGAGGTTTACAAAGGCCGAGATAAGCCACCCGTGATTTTGAAATTATTCTGAAATAACGGGCCAGCTGTGTAGACGCTCGCATCGTTATTTCGGAACGATGGACGTTCTTCTGAAATAACGCTGCTGTGGAGACGTACCCTTTAAGTGCCCGGCTTTGCTGTTTGGGCTCCATAAAGCCCTTGTGAAGCGGGGGCGACTCCTACTGACAAGGGGGAGAATCACAGCCCCTACCTCCAGGGCTGAGTCTAGTCCAGTGCACCAGTGGCATGCTGCAGCCTATTACAAGTGTCCGGAGAAAGCTGGGTGAGGACAGCACTGTAGGGATGCAGCTGCGTATGGCTAAGCAGACAGCGAGTAACCCAGGAGATCTAGGTTCTGACCTTGGCTCTGCCACTGATGCTCTGGAGCAAACTGTGTCTGTGCCTCAGTTTCCCACACCAGCGAGGCTTTGCTCCCAAATGCCAGACATTTTATTATTATTCCTCCCTTCGGATTTGTGGCTGCCCTCGTTCTAGCCCCAGGGGGCTGGACAGTCCATCCCTGCTTGCTTTGCCAGAGTCCCAAAATAGCTGTGAGCCTGCCCTGCAGCCAGCACCTCCCTACCATCCCCATTAGCGCCTCCTGCTGGAAGAGAGCAGAGCCGGAATGGCTGCGCTTTCTGTCTTGCTGGCCAATGCGCCTCCCCCCACCGCCCGTTGCCTCCTGCCGGGCAGCGGAGGAGCTGGTGGTTGCAACAACCCCGGATGTCTCTTTGGGGCGTTTGTTGCAGGCAGTGATGAGGAAACCAGCGCTGTGGGTGTGGGTGGGGTGGGGGCGGGCGGGGGGGCCAATTGCATCAGGCAGGAAGGACTCAGCTTGCTGCTGTGAGATCTGCCGGGAGGGATGGTTAAGAAGCTACCAGAGGCACTTCCCTCCTGGCATGTCTGGCCCTCCCCAGGAGGGGGCTGTCTCTCCCCCCCCGCCGTCCCTGGCTTGTGCAGGGTGATCTTGGCAATGCTCCAGGCTTCCCTGGCTTTGACTGAGCGCGCTCTGGCTGGCCTGCCCTGGCAAAGGGCATCCTGGGGTGGAGCCTGGATTTCCTGCAGCCTGATCCCAGCGCTGACACCACCTGGGGCAACCCGCTCCTCCCTTTCTCTGCTAGCAGGGGTGCCTGGTGGAGGGGTGCCCCCTTGGCAGAGCCCGGCAGGCTGCCGGGTGCCCATCAAGGGCTCCAGGAGTCCCGTTCTCAGGGTTCCAGGCTGGGTTGGAGGTATTGCTGGAGATGACAGGAGGAACCTGGAGACTCCAGGCCAATCCTGGAGGGTTGGCAATGCGAGGAGGGGAGGTGGAGCCCGGGGGCGTGAGGACCTGGAGCTGTGCCCTGGGGTGTGGGCAAGGGCTTGTCTTAGGGCAAACCCTGCAGGCGAGCGATGGCTGGGGCCAGGATGCCAGGGGCTGTATCTGAGCCACCCGCCCCAGAGGCGCCCTGCAGCTCCAGCGGTGCTGGCGGCGGGCAGCCGAGCTAAAGGAGAACGGCGTTCGCTGCTGGCAGGAGGATTTAGCACACGCCCCACCCCCCCAGCCTCCGGTGCAAGTCCCACCCCTCCGTCCTGGGAGACACGGCCTGAGCGTGCCCGGCCTCTGGGCTTGCCCGGTTCTGGTGCCGGGTCCGCAGATGCTGAGATTGGTTCTGGCCAAGGGTGGAGGCTGGACCTCGGGCCCTTTCCTTCCCTGCATCGAGAGGGGGTCTAGGGTTGTGCTCAGCTCTTCTGGCCTTGTCCCTGCAGGCCGTCGGGATGGAAGGTGACCGCCTTGCGGGCCCACGGAGCAACGTGGCTCAGTGCTGAGGGCTGCCGCCTGCTCTCCCGCCCTGCAGCGGGCACGCTGCACTGCCGTGGCAGGATGGCTCTAGCTCACGGCTGCCCGTCGTCCCCCTGGTTCTGCGGTGGGGAGTGACCGGGTGAAGGCACCTGGGACCGGGCTGGCCTCGGTGCTTGTTCCTGGCCTTGCTGTGCATCGGGAGGACCTTGGGAGGCGCTGCTCTGCCCCGGACAGACCGGTCTGCTCCCTGGGCACCGCCCGCTGCAGCCCACCATGGCCCAGGACATAGACACTGAGGCGCTGCTGGACCTCAGCTTCCTGACGGAGGAGGAGCAGGAGGCCATCGTGGAGGTGCTGAGGAGGGACTCGCGGCTCCGGGTGCAGGAGGAGGGACGCATCAGGTGAGCCCAGGAGATGCAGCCGGGTCCCCACTTTGTCCATGCACAGGCCCCAGCAGGAGGCTTTCACACCAGGCCAAGCAGCTTGTTTCTCTCTGGCTCAGTGTTTCTTAAACTGTGTTCCACGAGGCAGTTGGAGATGTGCCGCGGAGAACAACAGAGAACAACAGAGTTCAAAATGGCCACCCTTAAAGGGGCAGGCAACTTTTTTTTTTTTTTTTGCTAATAACTTTCCCTCAACCCCCCCCCCCCCTTTTTTTTTTGCTCAACAAAAAAATCCTTGGTGTTCCTCATAAAATTATTGTTTGGTGTTCCTCAGTCTTAAAAAGTTTAAGAAACACTGCTCTAGCTTCACCTTGTCCCTAGCTGGCTTAAGCTAGAGCCGAGCCAGCGGGAACCAGGGTGGCCGCACGGCTGCTGGTGCCGGGCGGGTTTCAAGTAGCCTGCTGGAGCTGCACTGAGACACTAGTCTCGTGTGTGATACCATCAGCAGAGCTCAAAGCTGTGTACAAAGGGCATCAGCAGCATTATCCGGTTTTGTAGAGATGGGGAAACTGAGGCATGGAGCAGGGACATGACTCGCCTATGGCCTCCCAGCAGCAGAGCCAGGAATAAATCCAGTCTGGTGCTCTCACCACTAGTCCACCCTGCCAAGTCCAGGGCAGCCCTAGACCCTCACCTCAGGTAGCTCCATGGAGGTACAATGGACAGCCTCTGGGTGCCACTCGGTGTCTGCCCTGAGCCGTCGCTCGGGCTGTAAGAACCCGCCTCTCGTTGCAGCAAGGCTGAGCGGAGGGGAGCAATGATGCAAGGCTCCTCGCTCAGCCTTCTCTGGGGGGGAGCCCCGTGTCCCCTGGCACGTTCTCTGCGTCAGTCACCGCAGAGCGAGGGTCAAAGGTTCATTCTTAGGGTAGCCTGCGAGGGGCAAGCGCACCTGAAAGCTGTAACTGCGGCCCAAGTGCAGACAGGGCCTTGCTCCCGTAAGGTTTTCGCCTGTTGCCCATCAGTCTGAGCACCCGGGCCAGGGGCAGAGAGGCCTTTGTGGATTTCATGGAGACAGGCTCCCCGCGATCTACAGGATAAACTCTGCTTGGGGGAGGACTTGAAGGGGCTTTTTTTTTTTTTTTTTAAAGATTCGTTTTCTGGGTTTTTTGGTTTTGTTGTTTGGTGGTGGGTGTTTTGGGGTACAGCAGATCAGTGCCATGGCTTGGGGTGCCAGGGGTCAGCACTGGGGTACAAGGGATCAGCATGGGAGTTTGCGGTACAGGGGGTGCCAGCATCGGGATGCAGGGAGACCAGCACTGGAGTCTGGGATAGTGGGAGTGCCAGCATCGGGATGCAGGGGATCAGCATGGGGGGTGTCTTTGAGGGGGTACCAGCATTGGAGTTCAGAGGATCAGTGTTGGGGTTTGGGATACCAGGGATGCCAACATTGGGGTTCAGGAAGAACAGCATTGGAGTTTGGGATAGAGGGAGTGCCAGCATTGGGGTGCAGAGGGTCAGTGTTCAGGTTTGAGGTAAAGGGGGGTGCCAGCATTGGGGTGCAGGGAGAACAGCACTGGAGTTTGGGATAGAGGGAGTGCCAGCGTTGGGATGCAGGGGATCAGTGTTCAGGTTTGGGGTACCGGGGGTGCCAGCATTGGGGTGCAGGGGATCAGCAGATGCCAGTGCTGGGCGTATCACACTTACCATAGAAAGGGGCTTGCAAAGTAGGAAGGGTTTTGCTGTGTTTCTTACAGCTGCTCAGACTCTGCCGCCTGCCCTCTCTGGAGGTTTGTGCCATTCACCTGCAGGGTGTGTTGGGTCAGGCCTTGGGGGAGACAGGGAACCTGGGGCTGGCAGCTAACGTGCTTGTAGCTGAATTCAGGCCTTGCTACTTGCTGAGCGTGTCCTAGCCAGCAGGGGATGGGTGGAACAGCCGGGCTCGCTCGGGGGAATGGGAGCCCACAAGCAGGCGGGACTCCAGCCGTGGTCTGGGGTGACTGGTCCCTGCTGGGTGCCGCGATGGTTCTGGGACGTGGCTCAAACCTTCCCCCTCTGCTCACCCCCAGCAAACTGCGCGAGTCCGTTTCTGATCCCAACCAGCTGAAGATCCTGACCGGGGCCTGGTTCTGCGACGTCCGTGCCAAGCGGCACCGGCACAATCACTTTGGGTCTGATATCGTTCGGGCCTCCATCCGCAGGAAGAAGAAACCCAAAGGTACGAGCGGGGAGAAGGCATGGCTGGTGGGACCGGTGACCCAGCTGGGAGCTTCTGCTGGGTGACTGATGGCAGAGAAGGACCCAGCACTAAATGGGGGGCCCCGCTGGTCCAGTTTTCAGGGGCCCTCCTTGCAGTCCCCCCCCCCCCCCCCCCCGTGGCAGTTTTGGAAACTGCTCGGGATCCTAGAAAGGCTTCTGCATCCGACCTCTGTGTAGCTGCCCAGCCCCACATCCTTGGTCAGCCCTAAATCCATGGGCCTGTCAGGGGCGCTGCGGGTCTAGCAGGGCAGCCGGGTCTCCTGACTGTCACGGCTGCATCCCGATGGGCTTCCCGTTGTGGGCCAGCCGGCATCTAGTGTCTGCAGCTCGCAGAGAGCATGGCCAAGGGCACCCCCTCCCCACACGCCCCCGTTTCAGAGAGCCAGGAAGCCAAGGCCGGCGGAGGGTTCTACGGGATGGGACCGGGCGGGGGTGGGGGGAAGAGATGTCGCTTCAGTCCCTTTCGCTCTGCCCTGTGAGCAGGTGAGTGGGAGCAGAAGCGCAGCGCCAGCGCGGGGGACCTGGAGGCGATCAGTGAGCCGGTATCCGAGGGGGAGGGCCCATTGGAGGTGCCAGATGCCGACAGGTGAGAAGCTTTTTGGCTTCAAGGCCAAAGTGGAGAGAGGAGGAGGTGGGGGGGTGGACAGGTGTGTGTGTGTGCGGTGTGCGTGCACGCACACGTGCGCCTCTTTCTGCTTGTGCGAGGGAAGGAGTGTGCATTGACGGGAGTCCATTTCCTGAGGCCGTGCGAGCGGCGTGGCGGCGACGGGGAACGGCTGCTGGCAGGGGCTCGGGGTCCAGAGACAGGAGAGCGGAAGGGGCTCGTCAGCAGGGCTTAGGAAGGGTTGGGGAGGTGAAGGAGAACTCGAGGGGCTGGGAGCAGAGTGAGGGAGGGTCTCCACGGCCGACATCCTCTGACCGTAAAGGTGGCTGTTTCCTTCCAGCCTGGGGAGAAATGGACGGGGCGGATGGGGGGCTGATTGTGGGAAAGAAGCAGAAACAGGAGGAGATAAATAGGGGGGAAGCCAGCGATGGGGCGGGGAGAGGCGGACGGACAGACCCAGCTGGTGGCTGAGCCCAAGGGGCAGCGCCATGTCCCCCACGCCCCAAAGAAGGGGCTATGACCAGCAGGGGAAGCCAGACCCCTTCACAGCCTGGGCACTGGTCCAGAAGGACTCATTGTTTCTCCTCCCGCAGGCTTTGCCAAGAGGCTGTTCCTCAGCTACCCCCGCCCAGCGAGACTCAGGTCAGTCGAGCCCGGTGACATGGGGGCCAGAGCGGTGCCGTCACAGGAAGGCCCGGTCCCCACCCTGGTTCAGACCGGGCCTTGCCTAGTGCGGGTGCTGCATTGGCAGCCCGGGGCGGCGTGCAGGCACCTGGGCCTGCGTTTGCTGTGAAAGGCCGAAGCCCTGACGCTGGCGTCAGTCGCGAGCGGCTGGGAAATGCAGAAGCCGGGAGGCCCGGCCGTGTGGAAGCAGCACACGACGCAGCACGTTGAACCCGAAAAGCAGGCTCCCGGCTTTCTGCAGCAGCCCCCACACCCGCTGGCGTCACCGTTCCCGGCGGGATGGGCCTGCACTTGTCGCTTTCAGACTCTTTCCAGCCCTTCGCGAGACTCCTTGATGGGAACAAGGGGGTTTGCACTGCGTTTCCGCCGCTCCTCCCCCACCAAACGCCGTGAGCAGGGACAGGCGCTGCACGGGCAGCAGGCCGGCATTCCAGTGGGCGGTGGCGTTCCTCAAACAGAGGCCAGTCCCGGGACCCTGGCAGGGGCTGCAAACAGCTCACCGCTCTTCCAGTTTGGGGTCCCAGTTTGGGTCTGTCTGGGGTTGCCAGGTGTCCGGTTTTGAACCAGACCGTCCAGTATTTGAACTTTCTGTTCGGGAAACAAATTGAAAAGATAGAACTGGCCGGTATTTTCTAAATAAGATGCAATGGAGAGCATGATGGAATGTCAAGTGTGTTGGGTATTTTTGTTGAAACCATCTGGCAACCCTAGGTCTGTCTGAGGCTCTATTTACTGTGCTGAAACGCACAACCCTGGAAAATCCCAACCGCCTTCCTTTAAAGCAGAGGTTCCCCAGCTGTGGGGGGGGGGGGGGGGTGGCAGCCCCAGGCCAACCGCCAGGAGGGGCAGGGCTGGAGCCATGAAGCTCCCCTCCAGCCTTACCCCAGACTCGATCCCCTTCCGCCCCTCCCCGAGCTAGGCTCTTGGGTGTGTGCGTGTGTATGTGTGTGTGCAAAGACAAAACGGGGGGAGGGGGGACCATGACCGGGAAAAGTTTGGGGACCACTTCTTGGAAGAATATAGACTCCACCTCCAGTGCAGAGCAAACCTTCCTCAGCCTGCAAAGGATACACGTGCTTATTTGCATAATTTAAATGTACAAAGCAGCTGTGTTGAATATACAAATGCTATGGAAAGAGGGGGAGTGTTTTGCTTTTTTGCTTCTGCCGTCATTACTTGGCGAATTTCCTAGTTCTGTGACATCACAGTCTGAAGATCTTGGACAATAATTCATGTGATTTGCATTCAGCAAATCAGCAATCAGTAATTAATGTGATTTGCATATGCAAATGAGTTCAATTAGAATGCATTTCCCCAAGAAGGAGAGTTGGCCTGATTGGTGTCTCTTTAACCAGCTCTCTTGTCTCTGCAGGACACAAGCCAGTCTAGTGAGCAGGCGCCTGAGAGCAAGCCAGGTAAATGGCCCAGTGGCCTGTATAGGGGAATAAGGCTGCAACATGGCTCCGGGTCCCGGCTGCTGCTGCCACCCAGGGTCTCCTCTGCCATCTGAGGTCCAGCTGTTGCCCCTGCTGCCTCCCAGGCTCCTGGCCACCAGCCCTGGTGGCTCCGCTTCTGGCACCAGCCCCAGGCGCTAAGGCTGCCCAGGGTCCTGGCCACCGGCAGCCACCCTGAACCATAGCCCCAGCCTGGGGCACCAAGGGGGGACTGACAAGAGGCAAGAGGGGCACAGTTCGGCACTGTCCCCAAAAATTATTCCAGCCCCACATGCAGGCCGTGCGCCCTGGGGTACCCCGGCCAGTGCCCCTTGTGGAGGCTGTGTGCCCTGGGGCACCCCGGCCAGTGCCCCTCGTGGAGGCCGTGCGCCCTGGGGCACCCCGGCCAGTGCCCCTCATGGAGGCCGTGCGCCCTGGGGCACCCCGGCCAGTGCCCCTCGTGGAGGCCGTGCGCCCTGGGGCACCCCGGCCAGTGTCCCTCGTGGAGGCCGTGTGCCCTGGGGCACCCCGGCCAGTGCCCCTCGTGGAGGCTGTGTGCCCTGGGGTACCCCGGCCAGTGCCCCTCGTGGAGGCTGTGTGCCCTGGGGTACCCCGGCCAGTGTCCCTCGTGGAGGCTGTGTGCCCTGGGGCACCCCGGCCAGTGCCCCTCGTGGAGGCTGTGTGCCCTGGGGCACCCCGGCCAGTGCCCCTCGTGGAGGCTGTGTGCCCTGGGGTACCCCGGCCAGTGCCCCTCGTGGAGGCTGTGTGCCCTGGGGTACCCCGGCCAGTGCCCCTCGTGGAGGCTGTGTGCCCTGGGGCACCCCGGCCAGTGCCCCTTGTGGAGGCTGTGTGCCCTGGGGTACCCCGGCCAGTGTCCCTTGTGGAGGCTGTGTGCCCTGGGGTATCTCAGCCCAATGCCCCACGTGCAGGTTGGGACTAGAACCTGCCCTCCCTAGGTGAACACCCTGTCCCCTAGGCCACACTGGAACCTGCCCCACCACCTTACTCTCAGGGCGCCCTTTATCTCGCCACTTGCTGGCAGTGGAGGGGGGGGGGTCTGGGACTAGAACCTGCCACCCTGTAGGATACATATGCCCTCATGTGTCCAGACCAATTGCCCCAGAGACCAACCCTAATGCATCTCTCTGTTGCCCAGAGAGCACCAACCCATCAAGTGGAGAGGAAGAAGAGGTGGCTGCTGATCCATCCCCAGCCCTGGTGCTCACAGGACAGGTAAGAAGGTGCTTGGGGTTGGCTTGGGCATTTTATGTCCTGACCCAGACAAACCCCTATCCAGAAACCCTCGTCCCCCAACCCGCCTCCACGTCACGACAGGGCCAGTCCTGGCCGGAGTCTCCCCTCTGCACATTCTCCCCATCTCACACCTGGGAAAAACCCCAGGAGTCCTACCGCCCCTTGCCCTGGCTGCCTGGGGCGGAGTGGCTGACACTACACAGGGCAGCCAGGCCACTGAAAATGGCTCTGAACCCCTTATTTTACAGCCAGCTCGTACTACAACCCGGGGGGGTAGGGGCTGGCCGGGGAGGCAGCTGCAGATGTGCCTGCGGGACATTTTTTAGGGCTACCTGAGATGTCGGGGGAATCGCCGCGGTACAGCCAGTGGGAGCCCTGTCTGCGCCCGCGAGGGGACTCACTGCCCAGCCACCGGCGGCTGGCAGCACAGGCGCCCTGCTCCCGTTTTCCCACTGCAGGCTGGAAATTCAGACCCCTGTTCCTTGCCCTCTGCACACCCGCAGGGTACCCCGATCTGCGGCCTCAAGGCAAGCCAGGCTCCCCCGTCCACAGCACTCCTTGGCCAAATGGACCTTTTGGTAGCAGAGCGTAAGCCACGCAGGAGCCAGGCCAGTCGGCTGGTTCTGAGCTTTCAGCGGACCCTCCCCCGCCCCCCGTGGGGGAAGGTGGCAGGACGCAGGGGAAATGCACCTGCCTGGATCTGTGCGGGCAAGTGTGTGTGTGGACAATTCGTGGGGTGCGATTACCCCCTACTGGGAGAGCAGGGGGGGCTCGGCGAACCCCTTCGTCCTCCGACCGGGCCCCCGGTCGGGATTCCTCATCGTACGTCCCGTCAGTAGGGTGCAATCACCCCCTCCCGGCTGAGCAAGAGAGGGGGGTTCAGCGGACCCCGTGTCTATCCCCTGCCTTAGCGGGCAGGGAGGGGGCTTGCACCCCAAGTCTTGCCCCTCAGAGGGTGGTACCCGAGCCGGCCCTGTCGTCTGGCCATGGTAGGTCGCACACTTGCGTGCGTTGTTGTTCTGAAAGGGGTTGGGTGCTCAGGGAAAGTGGGGAGGGGGACCCGGGCCCACCCTCTCTCCGGGTCCCAGCCCGGGGCCCTAAGTACAGGGGCTGCACGGCAGACGGGGGGGTGTTTCCTCTCGTAACACGTCTGCCCACGGTCGCCAGAAGGCCCCTGCCCCGGGCTGCTTCCTCCCTTCCCCTGGCCCCTCCGGCACCCCTGTTGTTCCCCAATGCCTACCGGGATTCTGGGGTCCGGGATGGCGCCGCAGAAGTCCCACGGGCTGGTCTGTTCCCGCGGACCTTGTCCTGGCCGAATCATTCCTTCCGGGGCGGGTGGGGCCTGTCCTGGTCGTCCTCCGACCAGGGACTGGTCGACCGTCGGCTGCAGGGGCCGTCCCCGGAGCCCCTGGGACAGGGACAGGCCGCCTGCCGGTCTCGATTACGCACCCGGTCCGTCCTGGGCCCTGGTTCACCTCTGCCTCCCTAAGAGGAGGCTGCCCCCTCCCTCTCTGCCGGCAGGCCCTTTTGAAATGGCCCGCCGGGCTGGATGCGACCCGGAGGCCCCACCCCTCTGGTGACGTGGCGGCTTCCCCAGCCACGTCCCGGCTGTCGCTCCCCGCAATGGCCCCTCTGCTGCAGGCGTGGCAGCAGGTTCCGGCCCCGCAGCCGTTCTCCGGCGGCCCCCTGCGCGGGGGGGTTCTAGCTGCGGCGCCGCTCGTCTCCCGGCGGCTCTGGCCGTTCGGCGTGCGGGCCACCGCCGGCCCGTCACAGTGTGCTAGAGCCTGCTCGGCAAAGAGCTCCGTGCGGCTCCAAACCAGAACAGACCCAGCACCAGGGTGGGCAAAGCTCCCGGCCGTATTGCTGCCAGGCACGGGCTGGGTCAGGCAGGACCCCGTGAGCTACTAACCAACGTCCCATCGGGTGCTCCTCAGGGCGCACGCCCGCTCCCGAAACATCCTGAGGAGGTGGTGGAGGTGGGCAGCCGGACTGGCTGGGCCATTGCGCTAGCTTGGCCCCACTCCCTGGGCTCACTGGGCCCCGCGTTGGCTGGGGCTGGTGTGGAGCAGGGCGGTTCCCGGCTCACGTCTCACTGGGGCCTGGTTTGCTTTGTGTTCCCCAGACTAACGGGGCCCGGCAGAACAGCCAGGAAGCCAGTGAGGGGTCACCCCTGAAGAACAACAGTGCGGGCCCCGGGAATAAACTGATGAGCTCCTCTGTGTCCAGCCTCAGCTCATCCACGGTATGGCCAAGCGGGGGGGGGGGGGGGGGCCAAGGCCCGGGGGTGGGGTTAGAGGTGGAGCTGAAGGCCACGGGTGGGGCTGAAGGCTGGGGATGGGGCTGAGGGCAGGAGGTGGAGGTGAGGGCTGGGAGTGGGGGTGGGGCTGAGGGCCGGGGTGCAGACGAGGGCCAAGGAGAAAGGCTGTTGGCCATTGGGGCAGAGGATTGGCTGAAAAGCTGTTTCGACCAATCAGTGGTTGGCAGTTGCGGGAGAGGGGTGGGTATTGGGCCCCTGTGTACTCTGAAGCCTACTGAGGTAGAGGGCAGGGCCGCTGCCATGACATCTGATAGTCCCTTGACTGTGCGAGGGGCCCTGCAGCTGATAGGTCAGGAGTGATGCAGGATTTTGCCTGAGTGTCAGTGGGTCCTTAACATGGTTCCAGTTTGGACCCCCCCCCAGCATGTCTTGGACCCCTCCCTCCCTCCTGTCTCTGCTCACGTTTCACCCTCTCTCTGTCTCTGGGGCACCCTCCCCACCCGCTCAGTCTGACCATCTCTCTCCCACCCCCCTGCCCGTCCCTGCCTGCAGCTGAGCGGCAGCATGATGAGCCTGTACAGCGACAGCGACGTGGGGCAGGTGGAGGTGCAGGGCTGCATCCAGTTCTCCCTGCAGTACGAGGCCAGGAAGAAGGAGCTGCAGATCCAGGTCATCCAGTGCCGGGACCTGGCTGCGGCCAAGAAGCAGAGATCGGACCCGTGAGTGCTGCGGCAGGGGAGGGGGACGGGGGTCGGCTCGCCCGGCCTGATGTGACTGGGCCCGGATGGCCCTGCCAGGTGGGAGGGGCTGCCGGGTTTCTGCTCATCCTCTGTTGGCCAGCCTGCCCGCCCCATGGCGCGCCCCTCACAGCCCCAGCAGGGACGCCACCGCTGGGGCCCATGTGGCTTTAGCCTGAAACCTTCCCCCCTCCTCTGCGGGATCGGGGCTCTGTCCTAGCTCTCCCTGCAGACTGGGGACCAGGTCTCTCTTTGCTGCCTGTTACCCGCCCTGGCAGAGACCAGGGCTCACTGCCTGCCCTGCCCCCGCAGCTGGCCTTCGCAGAGCCGACAACGGTGGTTTAGATGATGATGCAGAGATGGTATCAGGCTGGGAGGGGTTGCAAGTGCTTTGGAGGGGAAGGCTGGAGATGCCAAGTGATCTGGACAAACCAGAGAAAGGGTCAAAGGTAAATGGGAGGAAATTCAAGGACACATGCAAAGAACTCCCCTGAGGGAGGGCCCCCCCCCCGGGCACACGTACAGAATGGGAAAAGGCAGCTGAGGCGGGAGCACGGCAGAAAGGGAATTAGGGGTCACTGTGGCCCACACGCTAAATATGAGTCAGCCGTGTGGCACTGGTGCAAAAAAAAAAAAAGCAGACACGACCCTGAGATGCATTAAGAGGAGAATTGTGAGCAAGACACGAGGCGTCATTCTTCCGCGCTGCTCTGCGCTGGCTAGGCCTCAGCTGCAGCGTTGTGTCCAGCTCTGGGCACCACAGTTCAGGAAAGATGTGAACTTCCGGAAGGGGGGTTCCAAAGAGGCTGGAGAGAGGCTGTTCTCAGTAGTGAGGGATGGCAGAACGAGGAGCAATGGGCTCAAGTTACAGTGAGGGAGGTCTAGGTTGGATATTAGGAAAAACGATTTCCCTAGATAGTCCTCTGTTTTTTATTTCAGCTACCCCAGACTAACACGGCTACATTTCTAGCACTATTTCCCTAGGAGGGTGGGGAAGCACTGGGATGGGTCCCTAGGGAGAGGATGGAGTCTCCACCCTAGAGGTGTTTAAGTCTCAGTTTGACAAAGCCCTGGCCGGGTTGATTTAGTTGGGATTGGTCCTGCCTTGGGCAGGGGGCTGGACTTGATGACTCATGAGGTCTCTTCCAGCCCTAGGATCCTATGGACAAATTGGCTCAAGTACAGAGAAGCGCTGTACAAATGATGAAAGGGCTAGAAAACATGAGCTAGTAGGCGGCTTAGGCGGCCGTGCTCTGGTTCTTCAGGCAGGGGCTGGTGGTGTGGAGGGTGCAGGAGCCCGGGCAGCGGGCGGGGGCGTGTGGGAGGCTCAGGACAGGTGGTGAGGTGTTAGGGAGCTCAGGGCATGGGGAGTGCAGGATTCAGGGCAGGAGGCTGCCAGGTCTGGGGGGCTCTTCCAGGAGGCAGCTCTTGAGGGGAGGGGGGCAGACCTGTACCACCTAGCCGCTCCTCAGGGGAGGTTTCTCAGGGGGGCTGGGCTGGCCCCAGCAGCTCCTCAGGGGGAGGGAGGCTGTGCTCACCAGCCCCAGCAGTACTTCTGGGGGGCGGAGGGGGCTGTGGCGGGGCCAGTGAGCAGCAGGGCTCCTCCACAATCTGGCACTGGGGCTGAGGGCCAGGGAGGAAGGGTTTGGGGCAAGGGGGGGCCACTTGTGGCCAGCAACATTGGCCCTAGCTGGCCGCTCTCGTCTTGGTGCGACTGCCCCCTGCTGGTCACTCTGCAGAGCAACAGTCCCCTGTGCTGGAGGCCCCTAGAGGTCATTGAAGAGCATATGACCACTGAGCTTGCAAACCCTGACCTTGCATGACATTAGGGCTGCGTCTAGACTGGCAAGTTTTTCCACAAAAGCAGTCGCTTTTGCAGAAAAACTTGCCAGCTGTCTACACTGGCCGCTTGATTTTGCGCAAAAGCACTGATGTTCTACTGTCCGAAATCAGTGCTTCTTGCGCAAATGCTTTGACATTCCCATTCAGGCAAAAGCCCTTTTCCAGAAATGCTTTTGCACAAGAGGGCCAGTGTAGACAGCTGAAAACTGTTTTGCGCAAAAAAGCCCTGATGGCGAAGATGGCGATCGGGGCTTTCTTGCACAAAACCACGTCTAGAGGGGCACGGATGCTTTTCCACAACAAGTGCTTTTGCGGCAAATCATCCGTGCCAATCTTGACGCTCTTTTCCGCAACTGCTTTTAACGGAAAAACGTTTCCATTAAAAGCATTTGCGTAAAATCATGCCAGTCTCGACATAGCCTAGGCTAAAGAGGAAGCTGCAGCCCAAATTTGGTGGGCCTAGCTCTTACCTTTTAGGAGGCGTTCTTGAACACATGCACTCGCAGACGAAAGGCCTCATGGACAGACAGACAGATGCACAAACACTCTTATGGCTCTAGCTATAGATAGACGAGGGAAGCGTGAAAGAATTGGATTTGTTTAGTCTGGAAAACAGAAGCCTGAGAGGGGACATCACTGCTTTCAAGTAACTAAAGGATTTTACAAGGAAGCGGGAGAAAAAAATCGTCTCTTTAACCTCTAGGATCGGCCGAGAGCCAATGGGCACAAATTACAGCAAGGGAGGGTTAGGTTGGACACTAGGAGAAACGTCCTACCTGTCAGGGTGGTTAACCCCTGGAATAAATGACCTAGGGAGAGTGTGGACTTGGCATCATAAGACATTTTTAAGCGCAGCTTAGCCACACACCTGTCAGGGATGGTCTAAATCAGTGGTTCCCAAGCGATGGTCCCTGGACCCCCTAGTGGTCTGCAATGGTACTGCGGGGGGGGGGGGGGGGGGGCGTGGAAAGTTTAAAAATAAGGAACGTGGGCCCGATCCTTTTCGTTTCCTTTCTTTCCTTTTCTTTTTTTTCTCCCCCAGGAAGGGGGGGGGGGCTCAGTGAAATTTTAATAAGTGAAAAGGGGTCCATACGCTTGAGACGGTTGGGCACCGCTGGCTAGATGGTGCTTGGTCCTGCTGTGAGGCAGGGGGCTGGCCTAGGAGCCCGCGCGAGGGTCCTTCCAGGTCTGTGATTCTCTAGCCAGTGGCCTAACTCTCTGCTAGCGCTGATCCTTCCATAACTTGCATCAGGCCCCAGCACCCCAGCTGTAGGTGGGATCCCTGCCATGAGAAGTGGGCCTATCTTCGCCCTACCCCCCCATCAGGAGTTCCCAGGGAATGCCCGCCACCGCTTGGCCGAGCAGCTGGCCAGCCGCAGGGCTCCACTCGACTCAGCCCTGCGACCATACGCGGGTGCCCTCGGCTAACTGGATCAGTAGCAAGGAGCCAACCCCTAACGGCCATAGCTACACTGGCAGAGCCCTGGTGTGTCCCCCCCGCCCCCGACATCAGCGTATGCTCCCTGCCCCAGGTACGTCAAGAGCTACCTCCTGCCCGACAAGTCCAACCACAGCAAGCGCAAAACGGCTGTCAAAAAGCGGAGCCTGGACCCCGTCTTCAACGAGGCACTCAAGGTGAGCAGGGGGCTGGGAGTGGGGCAGGCTTATGGGTGGAGGGGCCCATGGGAACCTAGGGACTTGGCCAAGAGCAGCTGGCATCGCTGGTCTTAGGGATTCTCCATCACCCCTGGAGAAGGGGCAGCGAGGGGAGGTGGATGGTGTGGGAGGCTGGGGAAGTGTGAGTGGGGGGGGGGGTTACGCTTACGAAGGGCCTGGCCCCGGTAGCTGCTGGAGGTTTGGTCCCTTGGGCAGTGGCTCACTGTGAGCCGCTCCAGGGGGGCAGCAGCTGGGGGCTGAGCTGGCCTGGGAGTCGGGGGTGAGGTGTACACCCCCATAAGGGAATCTGCTTAGCACAGTGGAGGGCTGGGGCCAGGGGACACCTTAGCGCTGCCCACTAGGAACCGCTGTTCCCAGCATCCTCTCTCGCCCGGCAGTACAAGATCGAGAAGGTGGATCTCCAGGGCCGGATCCTGAACCTGTCGGTCTGGCACCACGACTCCTTGGGACGTAACCTCTTCATGGGGGAGGTGGAGCTGGCACTCAGCACCTGGGACTGGAGCAACACAGGCCCAGCATGGTTCAACCTGCAGCCCAGGGTGAGGGGCCTCCAGCAAGCACCCTATTCCCCCTCCGCCAGCAGCACCAGCCCCTCTCCCCCAGCCACGTCCGGCCAGGAGGCATATTCCCCCTCCCCCAGCCAGCAGGCTCCTGCCATGGACTGTGTCCTCGTGCATGCGCTGGCGTTACCATGTGACCTGCCAAGCGAGCCTGCCAGCCCCTGGAACCTGGCTGGGACCAACACCAGCTGGTCGTTAAGCCCCCCCTCCCCCAACAGGTGCATCTAAAGGTCTTTCCCTGTGCCCCCCCCCCCCCTTCCGCTCCCCAGAGGCCTCCCCGTCTGACTTTGCTTCTGCTCCTGCCCCCAGACGCGGGTCTCGCCGGACGTTCTGGCCAGCAGAGGCCAACTGCACTTCGCGCTGAAGTTTATCCCCCCTGGCGCTGAAGGTGAGATCTGGGCATCCTACCCGCCCCTCCCCAACCTCTGCAGGCCGTTGTCCCCCCCACTGGAGCACTGGGGGGGGGGGGACTGTGAAGCAAGTGGCAGCTGCGTCCCTGGGCCAGCCCCGCGCGGGAACCCTGCTCACACCTGCGCTGGGCCTTGCACCCCTCTGCTGTGGGCGGCAGCCCGGGGCCCTGGGGAAGGGTCACTGCAGACCCAAGGAAACATCTGGCCACTTTTCAAGGGGCCCTTTCTAGGCCCTGCCCCACCCGGGTCAGAGGAACTGCCTCTCCCTCTGCAGCCCCAGGGCCAGAGGTGCTGTCATCTCTCACCCGGGCCTGTATGGAGCTGGGGCTCCCCCCCCCCCCAGCCCAGGGGCCCAAGGCACTCCTCACTGCCCCAGCGGTGTTGTCCCCCCCCCATGGGGGTACTTCTGCCCCGCTCCCTCCAAGCACCCCCTGTCTCTCTTGCAGGGGATGGGCTCCCTCCCACAGGGGAGCTGCACATCTGGGTGAAGGCAGCTCAGAGCCTCATTCCCATCCGGAGCGGCACCATGGATTCCTTCATTCAATGGTAAGGGGGGGCAGGCTCTGTGCCCAGGGGGCAGAGGGAGACAGGCTGGCAGGGGCGTGCCAGAGCCCCACTGTAAAGGGCGGAAGGGGAGGCCCCGGCTGGCTGCTGCAGAAACCATGGGATAGGTCTATGGGTTGCTGCTGTCCGCTCCCATGTCACGCCAGCCCCTCAGCCACCCCATCCCCCAGCTGGGCTCCTGCCAACAGCTCTGGGGCCACAGGGCAGAGCAGCCGAGCGCCTTCCGTCCCCCCCAGCTCTGCAGCCTGGTGCTTTCATCCTGCCCCCCTGGCTCTGGTGCCAGGGAACAACCCCACAGTCTCCCCCCCGCCGGCTGCACCTGCCTCAGGCTGCGCTTCCCCCTCAGCTACGTGCTGCCCGACGACAGCAAGACGAGCTGCCAGAAGACGCGGGTGGTGAAGCGGAGCCTGAGCCCCGTGTTCAACCACACCATGGTGTACGACGGCTTCCAGGCCAAGGACCTGCGCGAGGCCTGCGCCGAGTTCACCCTCTGGGAGCACGAGACCTTCGCCAAGCAGCAGCTAGGCGGCATCCGGCTCAGCCTGGGCACAGGTGAGCAGGCGCCGGGCCGCCAATGCCTCACACGGCCCATGGCAGGGGGCCCCCCATACCCAGGGGGCAGGTGGGTCCTGCCAGGCAGGGGAGGGAGGCCTGAGGGGGGTACTGGCAGGACCCTGCCCTTTGGGGTGTCCCCATCCTATAGCCATTGCTGCTTCCCTAAAGCCCTCACCCCCTTCCAACACTTCAGGGGCTTTCCCAGGGGCCGGTATTGGCAGAACAGCCCAGCCCAGGCCCGTCACTGTTCTCTCTGCCCAGTCAGTCGCCCAGGCTAGGCCTAGCCCCTGGAGAGGGCTGGAAGAAGCAGCGTGAGGAGGGGGGAGGCCGTCCCCTAGCGCAGGGAGGCTGGTAGGTTAGGGGAGGATGTGACAGCCCCTGCCCCGCCCAGCCCCTCACGGAGCCGCTTTGTCATCCCACAGGAAGCAGCTACAGGCTCCCAGTGGCGTGGATGGACTCCACGGAGGAGGAGCGGCACGTCTGGGAGAGCCTGCTGGAGCAGCCCCTGCAGTGGGTGGAGGCCCTGCTGCCCTTGCGGACGAACCTCACTCCTCGGACTTAGCACACGCACCCCCTCCCCCGGCGCTGGCTGAACTCGGGCCCCTGGGGACTGTGAGCCCACCGGTCCATGGGGCAGCTGCCGAACTGCTGGGCCTGGGCGGATTGCTGCCTGGAGGGGAACGGAGCCGCTGGGCCAGGCCTCGGCCTGAGAGACTGTACAGAAAATAAACCCCGGGCGCGAGTGGCCGGGCTGGGGGAGAGTCGTGCTGATGGGGCTGAGTTGGATTTGAGTAGGGTGCCAGGAGGGGCACACATCCGCCTTCTGCCCTTGCCCTGGGCACAGGGCAGGGGCTGCCAGAAGCAGAGCTGGCCACTGGGGGAAAAGGGGTTAGGCAGCCCAAGGGGGGTGCTGCCTCCCTGGCCGAGGGAGCAGGACACCAGCCTGAGCTGGGCCCCAGCCTGCCCTGCTACCCCAGAGAGTGGAGGGAACTTAATTCCATTTACAGGGGCTCCCCCTATCTTGCCCAAAAGAGGAAGCAGCCGGAGGCACAGCTGGGAGGCTGTTTATTGTGGCGTTGGGGACTCCTCTGCCTGCTGTAGGTGAGCGGCTGGGAGTCAGGCCGTCCTGTTAGCAAAGCCCCAGGGCCCTGCTGCAGCATTCTCCTCTCTGTCCTGCAAAGCCGGCCTGGGCCCCTCCTGGGGGGGGCTCACGAGCGCAATGGGCAGGCTCGACGGTCCCCTTTGCCCCCATTGCTATGAGCCGTGGGCCCAGGGTCAGGCAGAGCTGTGGGCGTGAGGCTGCTCCGGGTCACCGTGCCCAGCAGAGCGATGGCAGGAGCCACCTGAGGGCAGAGGCGGTGCAGCCAGGGGGCTGAGAGCGAAGGGGGCAGCCCACCGGTCAGTTCCAGCTGAGCTCGGCCGCCCGGTGTGACAGGGTGAGGTTGATCCTCCAGGGAAGCTCCGGCTGGCCCGTCTCTCACTCGGCTTCCCGCTGCGCCGACTGGGCGAGGGAGTCCCGGTGCTCCTGGATGGCTCCCCATAGCCTGCACACCAGCCCCCCTCTGGCAGGGGGAGACAGAGAGGAGTGAGACAGGCCCCCAGCTCCGGCCCCGCGTTGCACTGGCTGCAAACACCCTCAAGGTGGCCTCCCCCCATCTGGGGCCCAGGGGACAGTCTTGAAGCGCCCCAGCCCCTCAGCGCAGGGCCTTTCCCGGCCATGCTGCTGCGAAATCTGCCCAGGGCAGTGAGCTCAGGCTCATGGTGAGAATGGAAGAGCCCCCCCCCCCCCCCACGCCTATGCTGGGAGGGACAGGCCCTCGGGGCCGGGGAAGAGGGCTGGGCAGCAGCCTGGCCGTACCGGAGGCCGGTGTAGAGCAGGTCGTCACGGGTGGCACAGGTCAGCAGGTCGGGCAGGGTGAAGCCGTGCTGCAGGAGCTGGGGGAGAAAGGAGGCGGTGGAGCTGGTCAGCGAGGGAAGCTGCAAGCAGAGGCAGGAGGGGGCCGGCCTGTTGGCTCCAAGGGGAAGGGAGGGAAAATGGAGGCAGGTTTGACACTGGAGAGCAGGACCCTGCAGAAGCCAGTTTCCCCAGCGCCGGGGAATGAGCTGGAGCCGGAGGAGAAGGGCAGGAGCCGTCCTGCTGGAGCCAGCCTGCGGCAGCCCTGAACCCATCGTCGGGGCGCAGGGCTGGCCCCAGGCCCCTGGGCCGAGCGGTGACGTGGCAGCCCACATGGCCCAGGGGACATACCGTCTGGGTTGCATCCTCATCGGCTCCGTGGCTCCGTAACCAGTCAACGAGGAGGACGTCCACCGCCCCCTGCTGCGGCCCTTGGGGGTGGGCGGCCAAGGCTGTGCAGACAGAAGGGTTCACAGCCAGCTCCGCTCTGGGCACTTTCTGCTCCAGGACCTGCTGTGCCCCCCGCCCCCGCCTCTCAGGGCTCCGCCCACGTGGCCCAAGGGAGACAAACCCAGCCCCTCCCCGACACAGAGGTGTGGTCAGCTGGGAGGGAGATCCCTCTGCACCCAAGGAGAGACGCCCATCTCCCTCTAGCCCTGCCCTTCCCGGCCAGCCCCAGCCCCAGCCCCACTCACCTAGGGGCTTGGATCCTCGCAGAACCCTGGCATCCCGTTCCATGGCTCGGAGCGCCCTGTGCAGCTGCCTCTGCCACTCCTGTTCCTTCTCCAGCAGCACCGCCAGCAGCCTGCCACGCACAGGGGGGACAAGGCAGAGGGGCTGGGAATGGAGGGCCACGCTGGGGGAGGGCCCTTGCTGTATCCCCACACTCCTGCCCCCCAGCTTGGGCAGCCATCCTACAGAGCCACGGCTGAGAGCGTGGATCCTAATATCCAAACGCCGTGGGCCTGGGGACGTGGCCTCACCTGGTGTGCGGATCCAGCCGGGAGAGCGGCTGTGGGGGGTGCCCTCTTGGTACCTGGGGGGTACCAGGCTGACCACTTGGGCCCAGCTGGCTCCCTTCCACCCGGCCGAGCAGCTGGGCGCTCCTACCTGCCCGTCTCTGCGCGGAGGTGGCTGAGCTCCACCAGGAGTGGCAGGGAGTTCGCCAGGGGGGGATGGAAGCCCTGCTGGGTGCTGGTGCCGATACCAGAGCTTGAGGTCTCCTCGCTGCCCCTCCCCACACTGGGCTGGCTCTGGGAAGGAGACGTTCCCTGTGCCTCCGGCTCTTCCTCCTCCTCCTCTTCGCTGCCCCCTTCGTGGGCTTGGCTCAGGCGCTGCTGCGGCTTCACCCGGAGTTCTGGGCGTGCCAGGAGAAGCAAGGTGAGCGGGGAGGTGGCTGCCCTGGGATAGGGATGGCGGGCAGAGGGCAGCGAGCACGAGGGCTGCCTGCAGGCACTGGGACCCCAGGGGTCTGTGCTGCCCCCCAGCTGCCCTGTGGGGAAGGCAGCGGCACTGGGACGAGCAGAAGCATCTGGCTGCCTCTCTTCCCCTGGGGCTATATGCCCTTGTGCCCAGGCAGGTGCCCCTGGCTTCCTGGGGCAAGTCTCCCCGCTGCAGCCAGAGAGGGCCATGCCCGGCAGCCTCAGGCACAGAGCTCCATGGGACTTGCCAGCTGAGGGGGGTGGAGAGCGCTGGGCCTGGCCAGGAGCCTCCTGCTTCCGTCCCTATAGACGAGAGCCACCGTAGCAGCATCCCAGAGGACTCCGATTGGTCCCCCCCACCGCCAATCCATTGCCGCTCCACTAGGAACCCAGCCGCCCCCCGTCGGCCCGATTCCCCATGGGCTGGATCCGAGCAGAACCAGAGCCAGCGGCCAGCGAACCATCCCCTGCCCCTCCTCCCGGGATGCACCTGTCACCAGGATGGTGAAAGCCGCTTGCACGGCCTGGCCGACGAGGTTGTCCAGGGCGAACATCCAGTGTGGCTTGATCTGGTGCCGCCGCAGAAGCTGCTTCACCTGCCGGGAGGGGAGAGGAAGGAGCCAGCCTGAGACCCTGCCCTGCAGGCCCCACCGAGCGGCCACTCCCCGGTGGGATTACAGGAGCCCCGCCCCCTGCTCACTGGCCACACCCACCAGTGGTTTGCCCAGGCCAGCAATGAGGAGTTCAAGGTAGCGGACACCCAGCACGTGGGGCGGGGAGGGAGACGTGGCCCAGCCCAGCAGCTCCTGGGAAGGGCTGAGCACTCACCGTGTCCTGGAAGCTGAAGAGCGGCACCTGCACGTGGTGAAGGCTCAGGCAGTCCACCTGCAGCAGGGCCTGGAGCTCCAGCAGGTCCTGGCCGAGCTGCCGGCGGCTGGGGGAGCGGATGTAGCTCCTGAGGCAGGACACCAGCTTGGCGATGTGCTCCGAGGGCAGCCTGGCTCCTTCCCAGCTCTGAGCGGGGAGGGGGCAAGGCTCAATCCGCGGGTGCCAGAGCAAAGCGGCTCCCACGCCTGCCCGGGGCCCAAGCGTGCCGTGCTCAGGAAGCTGCCATGTGACCCCGGGGCAAGGCTGAATGGGCGGAGGAGTCTCGGACACACTAGGGCGGACAGAGGTCGTACATTACAGGCCCCAGGAAAAGCACAAAGGCCACAAGGTTCCTGGAGAGCCTCCACTCCATGACCAGGCTACACTGTAGCTGGGGGCACCAGGCCTGTCTCTGCTCCCTGTGAGTACCCGGAGTCCAGCACAGGGCGCACAGATCCGGACCTGCACTGGAGAGATCTGAGCCGCGTGCTGTCTGCCCCACCCAGGAGAGGGGCCAGGCCCACACGCTGCAGCTCAGACTGGCCGCCGAGCCTTCGCGGGGCCAGCACTGACCTGGCTCTGGGCCTCCTCTAAGGCAGCCACGATGCTGGGCTGCTCCTCCGTCAGGATCTGGTGCAGGGTGGCCCTGCGCTCGCTGTCCTTCTTCAGCAGGAACATGCCGCTGCTCTCCTCCGGGACGGGGGAGCTGCTGCCGTCCAAGCCAGCTGGCTCCTCGGGAGCCCTGGGGGGACACAGGACCAGCAAGGACATGCAGTGAAGTTGGGGCATGTGGGGAGGATCCAGGACTGAGGAGCCTGGGGTGGGAAGGGGCGTCCCTGGCAGGGCTCCTGGGGCACTCAGCTCCGCTGCCCTTCCGAGCCCCCTGCGATACGCACCTCCGGAGCGCTGGGGGGATGGAGGAGGGGAACCATGAACAGCTTGGCCAGTCCTCTCACCCCCGGCCCCAGGAATTCACATGCCCGAGGGGAGCCGCCCCACAGCACTGCAGCCCCTTTGGGCTGGTGCGACAGGGAGACTCGGGACATCCCCCTCAGTGCGCTGCAGCCCCTCTCCTGGGGTGCAAGGGATGCCCGGGTTGGGGGGGTCGCCACTGGATCATGGGGAGCAGTCGGGGGTTTGTCATTCAATCCATCTCGCCCTAGACCAAGCATCCCGAGGTAAAACCCTTCCACGCCACCTCTCTCCCAAGGCCTCTGCCGTTGGCTACAGCAGCAGCTTCCGGCGGCCAGCGGGTGAACCCAGGGAGGAGCCCGCCAGGCGCCCCAGTGTAACCAGACTGTGGGGTGCTCAGGAGAGGGGCGTCTGTGCTCCCCACTTGCCTGGATGTGAACCCACTTGCATAACACTCAGCTGCAGTGACAACAGAGAGCCACCAGGTGTCACCCAAGCCCTGCCCTACAAACCCAGGCCACTGCCCCATTAGGCCTGGCCCTACATGTGGGGGAGCTGGGGCAGGCCTTGGGTGCAGCCGGGGCCCCCTGATTGCTTGATCCCCTAAGGCAGGCCCCCGCCTTCGACTTCAGCATGCAACAGCCCAGCCCCCGCCTTTCCAGTGTGGGAGAGCTGCCGAGACCAGGCCCGCTCCAGGAGGGGTGGGGAAAGCCAGCCCGAGATAAATGGGGGGAGGGGGAGGACACAGGGCTGCCAGGCTGTCCCTCCACAAGGTGCGGCCAGGGGGCACAAGTGGGGAACGCCGCCATCGGGCTGCAGTGTCCCCCTGTGCCCTCCTTACACACCTGGCCGGAGACCCACAGCCTCCTCCCGAGCCCCAGAAGGGAAGCCATACCCCAGGTAGCTGCGTCTCTGCACCACCTCGCTGGAGCTGCGGGCCAGTGGGCCACTGTCTGCCTTGGCAGCCGTCCTGGAGGCCTGTAAGGGCAAGGAGGGGCTCCTGGCCTCGCTGGCTCCCTCTGCTGCAGGGGCCCGCTCAGAGGCAGGGGTGCTGGCTGCAGGGAGACAGGGCAAGTTACTGTAGCTCCTCCAGGGAACAGAGCCCACCCAGCAAGATACCATGTCCTGCCCCCTAACCCCTAGGGCTCCTCCCGCCCCCTCCCCCAGCTGTCTTCCTCCTTCTGCTACCCCCTGGGTTCCTCCCATCTCCTCCTCCTGCCCCCAGGGTTCCCCCCATCCCTAATCTCCTCCTGCCCTCCCAGCTCACCTGTCCCCGGAGTGCCTTCCTCTGCGGCTAGCACAGGCTGACTCCTGGCTTTCTTCCTGCCGGGGGCCGTCAGGAAGGGATCCTGCAGCAGGTCCGTGGCGGGCGCCCGCTTGTCTGGGTCTGCCTCGAAGCACCGGAGGATGAAGGCCTTGGCTGCCCCCGACATGCAGTCGGGCACCTCGGGGTGCATCTTGAACATGCCCACCTGGAAAGGGAGGGAACCGTCAAAGGGGCCTGGCTTCCCATCCCCACCGAGCCGGGCATGGGGCCTGACTCTTAGCTCACACCCCAAGGACTGAGTTAGCCCCACAGGCTGCAGGGCAGCCACCTCCCACCTCACCCAACGGGCCTCGGCCCACGGCGCAGTCCGGCCTGGGTCTCCCTGCTGTGGCTGCCAACGAGGAGCCAGTCGGTATCCATGGCAACCAAACTGGGGCATGGTCCCCCCCGGCCACTGGGAGCTGCAGCGAAACTCGCCCCCTTTGTGTGGGGGGAGCCATAACCCCTCCCCCGCCAGCCCCATGATGAGCGGAGCCCGCCCCCGCTGCCACCAGCGAGCCCCATCGTCACCTTGAACATGGCGGCCTGAGGGCTGCCCAGCTCGAAGAATGGGGGGTTGCCCGTGGCCATCTCAATGAGGGTGCAGCCCAGGGACCAGATATCGGCCGGCTTCCCGTAGCCTCGCGGGCCCTGGTCGATGATCTCCGGGGCCATGTACTGCAGGGTGCCTGGAAAAGACCAGAGTGACTGAGGAAAGCCAGAGCCCCCCCCCACTTCCCCAGATCAGCCAGCGAGCCTTTCCCAGACCCTTCCCTCTCCTCTGGCCACGACCTAAGGATGCCCCTAGGCCCCAGCGCCTTCCAGCCGGGGCAGATGGCGAATGGCCCTTCCCACAGCCCAGCCTGGGGAGCTCCCTGCCGCAACCCAACAGGGCTGGGGGGGCCCTCACACCTGTGAAGGTCTCCGCGCTGGGGCTCATCCCAGCCAGCCTCTTGGAGGTCCCGAAGTCAGAGATCTTCAGCACCCCGCTGTAGGTGTTGATCAGGACGTTGTCTCCCTGTCAAAGGGACCCCCCCCCCCACCTCAACACATCAGACCAGGCCCCAGCTGCAGAGACCCCCCCAGGGCCGAGTGCTTAGAGGTGGGATGTTCTCTCCCCCACCCCTCACTCCCGTGGCCCCGATCTGGAGTCGAGGGTGGATCCGCAGTGGGGCAGGGCCACGGATCCACCCCACAGCCACGGCGCAAGGTGAGATGGAGGGGGCAAGGGGGGGACTGGATGTGCTCGAACACCCAGAGCAGGGGGCAGGCCCGGGGCTCTGCCTGGGACCAGCAGCTCTGCAGGGCGGCCCACGGGGACCACAGAGGTGCTAGAAGCCATCCTGGGACTCAGCACAGATGAGCAGCCCGGGGTGGTGGATGTTGGGGGTCCCTGGGTTAGCCCATCGTCCCTCTCCAGTCCGGGGAAGGCCCCGTAAAGCAGGGTGGGTGCAGCCTGGGGACCCCTGACTGCTTGATCCCCTAAGGCAGGGCCCCCCTGCGACTTCAGCTTGCAACAGCCCAGCCCCCGACTTTCCAGGGTGGGAGAGCAGCCGAGCCCAGGCCCCCTCACCTTGATGTCCCGGTGCACGATCTGGTTGTCGTGCAGGTAGCGCAGCCCCTCCAGGATCTGCTTGGTGTAGAACACGATGGTGGGCTCGTTGTCCTTCAGGGGCCCCCACTTGGCGCGCAGGAGGGACGAGAGGCTCCCTGCGGGGGAGGGGAAGGAGATGGGGATGCCAGGGCACAACCCCACTGAGCCTTGTCCGCCCCACCCCTCCCCAGTCCCAGAGCTGGCACAGCACGGGGCATCGCGGGCAGGGCAGGTGCCACCATAGGTCTGGGGAAGCACTGCAAGGCCATTAGGATCCCCCTAGCAGACTCCGGGCCATAATCCAGGGCTAGGAGGCAGCTGAGCTGAGACGTGGGGATGTCAGCGTGTCCCCTGCTGGGGTGCCCTGCTCTGTCTGGGGGACACTGGTTCACCTGCCTCTCTCCTTGGCACCCCCAGGCTCAGCTCCCAGCCTGGAGACGCGCTGGCCCCGCCTACCTCCCGGCACCTCCTCCATGAAGATCTTGATGAAGCCGTCCTGGCTGACGGAGCCCAGGTACTGGACGATGTTCCGGTGCTGCAGGCGCTTGTGCAGGGCGATCTCCTCGTGCAGGGGCTGCGAGTACCTGGACAGAGGCAGTAGAGGAGTGAAAACCTGCCTGCTCCTGCTCCAGAGCTGGGCAGGGGGCCTGCAGTGGCCCACAGTCCGCAACGCCGTCTGCTCCCAGCAGGACGGGAAAGACACGCGAGAGTCACGCCAAGGAGTAGGCAGGAGCCTCCTCACCCTGACACTAGTGCGCTCACACTGGGACTCCTGCACGCCAAGAGTGCACATCTGTTCACACTCATCCACCTCCAGCGGCCCCACCCCCAGATCAAAGGGGTTGCCAGATGTCCGGTTAAATACCGGACGTGTAAAACATCCAGTATTTTGTTTTTCTTGGACGGAAGGCCGGCGGGGACATTCTTCTCCTGCCGCGTCTGGTGGGGGCAGGGAGAGCGAGGAACGCAGCAAGTTTTAAAGGCACAGCAACCTTTTTTTTTTTTTTTTTTTTTTTTTGCTCAACCTATTTCTTTCCATGTTTGGGAAGCATCTGGCAACCCTACTGGATCGCCATGCTGCTGGGGACCCTGACTTTCCTAGAGACCTGGAGGGCAAGGAGCTTCAGCTACACCCCAGCACACGCATGTGGGATTTGTACCCAACGGGGGTCGTGTGAGGTGCCATCAGAAAACCAGGAACACCCCGATTTCAGTTATTCTTGCGTGAGGAGTGTATGGTAAACACCCAGAGGGGCAGGAAATATGGGACTAAAACATGTTCGAACAAGGGATGTTAAAATACGGGTAATGGGCTAACCCTGTAATTGCTGAAAAATTTCAGTGGTCACACGCACTTGCAGGCTGGAGCGGCAGCCAGCTCCCCGGGAGCCAGCACGTGCTGGGAGCCAGCTTTTAAGCCAGCTCCCGGTGAGTACTGTCTCCAACCTGCTGCTCCACTTCTGGCGAGCTGGCTGCTGCGCCCTGTTGCTGCTTCGGATACAGCGGATGCCCTTGAACGCCCTGGTACAGTGGCAGCAGCTGGCTCCCTGGGAGCTGGACCGGGAGCCGCGTGTAACCGCTTGGGTAATGAACAAGCTCGTGCTTATTGGCTACCCATGTATTACACTCGGACATCCCTAGTTCAAACCAGACCCAGCTGGGGATGGGGAAACAGGCTGTTTCCTGACAAAAGAAAAGCCAATGTCTCCGGACAGGGGCAATCACAGGACAGATCTGTGTGCATCACGGGAAGCATTGGCAGAGAAGAAAGCAGCATGGAGCTTTCTCCATGACTCCCTGGCGCCTTTCTGCGCAGCAGGGCACTTGGAGGAGACGGCATCGCCGAAGTCCCTGGCCTAGAAAAGGGGGCAAAGGCCCCCAGACTCTGGGTAACACTCACTTGTTTCACTGCTACTCCAAATCAGCCAAGTGCTGCGCTGGCCGTGGAGGGATCATTAACCCGGTGAAAGCTGCCAGCTGCCGGGCTTTTCTCTTTGGAGGAGCGAGGCACCTCTGCATGCTCCCGAGAAAGGACGCTTGGGGGAAGTGTGGGCCGGGCTGGGGTCTCTGGCTAATAGGAACCAGGGCAGGGGCAGGCCAGAGTGGGGTGAAACCAGCAGACTGCAAATGTTGGAGGGGCAGCCCCAGGGCTGCTCCACACACAGACATGTGGGGCATGCTCGCCCGCTGGCTGGGAGCTATGGGGCGCTCAGGGTGACAGCCTGTGGCTAAACCCCAAAACATGATAAAGGGACCCCCCCCGTGGCTCCTACCTGCTGTCCCGCTCCGGGATCTCCTTGATGGCGATGCGCACCTGGTTGCTGAGGTCCCGCCCGGCGTAGACGATCCCATAGGTCCCCTTGCCTAGGATGACCCTGTCGCCGGTCTCCGTGTACTCGTAGTCGTACTGCATGGACCACAGCACTGTCAGAGCGGCTGGGGGTCGCACCCAAACCCGCTTGGCTACGCACGCTGCCCCCTGCACCGCGCCCTGAGGCTGGGGGTCGCGCCCAAACCCGCTTGGCTACACACACTGCCCCCCTGCACCGCGCCCTGAGGCTGGGGGTCGCGCCCAAACCCGCTTGGCTACACACACTGCCCCCCTGCACCGCGCCCTGGGGCTGATGCAAGAGGAAAGGGCTGCTCCCCACCGTCCCACCAGCGATGCACTTGAAGTGAGGGCCCACGCCCGCCCGGCACTCACCTCCAGCTCCTCATCCAAGCTGGCACCCACCTCCTCGCCCCCCGGTGTCAGCTCTGCCACGAAGGAGTGAATCAGCTCGCAGAACCTGCCGCCAGAGAAGGGAGAGCTTGCCTGGGCACGGCCCCGCTGCCTGGCCCTCTGGGGGGGCTCCCAGGGTGAGTGCTGAGCCATGCACCTGCCCCCAGGCAGACGCAGCAATGCCACGTATGGGGCAGGGCCCAAGCCAGAGAGGGCATCACCGGATAGCTGCCCCTCTTCCGGCTCCGGCCTCCCACAGCAGCTCCCTGCCTGGCTGCCCGCCCTTCAGCCACAGCCCAGAGCAGCTGCTCCTCCTCCCCTGGCAAGGGAACAGAACCTCGAGGCTCTCAGCACCATGCTGCTAGGGGGCCCCTCTGCCTCCCCATTCTGCTCCTTCCCCCCAGCGCCAGCGGCATTGGTGGATCCTTCCCCCCCACCCGACCTCCAACACACCCCAGCACCCCCACTCAGCAGCAGTGGTGTTGGGGGTCTCTGCCCCTCCCCCACCAGCGGCAACGGTGTTGGGGAGGGTGTGTCTGCCCCTGCCCCTCCCCCGCCCCTGCACCCCAGCTCACCAGCGGCAGTGGTGCTGGGTGGGGAAGTACAGCTGGAAATCCTCAGCCGTGTGCAGCACGTAGAGGAAGCAGCAGCGCTCGTCGCATTTGGAGATGCTGGGGAGAGGGGGGGGGTCGGGCCCCACAGTGAGGAACTAGCCCAGGAACCCCCTCCAGGGCTGCTCCGCCCCATGGCTCGGCACAGGCCCCCTCACAGGACCTCCCCAGCTGCCCACCACCTGCCTATGGGCAGGCCCCTCGAGCCATCTGCCGCTGGGGAGTCGGAACGCCTGCCAAGGGACCCACTCAGGGACAGGCAGTCAGCTGGGGGAGCATGGTCTACTCGCTGCCAGGCCTACCCATGAGCTCCCCGCTAGCCCTGGGCATGAGAACCAGGATGGATACTTCACCCGCGCAAAGAGGGTGCCGGGGAAGAAGGCTCTCCAGGGGATGCAGAGACGGTTTCCAGGTGGACGCAGGCCAACCAGGGAGTGCTGAGGCCAACGGAGAGGCTACCCCAAGAGATGAACTCCTCACCTGATTCCACGGATGGAGGACGCCGGAAAGGTCCAGCTGGAGATCCCTCTCTAGGGGGAAAATAAACCCCATCAAACACGGCACGAGCAACCGGAGCCTGGGAACTCATCAGGCTCGGGGACAGCAAAGGGATGGGCTTGCTTCCGGGGCTCCGTGCTGCCCTACCTCCTCCACGGGGCAGGCATGGCACAGCGTCACCGACTTTTCAGCCTGGCCGTGGCACACGGTCAGCTGGGCGGGCTGCAGGACTTTGGTCAGCTCCAGAATCAGCACCTGGAAGGGAGGCGGAGAGGGAGGCTGAAGGATAGACCCCCGGGCTTGCTGAGAGAGTTATGGGAGGGGTAGACCTCCCTGGACGCAGCATCAGGGGTGGAAGATGTCCTAGCTTTCTGGGAAAGGCTCGCTGAGCTCATGGGCCCATCCAGAGACACCTGGGCCAGAGCTCAAGGGCAGTGGAAGGGCTGGTATGGCCAGAGAGAATGGACCCCCGCCGGGCCCCCCAAATCTGTGCCACAACCGGACAGGGGGGAGCCGGCTCCTGCAGGGCACTCCCCGATGCCTCAGCCCAGCCTGCCCCCTGCCCCAGCTGTGCACCAGGGGCTGCACTGGATCTAGACCACTGGTGACACAGGGAGGCACCTTGGTGCAAGCATAAGGCAGTTACACAATGGGGGGAAGGGAAGCCCAGGGCATCTTCCCCCCACAGCCCGTCCCATGCCTGGCAGACCAGGGAGCCGCTAGGCCAGAGGTGCCTGCGATCCCAGCTACCTACGACAGGGGCCCGGGCTGGGTGATTCAAAGGAAGGGTGGGGGAGAAGCCTGTGATGCTCTGGGAGGACAGGGACGTGGGATCTCGTCTCCCCCCCAGCTGGTGCAGGGTCTCTGCCCCCTTCCATTGCACCCCCAAGGGACTGAGGGTGGGCGACCCCATGGCAGGGCTGGGGGAAAGGGCCCCTATCAGTGTCGACAGTCGCACGAGGATCCTGCTTCCTCCCCAGGAGCCCCCCGTATCCCTCCCAGATAAACCCCCTTTGCCCTCAGCCCTGGGGCACGTTTTAACCTGCCAAGGGCCAGCCCCAGGCTCTGCCCTTCCCCACTGCCAGGAGCCCTCTTCATCCCCCACCTCAGCAGCACTGGGGATCGAAACCCTGCCCATCTGTCTGGTCTGTTACCATGGTGACGGGGCAGCGGTACCTGGACTCTTCCTCAGGTGTGGCCCAAGCCCCTCCCCATCCCAACTATCAGAGAAAGGCAGCAAGGGGGGGAGGGGAGGAGCCGGTGCTGTGGGGAGCCAGCTTAAAAGCCAGTCCCCTCCCACCCCGGCACCGGACCTACAGGGGGGCAGGGGAAGTAGTGGTGCAGCGGGGAAACGGCGCGAGCGGGGACTGAAGCAGGCAGAGGCGCAGCCGGGATAGCGAGCCCCACCCCACCCCTTATCGACCGGTCAAGTACTCGATGGAAATTCCATCGACTGCTCAGATTAGTTCCCACCTCAGAAACCACAGGTCGTAGGTTCAACCCCACCCTCACCCAACCTGGACCTGGCACCTTTGGGATAACGGGGGGCCCGGGAGGTTGGGGGGCTCCTTTAGTGGCAAAAGCCCTCAGCAAAGCCTCCTTCAAAGCGGGCTCTGCCTTATAAAGCTTATTTATGCTGTGTGCTGCAGAGCCTGCTGGGACTTTTAGCGGTTACACGGTTACGTTTTTAACCGCATTTTGACATCCCCACACATGGGCTAGCTCTGCCCGCACTGTCCCTTATTGTCGGCACACACCAGGCCAGGGGCCGCTCTAGCAGTGCGGCGGGACGCCCGGCGCGGAGCCACTGTACCGAGACAGCCGTGCCGCGCACCAGCGGGCTCCTCACCGGGCAGTGCTCCGTGGACACGAAGGGCTGGCAGGACGCCAGCAGGAAGCCCATCCAGAAGTCAGCCTGCTCCTGCTTGGGCGCCGTGCTCTCCAGGCAGGTCTTGAAGTGTTTGTACAAGAGGAAGGTCTCCATGACAGAGGCCAAGTACCTGCAGCGAGAGTCGGGGCGGAGAGAGAGATGGAAGCACACCTGTCTCCCCGCCTGTCCGGTGCTGTGGGGGAAGGTTGCCGAAGTCTGGAGGGTCTCTGGGGCAAAACGTGGGGTCTCTTTTGGAGTTCCTTTAGGCCTGGAAGTAACATGCTGGGCTGCTCATTATACAGGGGGACCATCCAGAGTTCTCTCTAATCTTTTCCATCCACGTGCGGAATAATTTTTTTGCTGTTCAGTGAGGCATGTGCACCACACAGAAACACAACACCTCACTGTGGGCACTCTACTAATCAGCTGGGGGGGGGGGGCACTGGGCTGCACAAATGCCCAGCTTACAGGGAACACTGCAACCATCACACCTCCCGGCACACCGATCGCAGGGTGCAGGAGGGCACCGGCCTGTGCTACTGTCTCCCACGCCCGACCGTGGAAATGGCGTCTGGGTGCTGACGAGCCTCCAGCAGAGCCCCACCGTGGCCCACATGCCCAAGATGGACAAGTTCTCCCGCGGTTCCCTGGGAAAGATCCATAAGGCGGCTCAGCTTGCTCAGGCAACGGCCCACCCGAACCCTCCCATGCAGGGGCCCCCATGGGAGATCTCTGCCCCATAAGCTGCCCAGGCTGAACCCCGCCCGAGAGTCCATCAGACACTGATCCGCCCCGCTCCTGGAGCACAGCCCTTCGCCCCAGGCCTGGGTACTGCAGCTGAGCGGGCGGAGATATTTCTGCCCCCTACCAGATGGGGGCATTGAGCTTGTAGAGCTTCTCCGAGGCCCGGATGACCTTGCTGGGGTCGTTGGCCAGGATCCAGGCGCCCAGGTAGAAGCCCACGTCCCAGTAGTGCTCCATCTTCTCCACGCTGCCCTTCTGGCCCAACAAGCAGCTCAGCTTCACACCTGGAGGGAGGGGGGGGGGGGAAAGAGATGGTTCCTCTCCACCTCGGAAGGCAAGGCAGGCCCACCCCATCCACCTTCCCCATCCTGCTGACCAACTGCCCAGCCCCAGCCCAAACCCCTGTGGCACAGTGTCCCCCCCACTGCCCCACCCCCAGGCACACCTGGCTCTCCACCCACACAAAGAACTGGCCCCCTCTCTAGCAAACAAAACTCCCCCTCCCTGGCCACTTGAGGACTCCGAGCAGGGGAGAGAAGCCGGGACAGACAGGGCCCCGTCCCCCCAGATTCCAAAGGTTCCCCCCCAGTTCCTCATCTCCTGGCCACACTGTGCAGGAGAGACAAGCCCACAAACCCCACGTCCCCTCCAGCCCTTGCTGGGGCCATCGCCGGGAGCCCAGGGAGAGCCTGTGACAATCGCAGGAGGCCCCGGGGCTTTCCACGCACACCAGGGCAGGGGAAGAGCCACTCACCTATCTGCCGGAGCTGCACGGAGCTTTCAAACTGGTGCCCGGCTGCCATGAGTAGGACGGCAGCGTTAATCCCAGAGTGGAGGCTCGGCTCGGCGTCAAAGGCCTTGATGTACCTGGGGAGTTCAAACACGCTGAGCCGCCGGCGACGAAACACTCCCCGGGCTGGATCTCAGGCAGCACGGCTGAAATGCAGCCACCTCTGGGGTGGTGGGCAGCAAACAAGTGATATGTGGCAGGGAAAGGGCAATAATCCCAAAGCCAGGGGAGCTAGGACAATCAAGGTGCCATGGGGGAGGGTTTCTAAAATCCACTTGCCGCGAATAGGGTCACTGGAAGACTCCATATATTTGGTTTATCTGCCTCACACTGTCCCTGCCAAGAACCGAAGTGGGGGACTCGGGTGTCCAGACCTCAGTCAAGCCCAAAGACACCCACAGATCCACACTGCCCACTGCACCCCCAAACAAGCTACGTGTCTGTGCTCAGAACCCCGCTGGCCCAAGGGCCCCGCCCCAGCCTCCCCAGCACCACCCTCCCACCCCATCCCCGCTGGAAGGTCCCCCGGCCTGGCTCTCACCAGTAATAAGCCCGGTCCCTTTTCTCCGTGTCCGTGAAGCCGGAGCTGATGAACATGTCCTTGTAGATGCGGCCGCACATGCAGTACAGGTCGGGCGCTGCCCCTTCCGGCTGCTCCACTACTGGCAGGAGCACGGAGAGGGCCTTATCCCGGTCCCCGGGCTGGTTCCGCCTGCCCAGACATTGCACGCACTCAGCCATGGCACAGTGAGGCGCATCAGAGAGAGCCGGGGCCAAGCTCTGCTCCTCTGTCGCCCAGCAGGGGTCACCGCCTTCCTGACAGGCTGAGGAGGTCCTGGGGACTGATCTCCCCTTTTACCCCCAGGCAGGGCAGGGCCGGGCTCGCTGGCCCTGACGCAGCCCAGTCGGCACCTGCCTGGTGCAGAGGATTTCGAACTCTGATCCTGTCATCCCAGCACCGGCATCCGCGCACCCCGCCCCGCCCCCGCCAGGTGACCCGGCGCCAGGGGTGCCAGCAGCGGGGCCTGCTGCTCCCCGAGGCGGCGTCTCACCTTTCGAGGGCGAAGGTGTAGTGGAAGCGGATGTTGGGCTGCTCGGCCACGTCGCAGGTGGGCAGGGCCTGCAGCGTCTCTACCAGCGCGATGATGGCATCGTAATCCTGCGGGGGACGCCAGGGCTTAGGGAGAGCAGGCTGCCGCCTGCATTCCCCGGGAGTTTTCCGGGGGCAGGGCGATGTGCCGGGGGGGCTCGGCAGTGGGGTGGGCAAACCGTGCCACTCAGGTCACAGCTCCTGCTGGCCACACGTCCCACGGTCCCGGTGCACCCAAGGAAACTGCTCTTGTGCCAGGGCTGGCGGTGGGGCTTGCAGAGCTCCGGTGTCCTGTAGGACACCCTTCTTCCAACAGGGCTGCCCCCCGCCTGTGACAGCAAAGCCCACTGGGCAGCCAGCCGCAGCGACACACCCAAGTGCTCCAACTCCGCTGGCCGAGGATGGGGCCTTCACCAAGCGCTACATCCGGAAACCCACCATGGAGTCCAGCTCTCCCTTGGGGAGCCTCGTGCCAGCTTGTGTCCGTGACCCCGGGCCGGTCACCTCCTCAGAGCCACATGCTGGCACCACCTCGGGCACCAAAGCAGCGCTTGGTGCGGGACGGGCCCGGCTCACCTGCACATCCCGATAGGACAGCAAGAGGTTCATGACGATGTCCAGGCTGAGGAGCTCCACGCTGTCCAGGCGCTGCTGGATGTTTGCCAGCTCCCGGCTCAGCTGCTCGCCGCTGTACATCTCCCGGGCCTTGCGGATGTCCTGGCGGATCGTCTCCCGGAAATAGCCGCTGGAAAAGAGCCACGCGCAGCGCTGAGTGCAGCCCGCTCCTGGTCGTAGGCCTGGCGGGGCTGGATGATCGCCCACATGCCCCAGGGGGCACTCGGCGGTGGCAGAAGAAGCCCACTTGATGGGGGTCAGAGGATGCCGCTTAGCCGCCGGACAAGATCTCACCTATCCCAGGTGAGAGGCAGTTCCCGTGGGCCACGCAACCCTCCACCCAGAGGGTACAAGGGAGACCAAGTCACAGAAGGGCACAACCTCTCACCGAGGTTGGTGCGTTCGCCACAGCCCGGCAGGAGCAGAGCTGGGCTATGGAGAAGGTAGAGCAGGAAGGTCTTCACCTGGCAGTGAAGTCTCCTGGGAGGTGGAGTTGCCTCTCCATGGAAAGGGGTGAAAGTCCCATTGTCTGGTGCAGTCAATGGGCAGGCCAGAGCCCTGGAGAGCAGGTGGCAGGGACCTGGCCCACCCCCAGCAGTGCCCAGGAGGGATCACAGGGGCCTCTGCCCGGCTCCGGCTTGTCCAGTTCTGGACCCAGATCTCACAAACTAAGAAGTCACCACATACGGAGAAGTCCCCCACCTCTTTGCTGAGGGGCCAGAGAGGCCACGCTAGGGCAAGGGGACAGGAACTGCATGGGAAATGTCGCCATGGGGGGGGTGAGGGGAGGGCAACCCCCTGTCACGGAGTATGGGGGAGTCACTGGGCCCTGCACCCCCATCCAGATGTGACTCTCAGCCAACAAGCAGAACAGAAGGTTTATTGGGACACAGCGCAGCACAGACTCCTCGTTGCAGGAACCAGGAGCAGTCAGTACAATCCATCTTGAGGAGAGGGCAGCCCAGAGCCAGGGCACTGGGCCCCTGACCGGCCCCTGGCCTCAGCTAGACTCCCTTCTCCATGAGCCACCCGAAAACAAACTCTTGCCACCCAGCAACTGGTCCCAGCCCTCCAAGCAGCCCCACCCCCTCCTTTGTTCAGATTCCCGGTTATCAGCGGTCACCTGGTCCTCAAGAGAGGCTGAACATACTTCCACAGTGAGTCATGCCCAGCCTTCCCTGCCTCATCCAGATAGTGTTGGAGACCCCAGGGAAACTGAGGCAGACACACACAGGGTTACTACAGAACAGCCCAGGACAGCAGAATCACATCCAATACAAATACACAGTGAATACAGCGCCTACAAGAGTGATACAATCCCCACTACGTTACACCCCCGCTCTGCTGTGGTGAGGGCCTAAGTTCCCCCTAGGACAGGGCTGGGCAAAATACGGCCCATGGACCACCCTGCCGGGACTCAGGCACACAGCTGCTGCGGGTTTAAAGCGCAGTCCAGCTGCTCTCTGCTCTGGATCTCTTGTGATCTCCCCGCCCCCAGACCAATCCACAACTCCTATTGGCCAGAAAGAACCAGCCAACAGGAATTGACCCCAGCCAATCTTTCAGCTCCTATTGGCTGGAAACAACCAGCCAATAGGAGCTGAGAGATTGGCCTGGGGGATGGCCCCGCCCCGCAAGCCTTTCCCACCTCCACCAGCTGATAGCCACATGGCAAGAACAGCCTGTAGATCAAAGTGATTGGGGGCTGCAGCAGGCAGGAAGCCCAGCCTGCCTTGGGGGTGCTGGCCAGGAGATGCTTAGGTAAGCGCCTCCCAGCCAGAGCCTGCCCCTCCCGCACCCCAACTCTCACCCCTGGTCACCATCCAAACCCTCTGCATCCCCCGCCCCAAGTCACAACTCCCTCCCACACCCTGTACTCCCTCCTCCACTCCTCCCCCAGGCCAGAATCCTCTCCTGCACCCAAACACCCTGCACCCCAATCCCCTGACCCAGGTCACAACCCCTCCCTCCAACCAAACTCCCTCTCAGACCTCACACCCTCTCCTCCACCCCAGTCCCTTACCCGGTGCGCCCTTTTGTACCCAGCCTCCATCCTAGACCCCGCACCTCCTCCACAGAAAAGTGTGGCCCTTGACCACTTTCCAAAATCTTGGAGTGCCCCCCCACCCCAAATTATCACCCACCCCTGCTCTAGGGTCCGCACAAAGAATTTCAATCCCGCCCACCTTCCCAGCAGGGCAGTGCAGCAGCACTCACCCTCCTGGAAAGTAAGCTGCCACTGGTGGGCTCGCTGGGGGAGGGGAGGCCTCCAGGTTGCAGTGCAGCTGCTCCTGGGGCTGGAGCCCCCTGCAGCCCTTTCCCTCCCTCCCTCCCACACCTCTCTCCCCCCCCTCACTGCCCTCGGAGCCCCCTGCTTCCGCCCCCTCTCCCCCAGTCTGCTGCTGGCTTCCTCCCCTCAGGCTCCTCACATGTCGCTGCCCCACCCCCAGCATCCCACTCCCTGCAAACTCTGGGCACTGTCAGTAGCTTCCCTCCGCCACAGGCAGCAACTTGCAGCCAGCCCTGCAAGGAGCAGCCTGAGACAGCCCCTGCTCTGCACACAGGGGGCCCAGGGATCAGCGCTCCCTGGGGGGGAATGGGGGGGGAGCACGTCTCACCTTCTCCGCACGGGGGGGGGGGGGGGGGGGGCGCTGCCTGTGAGCAGAGCTCTGGATCCCAGCAAGGGTGGGCCAGCCTGTAGTCTCTGCACTGGGAGAGTTCCTCGGGGAGCAGCGCGACTGACGAATGCCGCGGTGGTATCCATCTGAACCTGCGCCTGTGACCTCAATATGGGCGCCAGGGCCGGCTCTCCGGAGCGAAGGGCCCGATTCCGGGGGTGGGGCCGCACATGCGCGGGGCCCTGGGCAGCACAGCACATGTGTCACGTGCCGGAGCCACGACGCGTGCGCCGTGCGTCCCGGATATCACGACGCACGCGCAGTGCCCCAGGAGTACAATGCATGCATGGCCCCCCCGGGCGCACGCACTGTTTCCCTGGGCGCGGGGCCCCACGCCGGGGAATCGGCCTAAGGCCGGCCCTGATGGGCGCACAAGCCAAAACTCACTCCCCTCCCGGATGGAAACTCTTAGAAGGAACCCTGGTGGGGACCCTTGAGCTCAGACAGCCGCAGACCCCACAGCCCAGCGCTGAGACCTGGGAGATCCGGAGCATGACTGCAGGGCTACCCCCACCCCCCGCTTCCCCAGCCTGGGCCCCTCTGCCATCGTCCCACACAGCCCTGCGCTGGTTCCCTGGGAGTGCACCGCACCCACAGCAGCTGTCGGGAGGGTCATAGTGCAGGGCCATATGCCAGCAGAGCCCGCAAGTGCGGGAAGGCAGATTCCACTGGCTTGGAAGCTCCCCTGCAACCTCTCCCAGGCCTGGGCCGTCCCTACATCACCCACAGCTCCCCCCCCAAACACACTCCCAGCCTGCACTTCCCCCCCCACACACACTCCCAGCCTGCACTTCCCCCCCCCACACACACTCCCAGCCTGCACTTCCCCCCCCACACACACTCCCAGCCTGCACTGCCCCCCTCCAACACACACACTCCCAGCCTACACTGTCCTCCCCACACACACTCCCAGCCTGCACTCCTATGACTGAGATCTCCCCAGCAGGAGGGGGAAGGCTTCCTTCCTGCTCTCTGAAGCCTGAGCCATCTGTCAAAGACAGGAAATTGCAGTGCCTGAGCCATTGCATCACAGTCCAGAGCTGCAGCTCCAGCGCAGGCACCCCCCCCCCCCCCCCCCCCCAGGCTGCAGGAAAGCAGTGTGGCGCAAGACTCACAGCTGGGGTGCTTGGCAGAGCTGCCCTCGACACTAGATCGGCTCAGCCCCTCCCGGCATCCTCCCCATTCCTCCCAGCTCGCGGGACTGGCCTGGAAGTGTCGACACCCTGCAAGGCGAGGGAGCCAATCTCCAACATCCAGGCTATTTAACGGGACACAAGCGTGGGGAACCGCAGGCTGCAAGCGTTTGCTAAGTGCTGGTTTTGCACCGTGCAGGGGACAGAGAAAGGGGAGAGACGCGACGGCCCACTGGTTTGCTCCTGGCTCGGGCAGGGCAGGGGCTGACGTGTGCCGTGGCGAGCCCCTTGGCCGGATGCGGAGCTCCTTGGAGTGCTCATACCCGGCTCTTGTACGGAGCCTGCTCCAAGCAGCCACTTCCCAGGCTGCAGAGCGCCCCGGGAACGCCAGCGCGTTGGCGCCGCGGGATGCCTCGTGCCCTTGGCCTTGCTGCTGGACGCGGCACTTGTTTTCAGTGGGAGTCGCAGCAGAGGCAACGGGGCCGCTCGCCGAGAATGGTGCTGGGGAGGGGAGAACCCGCCTGGACCTGCAGCCCTGGGAGGCTCATCTGCCCAGCCCAGCTCCCCGTACGGACCACTCCTTGTAAGGCTGCGCCTGGGCAGGTCATCAGCTGCGGGGATCAAACCTGGGGCATCCGAAGGTGCTTCCCCGGCCAGAACTAGCCTGCTCAGGGCAGGGCTACAACCCCCTACTTTCCCCGCGTCCCCTGGGGGTGGCTGGGATATGTACACAGGGTGCTCAGCTGCCTCCAAGCTCAGGCTGAAGAGGCAGCTGCCTTATGATCCAGCGATTCAATCTCTTCTGCCAAGGACGCAGCCAGGGGCACAGCCCTACCCCCACAGCCCCCCGCCCTGCGTTCCTGTCCCCCCAGGGCCAGGCGGCCAATCTCTTGGGCTTGGCCGTTCATTCCACTCGCCCCAGGAGAGTCGCCTTGTGCCATCGGTCCCTGCCACGCCGGCACGTCCTGGGAGTTACACACACCACAGTCCAGGTGCCCTGCAGAAGGGCAGGCTGAGCCCAAGCTGGGCTCCATGGCAACCCCAGCGATGGCTCCCTGCAGCGACCACGGGAGGTAAGGGCCTGTCCTCTCAGGCTCCCGCACTTGGGGTAGCAACTCAACCCTTCAGGCTCCAAATGGACCACGCCCACCCTCCCTGCCCCTCTCCAAACCCCCCCCACCCGGCAGGCCTGGCCAGCGGGGCGGTACCAGGAGCTGGTGGGGGTGCCCTCCAGCAGCTTGGTGAGACGCCCCGCCAGGGGGGTGAAGAAGGCCTCCACGTCGAAGCTGGGCTGGAAGAGCTCGGTCAGGCACTTCATGGTGCTGGCGTCGCAGCACAGGACTTTGTTCTGGGCCGTCACCACGTAGGGGATGAAGGTGTAGCTGCTGCTGTGGTCCTGCCGGGGAGAGACGGGGTGTCAGGAGTCAGGGCTTCTCCCCCGTCTCCTCCCGCCCCCCCAAAGCCTGTCCTCCCTCACCTCAGAAAGGCAGCCCCATAGATTTTACCCAGGGCCAGCATCCTTCACCGCTCGTGGCTGGCTGGCCTCAGCCCAGCTCTGAGGCAGCCCTGGGGGCAGGGTAGTTCCATTCCCACAGCCCAGTTGTTCCCTGGGCCCTCAGCCCCAGTGGCCAGCCAGGGGTCTTGGTCCCCATGAAGGTGGTGGTATTGGTGACAGAGATGCTGCCGTGCTGAGACCCACCAACTCATTTCACGTAACGCCCTCCAGACAGCAAGGAAAGGAAGCGGGGAGCTCTCCCAAGCCCTAGGCAGAGCCTGCCCACACAGGAGGCCAAAATACAACGTCACTTGCCATGCAGCCTGCACAGGCCTTTTTAATACCAGCTGTGCCACTCCCTTTGCTGCACGCTCCAGCCAGCGGTGCGAGAGTTAACCACCCTGGCAGTCAAACAGCCATGAAGCCCCAGAGTTACCACCACAATGAGAAGGCCAAGGGCTGCCACCCTGAACAGGCGAGAGATCTGCCCCAGGCCCGGTCCCCTCCTCCCCAGGCCAGATCCTTGGGGACAAGGCCTTGCCAGGCCCAGGGGTGTCTGTAGCGCTCAGGCCTAGGGGAGTTGGGGGCACTGGACTGCTGCAGAGACGGGAAGGAAGGTGTCCACACCCTAGCGTGCCTGGCTCTCCCAAAGAGCTGCCACACTCAGGTTTGAGACCAAGGAGCAGCTGAATGTGGATTTTCAGAAACGTGGTTGGAGGCTTCAGCCAGCTTTACCCACCCACCCCCAATCGGCAGGGCAGCCAACCGGGCGAAGACAGCAAGGACCCGCTGTAAGATTCAGCTGGGCCTGTCCCACATGATCAGCTCCTTGCCACCGAGCCTGGGGCATCGGGGAGGGCGAAGTGGGGGACTCTCTCGTCTTCCCAGCCTGTTTCTGCTCATGCCGGAACAACAGGTGGGCGGCGGGGGGCGCACAGACCAGCACTAATCTGTAGTGACACAGCCGTTTGCAAATGCCAGGCTGGCACAACGGGCGGTGCAGAGAGCCCAGCAGGGAGAGGGCTGAAGGGAAGGACCGAGGTGCATGGGCAGGAAGCTTCCCCAGAGCCACCACAGCGATGATGGGCTCAGGAGATGCAATTAGCCCATGTCGCCTCCCTTCTCTCTCCCTGGCTCAGGGCTGATGGGGCGGAGAAACGAGAACAAACAGGCAGGGTAAAAAAAAAATCAATTCACGGAAAGTAAACGGCACTTACTGAGTTCTTCTGGCAGATCTCCTCCTAGACAGAGGGAAGGGGGATATTTAGCTGTCGATTCAACCGAGACGGAGCATGTTAGCCGCGACAAATAGCCACGGTGGGAATTATTTCACCTGCTCGGCGGTGAGACACCATGGGGATGGGCCGCACAACACACCGAGAGAAATTCACTACACAACCCGCCCTGTGCATGGACGTTCTCAGCTCTCTCCACCCCCAACATCTGGATGGCAACAGGGATCAGGGGACTGGAAAAACGTATCTATTTCTGATGGGATCTTGCAGCCTTCGAATGTTCTCCCTCTACCAGCCCCGCCTGGACGCTGGGAGCGGAGGTTGTTTCCGGAATAGGCCGTTAGCTGGGAACATTTCACTGGGGAAAACGAGCCCTTTTAATACATTGCTAGTGCCGGGTCACTGGGTGGAGGGCTTGGAAAGGAGGCTGGCAGCATTTTACAGCCAAGCAGCAGCACAGCCATTTGCTGAATGCTTTCTCCCCTTCTTGGCGGCTTGGAACTGGAGTGCCCTTTAATCCTGGCAGGGGTCACAACTGCACCCAAACCACGGCGCATGGGTCAGTCCTGCCTATGGGTGGGAGGTGGTGGGAGTATGTGGGGCTTAGGAATTCATGCTAGTGGTGCTTTTTTTCCTAAAAGGACCGAAGTGTGTAAAGCCGCAATTCCCAAAGTATGGGTCACCACCCAGTACTGGGACACAGGATGTGGGGTACTGGGTCAGCAACCGCTGGGAAGCTCCCCATGGGGAGAGTTCCCCAGCAGGGAGCTCCCCAGTGGCTGCCAGGGAGTCGTGGGCATAAACCGTTTTTCCCAACTGGGACACAAGAAAAAAAGTTTGAAAACTTCTGGCCGAGGGGGCTTGCAAAGTCCCAAGCAGCTACTTCATTTAGAGCCCGATCCAAAGTTCATTGGTCATGGGGGGGTGTTTCTATCAATTTCAGTGGGCTTTGGACCCTGGATCCAGGCCAAAAAGCTCTGCTAGGCTGACATTCCAGGTCCAGTTTTCCCTAAAGCAGCAGGGCTAATTGCCAGCACTGGGCAGAGGTACTGAAAGGTGACGGGGTGAAAGTGGAAAAGTGACTCAGAACATGTGCCTCAGATTTGAAGCAGGGGCAGCTTGGCCTCCCCCACCCCCTTAAGTGGTTTATGTCCAGAAGGAAAAAGGATTTGTTCTTATCTCCAAGGGAGCCTCATTTGCATTCTGTCCTGCACCCTATGTCTATTGTCAGGAGACTGCTGCTCACCGCGCTAGGGTCAGAGCAGATGGGGGCTTTATCCCGTGGAAAGACCAAGCTCCAGGGCATGGAGCAGTGGCAAATGTCCCTATCTAACAGTTCCTGGGACTGGGAACAGAGAGCCCGCTGGGGTTAGGTGCACTGGAGTGGCCCAGAACAGACGCATGCAGGACTAGGATGCTTCCTGACGCGCTTGACCAATGATCAGAAACAGAACACTTAGACACCCAGCATCCAGCTAACCATTGTTCAACATCCCATTAGTTTTGCTGCCCTTTAGATTAGCTGGAATGTAAAATCTAATTACAGTAAAACCTGTGTTATCTGGCACGCTCGGGGATTAGGCGTTCCGGTTATCTAAAAATTCCGGTTATCTGAGGGTCCCCATGAACCTAGGAAAAATCAATGGACAATAATTGTAAAATTCAAGTGTTTAATAATGGTAGTTTTGTAGTGTGAGGCAGTTGGTCTCACATTTCTATTTTGAGTTAAAGATGAATGGGAGAGGTCTAGGTTGGATATTCGGAAAAACTATTTCCCTAGGAGGGTGGGGAAGCACTGGGATGGGTTCCTAGGGAGGGGGTGGAATCTCCATCCGCGGAGGTTTTTAAGTCCCAGCTTGACAAAGCCCTGGCTGGGTTGATTTAGTTGGGATTGGTCCTGCCTTGGGCAGGGGGCTGGACTTGATGACCTTCTGAGGTTTCTTCCAGCTCTATGATTGTGTGATTGGTACTTCTTAAATCAAAAATTGTTAAGCCAATCATGGTAAACCAAGCCAGGCCTGTGCGCACAAAGATGTGCCAGTACTGAGGCTGGGGGCAATGCCGGGTAACTAAGTTTTCTGGTTAACAGAGTGCCGGATAACAAAGGTTTCACTGTAATTGGTTAAATGGGTTAAACATTGTGTTTAACCAGTTAACCGATTAAAGGTGATGTGGACAGGGGGGTTGCTCCAGTCCAGCCCAGTTTGCTGCAGGTCTGGGTGCCCCTCTGGCAGGGGCTACTCCAGACTCCAGAGCAGCCTCTGTCTGCAGCGGGGTGCCTGGGCCTGCCGTGGACAGAGGCTGCTCCAGATGATCGGAGCAGCCCCAGTTCATGATGGGCCCCCAATGGGGCTGAAGCAGCCCCTCCTGGAGCTGCTCCAGTCCCCATCAGTTGATGGTTAACCGGAACTGGTAAGCATCACCTGTAAGGGTGATGCTTACTGGTTAACCAGATAGCCAGTTAATCTTTCACATCCCTACTTCCAGACAGCATTTCAAGCCAGGAGAGGAAAAAATGGGCTTGGGATTAAGGCACTGAACTGGGACTCGGAAGACCTGTGATCAGGTCCTAGCTCTGCTACTGACTCAGGAGAACCTTGGGAAAGTCACTTTGTCTCGCTAGGCCTGTTTCCCATCTGTTAAAAGGGGTAAAATATCCCCCCCACCCCACACACTGTTGTCAGATTGTGGGGCAGGGACCATAGGCTACTGTACGTGCCCAGCACAATCAGGCCCTGATCTCAGTTAGAGCCTCATGCTACCCTAAAACAAGTAATCGGAGGCCAGGTAACTAAGTCTAGTTCTTGGCTCAGCTGAGCGCGCTCTTGCCAATCCCCTCCCTCCCTCCTCCACATTCCATGTCCAGGCATTTCCTTATCGTAGGAGATGGAAGGGTGACAGGACTTTGCAAAGGGGCTGCAGCCTCCTCCTACGCGGTTATGCAGCCAAGAATCTCTGTGGGCTCCCATTTGCTGGTGAGTACTGAGAGCTCAGGCTTCAAGCAGCTTTGCAAAGGACTAAGGCCGCCGCAGTCACCTAAAACTGGGAAACTGAGGCACGGGGCGATGTGAGGAGGCCAGGGAGAGGCCACCTGGCTCCCAGTCTGCCACTCTAACCACCGGCTTTTTCTCCCTAAGGCGTCCATCTCCTGTGTGTAGCCAAAGGCACTTCCTGGCTCACGGGGCCATTCTCGCCCCCGGGGTGGCTCGGAGCTTGGAGCCGAGGGGCCCGGTCCCCACCCACCTTGAGGGCCTGCAGGTCCGGCAGGTCGGTGTGGCAGCACAGGAGGACGTTGTTGGTCATGCTGAAGCTCTCCCGCACCCCCAGGTGGTAGAAAAGGGAGGGCTGGCACAAGGAGTTGCTCACTTCCACCACGGCCACATCTGCGGGGAAGCAGCAAGGGAAGCATCAGACACCCGCCTGCGCCGCTCGCCTCCTTTCACGCACCCGCATGTGGATGAGGACAGGGCTGGGGGAATCCCCCACGATCCCCTCCCCCAGGCCTCCCGCCCCAGGGAGACTCACGTTGCAGGCTTAGAACGTCCTAGTGTTGGGGATACAGGGGCCTGGAGCAGCACCAGCCCACAGGGCCAATGGCCAGGCCTGGCCCTCGCCCCAGATGCTGCGTCTCACACTCACAGGCCACCCTGGTCTCTATTTCTGCCAGCCAGAGACCCCCCTCGTGCCGCTCCACTGCTCCCCTCCGGGCCCTGCAACATGGAGCCTGCGAACCTGGCTGCCTGCTGCACACAGACAGCCACGCCCCGGTACTCAGCACACTCAGGAGCAGGCCTTCAGAGGCTGCATCCCCAGCAGGGCTCCTGCAGGCAGCCACGATCACTGATTCAACCCTGCATCCGTCTGCCATGGCGGCTGGCAAGTCAGCACAGCAGAGCGGACCCAGCTCGCCGCAGGCTGCACAAAGGCGCTGCCCCATCGCCTCCTGGTAGGTGGGGGGGGAGGGGGTCCGATCACTGCAACACCCACGTGCAGACACGTTTCACAGAGTGCGGCAGCAGAGCAGGAAAAGCAAGCCGTCTCCATGACCCCCCAGCTGGAGCAGAGCCAGATCTGAGGAACACGGGTACAGCAAGGTCTGGAAGCCCCAGTGACAATGCAACAGCCCACTTTGGACGTCACCCTCCGAGGGGGGATCCAAAACCAACCTTGCAACCTGCCCACACGCTGAGCTCCATTATAGTATTATAGCGCCACTAGGGGAAACTGAGGCACAGGGCGGCTAAGGCTCCACTTCCTGCAGGACCAAGGAGTCAACCTCCCATTGACTTCAAGCATCTCAAGCGCTCAGCAGCTCTTGAAAAATTCAGGCCCCGACACGGTTTATCCCCAAGCCTGGGACAGAGCCCAGGACTCTGAAGTCCCCTGCCCCTCTGCTCTGGCAGTAGCGTGAGGCTGGAGGGGGCACACCAGATCTGACAATCTACTGGCCCATAGCTCTAGCCAGGCTCTCAACTGGGGATCTCTGCCAGCCTCCCAGCATTATCGATAAACCAGTGTGTTTCCTCCCCCGGGACCCGGCTGGGAGCCAGAACAGAGAGTGACAGAGGCGGAAGGTGAGATGTGACAGGTCCAATGGAATAAATCACGTTAAGCAAGGGACGTCCCGCTGCCTAACCTCTCCTGGGGGGAGGGGAGGAATCTAAGCCACTGCAGAGGGCAAAGATCCGCAGTAAGCAGGTCCCTCCTCTGCTCCAGATGAACCAGGAGCATCGCAGATGTTGGGTGAGGAAACCTCAGACTGACAGGAAGTCTGCACGAGTTATTTCCACATCTTTTGAGATCCTTCTGGTCCCGGAGTCCTTAAAGGGCCAGGCTCTTGCTTTTGATTTGTCCTTGAACGGCACACACAGACCATGCCATCCTTGCAAGGCAGGGGAGTCTAGCAGGCCAGCAGGGGGCGAGCAGAACAGAACGACTTCTTCCCATGGTGGATGTAAGAAGCGGGCGTAGATTATAAAGCCAGAAGCGACTACTGTGATCCTCCAGGCTGACTCCCTGCCCAACAGGCTGGAGAACCTCTGAGTTGGTTCCAGGTGGGAAAAACAACCCAGCTGGACTTCAACGTTGCCAGTGAAGGGAGATGCTCCAGCAGCTTCCCGGACAGGTGAAAACAGACACCAGAGAAAAACCCACTGCCCAGAGAAAGGAGCACTGCCAACAGGCACAGCGGAGCGGCCAGGGAGCAATCAGTTGGTTGGCAGAGCCCCGCACGGATACAAACTTTGCATCCACAGTCCGCACGTGTGGTCAGTGGACAGCCGCAGGTCTGCAGAGCTCTTTCTACTGAGGCTGGAGCCCCTCATAGACTCATAGACTTTAAGGTCAGAAGGGACCATTATGATCGTCTAGTCTGACCCCCTGCACAGTGCAGGCCACAGAATCTCGCCCACCCCTCCTAGAATAATCCTCTCACCTATATCTCAGATATTGAAGCCTTCAAATACTTTGAAGACCCCAAGATGCAGAGAATCCTCCAGCTGTGATCTGTACCCCATGCTACAGAGGAAGGCAAAAAACCTCCAGGGCCTCTGCCAATCAACCATGGAGGAAAATTCCTTCCCAGCCCCAAATATGGTGATCAGCTAAACCCTGAGCATGTGGGCAAGACTCACCAGCAAGACACCCAGAAAGTTCTCTATAGTAACTCCTATCATCCCTCCATTGGCCTATTTACCACTGATAATGAATGGTCAATTAGTTACCAAGATCATGTTATCTCATCAAACCATCCCTTTCATGAACCCATCGGCTACGTCTAGACTGGCATGATTTTCCGAAAATGCTTTTAACGGAAAAGTTTTCTGTTAAAAGCATTTTCGGAAAAGCGCGTCTAGATTGGCAGGATGCTTTTCCGCAAAAAAGCCCCGATCGCCATTTTCCCGATCGGGGCTTTTTTGCAGAAAACAGTACTATGCTGTTTACACTGGCCCTTTTGCGCAAAAGTCTTTCGGAAAAAGACTTTTGCCCGAACGGGAACAGCATAGTATTTCCGGAAAAGCACTGACAATCTTACATGAGATCGTCAGTGCTTTTCCGGAAATTCAAGTGGCCAGTGTAGACAGCTAGCAAGTTTTTCCACAAAAGCAGATGATTTTGCGGAAAAGCTCGCCAGTCTAGACACAGCCATCTAGTTTAATCTTGAAGCCAGATAGATCTTTTGCCCCCACTACTTCCCTTGGAAGGCCGTTCCAGAACCTCACTCCTCTAATGGTTAGAAACCTTCGTCTAATCTCAAGTCTAAACTTCCTACTAGCCAGCTTATATCCATTTGTTCTTGTGTCCACATTGGTATTAAGCTTAAATAATTCCTCTCCCTCCCTGGTATTTATCCCTCTAATGTATTTAAAGAGTGCAATCATGTCCCCCCTCAGCCTTCTTTTGGTTAAGGTAAACAAACCAAGCTCCTTGAGTCTCCTTTCATAAGACAGGTTTCCCATTCCTCAGATCATCCTAATGGCCCTTCTTTGTACTTCTTACACCTCGTGGTACATCCTGCCTGGTCAGCACTGGGGAAGCTGGCACTACAGATGTTTATGTTGCACCTGTCCTGGGACCTTTTGTCACCACTGACTTTTCATACACCAAAAGAAAAAAAATAAAGATGCAAAATACCCTCTCACCGGCCCTCTCCCATCCCCATACGCTCCCCTCCTGGGCTGTGACCACAGCTGGGTGCAACTCAAATCCCACTGGCACAGGGTATGATACTGGCAGCACCATCCCGCGCTGCTCACGGAGCCCAGAACAATTGGAGCTGCCAGGAGCCCATGCAAAAAAACAGCTGCAGGTTTTACTCTTCTTTCCCGGCATGAGAGGGAAACAGAAAACAGGACCAGGAGGAAGCAACTGAGCAGGATGCTGGGAACAGGGTTCTAATCCTGCTGCTGCTCACACAAATGTGAGCAAGTCACTTAAGCACTTCTGCAAACGTTCAGCTACCTGTGAAACAACGGTAACAGAACCCAGACAACCCCCACGTTAACAGTGCAAGACTGTTCCTGAGAGTTCGAAATGGAAGGACCAAACATCGCACAGAGCCTCTCATGGTCTAGACTCTCCCCAATGGCCAGCATCAGCTGGGAACTGCACAGTAACATTTGGGATAGAGCGGGGAGCTCCCTGCTCCAGGACAGGCTCCTGCCATTTGAGCTAAAGAAGAATCACCCCCCTGGCAGTGCAGGGACTATGACACACAGCCAAGCAGTTCCCACTCCACCCAGTAGAGGTCAGTGGTGCAGCATACATCCCAGCTAATAATGAGTTAAGACCCCAAAGAAGGAGACGCTTGGTTTCATTTGCCAGCAGGTGTCCACGGTGGGGGACCATGCCCACTTGGTACCCAACTTGGGAGGAGCTGCCGTGGCGAGAGACAGAAATGAGGGGCGACTCCCCTCCCCCCCCCCCCCAATACCCAGATCCGCCAGGGAGCCTGGGCAGCAGGCCGGGGGGGCGGTGCCTTCCTGCAGCCCCTGATTAAAACTAAACTCCTCCCCGCTGCCTGCTGCCGCCCTCCCTCGCCTTGGCAGAAGCCGCCCGACCTGTTCGTCCGCTTTCGCTGCCAGCACAAGCCTCAAGCCTGCCCCACCCGCCACGGCTCCGAGCCGGAGGCGCCGCCCCCGCTGGCTGAGCCCGGGCGCAACTCATGGCAGCGGCGGCGACTCACCGGCGTTGTAGAAGCAGTCCAGGGTGGCCGTGTCCCCCAGCGCCAGCGTGCCGAAGGGCACCGCCTCCAGCTGCGCCCGCGCCTCCTGGCAGGCTTCCCGCAGGCAGCGCAGGGGCAGCGACTCCGCACCCCCCGAGCCCTCGTTGAGGACGCAGACCACGCTCAGCGCCCGGCTCCGGCCGCCGCCGCCCCGCGGGCCCGGGGCCCCGAACTCCGGCTTGCAGGGGGCCAGCGCCATGGCCAGGGGGTCCTGCCAGTAGCTGCCGGCGCGCTCTGCCGGCCGGCGCTCCCCGGCCATGCTGGCCCCCGGGGAGGGCGGCACGTGCAGCGGATCCCCGCCCAGCCGGGCCCCTCCGCCTTCCCCGTGCGCCGCTGCCCTCCGGCGAGTGCAGCCGCTCGGGCCGCGGCCGCCCACGTGGGGCCGCGGAGCCCCACCCACCGAAACTTTTCCTGGGTGAGCTCCGGAGAGAGCGGGACTGAGCGTGTCCCGCGCCCACCCCCGCCTTGCTGGGCTGGGCTGGGCTGGGCTCCGCGCCACGGGCCGCCGGGGGCTCTCCAGGATCGCGAAACGGGAGAGCGCCCCAGCGCTACCCTGGCGGGGCCCTCCAGCTGGGAGCCCTCCCCTCCTCCCTGTCTCCTTGGCTTTAAAATCACTCCAGCCGCGGGCTGCAAACAGCGCGTACGCCGCCTCCGGGAGCCGGTGGGAGGGCTTGAGAGCCGGGGTCCAGGAGCATGGTGCAGCGGATTGACACCGGCTAAAGAGCTGGCCCGGTGTTCGGAGGGCGGGGAAGGCCCCGATTCTGCAATGTGGCCCCAGGGTGCAAAAGTGCATGGTTGCAACTAAAAAATACCACAGACCTGCCATGGTTGATTCTGGCTCTTGAGGGCCAGGGCCCCAACTGCCAATGCCTTTTTGTGCACATGCAAAGGTTTGTGTGCACTTAGGCAAGCAAGGGGGCCTGGGCACTGCTAACAGGCCATGGTGGCCCCCCCCATTAATTTTGCAAGCACGTTTCCGGAGGCACTGCAAAGTGGTGGCCTGCAATCTCAGATGCAGCTAGGGAGACTCCAAGCTGCCTCATATTAACTAGACATACCAGGCAAAGACTAAGGTGCAGTTGAACCTTCATTATCTGAATATCATACATTTGGGTCAGTGAAGTTTTGAGAGACTTGCCAGTGCAACCAACATCCATTTATAACATGAGATCTCCAGGATATATATCCCAGATTGGAGATATACCCATCTCATAGAGCTGGACGGGACTTTAAGAGGTCATCAAGTCCAGCCCCTTGCCCGACCAAGTACCATCCCTGAAAGATTTGCCCAGATCCCTAAATGGCCCCCTTAAGGTTTGAACTCACAACCCTGTGTTTAGCAGGCCAATGCTCAAACCACTGAGGAATCTCTCCCTTTAGGGAGGGCAAACTTGTAATGGAAAACGGGTGGCTCAGACAAATGGTGCTTCAGTTAATTGCGGTTCAGTTTTCCATGACGAGAGATGTGGAGGAAAATTAATTCTGGGTCTAGCCAAAGCCTGGCTTTCAGAGTACATGGAGCAAACACAAGAGTCTTTTATAAAGCCCAGGAGAGTCTTTGAAGGCAGTAGGCAGAGAGGAATTCACTCTGCCCTCACCTTGTGCTGTGACGTGCTCTGCCCCCAGGCCTCCGGATTTCACGCAGTCGCAGGATGACAAACCATTTTTTGCTCTCTTCAGAGGGCTTGGGTTGTTTTCTTTGTCCAGCTTTAGGGATGGCTGGAGCAAAATGACATGGCTGACTGCCCGCCCTGGTCTGGAAAATGGGGTAGGAATATGTGTGTGTGTGAAAGAGATGGAGAAAGCAAGTGAGCTGGTCAACCCCGGGCCAGCCACCAGGAAAAACTCCGCTTTCAGCTCCAAAAAGCTGCACACATACATCACACGCTATTTTGATTGGCTCCACTTCCTTCTGTACCCGCCTTAAGCAGAATGTCTATCTCCCCTTGTTCCCCCCCTTAGTGCTTCCAAAAAGCAGCAAGCGCAGAGCTGTTGGGCTTTAGAGGGGTTGGCTGCTATGAGGATGGAAGACAGAGGACACTGTCTTCCTCTGAAGCTCAGAGAGATTTAGTTCCTCTGCAGGGAATAGAGCGCCAGGCCTGGAGTAGTAATGGGCCAGATGCTTGGCTCAGGGCCGCTTTCCTGGAGCAACTGTTTGTTTTTAATTTTAGGATTAAGCATCCGTCTCCTCCCATGCTGAGATAAAGGGCAGAGGGGTAGGAAAGGAAACAAAGCCTGTAAGATAGAAAGCTGCATGGAGCTTTCAAACGGCACCAAAGTGCCTAGCGCTAAGACAGGTAGCCAGGTGCATGGGGGCTGCTTGGAATGAGAGCTCCGAGCCGTCCTAGAGGGCATGGCATGGTTCAGAGGACATTTTATAAAAGACCAAACAAATATGCTGAAGACAACGGAGGATGCTGCTGGCCCAGCCTGGGTCTTGACAGATCCATTTGCGATTAAGCGAGGGCCAGACAGTAGACTCCCCCATCCGTACAAAGGAAGAACATATTACAGTAATTCCTCATTTAACACTAGAGAGATGTTTCAGAAAATGTTCATGTTAAGTGAAAACGTGCTATGCGGGGTCAATTTTCCCATTGAAAATAATGGAAAAGGTGGGGGTTGCGTTTCAAGCGGTGGTGTCTGTTGGGCCTGGGACATGAGGCTGGGGGAGAAAGGGGACTGGGTTACAGCAGGGAGGGGAGGTGTTTGGCTCTGGGGAAGGGAAGGGGAGGAGAGGGGAAGGGGGATTGGGTTGGGAGTATGCCTCTGTGGCGGGTCTGCTAGAACCTGCACTGCGTCTGGTGAGGGGGGTTGCCGGGGAATGGTGCGGCGAGCAGCGAACCCTCTGTTACTTTTCAGGGAGGTGGGGGAAGACCCGTGCAGCCGCCGGCGACGGGCCCAGCCGCCGGCCTGCAAGTGGGGGCAAGGCATCCGGCGAGGGGGAGTCAGTGGGGAATGGCGCGGCGAGCAGCAAACCCTCCGCCGCTTTGCAGGGAGGCCCCGCACAGCTGCCGGCAACGGGCTGGCTGGGGAAATCGTGTTATTCCGGGGACAGTCGTGTAATTCAAAAAAGTCCCCTAAAAAAATCATGCTATTGCAAAAACGTTTTAAGTGGTCACGTATTAAATGAGGAATTACTGTATTTACTGTCCTGGGAGTGTGGGGAAGCTGGATTAATTCTGCAGCCCTTGGAGATCCCTGAGCGAAGGATGCTGTGGCAGAGTCACAGAGAAGAACAAAGATGAAATAGCACAACCACAATGACACACAGACGCAGGAGGGAAAACACACAAAAAGTGCAAATACTCTATGGGGTCCAGTGAGGATTTTCCCTGTCCCCACCTACTGCAGGTACTGGGCACTATACGTGGCATCAGACCAGACTCACTGGACGAGCAATATAGGGCTTATTTGGTTAAAAGCTCTGCCCTCCATCCTGGGATGACAACTCCTCTGGGCCCATGTTTGCTAACAACCCGAGCCTGCAGCCAGCGGGAAGTTTCCCACTCCCTTCCCTGGGCTGTGGACCAGGCCTAGCTGCACTGACTGTCCTTGCGGCAGCCATTTCAGGCCACCAGTCAGGGTCCCGTGAAACTGACACGCCAACATGCTTGAGCACACAAAGCAGGCCGCAGAGACGGTGAGCCCTCCCGAGGCTGTGAGCCTGGGATCAAAGCCACTGCCACAGCTGGGCAAACTCAGACGGCACTGCAGAGAAGCAGCTGCAGCGCACTCAGGGAATGTTCCAACGAGAGCGATTTCAAACCATCAGCCAGGAGCAATGCTTTTATTGAGTGCCCAGAACGCAGCAGCGTATCGTCTGAAATAGACACCAGAGCAACCCTCAGCATGTGTGTAAATGGGCGTGTGATGCATACAAATGCACAATGATATGTATGGACACACACACACACCCTATAGTTCTATAATCCTGAGCTGGGCAGCTTGATTGGAAAGCTGTTCCTGCAAAGGATCAAATGCTGCCACACGGTGTGGGAACATGCCTGAAGCTCAGCTTGGCCTATTTGCCTCTGAGCAGGTGTTGGCTCTACGCAGCCTCCTGTGAATCTGGACACAACTCAGTGCACTGCCAGATGACAAGGTTAGGAGAGTGAGGATCTTCCCAGGGTATGTCTACACTACCCTCCTAGTTCGAACTAGGAGGGTAATGTATGCATACCGCACTTGCTAATGAAGCCCGGGATTTGAATTTCCCGGGCTTCATTAGCATAAGCGGGGAGCCGCCATTTTTAAATCCCCGCTGCTTCGAACCCCGTGTAGCGCGGCTACACGGGGCTCGAACTAGGTAGTTCGGACTAGGGTCCTATTCCGAACTACCGTTACTCCTCGTGAAACGAGGTGTACCGGTAGTTCGGAATAGGCACCCTAGTCCGAACTACCTAGTTCGAGCCCCGTGTAGCCGCGCTACACGGGGTTCGAAGCAGCGGGGATTTAAAAATGGCGGCTCCCCGCTTATGCTAATGAAGCCCGGGAAATTCAAATCCCGGGCTTCATTAGCAAGTGCGGTATGCATACATTACCCTCCTAGTTCGAACTAGGAGGGTAGTGTAGACATACCCCCAGTTTCCCAGACTGCCCTTGTGGGACCCTGGGGATGCATTGGGGTCTTGTGTGGTCCCAGGAAGGTGCCTTTTATTCCTCCAGAGGTGGGAGGGGGTGGGATCGTTGGAGACACAGAGGCTGCTGCAGGGGGAGAAGAAGCTGGTTTGCAGCAAGAGGATCTATGTGGCATCTCAGTCCTGATGCCTGGGGTGTGCCCCAGATGCACAGGTTGGGAGGGAACCCCATCTAGCGAATCTTCATTTCCGTGCGCTTGTAGGGGTTCCCCACACCCTGGCCGGACACCCAGTCGATGCTGTATTTCTGCCTCTGCTGCTCCCCCACTGCATAGCCCCCGTTCAGGTTGGCACGGTAACAGTTGGTGTACCACCAGGCCCCATGCACAGTGACTGCGCAGTTCTGCGTCCCGCTGTCGTTGTCGTGGTCATAGGTGGAGAAAGGCCTCCCGTTGTGGAGGCTCAGGGAGTCACCTGCAGGAGAAAAGAGGCCGTAGCGTCAGACAAGGACACCACCTTGCCAGGGCCCAACCTTGAGCCGCAGAGAACCTCCCTAGCCAGCAAGATCTACGTGGCTCGTCAGGGTCCCTCTTGCCTTCGATACCCATGAATGGGGGAGTCCTGGTTTTGCCCGACTGCTGAATTTTCCAAGGAGTGGGGCTGGGTTTTCAAGGATTCAACACTCACAATCAGGACCAGATTTTTTTCCACCCAGTTCAGCATCCAGCATGTGACCGATGTGTTGAGCCCTGTGGAAAAGCTGAGCCTTGTGTGTCGTTGCCTCAGTTTCCCCAGCTGAGAAATGGGGTGATGGCAAGACATGCTTAGCATGTCAATAGCACGTTACATACTGAAGCTTCACCCATCCCAGGTGGGAGGTCAGTACATTCTGGGGAAATGGAGGCACAGCAAAAGTCAGGCAGTGAGGCTACATCTAGACTGCAAGCCTCTTTCGAAAAAGAGAGTCTAGACAACAAGATTTTTCGAAAACGCGGCTCGCCTTTTCGAACGAGAGTCTACATGCCCTCTTTCGAAAAAGCCGTTTTCATGCAATAGCGCCTTTTTTCAAAAGATGACTTTTGAAAAAAGGCGTTATTCCTTGTAGAATGAGGTTTACCGCCATCGACAAAACCGCCGCGTTCTTTTGATTTACCGTCGACAGAACACAGCGGTAGTCTAGACGCAGGTAAAGTTTTTTTTTTAAGGCCACTTTTTTCGGAAAAAAACCCTGTAGTGTCAGAACCCCGGTTAGAACCCAGGGTTCCCTGAGTCCGACCCTCTCGTCAATCCATGTTGAGATTAATTAGTTAGTGGCTGTAAAGTGCTTGGAAGAGGGGCAAATTCTAAGAGTTGTTACCAGCGAAGCTGGGCTGTGGCTTGAATCTGCAAGCATGGCAATCGGGTTTTCCCTGCCAGCGACAATCACAGAGGATGCATGCAGAGCCAGGTAGGGGGTGTCTGCATCTTTCTGGCCAAAGAAATGGATTCCCAGATGCCTAAGGATTAAGGCACCTTAGTGCCCGGGAATCCTGAGCCAGCAGGAGCCCTGCAGAAGAGATAGTCCTGTTGCTTTGCTCCTCCACTGCTTTGCTGGGGGCTGGTTTATAATGCTTTTTAACCCCTAATGCTCCACGGATCCGTTTGTAGCAGGCTGTCCCTGCGCCTGCTGCATCCCCCCCACCCCTCAAGCAAACACGGGTGCCCCCCATGGGGCCTCGGCAGCAAATGGGGTTAATGCTTGGAGGGAGGGGCGGGGCTGATGCCGAGCGCAGGCCACTGTGGTGGGGCCGCCTGGTGTTTTGAAGGCCAGGTTTCCCATGGGGGTGAGATCTTCTCTGCCAGGAGCCAGAGGCTGATGTACGAGGGGAGGCCACTGGCGGAGCTGTGCAGCCCTCCCTGCACCCATGGCCACCCCTGAGCCCTGCCGGGCCTTTGGTAGAGATCCCAGCAAGGAGACAGACAAGGAAGGATCCCTCCTTTCCGGCTGTGGATGAAGGGCAGGTTCCTCCCGCCTTCTCCCCCCCCCCCCCCCCCCAGCCAGTGCCTTATACTGACTGCAGCGGGCAAAGGGCAGAGCTGAACAGCTGAGTGTCCTGTCCCAATTCCAGCCCAGGGCAACAGGCTTGACAGTAGACCTGGTGCCCGCCATGGCCCATGTGTGCTTTGGGGGGTAGCGGGGAGGTGCAGCCAGGCTGAGAGTTTGTATTTGTGCGAGTGATCCTTTGATCACCTAGATCTGTCTTTCCCATCTCCGGCCTGCCACTTCCCACCCTCTTTGGCCTCCTTAAATCCCCATGGGATCTTCGGCGCCAGAGGCGCAGTTCTGCCTGCCTGAAGTGGCTGGAGAGCATGGCTGCATTCCTGCTCCCCAGAAACAGCTGCATTTCAGTGCTGGGTGCCTGGCACCCCATCCACCCTCCATCCTTGAGCTCTCTCTCAAGAGGCTTTCAGGGCATAGTCCATGGCTGTTGGCAAAGTGCCCCAAAGCACCAGAGAGGCGCAGAGTGATCAGCATTCATGGTTCTCAGTCCTTATCCTTTGATTACGAATGGCTGGGCGACCCGGGAGAAGACCCATTTCGTGCTTCGCTGCCTCATTGCGCTGGGAGTTTGGCTGCCTATTTCTTTGTGGGCGAAGGGAGAAGTGGATCGTGCGCGGGCTCTCCCCCCACCCCTCCCGGGACAGATTCTCTGCCCCGCTTGGCCTCTGAGTGCAGACCCCAAAGGAGCCTGATAAGCCGCCCAGAGTCCTCCATGAAGCTCCGACACAGGGACAGGAGGGGTGTCTCCCCAGTATACGATGCAATGGAGATTCTAAGTGGCTGGACTGGGTGGGGGCAGCCCTCAGGAGTTTGCTGCTACAGCATCCCTGGGGCTGCTCTGATTTACACTGGGGTCTCTTTCAGGCCCTGGAGCAGCCCAGCTTCCTGAGGGCATGAAATGGCTTAGAGGTGCCTTTGCCCACCTCCTCTGGGGCTGCCCCTTCCGGCCCACCTCTCCGGGCGGCACAGCGAGGCAGCCAGCCAGCCACACTCCCCTCACCTGCAGAGCCGCCGAGAAACGTCCCCAGAACAAGCTCGTATTTGTCCTCTTCCCCCTTGAGCTTGAACGACCGGTAGCTGGCAAAGGAGCTGCTGCCGTTAAAATCCACCAGGTCCACACGGAGCTGGAACTCACCTGGGGGAAAGGGACAGCGCCCAGCATTAGCCAGGAGCAGGTTTTGGCTCCCTCTTGCCTCCAGGCGGCGATCCGGGCCGGGGCTTCTCGCCCCAGTGCTAGCACCGCCATGGGGTGACTCCCTCCGCAGGAGCGACGCCACGTCTGCGTGGCACTAGTGTGGGATCATCCGACAGTGGGAACTGGGTCCCGGAGAGGGAGAGGATCATGGCTCAGGGATATTCCCACCCAGCCTGGCCACTGCTACTGCACCATGTCCAGCCCCTCGGCAGCACTCTCCAGAACCCGGGGCTGGGGCAAAAAGGCCTCTGATGGGAAATGGCTGCTCACTTTTGCCCCCTGGGGAGGGCCTGTGGAATAACAGCCCCCCAGGGCAGGCTGGAGTTCCCCCGGGCCAGAGGCTGTGCTTCCTCACCCTCTTGGGTGAGTAGGTGGATGTTCTCATTGCCCAGCCAGAACTCGGAGAGCTGGCTCCCAAAGCCCTTCTTGTAGGAGCTCCAGGGGCGGTAGAAATCCACGGAGCCGTCCATGCGCTTCTGGAACACCTGGAGGGGGGGGGGGTGAGAGAGAGACAGTGGGGGCTGGGACCGGCCTTCATGCTCCAGCAGCCGCAGCCCAGATGAAGCTGGACCATGGACCGGCTCTGTTCAATATCTTCATCAACGATTTAGATATTGGCATAGAAAGTACGCTTATTACGTTGGCAGATGATACCAAGCTGGGAAGGGTTGCGAGCTCTGGAGGATAGGGCCATCATTCAAAATGATCAGGACAAATTGGAAAAATGGTCTGAGGAAATCAGGATGAAGTTTAATAAAGACAAATGCAAAGTGCTCCACTTAGAAAGGAACAATCAGTTTCACACATACCGAATGGGAAGCGACTGTTTAGGAAGGAGTACGGCAGAGAGGGTCTAGGGGTCATAGTGGACCATGAGTCAGCAGTGTGATGCTGTTGCAAAAAAAGCCAACATGATTCTGGGAGGCATTAGCAGCCGTGTTGTGAGCAAGACACGAGGAGTCATTCTTCTGCTCTACTCTGCGCTGGTTAGGCCTCAGCTGGAGTATTGTGTCCAGTTCTGGGCACTGCATTTCAAGGAAGATGTGGAGAAATTGGAGAGGTTCCAGAGAAGAGCAACAAGAACGATTGAAGGTCTAGAGAACAGGACCTATGAGGGAAGGCTGAAAGAATTGGGTTTGTTTAGTTTAGAAAAGAGAAGATTGGGGGGGGACATGATAGCGGTTTTCAGGTATCTAAAAGGGTGTCATAAGGAGGAGGGAGAAGACTCATTCATCTTGGCCTCTGAGGATAGAACAAGAAGCAATGGGCTTAAACTGCAACAAGGGAGGTTTAGGTTGGACATAAGGAAAAAGTTCCTAACTGTCAGGGTGGTCAAACACTGGAATAAATTGCCCGGGGAGGTTGTGGAATCCCCATCTGTGGAGATATGGAAGAGTAGGTTAGATAAATGTCTATCAGGGATGGTCTAGACAGTATTTGGTCCTGCCATGGGGGCAGGGGACTGGACTCGATGAGCTCTCGAGGTCCCTTCCAGTCCTGATATTCTAAGATTCTATGGAGGATCCAGAAGAGCAGCGACGGGCACAGTGGTTGGAAGTAAAGATCAGAGGGGGCTCTCCAATCTCAGGCTTCAGGGCATGAGCCTGTCCCCCAGCTGGGGTCAGGAAGGAATTCCCCCACTAGGGCAAAATGTGGCACCGCTGGATACATCATGGGTTTTTAGTGCCTTCCTTTCCCCCGCCTTCCCCCCCCCAAAGTACCCAGCGGTAGCTATGGCTGGAGACAGGATAGACCGATCTGCCTGGAGGTGGCTCCAATTCCACCCCCACCTGCTGGGGAAGAACTGAGCTAGGGCTGGCCCAGAGTTTGCCGCTTGGATCCAGCCTTGGCACTTTCAGCCCTGGCAGTTAGCCTCTCCCAAGCCAGTGAGAGCCTGTGTCATCCCTTTGCCATAGCCTCCGAGCTGACTCTCCTTCCCCCCACGGCCACACAGCAGCCAGGCAGGTCTGGCTCAGCCGTCGGGGCAGAACCCTGGTCCATGTCCCAGGTGGCAAGTGCAAAAGGTCGGGCCAGGGGAGGAGGAATAGGTGCCTATATAAGACAAAGCCTCGACTATAGGGACTGTTGCTATAAAATCAGGACATCGCGTGTCCCTCCCACCTTCGTCCTTCCAGGGTGTCCACCTTGCACACGGCCAGCCCCTGGGGACTCGCACCATGCCTGGGGGAGAGGAGGGAACCCTTACCAGCCAGTGAAAGACTCGTGTGCAGGGCACGCCAGCCATCAGGGAAAGGCCAGTCAGACAGACGCGTCGCCTTCCAGCAATCTCGCCACTGTGCTAGCTGGTGGCCAGATAACCCAGGCGGCAGAGTGAGCTGGGTTAACTTCCCCCACCTCGACTCCTCCTGCTGGCTCAGGGAGACACAGCATGCTGCTGTGCTTCCTGCCCTGCACGGTAGCTTCACTGCGCACTGTCAAACAGCTGCCCCAGCCCTCCCCAGAGGTGGCTGCCATCCAGGGATGGGGGACGTGATTCCTCCGCAGGCGGGTTGTGAAGCACGCAGGGGGGAGAGAGGAGGAAGGATTCACTTCCTGGCCACACTCTGCTACCCTCGCCTCAGTCTCCCGCACTGGGAGTAAAGCTCTCCGGCTCCTGCCCACCCCCCTTTTCTGGCTCTAGGATACTGCACTCACCAGCCAGCCTCCGCCGTCGGTGTCCATGTCACAGAAAACCCTGAGTGGCCGGCAGGCCGGCAGGTAGATGGTGTGCCAGCCGCTCAGGAACTCCCCTTGGTCCACAAGCTCCTTGCAGCTCCTTGGCCCTGAAATCAAGGCAGGATTTGGTTGCTGGGGAAACACGTCCGAGATCCCTTCTCATCCCAGAATGAGGAGGATGGAAGTGGGGACAGGCCGGGACTGGGTGGGTTCCAATGGACTCAGAGGTCAGTAACAGGGGGCCGTGGGCACATCGTCAAAAAGTGAGCAGCCACGCAGGCTCCAGGAACCTGGTTTAAGCTCATTGTCATTTCAGGTGGTGCTGGGGGGTTAACCTTGATGCAGTGCTCAGAGCAGGGGCAGCTGGGTGTCCGGGCTCATGGGAGGGAACTGCCCATCAGGATAGCCGGATCCTTGCTCCAGCTCCAGCTCCAGGAGGAAGTGTGGTCTATTGGTTAGAGCAGGGGAAACTGGGGTCTGTGCTCATGGGTTCATCATTAACTCACTGTGGTCACCTCATCTCAAAAAAGATATATTGGCGCTGGAAAAGAGTCAGAAAAGGGCAACAAAAATGATGAGGGGTCCCATATGAAGAGAGATTAAGAAGACTTGGACTTCTAAGCTTAGAAAAGAAGAGACTAAGGGGGGGACATGATAGAGGTCTATAAAATCATGACTGGTGTGGAAATAGTGAATAAGGAAAAGTTATTTACTTATTTCCACAATATAAGAATGAGGGGTCACCAAATTAAATTAATAGGCAGCAGGTTTAAAACAAACAAACGGAAGTTGTTCTTCACTCAGCGCACAGTCAACCTGTGGAACTCCTTGCCAGAGGATGTGGTGAAGACTAGGAGTTTAAGCTCAAAAAAGAGCTAGATAGATTCATGAAGGTTGGGTAGGAATGGTGTCCCTAGCCTGGAGATGGATGAAAGGAAAGGGATCACGTGAAGATTATCTGTTGTGTTCCCTCCCTTTTGGGCATCTGGTATTGGCCACAATTGGCAGACAGGATAGTGGGCTAGATGGACCTTTGGTCTGACCCAGTATGGCTGTTCTTATGTTCTTATATTCACTGTGTGCCCTAAGGCAGGTCACATCCCCTCTCTGTGCCTTGATTTCCCCATGTGGGGCTGGTAATGCTTCCCTACCTCAGTGCTTTGAGATCCATGGAGGAAAGCTGCAATTGGCATGCCGGGCACTATCCTTCCTGTTTTCCTGAACCATGTTCTTGTCCATCAGAAAAAGAATTAAACCTCCTAAAGTAGCGGTGGGGAACCTACAGCCCAGGGGCCAGATCTGTACCCTCTCCTGCCCAGACTCTGCACTGCCACTCTACTCCTGAACCTTGCCTCCCGCCCAACCTTCCCACCCCCAGCCCACTCCTGCACTGTACCTCCCTCCCAGACCCGCCAATCCCCAGCCCGCTCCTGCACCCCCTCCCAGACCCCACAGCCCAAGCCCATGTCCCAGCAACCCTCTCCCATGCACTGAACTCTCAATTTTTGGCTCCACCCCAGAGCCTCACATGAGTGAGTTGGGTTTTTTGTTTTTTGCATCTCCCTTTTGTGCGGCCCCCGACTGGGTTTTTTTGGTGGATCCGTGGCCTCCGACCCAGAAAAGGTTCCCCACCCTTGTTCTAAAGCAAGCAGACAAGCAAACACTAGCCTGCTTCTTCCTTTGACGTCAAACACACTGCAACTGCAACAGACCAGGCCTAACGGGAGCTGGTGAGTAGCTAGGGGCTGAAAGGGGAAGAGTCACCGCTCAGGAATGAGAGTCTTTGGGTTACAGCATTGGCTGGAGATTTAGTGGTGCTGGAGCCCTAGCTCTGCCATAGACTCCCTGTGTGTCCTGCGCAGTCACTGGATCTCCGTGGGGCGAGTCTCACACAAGTAGAGTAACCTGTGCAACTCTATGCTGCCCCGTGCCAACCTCTTCGCCCATACACCCCTCTTGAGCCCTTATGCTTTCCATCTGTAGAATGAGCCAGGGCTGCCCCCTTGGTCTGGCTTGGCTATGTGGCTGTAAGCCCGCCAGGGCGGGGTTGGTCTGTCGCTCGGGCAGTGCATCCCCTTGCACGATGGGGTCGTGAATCTCCCACATGCGACTGTAACGCAGCCCCTGCTAAGGCACGGAAGAAGCAAACTCACCGTTCTGGCAGAGGACAGACGGGTCGGGGTGGTCTCCTGCCATTGCGAGAAACAAAACACAGTTAGAAAGCAAAGCCCAACCACCGCCCTGTAGAACTTGGTCGGATAAACAGGGGAGGGTTCGTGGTTGGCTGCTTTTCCTGCAGGTTCCCAGCCACATCTCTTGTTGGAAAGGGACGTGTATTACCAGCTGCCTGCCCTGCAACGTTCGAGGAACCGCGGCCGGCTGCGTGCCCTGCAGAAGGTGCATGTCTCCGTGCAGCTTCTGTGTGTGCAACATTCTAGCCCCACTGGCTCTCTGGAAGGCTCCCTGTCGCAGAGACCCTGACCGGCCCTGCGATGTGAGAAGAGGTGGAAATGCTCCAGAGAGAGCCTGTTTCTCACCCGCACACGGGGGCACGATCTGGGGAGCTGTCTTGTCACCCTGAGGCTGGCTGGCTGGTTGGCTGGCTGGCACAAGCTTCATGCTGTCCCAGGCTCTGAGGGCCTGGACCTAGTTCCCATTGCACTCAGCCCAGAAGCCCCTCTTGAACCCCTCCAGGAGAACTCCGGCAGGATAAATTAACCCTGCTGGAGCCAGAGCAGAGAGGACTAGGCCCCAGCCCTGCCACCAATGCTTCTTGAAACCTGACAGCAAAGGCTATTCCCTGCCTCAAATACGAAGCCCCCCATTGTGTGTAATCTACACACTCAGCCCCCCAAAGAGCATTGCCACGTAGTTACCTCTTTCCCCTTTCGGTCCCGCTTTCCCGGGTGGTCCCGCAGCTCCTGAAAACCCAAGAAGATGGAGAGACACGGTGAATGCAGGCAAGTGCTTGAGGGCAGCTAAGAAGCAGAAAATGGTCCAGGGGGTGTTTATGGGGGCAGTTTTAAAGGGAGGACAAATGGATGGACTCAGAGGAAAAAGAGGGGATGCTCTTATGGTCCTGAGACACTCAATACCTTGGGGGAAGGTGCCTTCTAACCCCCATGATCGTCATTTTGTATATAATTGTGAACTTGCATATAAAATATGTCATGTGAGGTGTCAAGGGAGAGGTTATGATTGGCTGTATGTTAGTGCACATAAAATTATGAGCTTGTGTTGTATGGTTGTCACCTAAGTTTCCTCTAAGCTGTGCTGCTATGGATAAGTAGCAGTTCAGCAGAAAAGGACCTGGGGGTTACAGTGGATGAGAAGCTGGATATGAGCCAACAGCATGCCCTTGTAGCCAGGACGGCTAATGGCATATTAGGGTACATTAGGAGGAGCACTGCCAGCAGATCTAGAGAAGTGATTATTCTCCTTTATTCAGCATTGGTGAGACCACATCAGGAATATTGTGTCCAGTTCTGGGCCCCCCGCTACAGAAAGGATGTGGATACATTGGAGAGGGTTCAGCAGAGGGCAACCAAAATGATTAGGGGGCTGGAGCACATGACCTACAAGGAGAGGCTAAAGGATTTGGTCTTATTTAGTCTGCAGAAGAGAAGAGTGAGGGGGGATTTGATAGCAGCCTTTAGCTTCCTGAAGGGAAGGCTGGAGAGAGGCTGTTCTCAGTAGTGACAGATGGCAGAACAAGGAGCAATGGTCTCAAGTTGCAGTGGAGGAGGTCTAGATTGGATGTTAGGAAAAACTATTTCATTAGGAGGGTGGGGAAGTACTGAAATGCGTTACATAGGGAGGGGGTGGAATCTTCATCCCTAGAGGTTTTTAAGTCTCAGCTTGACAAAGCCCTGGCTGGGTTGATTTAGTTGGGGTTGGTCCTACTTTGGGCAGGGAGCTGGACTTGATGACTCCTGAGGTTTCTTCCAGCCCTAGGATTCTATGATTCTATGACTGCACGGGGTAGGTGGGGGAAAGAGGGGAATGTGTGTGTGTGCTGGCATCTATGAAGTGAGGCAGAGGCAGGGGGCAGTTTGTTTGGGGTGTCCTAACTCACTTGCTGCTGTCAGTCCTCTCTGGCTGGCTGGGTTGGAGATATGGGAAAGCAAGCTGCATGCGGGGTTTGTATGCCAGGAGGACATGTGCATGATTGCAGTTCAAACAAAGTTTACATAGGTGTTAATGGCTTAAGATAATAAAGAAAACAATTCTTTTAACAGATTTTTTTTAGTGTTGCAAATATCTACAATTCTGAACTTAATGATTTTTTTTAAATCCTGTGTTACTATTTAATACATGGTAAGTTGCATTGCATTAAGGACAGATCTTTGCTATGTCGTAGAGTTCTGGCTTTTATGATGCTAGTTTTGTAGGATGAAACCTTATTTGCAAGCTCTTTGAAACATGCATCTGTCTACAAACCCTGAAGCCACAGATTAATTAGTTTTGGGGCTTCTACTCTTCCTCGAGTGGAAGAAGGCTAATTCCCTACTTTTGCACAGTGTCTTTGCAGTCACTAAGGGTACCTGACAGCAACTAGACATGGGTGTCTTGTTTTAATAGACATATGTTCTTCCACATATATGGACTGCTTAAACTATATGTACGTGTACGTGTGTGTGTGTGTGTGTGCGTGCGTGTGTGTGTGTTGGTAGTGCACATCCACACACTACCTCAATATTGGTGTTGCACATAAGAAATTTCAACCCACCCAAAAGAAAATTCAACCCGTCCAAGGATAGAAAATGTTATGGGGAACACTGGTTATCACTAAAACATGCTGTAAGTTGGGGAATCAGCCAGATAGTGGCTCCCCAGAGACAACAACAAGGAAAATAACCCCCACTTGGGTGAGTGTCAGGCAACCAACAATAGCCAGTGTCCAGCAAGGGAGCTACACTGCAATGGCTCACCTGCATATGGCCACACCAAGGGAATTGTTCAACTTTGCCCGGGGACTCAGCAATGCCCACCAGACATGCAGGGACTTGTGTTCTCCAAGCACATGGGATAGAGGGTGGGTATAAAAGCAACCACAAGAGCCCCACGCCTGGCCTTTCTCCTGCCCCTACCCATACTGCATGCAACAAGACACTGAGGAGGCCAATGAAGGCTCCAACAGAGGAGACTGGCCCAGATGTGAGGGCCAAACCTGGATACAGCCTGTCCCCGAGTTGCGAATGGTCGACTTATGACCATTCACAGTTACGACCAAAGCTGTCATAAATGGCGGACCCCGAGTTACGAACGTGATTCGATCTTCCGAACAGCACGGTCGCGTGTAACTCAATGGAGTCCGACGTACGAACGAATCGAGTTATAATCAATTGCTTGGTCCGTAATCGGTTCGTATGTCGGGAAGAGGCTGAATTAAGGATGACAATATCCAGTAGGGTGAAAAAAAACTGCTTGATGTAGCTGTTGCCAGTCTACTAGAGCTGGGAGTTTAGACGGCACACTCACTTTTTATATCTGTGGGTAACTAACGCTGATTTTTTGCCTCTCTCTTATAGTCACTCCAGTTCTATCATTTGCAGTCAGTAAACTTGTTTTACTATTTTACCCTCGCCAGTGAGTTTGCCTGAAGTAAATCTGCTTGGGGTTTTACAGAGGCTGGTGTGTGTCCACTTGCCATAGAGGAAGTGGTGAACCAGTTAATCAACACGTACTGCTTGTCTGGAGCAGAGCAAGGTGGTGTATTCCTGAGGTGCAGGGCTAGGAGCTGCGGGGGGAATCTCCTGGTACCTTTTGTTGGGTGACCATGAGCGGCTCTGGGAACCTTTGTGCAGTCTAGCTGGGTGTGGGGGTCTCCACATGCTGAGTGATAACAGGGCCTGGAGGGCTTTGCTGCTTGGTACTAGCAAAGCATCGCAGGAGACAGCCCAGGCTGGAGAGCTAACAGCAGCACAGGGGTCCTACAGCCCCAGGCTGCACCCTGGGGATCCTGTCACAGATTCATCACTGCTCGTTCCCATAGCAACCACATGGAGCAGCTCATGAGGAGTGCCCAGCTAATCCCAGTGGAAGATGCCCGGCCATCTAGCCTGGAGGAGGTGGGGGGCAGGGCTCCTTCCCAGCTCTGAACAGGCCGGTCAGTTGAAGCCTGTCTACAGGAACTAGAGGCAGGGTCGTGTGCATTTGCCAGAAAGCAGGGCGGCTGGGCTTTGGTTTCTGGCAGACAAGCTGTGTCCTTCCCCCAGTGGAGGGCACCCAGCCCATCAGGGACTAATTAACGTGTCAGGAGGGGCTGATCCTTCAAACACATGTAGCCTGCTAAGGACCATGCCCCAGCCAGTGTGACCGTGGCCGATGGGGGTCGCACTGGGCATGCCCAACAAAGTGCCCAGGTAAATATGCGGTTTGCACCCATAGCCAGAGATTCACCATCTCTAGCAACACCTCTGAGGCTACGTCTACACTGCGGGGCTACGTCTACATTGCATTCCTTTTTCGTAAAAGGGATGCAAATTAGATGTATCGCAATTGTTAATGAAGCAGGGATTTAAATCTCCCCCGCTTCATTAGCATAAAAATGGCTGCCGCTTTTTTTCGGCCCGGAGCTTTGCCAGAAAAAAGCACCAGTCTAGATGCAAATCTTTCGGAAAATAAAGCCTTTTCCGAAAGATCCCTTATCCCTCTTAAAATAAGGGATAAAGGATCTTTCGGAAAAGGCTTTATTTTCCAAAAGATCCGCGTCTAGACTGGCGCTTTTTTCCGGCAAAGCTCCGTGCCAAAAAAAAGCGGCAGCCATTTTTATGCTAATGAAGCGGGGGAGATTTAAATCCCCGCTTCATTAGCAATTGCAATACGTCTAATTTGCATCCCTTTTACGAAAAAGGGATGCAATCTAGGCGTAGCCCGGGTGTTTTGCAGAAGAGGAAATGCAAATGGAGTGCTCATTTGCATATCTTCTTCTGATCCTTTTTGTGGAAGAGGTTTTTGCAATAAAAAGTCCTGTGTAGATGTGGCCATTTGTCAGAAAAAAAAACCCTTTTGCACAAGAGCCTGTAAACCTCTTTCTTTTGAAGAATAAGGGATCTTGCGCAAAAGGTTTTTTTTCCCAACAAATGGCCCCGCCTACACAGGGCTTTTTATCACAAAAACCTCTTCCGCAAAAAAGATCAGAAGAAGATATGCAAATGAGCATGCAAGATATGCAAATGAGCAACCATTTGCATTTCCTCTTCTGCAAAACACCCGCCGTGTAGACGTAGCCTGAGACATCAGGCCCCAGCTGCTTCTGGTGCAAACGGTGCATTGATTTCAATGGCGTTTTGCCAATTTGCACCAGCAGGGGATTTGACCCAGAGTACGCAGGAACTGACCAAGTCTGATACCCTTCTTGTGACCGCCGCGTTCTCCACCTCCCCACAGATTCAATGGGAGCCCGATCCCCTCTCCTCTCTTACCTTTCAGGCCAGATTGTCCAGGTGCCCCCTTTTCCCCAGGCATACCGGGACATCCCTGCAATATGGTGAGTTTGTCAGCGCCGGAGAGACCCACCACCTTCACCTCTGTGGAAACACAAAGACACGGGAGACGCGGCGCCTGGCAGCGGCTCGGCCCCAGCCCTGCTCTGTGTTCAGTCTTTTCCTGGGCCCCTCCGGACATTACCGCCGGCCCCTCGGCTTTGGGCGCCTCTATGGAGCGAGGCCCTTGGATGGGACCTGTCTTGTTCTCACAAGTCGGCCCAGCCCAGCGGGGGAGATGGAGGGGCCCAGCAGCCTACCACTAGCATGGTGGTTTTGCCTCTCTGCTCTCAGGGAGCGCCAGCCCCACTAAAGCGAGGCCTGACCCACCATCTGGGCCTGCTCGGGCATGGGCTTCACATGGTCTAGGGAGTGTGGGGACTAGGCTGGGCCCTTGGAAATAAATGCTTCCCAAGACATCAAGTGGGTGGGAGGGTCACTGGGGGGCTTCCACCCCTAGTCCGCCCATCCCGGACCAGCCGTGTGACCTCCCGTTTACAAACAGCTCTAGCCTGGGTTTCCTGGCACATGGGACCTTTGGGGGGGATCAGCTGAGCTCTCCCCATGATAGGCACTCCCTGGGGTCCAGCCGACATCCCCCCCACTCGGCACCATCCCGTCACCTGCGTGGAGGGCCCAGATGGAGCCCTGCAGCCAGCCAGCCCGCCCAAGGGGGTCAACACCCCAGGCCCAGGCCTCAGCTGCCCAAGACTCAGCTACTGCAGTGCAGGAGCCAGCTAGGAAACTCGCCCTGCTATCGAAGGGCAACAGGGTGTCTCCATTCACCGCCGGAAACCAGCGTTTCTCCTACCTGGGCAGGTGCCGGGGTCCCCAGATCCCAGTGGCCAGGTGACGAGCCAAAGCAGGGCTGGAACGAAGCTCCACAGGCCGACTGGACACATCTTCGCTCTCTTCACCTGTGACCCCAACTCCCTCGCAACTTCTGTACTTATGTAACAACGCCCTGGTGGGAAACTTTTCCTGGGAAGTCAACTGTGGCTTCCTGCTATTGTTCCAAGGCATAAGAGCTCCCCTCTTAAGAGACTGATTCCCCCCCCCCGCCCCAGAGACCATGTGAGGAGGTGGGGTCAGCCCTCTTCCTACAGCACAGTGTGTCCTAGGCCTCATGCCATAGCAACGCCCTGCAGAGGGGAGACATGGAAGCCGGCGCAGTCCTGCCTACCTATGCTGGGAACTGGGCTGGTAGGCTTTGGAGCGTGAATGCGAAGTGCAGCCACACACAGGGCTGAGAGCTAGGAAGTCACAAGTTGGGTGCCCAGTGCTGAAATGAACGCTGCCTGCCGTTGTGTGCCTCAGTTTCCCCATCTGTGAAAAGGGGAGAACCCCCTCACCCTTAGGGCAGGCAAAGCAGCTGCTGACTAGAAAGTGCATTGTGTGGGATAAATGCATGGGGGAGGTTATCCAGTGGGTGGCACGAAGTGTCCCTCACCCCAGGGCACCCATGGAGTCTAGGGCAGAGCAGGGAACAGCCAGGCTAGTGCCCTAACCGCTAGGCCATCTGGCCACTTGCCTTGCTGTAATGACTGACCTGTTACGTCCATGCGGTACCTTTGCCCGGAAGGCTCTCAGAGCTGTGCATGCTGCAGCTGACTGACCCAGGCACCTGCAGCGGCCGTGGTGCGGCAGTGTTTCCCGCCAGCTCATTAGCAGCTTTGTTTCAGGCATTTTCATCGCCCCTCATGGGCACTTTTCTGTGAAACACGCCCTCGTGGCAGCCTCCTTCGCATGGAGAATGCGGGAAACGTCATGGGCAGGTCCAGGGCCTCCCCCCTCCTCATCCCACCGACAGGCTCCTTCTGGGGGGAAACTCCTCCCAAGGGGGGCTTGTGTGAAAATGGCTTCAGTGAAATGCAAACGCCCCAAGCTGTCACTGTGACCATTCCACACGCAGCTCGTAAGCCCTGAGTCCTGGCTCCCATCTCTGGCCTGAGACGCTGGGAAGGGGCCTTCCCACAGCTCCTGGGAACGGCTTCTCTACAGGGACGGGGAGAAGAGACCCAGAGACTCCTTAGCAGCCGGCGCTAAGGTTGGGCCGGGGCAATGTGGTTTTGTTGGGATGTGTAAAATGACTATGGGTCTGGGGTAGTGGGAAGGAGTTCAGCCACTGTCGGCATTAATAATAATATATGGAGATATACCTATCGCGTACAACTGGAAGGGACCTTGAGAAATCATTGAATCCAAACCCCTGCCCTCACAGCAAACAGCCCCCCTCAAGGACTGAACTCGCAACTGTGGGTTTAGCAGGCCAATGTTCAAACCACTGAGCAAGCCCTCCCTTTGCTTAGTCCCTTTGTTTTTGCAGCCTAGAGAAAACTAGATAAGCATGCAGCTGCTCTTTGTTGCATCTTTTACCTACCCTCACTGGCGCTGTATAAATATTTCAGGGTTACTTTTCTTGTAATCTCTGTGACCTGCTGCTCTGGAAAGTTTGCAGCACAGAAAAGTTGCTTTACTTAGAAATTCTGTAAATAATAATTAGGGGCGGGTATAATAATATTCATCACCTGCTTATTAATATTTATGTTATGGGAGTTAACATTACTAAATAAGGTTTTAGAAAAAGCAGCGATAGACGTGTGAACTAACATACTCAAATAGATAAAAGGGTGTAATTGGTGTCAGGCTGTTGCCACTTGGCCGTTGTGTTGAATGTGCAAGGTAAACGTGTGGGGGCAATAAAGCACTTCTGTTGACCCCATTCACTCCTGGGTCACGTGTTTCTTCTTGAACAGTTTTGTTCACTGCGGGTTGGAATTAATTCCAGGGAGAAGCTGGACCAAAGCAAAGTGAAGGTCACAGAGAGGGCTCAAGACACCTGCATCTCTATTGCCTCCCTATAAAACCATGGTAGGCCCGTATCTTGAATACTGCATAGAGATGTGGTCGCCTTGTCTCAAAAAAGATATATTGGCATTGGAAAAGGTTCAGAAAAGGGCTACAAAAATGATGCGGGGTTTGGAACAGGACATATATGAAGAGAGATTAAAAAGATGTGGACTTTTCAGTTTAGAAAAGAGGAGACTAAGGGGGTGGGCAGGGATATGATAGAGGTCTATAAAATCATGACTGGAATGGAAAAAGCAAATAGGGAAAAGTTATTTACTTATCCCTACAATATAAGAACTTGGGGTCACCAAATGAAATGAATAGGCAGCAGCTTTAAAAGAAACAAAAAAGGAAGTTTTCTTCACTCAGCACACAGCCAACTGGCGGAACTCCTTGCCAGAGGATGTTGTGAAGACTAGGACTTTAACAGGGTTCAAAAAGGAGCTAGATAGATTAATGGAAGTTAGGTCCATCAGTGGCTATTACAGACCTAGCCTCTCTTTGTCGGGAAATGGATGTCAGAAGAGGGATCAGGTGAGGATTACCTGTTGTGTTCCTTGCCTCTTGAGCATCTGGTATTGGCCACTGTCGGCAGACAGGATATTGGGCTACGTGGACCTCTGGTCTGACCCAGTATGGCCGTTCTTATCTCATTTCCTGAGGGCAACATGGAAGCTGGCTGGCACTGGGGGCCAATGTCCCCTCTAATTTTTTCCATCCATGTGCAGAATAATTTGTGTGTGAGAGATGTGCACCACCATTAGAAACAAAAACCTTCCTGTGGGCGCTCTGCTAACCAGCTGGGTGGCCCTGGAATTGCTCCTGAGTGGCCACACAAGCACCCAGCTCACAGGGAAGGCTGGTCTGGGGGCACAGAGGAGTATTGCTACTGGTGCCAGGGCCCAAGAGAGGCCAACAAGGGCCGCTGAGGAGCCCCTGGCAATTCTAACACTTGCAGGGGGTGCAGATCTCCCCCCTCCTAAGCCAGGGGCTAGCTCCAGACAAAGGGATTGGCAGCCATTTCGTAGCACCGGGTTTATTGCGGGTCCAAAGGGCACCGCCTAAGTGCTTGGGTTTCTCTTCCTAGGAGTAATAGGAACCCAGACTGCATCTTGTGCTGCTGGGGGTGGCGGGGGAGGAGGAGAGACAAACCACCCACTCAGAACATTCCCAGCCCCCAGCCTCAGCCCTTCACAGCCCCCTCCCCCCAGGCCATGGGCCAGCAGTGGAGGCCTGGCTCCCTGCCACTGGAGAAGGGCAGCGGGGGAAAGGGGGTGCCACCCTCCGTTATAAGCAGACCTAGGGCAAGGAGTCATCACCCTGTCCCCGCCCCACACGCCCTGGGCAGGAGTTGAGTCCCAGTAATGCACAGCCCAGCTCCCCCACCCCCACAGGGGGGCAGCCACCTGCTGGAAACTCACAGGCCAGGCTGCAGGGGGGCTGGCAGCTCCCCCGGGGTGACGCAGCCCCTGTCGCGCCCACACACGACCCAGAGATCCGACAGTCAAGAAAAAGAAAGTGCTTTTATTTGCCTTCCTCTGCGGGCCGTGACCCCATCCCCCAGCAGGGCTGCAGGGGCCGGGGTGGGGGGAGGGGGGGGCGCGGGAGCCCGGAATGCCAGCAGCACGGCTGCCCCAGGGAAATGGAGCTGGCCTGGGGAGTAACACAAGCAGCCCCCAACCACAGAGGGGAGAAGCCAGTGGCTGGCAGGCACCAGGGAGAAGGCCCCTTTGGAGCAGCCCCTGGGCACCTTCCAAGCAGGAACAAGCCAGGGGGCCCTGGAGATGGCGGGAAGGAACAGCCCGAGGGAGCTCATCCAAGCCCTAGACCTTGCTCCCCGTGGGGCTCCCCTCCCCCACCCTGGGAAAGCCCTTTTGGCTGAGGACTGGTCTCTCGGAGAAGCTACAAAGTTAGAGGACAGGAGCCGGGGGGGGGGGGGGGGGGCGAGAGAAGAGGAGGGGAGCTGAGGGCAAGGCCTGTGCGTGGGTGAGGCAACATTCCCACCCCAGACAGAAAGTGAAGGCCAAGTGGATGGCCAACCCCAGGGAAGCGGCAGGTCCGGCTTCGCCCCCCGCCCCGGGGGAGCAGCAGCAGGAAAGGGGGGCTCGCCGCCACCACGGTGAGGGAACGAAAGGAACTGACCATAGAGCGGGCGGTGGAAGGTGCAGCACAGGTGGTCCGGGCCTGGCGGGCCAGGCACCCAGAGCGCGAGGGGCCAGGAGGGCCCCCCGAGCCTCACAAACGAAGCAGCGAGATTAAGTCTTGCTGGGCGCTAAGCTGGGAGGCCGAGTGCAGCCCCAAGGATGGAGCCCACATGGCCCGGGGACCAGCCCCTCGCGCGGCCTCCTCGTGGAGAGTCTAACGGACACAGCTCCTAGCCCGGGAGAGCCGGCCTGGCAGCGCTTTGCATAGCTCCGCAGCGTGGAAACCGGGCAGATCCGCCTCCTGCCCTCGCCGCAGGGAGAGGGGCCCAGTGCGGCAGAGCGCCAGCAGGGCTGCTGGAGCGCTGACCTCCTCCTCCCACGGAAAACCACTTCCACACACCTCCCCGGGCAGCGGCCGTCAGATCCTAATGCGAGGGGACAAAGGAGAGCTCACCAGTGGGGGTAGGGGTCTCCTGCAGTCCCTGCCCCCCAGTACACCCACCCCCCACCCCAGCTGCAGTCCTGGGCAGGGCTGGATGCTCCAGGGGGGCAGCAGCACCACAGGGAACCCTCCAGGACCAGGCTGCTGCTCCAATCCCAGCCCAGCGCGGCCGTGTCCGAGGGCCCCAGTGAAAGCGCAGCGCCCAGCTGGGCCGAGCAGCCATGGGCTACGTCTAGACCGGCATGATTTTCCGCAAATGCTTTTAAGGGAAAAACTTTTCCATTAAAAGCATTTGCGGAAAAGAGTCTAGATTGGCACGGACGCTTTTGCACAAAAGCACTTTTTGCGGACAAGCGTCCATGCCAATCTAGACGCAGTTTTGCACAAGAAAGCCCCGATCACCATTTTCACCATCGGGGATTTTTTGCGCAAAACAGTTTTTAGCTATCTATGCTGGCCCTCTTGCGCAAAAACATTTCCGGAAAAGGGCTTTTGCCCGAACAGGAATCTCAAAGCATTTGCACAAGCAGCACTGATTTCGGACAGTAGATCGTCAGTGCTTTTGCGCAAAATCAAGCGGCCAGTGTAGACAGCTGGCAAGTTTTTGCGCAAAAGCAGCCGCGTTTAGGGAAAAACTTGCCAGTCTAGATGCAGCCATAGAGCGACTTGGTCACGGCGCTAGGGGGCGAGAAAGTGGCCAAGGAAGAGACCCCCCCACACTTCTATCACAGCTGCAGCACTGCAAGGACCACGAGGGAGCTCTTGGCTGTGGATCTTCCTGCGTCCCTATCCCAGGGCTGGCGGGGAGACAGGCGGTCCATCGCCGGCCCCACAGGGGTAATGTCATTAGGGGCCATGTGTTGCTTTGCCAAGGGATCCTCATGCCTTGAGCAGGACCAGGCTGGGATCTTGCCCCCCCGCCCCACCAGCCTGGAGAAATCAGAGTGGGTATCTTTAATTCTGCACTGCACGTACAAGGTGTCGGCTCACTGCACACAGCATGCCCCCGCCCCGGGGACCCACACAGCAACA